>NC_064923.1:106160191-106764150 GCF_023897955.1 Schistocerca gregaria
CGTTCCTTGTTTACGTCAGTGTACCCCTTCAACAGCTATTGGTGGAGGTTTCTATTCTGCAGAATATACCTCTGCCTGTTCCCCAGCGTTGTCATGGACATGGCCAATGTGTGGCACTGGCGCTTCGGACGCAGCAGCAAGTCGCTGTGCATATCATGCAAATGGGTGCAATACGTCGTTTCTGCCTCCACGCCACATCCTTCACCAGAATCCGCAGCCACATCGTGGCTCCTTTCCTTCAGTCTGGCGATTTACTCTTCGGACTACCATATGAGCCCTTCAGCCAGCAGAGATTGTTACATGGCGTGCCAATATAAGGTGTTAACCTCCAAGTAAATGAAGTACCTCAATTCATTATACAGTCTGTATACCTCCTCGCTCATTCAAGGCTTATTCACCTTCATGTATGTGCCCACACATTGGCAAAGTCCCCAGCGAAGGGGAATATCAACACGTCGACATCAGTCAACAGTTGGAAGCTGACACATGTTGCCTTTGCACTGCAGCTCACGAAAGCCCTGTTGCAATATAATAGAAGACAGGACACAGAGAGAATGGGCACCAGCATACACTCCCAATCTCTCAAATATGTGTGTGAGTACGTATAAGTTATGGTTAATTACAAACTAGCGTATTCCTCTCTATCAGTGATGCCGAACTCCTTACCTACATTCCCTGCATCCATTATGGCAGTGGCTGTGACTTTACTTGAGAATGTGGTTATATCTGGCAGTGTGGGGTCGTTCACATTCTCGGTCAAATCCAGGTACTCGCAATGCAAGACACCCTTCTTCATCACAAACTGAAATTTTGCATCATTTGGATACTCAGCCCTTGTGATGTTCATATCCTTCTGACACATCTTCTAATAACTTTTTGGAGAGATGCTTCCGTGAAATGTAGCGAGTCCAAGAAGCGGATTGTTTTTCTTCGTGTAATTTTTTTTAAATGACCGTGTCATATCACAGTGGCCTTATCATCTTTCAAAACAAAATCACCTGGTACTCAACAAGGAAGTGAGCAACATTCCAACTCAAACTATGGAAGAAGACGGGTGTGTGTTGCTGCACTCGGTATTTCAATATGCATGCTTTGTGAGCTGTGCCACAGAACATCTCCGTTACATGAGTGTGGTCTCTACATAGAGTTTCCGCTTCCCTATCCAACGACAACCCACAAATATGACAGTAAAGTGCCTACTTGTGTAAGGTATCGCTATCTAGCGAGCTGGTCACAGGAATGTTGTCACGACAAGGCCCATCATCTTCCTACGAAGGATTTTCGAACTCAGCAAGCACTCATCCACAACTACATCTAAATCATAGTACTCAAGCCACCTAAGTGTGTGTAGCGGTGAGTACTTTCAGGCTCCTAACTGCTCAATTCGCCAAAGACGCGTGGGAGGAATGATTGTCGGTAAGCCTCTGTACTGGCTCTAATTTCACGAATTTTTTCGTTATGGTTATTACGCAGGATTAAAAATATTTATGTGGGAGGAAGTAATACGCTCTCCTATTCTTCCCATAAAGTGCTTTCTCGAAAGTGCACCTCTCTGTGGTGCACAATGGCACCTTTGTAGCGTCTACCAGTGGAATCTACTGAGTAACTCGGTGACTCTCTCCCATGGACTTAACGGTAACGTGACGAAACGAATAACTCTTCTTTGGTTCTATTTCTATTGTATCAATCCTACCTGGTAGGCATATCATATTGATTATTAATACTCAAGAATCGGCCGGACGAACAAGCGCCTTATAAGTCACCTCGTTCTTAGAAGAGTTACATTCTTTCGAAGAATCTCAATTTGTAATCTTCTAGCCGGCTGCGGTGGTCTCGCGGTTCTAGGCGCGCAGTCCGGAACCGTGCGACTGCTACGGTCGCAGGTTCGAATCCTGCCTCGGGCATGGATGTGTGTGATGTCCTTAGGTTAGTTAGGTTTAAGTAGTTCTAATTTCTAGGGAACTAATGACCACAGCAGTTGAGTCCCACAGTGCTCAGAGCCATTTGTAATCTGCTAGTCACCAAATCCAAATATTATTAAGCCTTTGTTGTCTGCTTTGAAGAGAAGAGTAAGTGGTCGCTATCCACGTCCGTCATCATTACCCGAAGTTGCTATTATTTTACATAAATAATGATGTAAGAGTCCCTTGAAAGCCATACAGGACCTGTATTTGTCCATTCCGAGACAACTGGAAACTGGTTTGATGCCGGCGAGTTGCCTACATCGTATTAGGCATGGTAATGTGTTGTGTTTTTGGTGTATTCACATTATTTTGTCCACCCCATGCAACTACTCAGCTTGGCATCGCCCTTGGTGTATTTATATGCCTATACATGTCTTTTTCCTGACGCTGCTGTTTTCATTCTGACGTAAATCAAGTTACTTTGCCTGTTCTTGCACAATATTTGCTCATCTGACCCTTTGATATATAATAATTGTCTCTTCTGACTGCTGCACTATCATAGATCAGCTTCAACCACATCTGGGGCCTGAGTATATGTTTGTGTTACGTCTTATATATATGCAAACTTCTGTTGTTTTTCAGTGAATAAGACTGTAACACAACATTGGAGTTTACCATAGAAACAGTCGCGTTACAAACGGCCATCCAAAACACGTCCTGAGAGAGAATCTTCCAGAAGATGAGTACACAGAATCTACAAGACATAAATAAAATGGACATATCGGTAGATAGATCATCTCTCGAAGTTTGTAACTAATTTGATAGGTGACATACATACAATTGACTGAAGTCACAGCCGCTACTTGGGCTGGTGCAGTGACAGCAGCCCGCTTTAGGAAACCAATCACTGTTTCCCATCTTCAGGTGCGAGCTGATTCGATGTGACATTGAATGAATGCCTTATCTACAGGTTGTGACACACATGCCCCCTAGTGGTGTGCTCTGCAACTACACCATGGCTCATATTGCGAGTGAAAATTTGAAGAGGCGTTCTATTTGGTGCATTGTATAATTTTCTGTTTGTCTTGTAGTTTCCACACTGTCATTAGGGGGTACATATGTATAACATTGCATATCATAAAACCCTTGGCTTGTAGAATAGAACTGACCTGAAACTAATCAAAAGACAACCAACTTTAAACCCCTGTTATTTGTGTTTTATCAGTATATCCGGTATAGTATTACCCTCTCATCTGCAATGCATCACAATCCTTGCAGTCTACATTATCTTGTAGGCAGATAATCATCTGCCATAGATATAAAGTAGAGAGAGTTATTGGGTGTGTGTACAAGTGTGCATGTGTGTATGTGTGTATATCTGGGATCTTCTCCCAAACCCCTAGATCGATTGCAACCAAATTTGACAAAGTAACAGTAGGTCTCACGACAGTCAGCACTGTGAGGTTTGTAACATCCTGGCACCAGTAGGAGCCCAGATGTGGACCAATGTGTTTTTACAGCCTGTGACTCATATGTGACACTGCATGATAAGCATGTTGTGTGTATACAGTATTGACCTGTCAAATCAATGTGCTTTGCAGGGTAACCTACATGTCAGTGGCTAGAAACAGCTTTTCAGGCCCCATCGTATAGGCTAACTGGCGTGACAGACGTTTGTTGGAGTATTTCAGCCTGCTGTATTGTCCTGCTTTGTATGATGGTTTGTATCTCATGGGCAAATAAATTATTTTCAAGCCCCAGACGTCTAGCCTGCCTTCCATGACAGGTGTGTTGTGAGAGTAGTATCAACCTGCTTATTGAACTGTATTATAGGGGTTACCTGTACCGATGAGCATATATGGAGCAGGTTGGAATGGTCAGAATTGGGGATTGAAAGTGAGGGGAGGTAGGACTGGATAGACAAAGGGGATGACAGGCAGATGTATGAGACAGATGGGAGGTGTAAAAGGATACTGCACAGCAGGGACTGGGAAAGGGGGAGATGGAAATGGAAAGAGAGGGAGAGGTACAGATGCTTAGAGGGAGGAGGGGGAAGTTGTCAGAAAGAGGGGGATTGAGACAAAGGACAAAGAGGCGAGGAGGACATGAAGATAGCGCGAGATTTGGGAAGATGAGGGGACCTACAGAGCTGGGAGGATGTGGACTGGGTGAGGGAGGAAGAGGTGTACACAGAGAGAGAAAATGGGAAGTGTGTTCAATGAATGTGGCGAAGAGAGAAGCGAGTGGAGCTGCAGGGAAAAGGATAACAGAATATGAAATGAAGAAACAGGACGGACTGCAGATGAGGGAATAGTTCTGGGGAAATTCTGATGAGATGAAGAAGAAAGGTACTGGATCAATCCTGTCGTGAAAGCTTGCAGACAATGTGGAAAGGAGGGAGAATAAAACAGACGAATAAACGGAAAATCCGAAAAATAAATAACATCGGTGTTCAAACTGTCGTCAACGTGTTTCCCTAGATTGGAAGAGCAACTGCGCAACTGGGTGCTCCTACCGCAGAACTATCGATTAGGGCGAAGCGTCGGCTGATGGTAAGCGTGCGCAGGTGGCGAGATAAGAGCAGAGCCGCTCGCCAGTCGACCGGCCGGCAGATAATAGTCTGGGTGGGGTGGGGAGCCGGCCGGCGTGAGTGATGATGGACTGTTAATGGAGCCGTGTATCGCGCTCGCCCAGAAGAGCCAATCTGGAGGAGCCTCTCGTCGGCCTACACTCGCCCAGACACACACAAGCTCTCTCACTGACAGCCCGTACGTCATTCCTGCTGCAGCGGCCGAGGCAGCGTCGAGAGGTGCTCGTCAGTAGCTGATGCGTAGCACATTAGCGTAGCCGCTCACCGCACATCAGTCCGCGTCGTTACCGTCTAGCGGCTCCGATATCTGTGATACGAGGTGGCAGTCGCAAGGAGGAAATCACACAGTTTTTTAACTTACACTTTGTATCACTCACTATAAATCGGTATTATTGGCAGAAGTGTCGTGTTCTGCATCTATAGGTTGACCAAAGCAAAAGAGCTACGTAATATACACTCCTGGAAATTGAAATAAGAACACCGTGAATTCATTGGCCCAGGAAGGGGAAACTTTATTGACACATTCCTGGGGTCAGATACATCACATGATCACACTGACAGAACCACAGGCACATAGACACAGGCAACAGATCATGCACAATGTCGGCACTAGTACAGTGTATATCCACCTTTCGCAGCAATGCAGGCTGCTATTCTCCCATGGAGACGATCGTAGAGATGCTGGATGTAGTCCTGTGGAACGGCTTGCCATGCCATTTCCACCTGGCACCTCAGTTGGACCAGCGTTCGTGATGGACGTGCAGACCGCGTGAGACGACGCTTCATCCAGTCCCAAACATGCTCAATGGGGGACAGATCCGGAGATCTTGCTGGCCAGGGTAGTTGACTTACACCTTCTAGAGCACGTTGGGTGGCACGGGATACATGCGGACGTGCATTGTCCTGTTGGAATAGCAAGTTCCCTTGCCGGTCTAGGAATGGTAGAACGATGGGTTCGATGACGGTTTGGATGTACCGTGCACTATTCAGTGTCCCCTCGACGATCACTAGAGGTGTACGGCCAGTGTAGGAGATCGCTCCCCACACCATGATGCCGGGTGTTGGCCCTGTGTGCCTCGGTCGTATGCAGTCCTGATTGTGGCGCTCACCTGCACGGCGCCAAACACGCATACGACCATCATTGGCACCAAGGCAGAAGCGACTCTCATCGCTGAAGACGACACGTCTCCATTCGTCCCTCCATTCACGCCTGTCGCGACACCACTGGAGGCGGGCTGCACGATGTTTGGGAGTGAGCGGAAGACGGCCTAACGGTGTGCGGGACCGTAGCCCAGCTTCATGGAGACGGTTGCGAATGGTCCTCGTCGATACCCCAGGAGCAACAGTGTCCCTAATTTGCTGGGAAGTGGCGGTGCGGTCCCCTACGGCACTGCGTAGGATCCTACGGTCTTGGCATGCATCCGTGCGTCGATGCGTTGCGGTCCCAGGTCGACGGGCACGTGCACCTCCGCCGACCACTGGCGACAACATCGATGTACTGTGGAGACCTCACGCCCTACGTGTTGAGCAATTCGGCGGTACGTCCACCCGGCCTCCCGCATGCCCACTATACGCCCTCGCTCAAAGTCCGTCAACTGCACATACGGTTCACGTCCACGCTATCGCGGCATGCTACCAGTGTTAAAGACTGCGATGGAGCTCCGTATGCCACGGCAAACTGGCTGACACTGACGGCGGCGGTGCACAAATGCTGCGCAGCTAGCGCCATTCGACGGCCAACACCGCGGTTCCTGGTGTGTCCGCTGTGCCGTGGGTGTGATCATTGCTTGTACAGCCCTCTCTCAGTGTCCGGAGCAAGTATGGTGGGTCTGACACACCGGTGTCAATGTGTTCTTTTTTCCATTTCCAGAAGTGTATTTTAGTCGCCATAACACATGCAACCCGGCTTCCATCAGGAGCACCTTGGGTGGATAATATAAGTTCGGTTGGCTATCTTAAACTTCATGAATTACCTTAAGGGTCAGTTTTATGTGTACGAGCAGACAGAAATCAGAAATCCATTCTCTATAGAATTCCAAAGGATACTTCGACTATTCCTGACTTATACGTCTGCAGAGCAAGTGAAAAATGACTTTCAATACGATTCGATACGCACCACAACCTTTCTTGTTCTATTGGTGCACGATAGATCAACAACAGATGTGGTAAAATCGTCTTTGATGTCAATTTCCTAAATTTATCTGTTTCCACGAAAAACACTGTGGCCTTGCTTCCACAGTCTCTCTTCGAATTTCCCCAATCGTATCTGATACATGGGCTGCAATGATCTTCTAGCAACGTGGCTATGATTCATACTCTGCTGTCATGCCTATCTGATAAGGATGCCAGACAGTGAGACCTGTTTAAAAGAGGTTGAAATAGTGTCTTGTAGTCGCTTAAAGGGAAAGCTCTGAATAAACGAACCCTTCCGTTTACTGTTGAGCGAATTATTCGACCAAGAGCTCTCTAAACTATTTCCAAGAGGTTTTAAGAGAACCTCATCAATTGTCACCACAATTACATCATTAATTTCTACAGAAGACAACCATCACATTAGATGTGGGGTCCTACTCTCTCGTCTCTTATAGGGCGCCTAAAAGAAGCTGCTTTCTCGGATAGCAAATCACATTAATACAATAAACAAGATTGACAATACTTAACAATGGATTTACAACGAGTTGTCGTAAACGATGTGTGACACGCAAACAGTCAGTGTCCTACACTATATACAGTGTCCATGTAAGCATTCATACTCGTTCATAATTCACTCTTACCGTTAATATCACTGCTCATGTAGGCCTCTCTGTTAATGGGTGACACGCAAACAGTGTCCTTCACTATAAGCAATGTTCATGTAAGCATTCACACTCGTTCATAATTCACTGATATCGTTAATATCACTGCTCATGTAGGCCTCTGTGCTAATGTCCGTCTTCTGACTGTTCAGCAGGGGCTGGCAGAAGCGGCGTTTATATTCTCTTCGGATAGGGACCGCTTTTGTGGTGATGCCGTCCGCATCAGCGGGCTACTGGCTGCCTTTGTCTGACAGCCGTCTCTGCTGTTGCGTTCTTCGTGACGTCGCTTGTTGACACGCTGGAACAATAACGAGTAGCAATAGAATGGTGCGTCAGTATGCTCCATTTTCATGTATTTCTTCTGACTAGAGCGGGAGCTAGAGCGAGGTAAGGAATGTAATAGACACTTCTAGTACTGGGGACTGCACGGGATGTATTAAGTGGAGTAGTAAATACCAATAACACTGACACTCGTCTTTCTCTAAAGAATCGAGCTTCCACCCATAAATCAGCATCAAACGTTCGACTACTTTTCTTTAATTGTTTTGTGAGGGTGAACGCGAGAAAAGTTTAGAGAAGATTTAATATCATGTTTAAAGTTTGTTGCTAGTAGCTAAGTGTTCCCATCATGACACAGTGGACGAGTACAGCCTGAATAACGTGCGCTCCTTTGTGAGAGAACTCAGTTTTTGACGCAACTCGGTGTTTAAGACTTCGCATCACCTGAACTTCATGTCTTGGGATGAATAGAGTCCTCAGTAATCTGGTCGGTTGAATGTGGCCCGCCAAGAATTTCTCTCCTGCGCTGATTGCCCTCTACAGCAGCCTCTATAGCCACGGAGGTTATTCCCTGATGCCTTAACACATGCCCTATCATCTTCATCAATCTTCTTGTTACTGTTTCCATATGTCCGATTCTGCGAACTTCCTCGTTCCTTATTTTATCAGCCCACCTGCTTTTCAACATTATTCTGTAGCACCACATCACAAACGCTTCGACTCTCTTGTGCTCCGGTTCTCCCATTGTCCATGATTCCTTACCATACAATGTTTTGCTCCAAACGTACATTCACAGAAATTTCATCCTCACATTAGGTTTGATACCAACGGACTTCTCTTGACCAGGAATGACCTCCTTACCTGTGTTATTCTTCTTTTTATATCATTCTTACCTCGTTTGTCGTGGATTATTTTGCTTCCAAGGAAGCCGAATCCATTAACTTCGCCTACGTCGTGACAACCAATTTTGATGCTACGATTCTTGCTATTATCATGTCACGTACTTCACTTTCAACTACTCTCAGTCCGTATTCTGTACTCCTTAGACTGTTCTTCCATTCTTCAAAGCGTGTAATTCTTCCTACAGCGTATCTTAGTGATACAGTTTCTCAGTAACATTCAGTGGCGTATGTGCATACTGTCTACAAAATGTGTTCGGAACGGAGTTGGTGGTTCATAAGTAATAATTTGAAACAGAAAATGCTGAAGTTTTACCATATGAACGGCGAAAATGTAATAAACTTTGCTGCTTTCATTATTTTGTGGATATGTATGCCAAAAAGGTTTCTGGAAGGTTCAAAGTAGGTAAGGTTTGGTGGGTTGAAATCGTTAAGTGATCTCGTTCAGAACGCGATGTGTTGAGTGAGGTCAGTTGCAGACATTTTCCGCTCATCGCTGTTTGCACCATACTCATACGTGACGGAAATGCCTGTTTCGGGACTTACCACTGTGTTGTCCCGCGCCTGTACGAATTTTATATCCATACAGACAAAGTCCCTATCTCTGGTACGAAAGAGTGTACAGCTTTTGGCCACATTCAAAATAAACCTTTTATACTCAGGGAAGCGACTAAATACGTTGCCACTGTTTCAAACAATGCAGTGTGATGAACTGTGCTGTTTGAAACAGTGGCAACGTATTTAGTCGCTCCCCTGAGGTACATGGGTCGTAGAACACTAAAGCAGAGTAGGACCCAGTTCTTACATTTTGTAACACACAATTCAACAAAACCTGACTTTTCAGTTAAACAGAATGGGCATACGATTAGACTGAACAGTTCAAATTTCTAGGTATCCAGACTGACAGCAAACTGTCGTGGACCAAGACTTAATGCTGCCATTTTCAGTTTTAGAACAATATATGAAGTATGTGTCAGTTCAGAATATTCTAATTTCTTATTTCCATTCGCTCATCATATATGGTATTATATTTTGGGATAACTCTTCGCATGCACAAAGGATATTTTTGGCGGTTCGGGCAATGAGTGGTGTAAGTTCGCGAACCTCTAGTCGGCCCCGGTTCATTAATCTGGCTATTCAGACATGGGTGTCTCGGTATATACAT
This sequence comes from Schistocerca gregaria, assembly GCF_023897955.1. NCBI lineage: Eukaryota > Metazoa > Arthropoda > Insecta > Orthoptera > Acrididae > Schistocerca > Schistocerca gregaria. The sequence goes on from NC_064923.1 coordinate 106,169,824, forward strand.
ATATTCTTCAATGTCATTTTTTATTAACAGTATCGGCTTATTCCCAAGAATTGGCAGCTTTCACTCAGTTAATACTAGGCAGAAAACCAATCTACGTTTTCACCGTACATCCTTGATTCCTGTGCAGAAAGGCGTGCAGTGCTCTCGTGCTTCCATTTTCAGTAAGCTACCACATGAATTCACAAATCTTAGCAATAACCCACGGGCTTTCCAAATCTAAACTGAAGCGTTTCCTCATGCGTCACTTTTCTATTCCATCGAGGATTTCTTTGGAAAATCAAGCTAATTCCTGTGTTATGTTGTTGATTGCATGTGCAAATACTTGGCGTCATTTTAGGATTCATAAACATTTTATTTTATCCGTTACTACTTTTCTGCGTCTGCAGCTCGTGATCTTGCGGTTGCGTTCTCACTTCCCGCGCACGGGGTCCCAAACTCGATTCCCAGCGTGGTCAGGGATTTTTCCTGCCTCAAGATCACTGGGTGTCTTTCATCCCCATTACTGTCGGAGGAAGGCAATGGCAAATCACCTCCACTAGGACCTTGCCTAGTACGGCGGTGCGGGTCTCCCGCATCGTCCCCTACGCTCCTCGGAGTATGGAACCTCATTATTATCCCTTTTCTGTTGTAATTTCATGTACTGACACGTTCCATTACCATGGGGATTTGCTCCTCAATTTGTCCCTACGGAACCAAATAAATAAAAACGAAAGTGTGACAGAGCATCAATACAAATAATTTGTACTAGACTTTCGTTTTCAAGCCAGGAAAACTGTTTCCTAGCTCCATATCACACGACTGATGTGCAGCATGTATGAATTGAATAAGTGCAATTATGAATGAGCTCTACAGGTTGAATCCTCGTTCGTGAAGAGATAAAAATATAAGCTTCCATCTTTCCTTTGGTGATAACCCGCTCTCTTTTCAGTAGCAATAGTCTAAATACTTGCTCGTAGCCCTTCTGCATTACACACAGTTGATGCTTCGATTTTGTTTCTGCGTGTCCATGAACACTGCAATACTTGCAATTGCATACCTATTAAGGAGAAATGTCGAGTAGGCATGAAACGTACTACATGTTTCTATGTTTAGGCCGACAAGACAAAAGTCACGAGATAGCTCATAATATGGTGTCGCACCTCCTTTTTCCTGGCGTAGTGAAGCTGTTCGATGTGGAAAGGACTCAACAAGTCGTCGGAAGCCCCTGCAGAAATTCTGAGCCATGCTGCCTCTATAGCCGTCCGTAGTTGGGAAATGATTGTCGGTGCGGAATTTTATGCATGAACTGGCCTCTCGATGATGTCCCATAAATATTCAATAGGATTTATGTAGGGCGATCTGGATGGCCAAATCATTCGCTCGAATTGTCCAGAATGTTCTTCAAACCAATCGCGAACAGCTGTGGCGCGATGACATGGCGTATTGTCATTTACCAAAATTCCATCATTGTTTGGATATGTGAAATCAATGAAGTTGCACACGCTCTCAAAATGGTTCAAATGGCTCTCAGCACTATAGCACTTAACTTCTGTGGTCATCAGTCTCCTAGAACTTAGAACTACTTAAACCTAACTAACCTAAGGACATCACAAACACCCGTGCCCGAGGCAAGATTCGAACCTGCGACCGCAGCGGGTGCGCGGTTCCAGCCTGTAGCGCCTAGAACCGCTCGTCCATCCCGGCCGGCGCAAACGGTCTCCAAGTAGCCGAATATACATAATCACTTCCAGTCAATGGTCGATTCAACTGGACCAAGGGACACGTCCCATTCCAAGTGAACACTGCACGTACTATTACCGAGCCATCAACACCTTGTACAGTGCCTTGTTGACAACTTGGGTCCTGGGGGTCGTGGCGTGTGCTTCACACGCCAACCCTACTGTCACTTCGTAGCAACTGAAATAGGGACTACGCCGCGCTTTTCTAGGCGTCTAGGGTCCAACGAATATGGTCACGAGCCCAAAAGAGACGCTGCAAGCGATGCAATGCCGTTAGTAAAGACACTCGCTTCGGTCGTGTGCCGTCGTAGCCCATTAATGCCAAATATCAGCGCATTGTCCCAACAGGGAAGTACGTCGTACGTGCCACATTGATTTCTGCGTTTTTTCACGCAGTGTCTGTTAGCACCGACTGCTCTACGCTACGCCCCTCCTCCCGGTAGTTAAGTGAATGCTGTCGGCCACCACGTTGCTAGTGGAGAGAGATAATGCCTAAAATCTGATGCTCTCGGCACTTTCTGGACAATGTATATCTCGGAATACTCAATTCTCAAACGATGTCAGTAGTAAAATGTCCCATGCGTCTAGCTCCAACTACTGCTCCGCTCCAAGTTCTTTTCATTCCTGGCTTCTCCGTCAATGCACTGCTCTTGTATTTTGTGTGTGTGAAGCTACCACCATCCGAATATGTGCCTATCGCAGTCCCATGACTTATGCCACCTCAGTGTACTTATCACAAAGCGCATTCCAATGCTGGATGTCTGTGGGAGGATTGTCTTAAACGTCATGTGAGGAGCAGCAAAGTGAAACTTTTCGCGTAATTACTGCACGCATTGGTGGCGAAATGTGACTGCCATGTAGATATGTTGTCTGTGGGTGCAGGAGGACCACACGGAATGCCTTCATGATCTCAATGGCCCCGAGCGAAAAGCGACGGAGAGGGTAGACATACTGTTCACTCGACCGTGCAGGATCGAACAGCCACATCACGAACTAGTTATTTATTTATTCATTTATTTGTTTATGAGTCATCAGTCCTCTAACAGGTTTGATGTGGCCCGCCGCTAATTCGTCTCTTATGTCAACCTCGTCATCTTTGAGTAGCACTTACTAACTACATCGTGAATTATTTCTACATCTACATCTACATCTACATCCATACTCCGCAAGCCACCTGTCGGCGTGTGGCGGAGGGTACCCTGAGTACCTGTATCCGTTCTCCCTTCTATTCCAGTCCCGTATTGTACGTGGAAACAAGGATTGTCGGTATGCTTCTGTGTGGGCTCTAATCTCTCTGATTTTATCCTCATGGTCTCTTCGCAAGATATACGTAGGAGGGAGCAATATACTGCTTGACTCTTCGGTAAAGGTATGTTCTCGAAACTTTAACAAAAGCCCGTACCTGCAGAGTCTTCCACTGGAGTTTATCTATCATCTCCGTAACGCTTTCGCGATTACTAAATGATCCTGTAACGAAGCGCGCTGCTCTCCGTTGGATCTTCTCTATCTCTTCTATCAACCCTATCTAGTGCGGATCCCACACTGCTGAGCAGTATTCAGCCGGCCGCGGTGGTCTAGCGGTTCTAGGTGCGCAGTCCGGAACCGCTCGACTGCTACGGTCGCAGGTTCGAATCCTGCCTCGGGCATGGATCTGTGTGATGTCCTTAGGTTAGTTAGGTTTAAGTAGTTCTAAGTTCTAGGGGACTGACGACCAGAGTAGTTAAGTCCCATAGTGCTCAGAGCCATTTGAACCATTTTTTGAGCAGTATTCAAGCACTGGGCGAACAAGCGTATTGTAACCTACTTCCTTTGTTGTCGAATTGCATTTCCTTAAGATTCTTGCAATGAATCTCGGTCTGGTATCTGCTTTACCGACGATCTACTTTATATGATCATTCCATTTTAAATCACTCATAATGCGTACTCCCAGATAATTTATGGAATTAACTGCTTCCTGTTGCTGACCTGCTATTTTGTAGCTAAATGATAAGTGACCTATCTTTCTATGTATTCGCATTACATTACACTTGTTTACATTGAGATTCAATTGCCATTCCGTGCACCATGCGTCAATTCGCTGCAGGTCCTCCTGCATTTCAGTACAATTTTCCATTGTTGCAACCTCTCGATACACCACAGCATCATCTGCAAAAAGCCTCAGTGAACTTCCGATGTCATCCACCAGGTCATTTATGTATATTGTGAATAGCAACGGTCCTATAACACTCCCCTGCGGCACACCTGAAATCACTCTTACTTCGGAAGACTTCTCTCCATTGAGAATGACATGCTGCGTTCTGTTATCTAGGAACTCCTCAATCCAATCACACAATTGATCTGATAGTCCGTATGCTCTTACTTTGTTCATTAAACGACTGTGGGGAACTGTGTCAAACGCCTTGCGGAAATCAAGAAACACGGCATCTACCTGTGAACCCGTGTCTAAGGCCCTCTGAGTCTCGTCGACGAATAGCGCGAGCTGGGTTTCACACGACCGTCTTTTTCGAAACCGATGCTGATTCCTACAGAGTAGATTTCTAGTCTCCAGAAAAGACATTATACTCGAACATAATACGTGTTCCAAAATTCTACAACTGATCGCCGTTAGAGATATAGGTCTATAGTTCTGCACGTCTGTTGGAAGTCCCTTCTTGAAAACGGGGATGACCTGTGCCCTTTTCCAATCCTTTGGAACGCTTCGCTCTTCTAGAGACCTACGGTACACCGCTGCAAGAAAGGGGGCAAGTTCCTTTGCGTACTCTGTGTGAAATCGAACTGGTATCCCATTAGAACCAGCGGCCTTTCCTCTTTTGAGCGATTTTAATTGTTTCTCTATCCCTCTGTCTTCCATTTCGATATCAACCATTTTGTCAACTGTGCGACAATCTAGAGAAGGAAGCACAGTGAAGTCTTCCTCTGTGAAACAGCTTTGGAAGAAGACATTTAGTATTTCGGCCTTTAGTCTGTCATCCTCTGTTTCAGTACCATTTTGGTCACAGAGTGTCTGGACATTTTGTTTTGATCCACCTACCGCTTTGACATAGGACCAAAATTTCTTAGGATTTTCTGCCAAGTGAGTACGTAGAACTTTACTTTCGAATTCATTGAAAGCCTCTCGCATAGCCCTCCTCACACTACATTTCGCTTCGCGTAATTTTTGTTTGTCTGCAAGGCTTTGGCTACGTTTGCTGTGAAGTTCCCTTTGCTTCCGCAGGAGTTTTCTAACTCGGTTGTTGTACCACGGTGGCTCTTTTCCATCTCTTACGATCTTGCTTGGCACATACTCATCTAACGCATATTGTATGATGGTTTTGAACTTTGTCCACTGATCCTCAACACTATCTGTACTTGAGACAAAACTTTTGTGTTGAGCCGTCAGGTACTCTGTAATCTGCTTTTCGTCACTTTTGCTAAACAGAAAAATCTTCCTACCTTTTTTAATATTTCTATTTACGGCTGAAATCATCGATGCAGTAACCACTTTATGATCGCTGATTCCCTGTTCTGCATTAACTGATTCAAATAGTTCGGGTCTGTTTGTCACCAGAAGGTCTAATATGTTATCGCCACGAGTCGGTTCTCTGTTTAACTGCTCAAGGTAGTTTTCAGATAAAGCACTTAAAAGTATTTCACTGGATTCTTTGTCCCTGCCACGTTGTGAACATTTGAGTCTCCCAGTCTATATCCGGCAAATTAAAATCTCCGCCCAGAACTATAACATGGTGGGGAAATCTACTCGAAATATTTTCCAAATTACTCTTCAGGTGCTGAGCCACATCAGCTGATGAGCCCGGGGGCCTATAGAGACATCCAGTTACCATGTCTGAGCCTGCTTTAACCGTGACCTTCACCCAAATCATTTCACAATTAGAATCTCCGTCAATTTCCTTCGATACTATTGCACTTCTTATCGCTATAAACACGCCTCCCCCTTTACTGTCCAGCCTTTCTCTGCGATATACATTCTAATCTGAGTTTAGAATTTCATTACTGGTTACCTGTGGTTTCAGCCAACTTTCTGTCCCTAGTACTACATGGGCGTTGTGACCGTTTATTAATGAGAGCAGTTCTGGGACCTTTCTATAGACGCTCCTGCAGTTTACTATTAGCACATTAATATTGTTATTCCCTGTTGCATTTTGCCTACTCCTGCCTTGCCGCGTCTCAGGAGGCGTCTTGTCGGGCCTAGGGAGGGAATTCTCTAACCTAAAAAAAACCCATGTGCACTCCACACGTACTCCGCTACCCTCGTAGCCGCTTCCGGCGTGTAGTGCACGCCTGACCTATTCAGGGGGACCCTACATTTCTCCACCCGATAGCGGAGGTCTAGAAATTTGCACGCCAGCTCTCCGCAGAATCGTCTGAGCCTCTGGTTTAAGCTTTCCACTCGGCTCCAAACCAGAGGACCGCGATCGGTTCTGGGAACGATACTACAAATAGTTAGCTCTGATTCCACCCCGCGAGCGAGGCTTTCCGCCTTCACCAACTCCGCCAACCGCCTGTACGAACTGAGGATGACCTGTGAACCCAGACGGCAGGAGTCATTGGTGCCGACATGAGCAGCAATTTGCAGTCGGGTGCATCCAGTGCTCTCTATCGCCGCCGGTAGGGCCTCCTCCACATCTCGGATGAGACCCCCCGGCAAGCAAACAGAGTGAACACTGGCCTTCTTCCCCGACCTTTCCGCTATTTCCCTAAGGGGCTCCATCACCCGCCTAACGTTGGAGCTCCCAATAACTAATAAACCCCTCCCCCCGTGTGCCTGCTCGGACCTTCCTGAAGGAGCAGCCACATGTCCACTCACAGGCACAGCGGGCGATGCCACACGGCCAGCCTCCACATTGACCCTCCGCCTCGTGCGCCGCGAACGCCGCTGAACCCGCCACTCCCCTTGGGGAGAGGGTGGCCAGCCGCGCCCGGTACCCGCGAAGATGTCTCGACAGCAGGGACAGTGGGTGAAGCATGTAACACCTGGGGTTTACCTTGCGACGCACCATTTGCTCTACGTATTCCAATCTCTTTCTTCCTCTACACTTTTTGTTCTCTACAGCTACCTCTAGTACCATGGAATTCATTCCCTGGTGTCCTACCATCCTGTGCATTCTCCTTGTCAGTGTTGTCCATGTATTCTTTCGTCTCCGATTCTGCGCAGAACCTCTTCATTCACTACCTTGTCAGTCCACCTAATTTTCAACATTCGTCTGTATCACAACATCTCAAATGCTTGGATTCTCTTCTGTTCCGGTCTTCCCACAGTCCATATTTCACTGCCATACAATGCTGTGAGATAAACGTTCATTCTCGGGTTTTTTCCCTCATATTAAGACATATGTTCTATAGTAGTAGATTTCTCTTGTCCAGGAATACCACCCTTTTGCCATTGCTAGTCCGCTTTTCGTGTCCTCCTTGCTCTGTCCGTCATTGCTTAGTTTGCTGCAAAGGAGTCACAATTCCTCAACTTCATCTACTTGGTGTTCATCTATCCGACGTCAAATTTCTAGCTGTACTGATTTTTGCTACTTCTCAGTACTTTCGTCTTTCTTCGACATACTCGCGATCCATATTCTGTCCTCATCGGAGTGTTCATTCTACTCAGCAGATCATTAGTATAATTCTTCATCACTTTTACAGTGGATAGCAATGTGACAGTGGATCTTATCATTGATATCATCTCGTATTGAATTTTAATCCTACTGCTTCTTCGAAGTATAGACTGAACAACAGGGGCGAAAGACTACATCCCTGTCTTACACCCTTTTTAATCAAAGCATTTCGTTCTTGGTCGTCCACTTTTATTATTCCCACAACGCTCTTGTACGTATTTCCCGTCTCTCTATCTCTCTAGCGTACTCCTACTTTACCCGGAATTTCGAACATATAGCACCATTTTACATTGGCGAATGCTTTTTCCAGGTCGACAAATGCTATGAACGTGTCTTGATTTTTCTTTAGTCTTCTTCCATTATCAACCGCAATGTCAGAATTGCTGTCTGGTGCCTGTACCTTTTAGATAGCCAAACCATTTTCTTTTCCGTTCTTCTATATATTATTCTTGTCAGCAACAGGATGCATAAGCTGTTAAGCTGACTGTGCGATGATTCTCACACTTGTCAGTTCTCGCAGTCTTCGGAGTAATGTGGACTTAGTTAGAGTCAAGAAATGTACTTCCTTGCAGCAAGATAGGTATCGACACTTGCAGTGCGACGAAGTTCGGAGGACTGCGGACTGCCAGCACGGTGTCCACTGTTGCGGGGCTCTCCTGAGGCGGCAGCAACCAGAGACGCGTCGTCAGCGCAGCGCCCAACGACGAGACCCCAGGCAGCAGCGGCACCTCCTAGTCGTTTCAGAAAAGGGGTCCATCGCTTGTATGCAGGGGCTGAGGAGAGTCGACTGTCCTGTTTCAGAGGAAACCACTCAGCCTGCAAGATCTGGGCAATCGCAGAGGGTGGGATTATTGCTGGTTGGGAGCTTCAACGTTAGGCGCGTTATGGGGCACCCTAGGGACTTGGCTGACAAGAAGAGTAAGAAATCCAATGTGCACTCCGTGTGCATGCCGGGAGGAGTCATTCCAGATGTGGAAAGGGTCCTCCCGGATGCCATGAAGAGCACAGGGTGCAGCCAACTCAGGTGGTGGTTCACGTCTGTGCCAATGATGTATGTCACTTTGGATCAGAAGAGATTCTCTCTGGTTTCGAGCGGCTAACAGAAGTGGTAAAGGCTGCCAGTCTTGCATTCAACATGAAAGCAGAGCTGACTATGCAGCATAATCGACAGGACCGATTGTGGACCTCTGGTACAGAGCCGAGGAGGGTCTGAATCAGAGGCTGAGACGGTTCTGCGACCGTGCAGGCTGCAGACTCCTCGACTTGCGCCAAAGAGTGGTTGGGTTTCTGGTTCCACTGAATAGGTCAGGTGTCCACTATACGCAGGAGGCCGCCAGACGGGTAGCAGGGGCTGTGTGGCGAGGACTGGGCGGTTTTTTAGGTTAGAAGGTCTCGCGAAAACACAAGAAGGGCTTCAGTCACAAAGGGTGCAGGCTGAACACAGGAAAACGTAGATGCAGGAACCATTCGTATAACAGTTGCAAATTGTCGTAGCTGTGTTGGGAAAGTACCAGAGCTCCAAGCCGTAATAGAAAGCTCTGATGCTCAAATCGTTATAGTCACTGACAGCTGGCTAAAGCCGGATGTAAGCTCAGCCGAAATTTTTACGAAGAACCTAACGGTGTTCCGAAAGGATAGGCTAAACACGGTTGGCGAAGGCGTGTTTGTTGCTGTCAGAAGTAGTTTATCTTGTGCCGAAATTGAAGTAGATACTTCCTGTGTGTTAGTATGGGCAGAGGTCATTGTTGGCAACCGGAATAAAATAATAATGGGAACCTTTTACCGACCTCAAAATTCAGGTGATACAGTTTCTGAAAGGTTCAAAGAAAACTTGAGTTTGATTTCAAACACGAACCCGAATCATACGATAATAGTTTGTGATGACTTTAATTTACCCTCGATATGTTGGCGAAAATACATGTTTAATTCCGGAGATACGCATAAAATATCATCTGAAATTGTGCTAAACGCATTCTCTGATAATCACCTTGAGCAGTTATTTCACGAGCCCACGCGAATAGTAAACGGTTGTGAAAACACACTTGACCTCCTAGCAACAAATAATCCTGAGTTAATAAAGAGCATCAAAACCGATTCAGGGATTAGTGAACACAGGGCTGTCGTAGGAAGATTGAACATTGTAATCCCCAAATCCTCGAAACATAAGCGAAAAATATACCTCTTCGAAAAAGCAGATAAAAATTCGCTTGGCGCCTTCCTAAGGGACAATCTCCACTCATTCCAAATTAATAACATAAGTGTAGACCAGATATGGCTTAAATTCATAGAAATACTATCGGCAGCAATTGAGAGATTTATATCAAATAAATTAACAAACGACGGAGCTGATCCTCTGTGGTACGCAAAACGGGTTAGAATACTTTTGCAGAAACAACGAAACAAACATGCCAAATGCTTTTGACACTGTACTACACAAGCGGCTCGTAGTGAAATTGCGTGCTTATGGAATATCGTCTGAGTTATGTGACTGTATCTGTGATTTCCTGTCAGAGAGGACACAGTTCATTGTAATTGACGGAAACTCGTCCAGTAAAACAGAAGTGATTTCTGGCTTTCCCCAAGGTAGTGTTACAGGCCCTTTGCTGTTCCTTGTCTATATAAACGATTTGGGAGACAATCTGAGCAGCCGTCTTCGGTTGTTTGCAGATGACGCTGTCGTTTATCGACTAAGAAAGTCATCAGTAGTTGAAAACAAACTGCAAAACGATTTAGAAGAAATATCGGAATGGTGCGAAAAGAGGCAGTTGACCTTTAACAACGAAAAGTGTGAGGTCATCCACATGAGTGCTAAAAGGAACGCGATAAATTTCGGCTACACTATAAATCAGTCTAATCTAAAAGCCGTAAATTCAACGCAATACCTAGGAATTACGATTACGAACAAATTGGAAGGAACACACAGAAAACGTCGTGAGGAAGGCTAACCAAAGACTGTGTTTTATGGGTGGACATTTAGAAAATGTAACAGACCTACTAAGGAGACTGCCTACACTACGCGTGTCCGTCCTCTGCTGAGCGGTGTGGGATCCTTACCAGTTAGGACTGACGGAGTACATCGAAAAAGTTCAAAGAAAGGCAGCACGTTTTGTATTATCGCGAAATATGGGAGAGAGTGTCACAGAAATGATACAGGATTTGAGCTGGAAATCATTAAATAAAAGCATTTTTCTCATGAAATTCCAATTACCAACTTTCTGCTCCGAATGCGAAAATATTTTGTTGACACTGACCTACATAGGGCGGAGCGATCACCACGATAAAATAAGAGAAATCAGAGCTCGTACGGAAAAATACAGGTCCTCATTCTTACCGCGCGCTATACGAGATTGGAATAATACAGAATTGTGAAGGTGGTTGGATGAACCCTCTGCCAGGCACTTAAATGTGATTTGCAGAGTATCCATGTAGATGTAGGTGTAGAACGTTGCCAGATTTCATTCGTTCGCATCAGACGTGCCCAATAGCTGGCGTGCAGCTGTGGAGTGCCACTGGGTAAACAAAAAAACCACCTCTGGTGTGCGTGACCGGTAGTCTGGACAGCAGACGTTACATCTTAGACTTGTAAAGTCCGATGGCTGTGCCCTAAATTCGAAGCTTACATGAGACCTAGTTCGACACAGAGGGTGTTATGCTGTTACCCTAGCCAGGTCGCTTTGGAGATCTCTTCCCCATTTCTCCCCAGTCAGTTGGGGTGATGAAAGGCAAGTAGCCCGAAATGTGGAAAAATGTAAGTTGGTGCGCATGAGTAGGCTGATCAACCCTGTGCTGTTCGGATACAGTACTAGTAGTGTCCTGCTTGAGAGTCAAATCGTTTAAATATCTGGGCATAACGTTGCAAACTCATACGAGGTGGTACAATTATGTGAGAACTGTGGTACAGAAGGCGAATGGTCGACTTCGATTTCTTCGTAAAACTTTACGAAAGAGTGGCTCACATGTAAAGGAGATCGCATATAGCACGCTGGTGCGATCTATTCTTGAGTATTGCTCGAGAGTTTGGTACGCGTACCAGGTGGAATTGAAAATATACATCGAAGCAGTTCAGAGGAGTACTGTTAGATTTGTTATAGGTAGGTTCGAACACCTCGTAAACGTTACGGAGGTGCTTCGCGAACTCATATTGGAGTCCCTGGAGAGAAGGCGACGTTCTTTTCCATGAACAGTACTGAGAAAAACTTGCATCTGAAGCTGACTGCCGAACGATTCTACTGCCCCTAACATACATTGCGCGTAAGGACCCCGAAGATTAGAGGCATACAGCAGACAGTCGTTTTTCCCTCGCTCTGTTTGCAAGTGGGACACGAAAGGAAACGATAAGTAGTGGTACAGGTATCTTGTGCCGCGCACCGTACTTCGGCTTGCAGAGTATCTGTGTAGATGTAGATGTAGACGTACATGGGAAACATCTGGAGTTGTCGTGAAACTGACCTACCAGCACTGACCAACCAGCACGAGTAGTGACCTTGGAGGTGAGTCACCAGCAGTGGTGGATGTGGGGAAGTGAGTTGGCGGATTTTCGAGAGCGGATGATCTGTACGTGTGTCCTTCAGAAACACTATATTTGTAAGACTGGATGTCATGACTTCTATATATATTATGACTATTAAGGTAAATACATTGTTTCTTCTCTATTAAAATCTTTCATTTGCTAACTATGCCTATCAGTAGTTAGTGCCTTCCGTAGTTTGAATCTTTCATTTAGCTGGCAGTAGTGGCGCTCGCTGTATTGCAGTAGTTCGAGTAACGAAGATTTTTGTGGGGTAAGTGATTTGTGAAACGTATAGGTTAATTTAGTCAGGGCCATTCTCTTTTAGGGATTACTGAAAGTCAGATTGCGTTGCGCTAAAAAATATTGTGTGTCAGTTTGAGCACAGTAATTCATTATTTTTTCTAAGGGGACGTTTCAACCTCTGGCGTACAGCTTAAGCAGCATGCAATAACAATCTGTCATCCAACCTCGGTTCGACTCGAGTGCGTATTTCACATTTGACCCTCATAACACCGCAAAATTGCTCTTTCTGTAATTCATTGCCTTAGCACCCGGTGCTTCACTCACGTAGTCTGTATAGCCTGTACAGAATTCTTTTTGTTTTCCTTTAATCTAATTTTTGTGATGTTCATAAATTGCAACGCCTTCTAAACTTTCCAAGCTAATCAAGGCCCTAGAAGCAGTGTCTTTTCCGAATGTACTGACCAATAAGCGATTCTGGTGGCTGGAGGCAATTCTTTTCGTTAATCATACCTTTTCCGTTCTTCGGGCGACAGTTTCATAAGAATTTTCATCCCCTAATACATATTTCTTTATATCTAACCGAGAAGTGAAAAACTAATTCTCATAAATTTAACTTTAAAAAAAATTTAATGTAACGAAATATTTTCTCAAAAATTTTCATTCCCTATTTCGCCCACTAACAACTGCAGTTGCCAAAAACGGTGAAACACGTATTTTTTATTTCGAACTGTGAAGTCAGATACCAATTTTCACAGATGTAGCTTTAAAAATGCTTCAGCGGTTCTTTGATAATGATTTACTTTCAAAAATACTTCCATTCCCGTTTTACGTATTAATGGGGAAACACTGAAAGGTGGCTACACTGAGTCACAGCGCCAGAGATTGCGCCAAAGAGTATTATTCAGCCGCCGCCACTGGCAGTTGCCGCTGAGAAGTTGGTGAGAGTTGTAGTAGTTCTGAGGTAGGCGTGATCTGTGCTTGTTGAAACGTTGATAGGGTACTAGTTGTTCTGTTGGGCAAGACACCATATGTTATTCGACTGGGGATGTTGTAATGATCAAAGTGTATTTTTTGTCAATGTATATGAAGGTAAAGAAATTTTTTATTTTTAATGTTCTATATAACAATACCTCTTGGTCACAGGTTCTGTCAACAAAGCATCTGGCTCGTGTTCTTGTGTTAGACTGTAATTCTGGTTTCTTGAAGTACTTCAATGTAATATAAAATATAAAATAAAATATCTTGTCTTATTGTAGAAGAACCGTGCCAGATGTGTACGTTGAATCACACTTCCACACACAGAACAGTTATACTTGTGCTTTGTTGTTTCGTAGCTTTTATAGTTGCTGGGGACTTAATTAATTAATTGTATTAACGGAAATTTCCTTTCATTCTTTGTTGTTATTCTGTGCAGTCAGATTGCGTACTAATATTATTCAGAGCCAACCGGTTACGAGACTGCGTAATCGGACAAACAGCGACAAAAACAAAAATTATTAGCATTTTATTTAATTAAGCCCCCATGCACGTGGCGACCGCTGCTTCGGATCGTCCCTTGGAATTCTTTTGATAGTAAAAATAGCAGACAGTAGGATTGTTGTTGTAATTTGTAGTTTAGTAACTGTATTCTATATTGCATGTGTAGATTTGGTAATGAACATTTGTAGTTGTCTCTCTTTCTTCTAAAGGTATTTTTGCAGAATTTAATTTTTCATGTCTTGTATACGGCTTTGACAATTTTGTGCAATTATGAACATTTCAATTGTTCGTTAATCGTGTTTGTCGGGAAGCATTCGTGTGAATGGTATTGTTGAAGATAAAGTGTCCTTGTGTGTAATTTTCGTATAGTGACGAGCTTTGTATGTTTTGTAAATGATTACGCGATCGATGAACAAGGCAAAACTGATGGATAGTCAGAATGACGAAATTGTTGACATGGCGAACTCGCCAACACAGGAGAACAGTATGATGAATAATGAAGCAGAAAACAATTTAATAAGTCGGGAAAATAGTCCGGAACCAGTTCAAAATTTTTCACAATAAAAAATTTTCAGAATACGAGATTAATGACAGAACATTCTGGAATAGTATCGAACAAAGATAGCTTTACTACTATGACAAAGGAAGATAGTTTTACGGGAAATGTTAGAGGCACAAAGAATTTCGAACAAGTTAATATAGAGCAGTTGATGAGTGCAATATTAAATTTGGGATCACGGTTAGACTCACAAATAGGAACAAATAAAACAAATATGGGAACATTGGAATCACGGTTAACTCAATGGGACCACAGTTACGATCTGAATTACAAATAGTGGGATCACAAATAGGAACAATTAAAACCGATATGGGAACAATTGAAACACGGTTAGACTCACAATAGAGACATGTTTCAAAAACATGAAAGATGAATTAAAGAAAGGAATTAGAGAAGAAGTACAACCGATTTTGAATGCTCACAATAGTAGATTAATTTCAATAGAAATCAGACAAAAGGAACAGCATAGAGAACAGGAAGAAAGCGATCGCGTGATAGTACAAAAATTTTAGGAGTTAAATTTACAACGTGCACACGATAAGGAAGAAATATTTGAAAGACTCAAGGAATCTGTACCAAATGAAAGAATAAATAACCTAACACAACAATGTGAACAGTTAACTACTAAATGTGTCAATACTGAAACCCGAGTCGCGACACTTACGGAAAACGTAAATAAACAGAAAGAACAAATAGGTTACTTATCTGAAAGAGTTGAGGAGATTTCAGATAAATTGACAATTCTTAGATTAAATGGGGACAGAGATTCAGATGATGCAGCTCCATTGCCATTTGTAGAAACCGAAGAGTACCAGAACATAAATAAACATGTAGAAAATCAAGGAAAATTTAATGAACGCGTTAAAAGGGAATTTGAGGCGTTAAGAAAGCAAGCCAAACAAATTGAAAGCGAAATCGTAGGGAAAGACAGCAGAAGAAATTTAGAATCACAGATAGCAGAGGGCTTTGAAGAAAATAATTTAATTCATTTACGAGAAGCAACAAGAGAGCGCCACGCGCGCGAACTTGACAATAATCGACATTGGGACGGGGACAGACGCGGTAGGTCTTTGTCGCCACGAGGCGAAAACTTTGACTGTAAACACTTTTTAACAGTTCGGAAATTTAAAGTCTGTCGCAATTATAAGAATGACATACATCCATGTTCATGGTTAGATCAATTTATGTACGCACTTCCACCAAATTGGCCACTAAGTCACAAACTGGAATTTATGAGCGGCTATTTAAGTCCTCAGGGGATTCGCTACACTAAGTGAATATGTGCCGTAGCGTGCACAGGTCTCCGAGCTATAGTGGTGCTATTTCGCTTTTAGTTTTCTGCACCGCTGCCTACTCTTTTACTGTTCTTTGTATCTATCAAAACAATACTTCAACTATCAATCTATCTAGAGAGACGGTAAGGAATAACCGGATATGACTATTTTACCCAAAAGTGATCTCGGAAATTACCGTTTGGACTTACTGTATCTTCAGCAGCATTAATTCGTAGTTCAAATGAAATTTTACCTGTTTATCTTCGTGACAATATTACTTCATATGTTGACGATATTCTTATTGCTAAACGTACTTGGAGTGAGCACAACAAAATTTTAGATTCATTATTACGTATTTTTGCATGAGTTGGCATTACAGTGAACTTGAAAAAATCTGAATTTGGTCGTTCTCAGGTGAAATTTCTTGGTCATATTATTTCTACTGAAGGTATTCTTCCTGATCCAGAGAAGCTAGACGCTATTCGTAATTAAGCTGTTCCTACTACAAAACGTGATGTTCGTAGTTTCCTTGGTGTCTGTAATTTTCTTAGACGCTTTGTTAGATTGGACGATTTGGCCACACCTCGTTTATGTGAACTATCTGGAAAGAATTCTAGTTGGTGTTGGGATGAGGAAGCTCAATCAGAATTTGAACAACTTCGTGATGCTTCAGTTTCTGCTCCACTTCTTTCACATCCGGATTTATCTAAAGATTTTTGTTTGGCGACGGACTCATCATACAAAGGCCTAGGTGCACACTTATTTCAAGAGATAGAAGGAAACGGCATTGTAGTACAGAAAACTATTGCATTTGGAAGTCGTGTTCTCTCTAAATCAGAAAAGAATTATTCGATTACGGAAGTTGAAGCCTTGACTGTTGTTTGGGCTTTCACAAAATTTCGCATCTTTTTGTATGGCAGACGTAGTAAGGTTTACACCGATCATCGAGCTCTGGAATTTCTCATGTCAACAAAATTAACACATGGAAGATTGTCACGATGGGCGCTGTATCTACAGGAATTTGATTTTAGTATTGTTTACATACAGGGCTCCTCAAATGTTATTGCTGATGTTTTATCACATGCACCTATGGGTTTGAAACAAAGTGCTGAGGAGGACTGCAAAGAAAACAATTATTGTTTGATGTATATTCAAGGTGTTGCGTTTGAAAATTTTATTTCGTCTTCGCTCCAGGATATCGCTAAGGAGCAAAACAAGGATGCAATCTGGAAGGACAGTAAGGAGAAGTGGAGAAGAAAGGAAAGCGTAGCGATTAGACAGTATTATTTAGCTTACAATGACATTCTTTTTAAACGAAAATCGATCGACATTTCTGTTTGGTTAGTTTGCATTCCTTATGAGTGGTTTAATAAATTGATTTGGTATACACATTTCAGTTATGCACACTTTGGTCCCAGAAAATGCTTTCATAAATTACGAAAAATTGCTACTTCAGTAATATGGAAAAACGTATTCGATCTGTTCTTGCCAAATGCAAATTATGTCAAAAGGCTAAGCCGCCAACTATTTCTCACAGAGCACCGTTGTTTCCTATCATTCCAGCGAAATTAAAGGACATGGCTGCAGTCGATTTGTTCGGTCCAGTGGTTCGTTCTGCTAATGGTTTTGCGTACATTTTGGTAGCAGTGGAATTGACATCAAAATATGTATGTTTTACACCTTTACGCAAAGCTACAGCTCGCTCAGTATCTAATGCTTTCATCAAACATTTCCTTAAAGAAGTGGGACATGTTGATAAGGTTATATCAGATAACGGATCACAGTTTCACTCTAAAATTTGGCTTCGTACTCTACGGCGTCGTAGGATTAAACCAATTTTCATTTCATTTTGTCACCCTCAATCTAACGCTTCAGAGAGATGGATGAAGGAAATCAATAAAGTGTGTCGACTTTATTGTCATCAGAATCACTGAACGTGGGATCAGTATCTTCAAATTTTTCAAAGCATTCTGAATGACTCCCTAATGATTCAACTTCTTTACCGCCTATATTGATATTAAAAGATAAAGCACCGACAAATCGCATTTCTGAAATCGTTCCTTTTCCGCCTTCACGGAAACTGCGGCATTCTGAAGTTGTCAACCTGGCTCTACAAAATATTGCATCTGCGGCTGCTAGAAGAGAGAAATCAGTTAAACGTCCTGGTCGTTTAAAAACCTTGTCAGTTGGTCAAAAGGTGTTAATTAAGTCTCATCGTTTGTCTCGCAGAGGAAAAGGCTTGTGTCGCAAATTTTTTCTGCTTTATAACGGTCCATATAGAATTCGCAGAATTATTCATGATAACACTGTTGAAGTAGAAACTCTTAAATCTCGGCGCTCTAAGGGAATACATCATATATCGAACTTTAAAATTTTTGTGGAATGACATACTTTTGAGAAACTAACAGTTATACGTAAACACGCAGAGAATACAAGGATACCGCGCCGTGTTCTGGCGGCGGCACATACACAAAGCAACAGTCAAGTCTGCGCGCCGCGCAAGGCAGTCGTTGACCGCAAACAATTACTTCCTACGTCACGCGTACCTACAGCTGATCGAGCGCTCGGTGTGAAAGCACTGACAGCCGTAAACAAATACACAGTCCAATTTCTCCGAATAAATTCAGTATAAAGCTATAGTGACTTGATGAATTATGTTATTAACATTCAGTATTTTTCAGGATACAGTTGTATAAAATATTTAAGAACTTGCTATCGAGAAAATTTCAGAAAGAATGTAATTTCGAAGACGAAAGTAATAAACTAAAAAGGTAACTATTAATTGAGTTTATTTTCAGGTAACATATTTCCACTTAGGTACGTACTTTTGATGTAATTTGCTGCTCGCGATTACGTGATTTATACTTTGTGTTAACTGATTTTGACAATGATTGATTAATGAACAGGGTTGTTAATTATGTATATTATGCATCGCTTGGCTGCTATGCTTTTTCACTGATACCAATTTTTTTTTATTAAGTGCCTGCTGTGCTTATTTATTTAAATTATAAATGTCACCTGATTAATTGTGCTGATATGGTTATGTATGTAAGCTTTACTTTGTGATTTATCTGCTTGCGCCTTCATGTTTACTTATTAAGATTACATATGAACATTTATTTGCTTGTGCTGATATGATGCTAATTACCTGTTTATTATGTAAGATATATATTTGCTGCTTTGCGTATGGATTGCATATTTACACATTTATGTTTTGTTCCCATAACTGCTCTTTAATTTGGTATATACTGTGTACGAACATGGAGTTTAGGTCCCACTATAGTATTAATTATAGATTGTTCGCTTGGCTGAACCTCGTTATAGGGATTGTGCTTCATCCACTTGTTAACGTTCTATTCTCTACTGGTATATTTACTCGCTATTGTATGTTTTGCTTACTCTCAGTGCCTTATATTAAAAAAAATGAACTGCTATAATTCTACGAACGACATTGGCACAAGAAACTTCATTGAAGTCACATGAGCTGGAGGTTTTATGGAAGCTGTATAAACTTATGCTAATAGGAAGGAAGCTAACGAAATGACATACCAACACTAGGTTTAGACCATTGACAGTTTTTACAGTGCATTCTTCGTGAGCAATTGAAATAGAAAGTGACACTTGACACAAGAAATACTCCACATGTTTGCTTCTGTTTTGCCATGATTCTTGAGGTGGTGTACACACTGTCAAATATTACGATCATTCACACTCTGTACTCGTCCTTACTTACTGAAAGTTATTATAACTAAAGGCTGTTAGAGGTCATGTATGCATTTCTTTTATTTAATGATGGACAAGGTAACCAAAATGTGTTTTATAATTCATAATGAGTAGAAGATTCGGGTCAGATGGATTACACAGAGGTTATGTGTGGACATAATGTCTTTTGATTGTATGGGATGATGAACTGAAGTTTTCACTAGGATTTTATCTGTACTTGTTCGAGGAGAGTGACTAGAGGAATGAGTTCTTATGGAAGTGAAATGATATTGGTATATGTATCGACGTATTGAAGAGGTATTATTGAAGTATTGAGATTGTGTAATGTTGATGATTATTGGAGTTTTGGTGGATAAGAGGTATGGTAAATGATATTGGCGATAAGGTTTATATGTATCGACGTATTGAAGAGGTATTATTGAAGTATTAAGATTTTGTGATGCTGATGATTATTGGAGTTTTGATGGATAAGAGGTAAAGTAAGTAAGGAGCATAAATTTTTTTTTTGTTGGTTTATGTGGGACAAGGAGGATGAAGGTGGCAGACTAGAACACTCAAGTGCAAGGAAGATTGTCTACACACACACACACTTTGTTGAATCAATAAGCAGTATTACTTTTTTTTTTAGAAAGGAAGTATTTGCATATCAGTGCACACTGACAGTTGTTCAGAAAAAGTTCGTTTGGCAAACATTGGTCTTGACAAGATGACTATGGCGTTGACTAACTATTATTGACTCTTATACACTGTACCACTACTACTTGATACACATATTGAGCATCAAATTTTGACAGAATTGCATTTACACAGTTAACACTATTCAGTTACACACTAGTACTTAATATGTGGATGAGAGATGAGTGAGTGTGTTTTGTGTGTTTTCCTTTCCTAATCGCAAATAATTGGTACCGACCTATCTCCTAAATATTATTTTACTTGTTTGTTGTGGCTTGCACTGACACCCATAAATATTATAGGTTTACTGATAATTGTGTTTTTGTAATAGTTAATATGGCAATTATCTGATATCATTTGTGTGTTTGCTATAATTTGTATGATTAGTGTAAGAGCATTGATAATAATTTTGTAAAAGCAATTGTGTGTGCATTCAAACTGTTTTTCGTGCTTGCACTTGTTCAACATTGATGGGTGCCACTTGGAAATGTTTAATCTCTGCTGATGAACTCTGATGAACTGTCTAATTAGTGATAGTGAGTATTATGGACTGTTACCTGCACTTGTTCAGCGTTGATGTGTGCCACTTAGGAATGTTTAATTTCTGCTGATGAACTCTGATGAACTGTCTAATTAGTGATAGTGAGTATTATGGACTGTTACCTGCACTTGTTCAACATGATGGGTGCCACTTGGAAATGTTTAAGTTCTGCTGATAAACTCTGATGAACTGTCTGATTAGTGATAGTGAATATTATGGACTGTTACCTACACTTGTTCATCATTGATGGGTGCCACTTGGAAATATTTAATTTGTGCTAATGAACTCTGATGAACTGTCTGATTAGTGATAGTGAATATTATGAACGGTTACCTGCACTGTTTCAACATTACTAGGTGCTACTGTTGGAACTGCTTCTACTGAGATAATGTCACTTGTTGGTGTCTGCGCCTGCTCAACGTTGCTGGTTGCCACTGATGTAACTGCGTCTACTGAAATAATGTCACTTGTTGGCGTCTTCACCTGTTCAACATTGCTGGGTGCCACTGATGGAAGTGCTGCTAGTGAGATAATGTCACTTGATGTTGTCTGCGCCAGCTAGCCATTTCTGGGTGCCACTGTTGGAGCTGTTTGAATACTGCTGATGAAATGTTATGAGACTGCTATTTGCAATTGTTGACCATTGCTGGGTGCTACTGCTGGAACTGTCAACTACTCTGAGGAGTCCTACTTGTTTATTGAACTATTGAAAGGAATTTATGTGAATATTTGTATAAACAGTTTTTTTGTGTATTTACTGTGTATGAAATGTTATGAGACTCTTACCTACACCTATTCGTCATTGCTGGTGCCATTGATTGAATTATACTTGTGTAAACTATCGTGTAAAATCACATGTATGAAAGCATTTGTATTCCTTACTGTATTTTATATATTAGGTTATTGAAGGGTCAGTGCAAAGACAAAATATATTTAGTTATGTGGTATTTAATTAATTCATATTATCTTTTATTTTTGTCTGTTTTTTGACGAATTTGGTGGTATTTTCACCACCAATGCTGGCAAAAATACCATGAAATTCTAGCCCGTGGAGGAGGGGCATATGAAAGGTGGCTACACTGAGGCACAGCGCCAGAGATTGCGCCAAAGAGTATTATTCAGCCGCCTCCACTGGCAGTTGCCGCTGAGAAGGAAGTGAGAGTTGTAGTAGTTCTGAGGTAGGCGTAATCAGTGCTTGTTGAGATGTCGATACAGTACTAGTCGTTCTGTTTTGCAAGACACCATATGTTATTCGACTGGGGATGTTGTAATGATCAAAGTGTATTTTTAGTCAATATAAATGAAGATAAAGAATTTTTTTATTTTTAATGTTCTATATAACAATACCTCTTGGTCACAGGTTCTGTCAACAAAGCATCTGGCTCGTGTTCTTGTGTTAGACTGTAATTCTGGTTTCTATATGCAATTATAGTATTTCTAGTTTTTTTAATTACTTCAGTGTAAATCGTGTTTAAAATATCTTGTCTTATCGTGGAAGAACCGTGCCAGATGTGTACGTTGAATCACACACAGAACACTTATACTTGTGCTTTGTTGTTGGTGACTTAATTAATTAATTGTATTAACGGAAATTTCCTTTCATTCTTTGTTGCTATTCTGTGCAGTCAGATTGCGTACTAATATTATTCAGGGCCAACCGGTTACGAGACTGCGTAATCGGACAAACAGCGACAAAAATTAAAATTATTTGCATTCTATTTCATTTAGCCCCCATGCAACACATATTTATTATTTATGACTGTAGTTCTACCTTTAAAATTGCCGTATGGTGACATATTTTCAACAAACATTTCATCCCTTGTTACACCCCCTTAGGAGTGAAATTTCGAAAACTCTTTTCTCAAATCACGCCTAGAGTATTAGATTAACACCCCTCTAAATTTCAAGTTTATATACTTAGCGGTTTGGATTGCGGGACGTTGAATCAGTGAGTGTGAGAGTCAGTTAGTCATTCGAGATACTGTCTTTTACATATGGAGGATACATGTGCGTAACGAATGATATTCAATGAAATTTAGTTGTTTCCTATCAGTGCCTGGATTTGAATACATCTTAATCACAGCAGTAGAAAATTGATGTTACATTCTGTGAGACGGCAATCATAAATAAAGCGAAATTAGCTGCAATTTCTATTTTATTTCTGGTGGGGAGGCTTTACTGTTTTTTATGTACGACATTTTCCCATCAAATTGTGTGCGGCCGACTTCGAGTGCGATGAAGATGGGTGGAATAGGAAAGGATTGAAGTGTGACGATTATTTCTACATCTACATGACTACTCTGCAATTCACATTTAAGTGCTTGGCAGAGGGTTCATCGAACCACAATCATACTATCTCTCTACTATTCCACTCCCGAACAGCGAGCGGGAAAAACGAACACCTAAACCTTTCTGTTCGAGCTCTGATTTCTCTTATTTTATTTTGATGATCATTCCTACCTATGTAGGTTGGGCTCAACAAAATATTTTCGCATTCGGAACAGAAAGTAGGTGACTTAAATTTCGTAAAAAGGTCTCGCCGCGACGAAAAACGTCTATGCTGTAATGACTTCCATCCCAACTCGTGTATCATATCTGCCACACTCTCTCCCCTATAACGCGATAATACAAAACGAGCTGCCCTTCTTTGCACCCTCTCGATGTCCTCCGTCAATCCCACCTGGTAAGGATCCCACACCGCGCAGCAATATTCTAACAGAGGACGAACGAGTGTAGTGTAAGCTGTCTCTTTAGTGGACTTGTTGCATCTTCTAAGTGTCCTGCCAATGAAACGCAACCTTTGGCTCGCCTTCCCGACAATATTATCTATGTGGTCCTTCCAACTGAAGTTGTTAGTAATTTTAACACCCAGGTACTTAGTTGAATTGACAGCCTTGAGAATTGTACTATTTATCGAGTAATCGAATTCCAACGGATTTCTTTTGGAACTCATGTGGATCATCTCATACTTTTCGTTATTTAGCGTCAACTGCCACCTGACACACCATACAGCAATCTTTTCTAAATCGCTTTGCAGCTGATACTGGTCTTCGGATGACCTTACTAGACGGTAAATTACAGCATCATCTGCGAACAGTCTAAGAGAACTGCTCAGATTGTCACCCAGGTCATTTATATAGATCAGGAACAGTAGAGGTCCGAGGACGCTTCCCTGGGGAACACCTGATATCACTTCAGTTTTATGAACCGTTTCTAAGTTCGTCTAACGGGTTTTTGATTTCTTTTTCATAATCCATCGTGTTACCATTTAGAATTTCACATTGCACAGTTAAGCGCAGTTCACATTGAGCGATTCTGTTGCGTCCCAGCACGGGGTCGCTACCCCTGTGTGGACCAGTGTCCATTGGTGACATATCTGGAGGGTAGGAAGTTGCATATCTAGGATTCTGGCTGCCGCTGCAGTTTACTTCTTCAGTTAGTCTTACTAGTAAGGGTAAGATGGAGGAGGAGATGGCCGCAGTTCGCCAACAGCTGAATACGCTTTAGGCTGCGGTGAACCACCTTCGTTCATGTCTCTCAAGACGGAGGGCTATTACGGAGACTGTCCACTGTGAGTGGACAGGTGGCCGCTCCTTCAGTAGGGTGCGACTTCGTCGCGATAATTCACTGGCCCGTATATGTAATATGTTTCCTTTAATTTACGTCTGTGGTCACGAACTTTTTGTTAACAGATTACCGGTTTCGGTCTTTAATGACCATCATCAGATCTGTTTCATAAAAACGAAGTCCTAATGTACTGCAGCCACTGGTGCGACCTATACTCGAGTACTGCTCGACTGTTTGTGATGCGTACCATGTCGGATTGAAAGAAGACATCGAAGCACCTCAGAGGCGGGCTGCTAGGTTTGTTACTGGTAGGCTCGAGCAACACACGAATATTCCGGTCATGCTTCGGAAAATCGAGTTGGAATACCTGGAGGGAAGGGGACAACTTTTTTCGAGGAACACTACTGAGAATAGTTAAAGAACCTGAGTATGAAACAGACTGCAGAACTATTTTACTGCCTCCATCTTAAGGACCACGAATATAAGGTACGAGATATTAGGGCTCATGCGGATGCACACAGTCGGCTTTCCCTCGCTAAGTGTAACAGGAAAGATGCTACTATTAGTGGTGCAGGGTACCCTCCGCCACACGGCGCATGGTGGACTGCGGAGTACCTACGTAGACGTAGAACCTTGATGTTTGATTATCTCTCTAAATCGTATTTGGTATTCTACCACTATACACGTTGGGAAGGTTACTGTCACTGCACTGGCCACGATCCTCGGCGCTGTTGGCGAGTTGTCGACTTCTTCCATGATCTACTGCGAACAGTGGATAAAACGCAACAGACAAATTCCACGTTTCTGTATGTCCGGAAAGCGTTCGACATGGCGCTCCATTGCTGTGCTACTTGCTGGCGTGTTTGTCAACTTCGAAAATGCAAATAGCGTCCGTCTCCTTTGGGACGGATTATCTGCCCATGGTATCCTGTCTGGCTTCACTCTGTCTTGCATATGAAACCCGGCTCACTTCTCCCGTTCTGCGACATTCAATAAAATTTATTCAACTTATCTAATTCGTCGACAAAAGGACATATGACACCATTCATTGTAATACACGTCTGATGGCGTAACGCTTATCGGTGTGACGCTCACATTCCCCCTTGGGCGACGTAATATTCAGTACAATAAGCAATGCGACCAGCAGTATGACAAACAGTAAGCCAGTACGAATCTTGTTTCTGGGGCAGTTGCAGCTATGATCTGTTCTGAAAAGGACGTTATTGTAGCTTATCAGTATTTAAAGCTCAAACAACGGACTAGGAAAGTGAAGTACTGGTTGCACCCGTTGAATGCCACTAATATGGTAGTTCACCTGTGTTTTCTCCTGAGCTCTCTCAACATGAACACAAAATTCCACGAATCGCGCAGAAAGACTCGAGACATTTTCCACTCTTTGAAGCAACTAGTACCAGCAACTCTGACAGAGCAGAAAACAAATTTTCGACTTGCTACTTCTCCTGCTGGGAAGCTACACATTACAGTAAGGTGACTTGAGGAAAGTGTTTAAATTATTTTAAAAATGGCACCATTGAATGTTTAACAAGGAGATACTGCTTTCATGTAAGGACATATATAATTAATGAATGCAATTTGAAAATCTGAATCTTTTCAGTATGTTGCAGTAGAATATGATTTAGACTCGCAGACAAGGTTTTTTTTCAACAAGTTGGCCTGGAGATAACATCTTCTTGTGTGAACGACATAGCGCAGGAGAAAATGCACAGATCAGTATATTTTTCTAACCCGAAAGCACAACTGCGAGTGACATTTTCAGCTTGTATCGGCAGCAACGCAAGACTCTTCCACATAAAAATGGTTCAAACGGCTGTGAGCACTATAGGACTTAACATCTTAGGTCATCAGTCGACTAGAACTTAGAACTACTTAAATCTAAGTAACCTAAGGACATCACACACATCCATGCCCGAGGCAGAATTCGAACCTGCTACCGTAGCAGTCCCGTGGTTCGGGACTGCAGCGCCTAAAACCGCACGGCCACCGCAGCCGGCCGCTTCCACATAGAGCAGGCCTCAGTCACAGCGTAGTATGTGGAGTGTCTTAGTTCGGCGCAGCCAAACGACGAAATTTATCACGTATTTCAAAATGTTCTAAGTGTGTGAAATCCTAAGAGACCAAACTGCTGAGGTCATCGGTCCCTAGACTTACACACTACTTAAACTAACTTATGCTATTCTTCTTCTTCCGTATCCGGATGCACCATTTATATCTTCCCTTCCCAGTAATTAGCAAAGTAGTTTGCTTTGTCATTGACTTTCAAAATATCATCTTTAGTGCATGTTATAGACATGTCTGGGCAAATCAGTAGGTGGTCCAAGTCCTGTATTGCTCCGCATTCACACCTATCGCTATCACTGTAACCCCATTTAAATAGGTTTGATTTGCACCCAGTTACTCCAGTACGCAGCCGGTTTAATGACCTCTAGTTGTAAAAGGTAGTTGAAATCCTGCAGATCCCTCCTCAAGTAGTTCCATTGTGGAGTGTGGCACCATTTCTTCCCAAAGAGATAGCCGCCTTGTGACGGGCTTCGTGGCGAACTCTTCAATAGTTTCAATGAAACTCCTGCGGGATTTCAGCTGGACACGTTGTTTTCGGTGCATGAGCATCGGGTGTCGAGGATCATTCATTTGTTTTGATCTTTCGCTCTCGGCGGCTACTTGTCTGCGGATAGTGGGTGGTGCTATGCCTATCGCGGGATAAATTATGTCTGTGGGAGTTGGTTTGAGGCATCCTGTGGCAATACGTACAGTTTCGTTTACGGCGACGTCAACTTGCTTAGTGTGAGCAGAGTTCCTCCAAACTGGCGCCGCAAATTCCGCTGCTGCATATACAGCAGAGATGCTATGAACAACACACACACACACACACACACATACCAATGCGCGAGGAAGGACTCGAACTTCCGGCGGGAGGGGCCGCACAGCCCGTTACATGGCGCATCAAACTGCTCGGCCACTCCGCTTGGCTGTATCCCGTATTTACTCGAGTCTGGAACGTGGTATAGATTTCCTTCCAGCGTTATAAACAATTTAGACATGTTAGCTGTATTTCTTACAACGCAATATGTGGCCGTAAGATGCCACATATTTACGGGAGAAGTAAAAGCTGAGGAACTAACTATTGAGATGGATGCAGCTTTGCTACATCTAAGCACAACTATATTTTTTAGGAAAATCGGATGATCTGAAATTTCGTTCCTCACATATCGTACAATATGAGCTACGTGGAGTGAGCACCATTCTGTGTAGCGATGAGCGTACAAATAGAGATACATACTGGTGTCGCATCACTGTCCTCCCGTTGTGAAGCAGTTACGTCGTTTCCATCGTCCTCCTGTATGTTCCAACGATGGGGGTAGGCCGGCCGGTGTGGCCGAGCCGTTCTAGGCGCTGCAGTCTGGAACCGTGCGACCACTACGATCGCAGGTTAGAATCCTGCCTCGGGTATGGATGTGTGGGATGTCCTTAGGTTCAAAAATGGTTCAAATGGCTCTGAGCACTATGGGACTTAACTTCTGATGTCATCAGTCCCATAGAACTTAGAACTACTTGAACGGAACTGACCTAAGGACATCACACACACCCAAGCCCGAGGCAGAATTCGAACCTTCGACCGAAGCGGTCGCGCGGTTCCAGACTGTAGCGCCTAGAACCGCTCGGCCACCCCGGCCGGCTTGTCCTTAGGTTAGTTAGATTTAAGTAGTTCTAAGTTCTAGGGGACTAATGACCTCTGATGTTAAGTCCTGTAGTGCTCAGAGCCATTTGCACCATTTACACCGATGGGGGCTGATTCTGCACGGTATCGCTTATCGTATCGTACAACGTATCGCCTCAGTGTGAACAGCGTCTCATATTACCTTTAAGCCGTCGGCACAAGGAGCGTGCTGTCGAACGACAACGTTGAGCGTGCCCATTTCAACGTGCTGCTGAACGCTCAGAAGCGATGCGACACGTTCACACGGTTCGTGGGTCCCAACGTCACATACACGATCGCGACGCGGCAGTTGTCGACCGTATGTGGCTTGCAAATCACATTGTTTACGAAATGTAGGGGCGTAAAATTCCTATGTTAGCTCTATTCAAACGCACCTTTCTCCCTCGTCCATATGGCAGTCAGATTGTTCTGTCTGCAGTATACATAAATAATCAACATCAGCGAGAATATTATACGCCAAAAAGCGAAGTACGACGATCAGTCATTACGGATATCGGCTTATAAAAGTCCCCTTACAAATAGTACGATTTAAATTTACAATACACGCAAGAAAAACATAATTTCATTATTCTCAGTTTCTAGTGAAACCCTAACGTCATTCTTACTTGATAACTGTTCCTACTCATTAGGAGAATCTATACAGGAGAATTATAAAACTTAAAAAAGGGCAAACTGCCTTACTACAAGTAGTGCAAGGTGCCCTATCGATTAAACCAACCAACTAACTCACATATCAAAAATAGCGCTCTTATATTTACATAACGTCCAATATTACAGTATAAACTTTTATTAAACTAATATATATCAGAACCCATCAAAAAAGCTAAGGTTTACTTGTCGCTACGAAACTGTGATGCTACTCATTACGCTACCGTGACAATGGTAACTGTGCAAGCACATATAGCTTGTTACCATGTCCTGAAAACTTTAATTGTACCTGTAGTACTAACTGAAATTTAATTATAACAATCTGTACGAACAGCAATGAGTTTTTAATGGATCCTCAACATGCTGTTACTTTCAAATGGCCGACTCTCATAATACTCAACTAACAACAATTCTGCTACCACTAATATTCCGCTTCTTGTCATTTTATTACAACGAATCATACAATTAACGGAGGGTTTTCGAGACCTCCCCAGGTTTCTAGTGCTCAGAAACTGGATATATACATACCCACTTCTATTGGACGCTAATATGACGCCTCAAAACTGAGCACCGAGGGGAGATGGCGTGCATGTGAAAAGGTTCAAACGCACACTCGGGATATCTGACATGCTAGATATTGCTCTGCACGTTCGGTAAGACTCCCGAACGTGCTATTCCACGTTATCACGTCAGAAACTCAGCACGCTCAACACTCAACGTTCGACAGCACGAACCGCGTGTAGGCGGCTTAAGTCTCTTCGCTGTTACTGGAACTGACTTATCCATATGCAATTCTAGATTTTTTAA
Source organism: Schistocerca gregaria (assembly GCF_023897955.1). NCBI lineage: Eukaryota > Metazoa > Arthropoda > Insecta > Orthoptera > Acrididae > Schistocerca > Schistocerca gregaria. The sequence goes on from NC_064923.1 coordinate 106,198,907, forward strand.
AGGCCTGTGAACATAATACTAAGGACCTTCAACGTGTATCTTGGGCCTCTAAATTTTTGTTGCCTTCCGTATGTTATGCTTCTGATTACTTTAATCCAAATACACTACTGGCCTTTAAGATTGCTACACCAAGAAGAAATGCAGATGATAAACGGGTATTCATTGGCAAATATATTATACTAGAACGGAGTTATGATTACATATTCACGCAATTTGGGTGCATAGATCCTGAGAAATCAGTACCCAGAACAATCACTTCTGGCCGTAACAGCGGCCTTGATACGCCTGGGCATTGAGTCAAACAGAGATTGGATGGCGTGTACAGGTACAGCTGCCCATGCAGCTTAAACACGATACCACAGTTCATCAAGAGTAGTGACTGGCGTATTGTGACGAGCCAGTTTCTGTGCCACCATTGACCAGACGTTTTCAATTGGTGAGAGATCTAGAGAATGTGCTGGCCAGGGCAGCAGTCGAACATTTTCTGCATCCAGAAAGGCCCGTATAGGACCTACAAAATCCGGTCGTGCATTATCCTGCTGAAATGTAGGGTTTCGCAGGGATCGAAAGAAGGGTACAGCCACGAATCGTAACACATCTGAAATGTAACATCCACTCTGCTAAGTGCTGTCAATGCGAACAAGAGGTGACCGAGACGTGTAACCAATGACACCCCATACAATCACGCTGGGTGATACGCCAGTATAGCGATGACCAATATACGCTTCGGATGTGCGTTCACCCCGATGTCGCCAAACACGGATGCGACCGTCATGATGCTGTAAACAGAACCTGGATTCATCCGAAAAAATGACGTTTTGCCATTCGTGCACCCAGGTTCGTCGTTGAGTACACCGTCGCAAGTGATCCTGTCTGTGATGTAGCGCCAAGGGTAATCGCAGCCATGGTCTCCGAGCTAAGAGTCCATGCTGCTGCAAACGTAGTGGAACTGTTCGTGCAGGGGGTTGTTGTCTTGCAAACGTCCCCATCTGTTGACTCAGAGATCAAAACGTGGCTGCACGATCCGTTACAGCCATGCGGATAAGATTCTTGTCATCTCGACTGATAGTGATACGAGGCCGTTGGGATCCAGCACCGCGTTCCGTATTACCCTCCTGAACCCACCGATTCCATATTCTGCAAACAGTCATTGGATCTCGACCAACGCGAGTAGCAATGTCGCGATACGATAAACCGCAATCGCGATAGGCTACAATATGACCCTTATGAAAGTCGGAAACGTGATGGTACGAATTTCTCCTCTTTACACGAGGCATCACAACCACGTTTCATCAGGCAATTTCGGTCAACCACTGCTCGTGTATGAGGAATCGGTTAGAAACTTTCCTCATGTCAGCAAGTTGTAGGTGTCGCCACCGGCGCCAACCTTGTGTGAATGCCCTGCAAAGCTAATCATTTGCATATCACAGCACCTTCTTCCTGTCGGTTAAATTTCGCGTCTGTAGCATGTCATCTTCGTGGTGTAGCAATTTTAATGGTCAGTAGTGTACTTTGCTCAATTTCAATAAATTTCAAATTTGTTTTGTTGAGCACTACTTATCCTGTTCATCTCATATTCCTTGTACAAACGAAATCTTACTGCAAAATCGATAAACTAATTGTCCTCACTGTTAATTCATTTCGTGAAGAAGGCTGGTAATTATTTGTTGCCAGCCGTGTAGCAGCACGTTTTAACACCGTCACTGCGCTGTGCAGCGGAGGTTCCGAGGTCAGAAGGAGAGCGATTTGTCAGTGTCTCACCTGCTGGCCGGCAGAGCAACGAGCGTAACGCGAGGGGCGATGTTGTTGAGCGCCGGCCGCGATCTGAACAGCCCTGATAACAGCCGCCAGCGGCCGGGCCGGGGGATTCCCCTGGCCGGCCGTCGTGTGACCCGCGAGCATTTGTCACGGCCGGCACTTCTTCTGGACGCCCCCCCCCCCCCCACCCTCCCAACCCCGCGTGGACACGGGCCCGCGGCAGTGCGGCCCTCCTTCATCGGGCCCTGGTAAATATTCATGAGGCGGCCTGCAGATAGAAACTGGGGTTACTCCGTGCCGGCACGGTACACGGTACACGCTGCACGGCGCTATTTAATATTTAACTCGGTGCTTTATGGTGGCAGCCGACCTCCAGTGGGGCGTTCACACCACGGTTCGGCGCCTAATGCGAATGGCTGACGTGGAATGATGGCCGAGTACTGCGTGGGCTGCCGGTGGTTGTCACTGCCGCTGTTAAATGGTTTTCTTCGGCGGCGCTAAAGAGTTATTATGCCTCCATTTCTCATTGTGTGAGTCACCTGGTCGTACAGGTCAAAGGATGGAGCGATAGCTGTTAAGGGGTTAGGATGTCAAATGAGCCGACTTGGAGCATGAGAGGATGGAGAATTTATTTATTTTATGAAAAAATGAATGAGCTGTTACATTTTAAACTTCATGTTTAGGAAAAACTCAAATTTTATACTTAATTATCTCAGTTTTTACCATAGTTTTTATTAGATTTGGAAAATTCTAGTGTTTCATACACGTGTACGCATGGCTTGTATGCTATGCAAAATTCATCGAAAAATCTCTGTTACTTAGGAAGAAAAGTGTACCTATAGGAACAAGTGCAGCCAGTAGTCAGTAGAAATTTCACATTTAAAAAAATTTGTTTTGTTATGTTTTTGAACTTTCACTGATGTGAGTGTGAATTCTGAATCCTTCCTGGCTATACTGACAAAGATTTATGAATTTATTTGTAAAAGTATAGACAGTGTAAATTAAAATGTCCTGTGGTGTGTCTCCTACTCCAAGTCGGCCCATTTGACGTCCTACCACCCCCACCCCCCCGCCCCCATTAAGGCATTGAGCTGAATAGAATCTTGGCACAAGATTAAAACTTACTTGGCTTGGTACACTGCCCACCCATACAGCAAATTTTAAGCAGTTCTTCCAATTCCGCGATGTCCAAATGCGAGTAGACTCCTGCACCACCTCAAGAAAACATCCACAAGAAGATGAAATGCAAGGGCACAGGGATCATAACCTATAGAAAGATGACCTATAAAAATAATCTTCCACTCTTTATCCAGGAGGTAATAACGGCATCCAGTCCAAGAAATATAAAACCAACAGAAAAATGCTCCTATCAGGTGAAAAAATGGTGAATATGCCGCTGTTTAGTACACTCTGACTTTTGAAAAGTGGAGTGCCTCATTCTACCTTCATAAGAATCTTTAAAAAATTATCAAACAAAATTTTGGCTTGTTAGCACAGTCGCGCTTTTTTCAACATCCAATTGACCTCAAATTCCCAAAGTCTCCCCTAACCGCCACTCACTCACATCCATTGATCCACCGCTGTAAGTTGCTGACACGCATCTACTACCATTTTTTCCCTTCTCATTCTCTAATACAGCCCAACCCATTATCATAATCCCTTTGCGTGTCTCTGTCATTGTCTGCTTTCTCACAGCCGCAGTCCTCTTCATCCTGTTCAACTATTATAGTCTCCTCTAATTCTCACTGTCTTCTTCTTGCCCTCTCTTACTGAAGCTATCTCATTCATTCCTTTCACCTCCTGCTTTCTCTTGCCAATGCCACTACCTCTCCCTTCCTGGTCATTGCTGTATATTCTGTCTCTGCCTATCACTGGCTCTCAACCACTTCCACTCTCCTCTTCTCTTTATTCCTCTCCCGCTGGCTCTGTCTCCTTGACTCTTTTTCTATACTACTTTGTCACTGTCAGCTATTCTCCACCCCCACTGTATCACCCACCTTCCCTCACGCTGCCATTGACTCCTTCACTCTTCCTCTTCCACATCCATGTCTATTATTTTCCAGTATTTAGTACTTCTCCTTCTGCTTCCCACTGCCACTGTCTCCTTCTCTCTCAGCAAAAGATAACGCACATTTGTTTGCATGCGAGATTTTCGGGAAAAATTTTAAAGGTGCAGAGGAGACCGAATGAGAAATTTTATACTGGAGCATAGTCGATTCTCTGTGCTCAGGCTGGAGCATTTCTCGCAGCTTCCTTCTTTTGCATTCTGCAGCAGGGCAAGTTTCTCCTATAAAAGGAAAGTGTACAAAATTTTCATACTTTACTCACGTAAAATTTATATAATGCATAACTCTATAATTTTACAACCAACACTAGATATAATGTGCAGAAAGATTTTGTGTTTTCTTCAGACCAACAACAACATAGAGTTTCGAGAACCTTTCTGATGATAACGGAGACACAACATAATTATCCTACTTCTTCACTTTATAAACTATGTTTTCGCCTCATACAGGATTTTAAGTGTGTACGTATTTTAAGTGTAAAAGAATGGTAACTAGGAACCTCTATATCTTGAAAATGGATAAAGATATCAAGATAATTTTGAAGGTTGTTCGACATCGGGATCTTAGGCATATATCTCATAAAAAATTACAGACATCTGCTGTCCATTGTCGTCTTGGAATCCACGTCTCGGTTATGGTACCCAAAAAAAACCGATATTCGTTTTCTGTCAAAACCCGCTCATGATCTAACTGTTGCTTTCATAAATCCCTTGAAGCGCACTACATGTATTGAAAAAAGAACGAACCGATTTGCTTCTTTTGCTGCAGGAAGTGAGATTATTCAAACTTTCAGCCTGTAATGTACCATAGGTGCAATAAGACGATTCTTCTCTTGGGTATACAAATGGTACAGAGCCCTAAGATTGTCAAGAAATCTTAACCCTACCTTTCTATCACCAATAGAACCGAAGGTATAAGGTTCCCAAAAATCCCGTTTCGACAGGTTGCATATTGGAAAATATTAGTGAGTGCATGGCGTTTCATGTGTACCAATGATGCTCGATTAACGACGCAGTAACACCTGTAACACAACATAGTGAATTAATGTAAGCTCTAACAGACTGGCAATGGCAAGGAAATTGTTTCTGAAGAACAGAAATTTGTTAACTCGAGTATAGATTTCAGTGGCAGGAAGTCGTTTCTGAAAGTATCTGTATGGAGTGTGGCCATGTATGGAAGTGAAACGTGGTCGGTAAATAGTTTGGACAAGAAGAGAATAGAAGCTTTCGGAATGAGGTGCTACAGAAGAATGCTGAAGATTATATGGGTAGATCACATAACTAATGAGGAGGTATTGAATAGAACTACCTAGAAGAGAGACTAGAAGAAGGGATCGGTTGGTAGGACAATTTCTGAGGCATTAAGGGATCACCAATTTAGTATTGGAGGGCAGCGTGGACGGTAAAAATCGTAGAGGGAGACCAAGAGATGAATTCACTTAGCAGATTCAGAAGGATGTAGGTTGCAGTAGGTACTGGGAGATGAAGCCGCTTGCACAGGATAGGGTAGCACGGAGAGCTGTATCAAACCAGTCTCTGGACTGAATACCACATCAACAACAATTTCTTGCAGATATGCTCAGTCGACAGCAATGAGCCATTATGATTATCGTTTGCTCGGTGTATTCCTTAGCCAGCCTCTTCTCGCAGATTTATTCCCGTTGAGTGAATATTTACTTGAATTTTTTTATGTTTAAATTTAAAATTAAATTTAAAATTAATTGATCATTAAAATTATCCATCAAAGGGGTCGCCATGGTATTCACTGTCTTCTCGAAGGTTTTTTCCCATGAGTGAACATTTGGATGAATTTTTTATTTTCATGTATGTATCTTTCGGTTCCGTATTCAGAGACGTTGTTAGTGCTAGTGCATGGCACCCTCAACCACAACTCGACATATCTCCTGGCATCTGCTCGTTGTCGAGCCACTTGTCCAGAAATGGTCATGCAAGTTCTGAAGCTTTTGATTTTCACACGTGCTGTTCTGAACAGACAGCCAGTCATCATCCAACGTTTCGAGGGGAAGATATGGTCGAGCTGAATAAATTCTTATGCAACTGTTTGTTTCTTTGTTTTCGTCGTAGGCAGACCAAGGCTTCAACAAAGAAATGAAAATCGACAAACATAATCTCTGTTTCAGGAAACAAACCTCTAACTAATAGGACGACAGGAGTTGCACAGTCTATTATGAGAGAATCAGTGTTACATCCAGGCTCATTGGTTTTTAATAGCTAAATAAAAAATCATACGTTTCAAATTTTTTGTTTGGTGTCAAATCGTAGACATCTGGAATAGTGGTTGTTTCCTCCCAAAAACTTTAAGATCAGTGTCAAGTATAAACAACTGTCCAAACTATTTGTCCGAACATTTGAGCATTCCAGGCACAAAGAATGATTCAGATAATCATGATTTTCTTGTTTCCCACTCAGAAACTACACTCCTGGAAATTGAAATAAGAACACCGTGAATTCATTGTCCCAGGAAGGGGAAACTTTATTGACACATTCCTGGGGTCAGATACATCACATGATCACACTGACAGAACCACAGGCACATAGACACAGGCAACAGAGCATGCACAATGTCGGCACTAGTACAGTGTATATCCACCTTTCGCAGCAATGCAGGCTGCTATTCTCCCATGGAGACGATCGTAGAGATGCTGGATGTAGTCCTGTGGAACGGCTTGCCATGCCATTTCCACCTGGCGCCTCAGTTGGACCAGCATTCGTGCTGGACGTGCAGACCGCATGAGACGACGCTTCATCCAGTCCCAAACATACTCAATGGGGGACAGATCCGGAGATCTTGCTGGCCAGAGTAGTTGACTTACACCTTCTAGAGCACATTGGGTGGCACGGGATACATGCGGACGTGCATTGTCCTGTTGGAACAGCAAGTTCCCTTGCCTGTCTAGGAATGGTAGAACTATGGGTTCGATGACGGTTTGGATGTACCGTGCACTATTCAGTGTCCCTCGACGATCACCAGAGGTGTACGGCCAGTGTAGGAGATCGCTCCCCACACCATGATTCCAGGTGTTGGCCATGTGTGCCTCGGTAGTATGCAGTCCTGATTGTGGCGCTCACCTGCACGGCGCCAAACACGCATACGACCATCATTGGCACCAAGGCAGAAGCGACTCTCATCGCTGAAGACGACACGTCTCCATTCGTCCCTCCATTCACGCCTGTCGCGACACCACTGGAGGTGGGCTGAATGATGTTGGGGCGTGAGCGGAAGACGGCCTAACGGTGTGCGGGACCGTAGCCCAGCTTCATGGAGACGGTTGCGAATGGTCCTCGCCGATACCCCAGGAGCAACAGTGTCCCTAATTTGCTGGGAAGTGGCGGTGAGGTCCCCTAAGGCACTGTGTAGGATCCTACGGTCTTGGCGTGCATCCGTGCGTCGCTGCGGTCCAGTCCCAGGTCTTCGGGCACGTGCACCTTCCGCCGACCACTGGCGACAACATCGATGTACTGTGGAGACCTCACGCCCCACGTGTTGAGCAATTCGGCGGTACGTCCACCCGGCCTCCCGCATGCCCACTATACTCCCTCGCTCAAAGTCCGTCAACTGCACATACGGTTCACGTCCACGCTGTCACGGCATGCTACCAGTGTTAAAGACTGCGATGGAGCTCCGTATGCCACGGCAAACTGGCTGACACTGACGGCGGCGGTGCACAAATGCTGCGCAGCTAGCGCCATTCGACGGCCAACACCGCGGTTCCTCGTGTGTCCGCTGTGCCGTGCGTGTGATCATTGCTTGTACAGCCCTCTCGCAGTGTCCGGAGCAAGTATGGTGGGTCTGACACACCGGTGTCAATGTGTTCTTTTTTTCCATTTCCAGGACTGTATGTCATTCAGTATGCTGTTGTCATCTGTAAATGAAAATTTGCTGCCATCACTTTTCAGTAAATTATTTTCTTGAATGAATACTCCTCCAGAAATGGACTAGGAGGGCACAGTTGGGATAACACAGGCCTGGGAACGTGCTTTTATTGGTGGGTAGGAGGGGGAAGGAGCAGGGAAGGAGGAGGGGGAGGGCCGAGAGATTTATCAGAAGGACGGATTATCTCCATGAGGTCATAATTCAGTTCACAGAACATCAGGTTAAGGGGAAGTGGAGGGAGAAGTGTTTCATGAAAAACCATTTAGCAGAAGGCCACAAATGAATCAGATGTAGCAGTTAAATCAATTTGCATATAATTTTTATGTAAAAACTGTACCACAACATAGGTTACCCTACTACTTACAAATTCGCAAATGCACTAAAAATATATCAGTAAAATATCATTTAAACAAAAAACTCAATATCGTGAAGATCAATACCACTATTTTGAAGTGTTTTCATTTCCTTATATCTCAGTTTAACATTTGTATCTTCAAAAATGTGAAAATCTTAAGCAATCATTAATTCATAACACCTGTTTGGCGAAATTCCTTTGGATTTATTATCGAGCTCCATACAGATTTTCTCCCCACATCTAGTTTTCAAATATCCATGTTCTCTAATGTAATATGTTTCATTTACTTTCAGCTCACTCATTTTTAAACACATTAGAAGCGTTAGCGTTGTTGGACTTATTCAATAGAGCTTCCATTTATGTAGAATAAAATTTTGGAAGGATAAGAAAGTAAATTTATTATGAAAAAATTTAATCTTATAAATGAGGGTGAATATGACTAATGTTTGCAGCGAATTCAAATTTGACATTTTTGTTGAGAGAGGTAATAGACCAAGAGTAAACAAGTTGAATTTGATAACTTCAAATGTTATTTTAAATCAACTTCAGTTATAGAACAGTTGAGAAGTATAAAATGTATCGCTTATGGAGAAGAAGACACATTTGAGGAGACTGATTATGAAACATCAGAAGAAATAGGGCAGTCACATTCTGTCTTTCATACCTATAAAAATACTGAATAATCAATGTGAAGGATTGTAATTTACCAATAAATAATTTACCAAAAACATTAAATACTGAAAACATATTGTAATACCAAAGTGTCATAATCTTCTAACTACTGTTTCATCATACTGAAATGATAATTCTTCTTAACATCTTTATTAAATATTTAGTATCATTATCTCTAATTATCTGGTTATACTCCAATTGTATGTTTTCTTTCACTTCACTTTCAATTAATCATAGATTCGCGATTCATCCTTTGAATGTTTTTATACTCTAAAGCAAAGCCTGTTACCTTCACCACACTGCTTTTATCATTTTTCTCAAGATAGTAACTTTTTGCTACATTTGTTACCTAATTTGTAATTCATTTATTCTTTCCTAACTTATCAGTCCAATCACCTAATATAAAAGCTTTTTTAAGGTTGTTTTACTGTGGGGTCCTACTCACTCGTCTCGTATAAGTTGCGTTCTCAGAATGCTATACAACAGTTCAAGCAAATAACATTAATAGCTTTATTTCAATAAAGCAGACTGACAAGACTTAACTTTGTATTTACAACAAATGTCGCAAGCGATGGATGACAGGCAAACAGTAATGTTCTTCGCTATAGACACTTTCCAAACACTAATGATGGTTCTGCGGGTGTCGATCTACAACTGTGCCGAGGTTGGCAGCTGCGGAGTTTATATTCTTGTCTTGTAGAGGCCGCCAGAACATTTACCAAAATCAATATATATTACAATGTTGGTATAAAATATATAACATTTTTTCCTAGCTTATCTAACATATCATTCAACCTAAGCGTTGCATTTCATGAGGTGAATGCTGACACAAAAATATTAGAAGATTTATTATTTTCTGAATAATAATCCTTGACATTGTACTTCATCTGAACCATAATCTTATTAGTAAAATTTATACCTATATTATATAAACGGTCATCCAGTAATATGTCAAAACATTTTTGTAGATCTGTAAAATATTTAGTTTCACTCATATTTTACCATTGCCCAAATTTTTCCCATAATAAATGCCGACATAACAAGTTCTGGTTTCACTCAATTTTTTTTATCTTAGGAGGATCTATTTCTATATCCAATTTTCTTTAACTGTTTCGTATACATCCGATTAGTGTCAAAATCGCAGGGCTGGTTTTCAATTTTAGTTTAATAAAGTCTTTCCAATAATTTTTAAACATGTTGCTTTTATTTCTAAATTTCCACATTTCGTAGACTATTAAAATCCTACATCCTTTTTCTACAGCTTTCTCTACTTCATCAGTTGTCCAGGTTCCAATAAAACCTCTTACATCATCATTGTGATTGCATTTATTTACACTCCTGGAAATTGAAATAAGAACACCGTGAATTCATCGTCCCAGGAAGGGGAAACTTTATTGACACATTCCTGGGGTCAGATACATCACATGATCACACTGACAGAACCACAGGCACATAGACACAGGCAACAGAGCATGCACAATGTCGGCACTAGTACAGTGTATATCCACCTTTCGCAGCAATGCAGGCTGCTATTCTCCCATGGAGACGATCGTGGAGATGCTGGATGTAGTCCTGTGGAACGGCTTGCCATGCCATTTCCACCTGGCGCCTCAGTTGGACCAGCGTTCGTGCTGGACGTGCAGACTGCGTGAGACGACGCTTCATCCAGTCCCAAACATGCTCAATGGGGGACAGATCCGGAGATCTTGCTGGCCAGGGTAGTTGACTTACACCTTCTAGAGCACGTTGGGTGGCACGGGATACATGCGGACGGGCATTGTCCTGTTGGAACAGCAAGTTCCCTTGCCGGTCTAGGAATGGTAGAACGATGGGTTCGATGACGGTTTGGATGTACCGTGCACTATTCAGTGTCCCCTCGACGATCACCAGAGGTGTACGGCCAGTGTAGGAGATCGCTCCCCACACCATGATGTCGGGTGTTGGCCCTGTGTGCCTCGGTCGTATGCAGTCCTGATTGTGGCGCTCACCTGCACGGCGCCAAACACGCATACGACCATCATTGGCACCAAGGCAGAAGCGACTCTCATCGCTGAAGACGACACGTCTCCATTCGTCCCTCCATTCACGCCTGTCGCGACACCACTGGAGGCGGGCTGCACGATGTTGGGGAGTGAGCGAAAGACGGCCTAACGGTGTGCGGGACCGTAGCCCAGCTTCATGGAGACGGTTGCGAATGGTCCTCGTCGATACCCCAGGAGCAACAGTGTCCCTAATTTGCTGGGAAGTGGCGGTGCGGTCCACTACGGCACTGCGTAGGATCCTACGGTCTTGGCGTGCATCCGTGCGTCGCTGCGGTCCGGTCCCAGGTCGACGGGCACGTGCACCTTCCGCCGACCACTGGCGACCACATCGATGTACTGTGGAGACCTCACGCCCCACGTGTTGAGCAATTCGGCGGTACGTCCACCCGGCCTCCCGCATGCCCTCTATATGCCCTCGCTCAAAGTCCGTCAACTGCACATACGGTTCACGTCCACGCTGTCGCGGCATGCTACCAGTGTTAAAGACTGCGATGGAGCTCCGGCAAACTGGCTGACACTGACGGCGGCGGTGCACAAATGCTGCGCAGCTAGCGCCATTCGACGGCCAACACCGCGGTTCCTGGTGTGTCCTCTGTGCCGTGCGTGTGATCATTGCTTGTACAGCCCTCTCGCAGTGTCCGGAGCAAGTATGGTTGGTCTGACACACCGGTGTCAATGTTTTCTTTTTTCCATTTCCAGGACTGTATTTTCTCTTCTGCACATTTGACACATAAAGGAAGCAACAGATTTTCATTTTTATCAAGCTTTATCCATACTGGTAAAACTGGATGTTACAGTCCTGTAGAGGCCAGTACTCTACATTTTATAAAGCCATGACATTTTTAGAGCAATATCTTGGTGTACACATTTTTGTATCATGTCCTGTCATTCTTGCTGACTCGCCTTGTAATGGATGTGATACAGCGTTGTACTCTGTGCTTCGGTATTCGAATCGGGAGCTTGCCGACACGAAGTTTACTTGTAAATGGCAGCGAGCATCATTGTTGTATCACGATATCTATTGCCGCCGAGAACAACCACAGTAATAATCGTTTGCAACACTTGTTCTCCGTTTGTCTAAGGGAGAGTCGTTTTAGCAAGCAGGAAATCGTGATGGACATGCCTAAAGTGTTCGGATACCAGATCTGGAGGAAAATTTGATTAACGCTGTGGAAGGCGATCGAAGTGTCAGTACCAGGCAGTTGGCTGCCAGTACTGGGTCAGTCAGACGACTATGTAGAACATGACAATTCCTACTACCCTTATGACATACAGCGTGTGCAGGGCTTACTAGTGACAGACTTTCCACATTTGGAGCCTTTTTGTCACTGGTTTCTTCACCAGGCAACTTCGATTCCAGAATGTGTCTCATACATCCTAGGTCCGGCCGCGGTGATCTCGCGGTTCTAGACGCTCAGTCCGGAACCACGCGACTGCTACGGTCGCAGGTTCGAATCCTGCCTCGGGCATGGATGTGTGTGATGTCCTTAGGTTAGTTAGGTTTAAGTAGTTCTAAGTTCTCGGGGACTGATGACCACAGCTGTTAAGTCCCATAGTGCTCAGAGCCATTTGAACCAACATACATCCTACTCACAGGTGGGGCCAATTTCCGTAACAGTCGTCCGTGGGACAGCCCCGGTCGTGATAATTGACGACCTGTCCTCCTTTCCCGTCGCTTAACAGGCGGGAACTATCGGCTTGCCTTGCGAGCGACTTTGCCTCCCATGCTGGAAGAAGGGTTACGTGGTTGCTAAATATAGGGGCTCCAGCCCACCTCTCCGTTAACATCCGGACGCATCTGAGGTGTCTTTCCTGGTCGATTTATCGGAAGAGGGGGTCCAGTAGCATGGTCTGCTCGTTCACTGCTTCTCAACCCCTGCGATTTCTGGTTATGGGGCCATCTGAAAAGTATCGTGTATACAGAGCCCATTCCAGATGTGGAGACACTTGACCAGCGAATTCATACTGCGTTTGACAGTGTTCGTATGTAGCCTGGCCGATGTGAACGTGTGAGACGGAACATGCTACGCTGCGTACACACATGCGTTGAAGCACACGGAAACCATTTTCAACACTTACTGTAACTGTGGCTGTAACAATGTATTTTCTTCTTCTTTTTCTTCTTCTTCTTGCGTTACGGCCTCTGTAGGACCACGGATAGCCCCTTCGTGGACTGGATTTTCCTCTTCTTCTCTTAGAACCCCTTCATTCTTTCTCTTCTTCTCTCCCGCTCTTCTTCCGAGATGTTTAGTTTCCGTTTATTCTGTCGGCTCCACTGGTGACACTCTAACTCTTCTTGTGTTCTTCTCTGTCTTTTGTGTCCGGCATATTGGTCAATGTATATTTGTTCCTCCAATTTTCCTTTCCTTCGACCTTGATCCCCAATTCCAACCAGTCCAAGTTCAACAACCCACTTGGTTCCTGTCCTTCCCCTTGTCCTCCCTGTAGTTTCCCACACTGTCTTCGTCATTCTGTCCATACTCATCCTAACTACATGTCCAGTAAGCCTTCCGCTTTTAAGTCTGATTTCCCCGGATATTGTTCTCATGCTCCAGTACAATTCTTCTATACGTCTTCGCATCCACCTCTTTTGGGACCTAGTATTTTTCCCATTATTTTTCTCTCTTCTTTCTCTAGTTGTTCTGCCCATTTCTTCCTAGTGCCATCGTCTCAGCAGCATATTATTCTGTTTTCCTCGCCGTTGCTTTGTAGTGGCTTACCTTTGCACCTGTGGATATATTCTTTTTATTCTATATCTCCCTCGTCATGCAGAAGGCTGACCTCATCTTCTTCATCCTCTCTGTTATTCCCCCCTTGCTCCTGTTCCTTCCTGTTATAAATTCTCCCAGGCATTTATATTTGTCCACTATTTACACAGTGCCCTCTATTTAATGTCTTTGTCTTGTTATAGGCGACCCTCAGTCCCACCTTTCTGGCTACCTTACTTAAGATTTCGAGTTGTGTTTGTCTTCTTCCGTCTCACTTACTATTGTTGTGTCATCTGCTAAGGCTAGGTAGTCCACTTGAGACCTGTTGTCCTTTTTGTCCCCCACATGGGTCTTTGTTATTCACACTTCCTCGTTTATTACTCTCCACTGCCTGATCACTTCGTCCAGTGCTATATTGAACAACAGTGGTGACAATCAATCTCCCTGTTTAACACCAGTCTTGATCTCAAATTCTTCTGACAGTGCTCCTCTGAATCTAACCCTTGCTTTTGTGTCTGTCAGAATTTCTTTTATGAGTTCTTGTGAAGTTCCATCAAGTCCTCTGTACTTCAGGATCCTTACAAGAGTCTGTCTGTCGATGGAGTTATATGCCTTATGCCTTTGTGAAGTCCAAGAAGGTTATTACTGCCTTTTTGTTTTTTAAGGCCCTAAGTTCTATCAGTTGCTTCAAGATAAATATCTGTTCTATACAACCTCTTACCTTCCTGAATGCCGCTTGGTAGTCGCCAACTGTACCTTCTACCTATTCTTCTACTCTCTTGAGCAATACTTTTGACAGCACCTTGTATCCGACCTCTAATAGCGATATTCCTCTGTAGTTATTTCCATCTCTCTTCTCCCTCTTCTTATGTACTGGTACTAAAATTGCATTCTCCCATTCTTCTGGCAACTTCTTTGTTCACCAGATCCGGTGAATGATGTTGGTCATGTTGTCTACTGCTTTGTTGTCTCCCCACTTTATCATCTCGGCTGCTATATCACATTCTCCAGTTGCCTTATTATTCTTCAGATCGCTTGTGGCATGTGCGACTTCATCCCTGGTTCCAGGGCGTGGCTCTCTCTTCTGTGTCAGTCCCCAATTCCAGCTCTTCTTTAGGTGGTTCACAGTTCAGCGGGTCGTGAAAGTGCTCTGCAAAAAACCGACAGTTCTCCTTCGCACTGACAGCCATATCTCTTATAAACAGTTCTCTACCATTGTATACAATCAGACTCTTTTTGAATTTCCCGAAAAAGTGTCTGCTGTTGTTTTTCCTGAAGTTGGTCTCAATGTATGACTGAATAAATGGTCTCTGGCGTGGAGACCACGTATTTCCGAACTTAAGCTCCTGAGACCTTTTTTTGTTCCGTATCCTCTCATCGACCAATCCCTAGAATTTGTACACTGTGGGGAAAAAAAAATCACTACGGTAGTCACAAACAGTCTGAAACGCTTGTAATGGTGTTATAGGGATATCGTGCTCAGAGATAACTTTTAGAAAAAGACTAGGTACTGGCAGAAGTAGTGAGGACGCGGCGTGAGTCGTGCTTGGATAACTCAGTTGGTAGAGCACTTGCCCGCGGAAGGCAAAGGTCCCCAGTTCGAGTCTCGGTCTGGCACACAGTTTCAATCTGCCAGGAAGTTTCATATTAGCGCACACTCCGCTGGAGAGTGAAAATTTCATTCTGGAAACATCCCCCAGGCTGCGGCTAAGCCATGTCTCCGCAATATCCTTTCGTTCAGAACTGCTAGTTCTGCAAGGTTCGTAGGAGAGCTTCTGTAAAGTTTGGAAGGTAGGAGACGAGGTACTGCCAGAAGTAATGCTGTGAAGACGGGGCGTGAATCGTGCTTGGGTAACTCAGCTGGTACAGCACTTGCCCGCGGAAGGCAAAGGTTCCGAGTTCGAGTCTCGGGCTGGCACACAGTTTTTATCTGCCGGGAAGTTTCCACACGAAAGCTATTGTAACATTTTACCCATTTCAATAGCAACTACCGAGAGGTTTATAGATTAAAAGCGTTTCAACAAGCAGATATTCTCCAGCCTCGAGTTGTACCGCGAATAGATAATTAGCGGCGACCTGATGAGCTCAAGTATCGCGGCGCAGCACTGTTAACGAAGCAGCGGGGCTACCGGGGCGCTGGCGGGAGAAGACAATGCCACGGCGTGGTGCCTCCCTGCGCACAGTGCAAACACCACGGCGTGGCTGGCGGCGCGGGCCACGATCCCCCAGCCGCGCGGCTCGGGCAACCTGAGGCGCGCCGGAGTTTGCCAGAGCGGAAACAATCAGCTGGCTCTGCCCCGCTCTCCCGCTCTGCTGGCCGGATCAACAGCCGGCAGCCGGCCCCAGCTCTAAGTGGCCGTGAGCTCGAGCCGGCAGTCCAGCCAGCGCACACCTCCCTAGCGGGGAAACTGTGCGAGCGATGCCGAGCGAGGTGAGTTAGTTATTGTCGATTACATCCCACACTGTTAACATAATACGGGTGTGTCGACTGCTGCGATTCAGCCGCTTTTTGCAATAGTCCCAGGCATTTCCTATTGTGTTAAGGTCTTGTTAAGTGGCGGACCAGTGTGATCACCAAGGTAGACCCTGCGATCAAAGCTGTTTCATCTCGGAACACGGGGATGTCCTCAGCGTACTAATCATGACGACGAAAAACAAGGCTACCCGAGTTTTGCGCCATCTACTTCGATCCAAAGCGACCTGTGTGCCTATACAGGGTGTTACAAAAAGGTACGGCGAAACTTTCAGGAAACATTTCTCACACACAAATAAAGAAAAGGTTTTATGTGGACATGTGTCCGGAAACGCTTTATTTCCATGTTAGAGCTCATTTTAGTTTCGTCAGTATGTACTCTACTTCCTCGATTCACATCCAGTTGGCCCAATTGATTGTGTTGACATGCGACTCATTGCTCTACAGTACTAGCATCAAGCACATCAGTACGTATCATCAACAGGTTAGTTGTCATCACGAACGTGGTTTGGCCGTCAGTGCAATGTTTACAAATGCGGAATGGGCAGATGCCCATTTGATATATGGATTATCACGGAGCAATTGCCGTGGCGCGGTACGTTTGTATCGAGACAGATTTCCAGGAAGACGTCCGAAGCAATTGATCGGCGTCTTAGGGAGCACGAAACATTCCAGCCTATGACTCGCGACTGGGGAAGACATAGAACGACGAGGACACCTGCAATGGACGAGGCAATTCTTCGTGCAGTTGACGATAACCCTAATGTCAGCGTCAGAGAAGTTGCTGCTGTACAAGGTAACGTTCACCACGTCACTGTATGGAGAGTGCTACGGGAGAACCAGTTGTTTCAGTACCATGTACAGCGTGTGCAGGCACTATCAGCAGCTCATTGGCATCCACGGGTACACTTCTGCGGATGATTCATCCAACAATGTGTCAATCCTTAGTTCAGTGCAAATGTTCTCTTTACGGATGAGGCTTCATTCCAACGTGATCAAACTGTAAATTTTCACAATCAACATGTGTGGGCTGACGAGAATCCGCACGCAATTGTGCAATCACGTCATCAACACAGATTTTCTGTGAACGTTTGGGCAGGCATTGTTGGTGATATCTTGATTGGGTCCCATGTTCTTCCACCTAAGCTCAATGGAGCACGTTATCATGATTTCATACGGAATACTCTACCTGTGCTGCTACAACATGTGCCTTTACAAGTACGACACAGCATGTGGTTCATGCACGATGAAGTTCCTGCACATTTGAGTCGAAGTGTTCGTACGCTTCTCAACAACAGATTCGGTGACCGATGGATTGGTAGAGGCGGACCAATTTCATGGCCTCCACGCTCTCCTGACCTCAAACCTTTTGACTTTCATTTATGGGGTATTTGAAAGCTCTTGTCTACGGAACACCGGTACCAAAAGTAGGGACTCTTCGTGCTCGTATGTGGACGGCTTTGATACAATACGCCATTCTTCAGGGCTGCATCAGCGCATCAGGGATTCCATGCGACGGAGGGTATCTTTGCTAAAGGAGGACATTTTGAACATTTCCTGTACCAAAGTGTTCGAAGTCACGCTGGTACAATCTGTCGCTGTCTTTCCATTCCATGATTAATGTGATTTAAAGAGAAGTAATAAAATGAGCTCTAACATGGAAAGTAAGCGTTTCCGGACACATGTCCACATAACATATTTTCTTTCTTTGTGTGTGAGGAATGTTTCCTGAAAGTTTGGCCGTACCTTTTTGTAACACCCTGTATAAGGGAGTGACTAGTATTTTATCTGGTAGACTCACATTCCGTTAGACTGTACGGTAAACGTGCTTTAGATGCAACCGTGTTAGAGCGAAGAAGTTATTTAGGCGTGACAAAGAACATTCAGTATTTCCACTCACGCAGCACATTCGTTTTGTTTCTCTACTGAATAGCTTGAAACTGCAGAAATGTCACACTTGTTTCATGTTGTCAATGTGTTCGTTGTACTGTTTAGTGAGGTCATAATGGAATGCTTCACCTGCCAAACTGTAATCGCTACTTCTTCTGCTTTGCACTTCTCATACGGTAATGTGACGTTCATGTGCTTGCGATTGGTGTCTTTCCAGACCTTTCACTCAATTGTAATCCTACTTAGTTTCTTCAGCAGCTTGTTTCTGCCTGCTTACTGTCTCTTTCGATTCTCTTCTGTAATTTCATCTCGCTGTTCATCAGTTAAGTTTTTCCTCAATCTCTGCCGTTGTTCTCGCTTCTTATCTGCTTCATTTCTTCGCTGTACTTGCTCTTTCTTTTCAGTTGATCACTGTCAAGATCTTTACGTTTCGGCATCCCGTTACGGGTTAATTTTATTTAATACACAAAAATTTCACTTAACACACATTTAACTATCTTAAGTATTTCATTTTCATTTACATTTATTTCACAATCCGTCAGTTTTGACTTTTCCTTGACCTGCTCCAAACGATTTCCAAAGTTTACTGTCACATAAGTGCCGCAATCGCTCTGTTGAAGTGAGACGCATCCTCAGCATAACAAGATAATGGAACATTCGTGACAATTGTCGAACATCCTGGAAGATTCTGGTAGAATTCTAGCAAATGCTAGAATATTCTGAAACATTCTCGAACCTTCTAGAACACTTTATGAAATTTTCAAACCTTGTGGAATATTCTATAACATTGTCGAACCTTGAATATGCTGGCCAGGGTCTGCCACTTCGGCACTCGAATCCCAGTTGCTGCACCGATTTTGCGAGGTTTCCCTGTTTTGAAAAGTATTTACTTTTCCGAATTTTGCGTTTACTGATACTCATCAAGGAGCCAAAGCCAATTCGTTGCATTAACCAGTGCTGCAGACTAGGTAGGCAGCGAGTAGGAAGCTAGTTCTCACGGAAGCAGAGACAGCGACCGGACCAAATAGCACGCTGGTACGTCACGAGAGTGGGGAGGGGAGCGCGAGCCCTGAGAATACGGCTTATTCGGCAGCAAGGACGTAGGGGAACCACCGGTGCTCTGGCACGAACGTCCGATCTCACTTTATTAGCTATTCAAAGTTGAAGTCCTTCCTACCATGACTGGTACTAGAAGAATCATAGATTCAACAGCATAATAACGCTATGCAGTAAACCAAACAAATTCAGTAAACAAATGAATATTGCTAATTTACTGGAGCTGTATGAAGGGCTATGAATTTTTATGATGTGAACAAGATATTTCGGCTGCGCCCCAAACCCGCCAATCGGTGAAAGGATGTACTTGGAGCCCGTTCGCTTGTGATAGTCGGCTTTGGCAAGCTTTCGCATATTATTAAATTTTTTTTACGGTGTATGCGAATAAACGCATTATTATACCTTCGGCGTCCTGGGACTTAATTCATATAAGCTGGGTCTACCTCAGCACAAATTCCGCGTGCAGTCATCCGGATGTACGTTTTTCATAGAGTCCGTAAATCACATGAGACGTGTTACGGCGTAAAGTCAAGCGCCGGCACGGCAGACGGGAACGAGAGAGAAAAGATGGGCAATTGCACGTTGACCGACCCCTCTCCAGGACGACAACGCGACAGCAGCGGTCTGTATGCGTAGAGGACATAAGTACCCCGCCCCACTGGTCACGGCCCAGTCGAAGACTTCAAGACTAGCGACCTCGATAGAAGCGCCGAAGCTCATTATTTTGCTCGTACATTCCATTCAGCTCAAACTTAGAAGTTTTATACTGCAGAAAATTGACTATTTCGTCTGTCACCTTATGCTTGCAACACAGATCTCAGTATTGTTCTTTACTTTTTTGTAATAAAACTCATTAATACGATTTGTTTGAGTTGTTATCTAGCTATCCGGGAAATCACATTTCATAGACGCTCCATTTCTTACGAGTGTACAAATTACAAAAATTTATTTAATTATCACATGCTTCATGACTGCTTCACAAGCCGAAGATTCGACTCTGCCTACCGTATTTGAAATCATGTGGTTAAAACTGAGGTGATTAGACCCAGAGGATGTAATCAAGCCACCCCACTGGGATCAGACGCCTCTTGTGCCCGCTCAGACACCAGTCTGTTGTGAGAAGGCACACCCGCCTTGATGACCATTGGCATTCACCAAATCTTCAATTGAAATGACTGGCCATCTTATGCGCCGGTCAAGCCGTTGACCTTTTCACGCTACGGTTTTGATTGAGAATGATAAGGATAGGCTTAGGATAGGTAGGATAGAATAGGATACTTGATTTTGATAGGCTGTTGTGATACACACATTGTCTGGCTCCTCCTATTTAGAATGTCTGGCTTGGGAGACCCTTACGGTAGCTAAGCTACCGCCATCATAGCCCTCCGGATCCAAAACATGCAAACCTCCTAGGCCAGACGGCGAAGCAGTTTCTGTGTCGCGTAATCAATGTGAGGCTGCGAGGGTTAAAGTGCTACATCGGGTGCAAGCTACTGGACTGCCAGGAGAGATCCCATATCGTGACCATAACCTCATTAGTCTCTTCGAGGAAAGTTAGCATGGAGGTTTTAGTATTGAATCACGAAGCAAATTCTGTATCCCATTGTTAATGAGAGATTGCGAGGCGTACAGTAAACGGGCAGTGGGGCATCGGGTACAAGCTACTAGAGTACCAAAACTTTTTCATGGGTTGACCGTAGCTACATTAGAATCTTGGAGAAGAGTCGCCATGGACCCTTCAGTATTCATTGACGACGTAATTTTTGAGTTGCATCGACAGTGAGAGGGTGCGAGCACTATGGTAAATTGTCAGTGGAGCGTCAGGTACAAACTACTGGTCTACCAACAATGTTTCCTAGAGGTGACAGTAGGCACGTTAGTCTCTTGGTGAGAAGTCGGCATGGAGACTTTAATATTCAATGCCGATGCAATTTTTGTTTGGCATCGTCATTTAGATAAAGCGAGGATTGCAGAAAACGCGAAGTGGTGCATAGGGTACAAGCTACTGGACTCCAGAAGAGGTTCCAAGCGGTACCCGTAGCTCTGTTAATCTCTTGAAGAGAAGTCGTGAAAGAGCCTGTAGTATTCAATCCAGTTGCAATTTTTGTATAGCATTGTGAATGAGATGGTGCGAGGGATACAGGAAACGGGCTGTGACGCATCCAGTACAAGCTACTGGACTCCCATGAGAGGTACCATGGGTTAACTGCAGACGTATTACTCTCTTGGAGAAAAGTCGGCATGGAGCCTGTAGTATTCAGTCACGACGCAATATCTGTGTTGCATCGTCATTGTCAGGGTGCGAGAGATGCAGTAAATTTGCAGTGGTCCATCGGGTACAATGTACTCGACAACCAAAATTATTCCATGGGTTGACCGTAGCGTCGTTAGACTCTTGAAGAAGAGTCGGAATGGAGATTTTTGTATCCGACCACGGCGCAGTGTTTGTATTGCATCGTTATTGTGAGGGAGCAAGTGATACAGAAAATGGGCACCTGTGCATCGAGTACAAGCAACTGGACAGCCAGGAGAGGTTCCATGCGGTAACCGTAGCCGTATTACTCTCTTTGACAGAAGTTGTCATGGAGCCTTATTGGGGGCGCAATTTTTGTGTTGCATCGCTAATGAGAGTTTGCGAGGGTTACAGTAAACGAGCAGTGGTTCTTCTTGTAGCAGCCATTGAAACGCCCTGCTAAACCCGCAGAATGGGACAGGTATTTGGAATTTGTGGAGAGGAGCTAAAATGAGCGACTGTCAATTACACTAGAACTCATCAAACATTATTTACTTGACCAAAAATTACAGTAGAAATTCTTGAACTTAGTTATCGGCCGAAAACGCCGCATTACCTTGTGCCTTAAGGGCACAACGACTTTAATTTAAAAAAAAACGGCTAAAAGCCATTAACTCACAATTCAGACGCCAAGAAGAATATTTACAAGGTAAAAGGCCTGACGTCAAGTGATTTCTGTAATCTGGTTGAAGGTCCGGAACTCTTAGACTTGAAAAGTAACAATCTTAATTTAATGACGGCTGAAGGCCCATCATTTAAGACTCAATGTAAAATAATATAAAAAATTACACGGCGGAAGACCTTATCTTCAGTTCGGCTGAATGCCCCAAACAGTGTAATGCTCGAAAGACAAAGATCCTTCCTTTAAAAACGGATAAAGGCCCCAAGACTTAAAACTCAAGATAAAATAAGTTTAAACAACAAATTCTTATCTTACATCAGGCTGAAGGCCCAAAACAATGTAACACTTGACAAGCAAGGAACTTTAATTTTAAAACGGGTGAAGGCCCATGACTTGAGACAGCTAAAATAATTTTTAGTAGGCAGAAGGCCCAAGGCTTCATCTTTAAACAATATATTAATCAGGCCGAAGGCCCAAACAACCGAACATCTCACAAGCCAGGAATTTTAAATTTAAAGTGGCTGAAGGCCCATGACTTAAAACATCACTAAAATAATAAGAAAAGAAGTTCAGCCAACGCGCTCAGAGGTTTTGGGGGCCGGCCAGCACTTATAATACTAACGATCACTTAGGTGAGACAGGCAGCCATCCTCGATCCTTCGACAACCCAAACAATAGACAGACAACTGACGCACCGACAGGTAACTTGCGCTCCACTCGACCAGCAAACAACTGGAAGTTCAATGTGTTGTGGTTGGCAGGAGAGCCAACATTGTATTGCTAAAGAGGCCGAAATGTACGCGTGTTAGCTCACGCAGGCTGGCGTGAGGTCTGGAACATGAACAAGGCAATTAGAATTGAGAAAAACGGACGTAGCTGGTGGAATACTCAACTTTAACCCATTAACGGAGAACGTCGCTCTTTATGGTACATCATTCACAATATCAATAGCACCCATACTGGCGCCTTGCTAGGTCGTAGCAAATAACGTAGCTGAAGGCTATGCTAACTATCGTCTCGGCTAATGAGAGCGTAGAAGTCAGTGAACCATCGCTAGCAAAGTCGGCTGTACAACTGGGGCGAGTGCTGGGAAGTCTCTCTAGACCTGCCGTGTGGCGGCGCTCGGTCTGCAATCACTGATAGTAGCGACACGCGGGACCGACGTATACTAACGGACCGCGGCCGATTTAAAGGCTACCACCTAGCAAGTGTGGTGTCTGGCGGTGAAACCATACAATTCACAACGTAAAAGGCATGGACGCCCACAACCAAGCATACATTACGCTGTCAAACAACACACCGTGCTTGACAGCGACAATACGGTGAGGAAAGGACACCGCCTGAATTTACGTCAACGGCCAGGGCAGGTAACCGGAACGTTAACGGCTACAAGGCAGAATATTCCGCTGGTGCGCTTCAATTGCAAATAACCAAATACAGTTAGACTCCACAGGACGGTGACTAAACCTTCGCCAACTCGAACACACACGTTGTTGCCTGCGGGAATGTCCCAACAGCCAACAACGAGAACCAAACAGCACAATATGAACAGTCTTGACTCGCTAGTGAATTAAATCCTAATTCAGCTTTCGTGTCCAAGGTCTGAGAACCATTGACCTCGTAGCAATGGGAACAGCCCCACACACTCCCACACTGCGTAGAGACCGGCAGCGGCCCGGCCAAACTACACCCCGCAGAGATTTCCCCGCTGTTCCACGCCAACCGTCCGACTCCCACACATCAGCACGGAGACAGCACTAAAATAACTGAGCACTCGACGGCACAAGCTACGCACAGTTTCACGAACACTTGCACGAAGGACTAGGCAATACTAACGGCAGCGACTGTGCAATAACAAGGACGAATAACGAGTCGGCACACGCAGGCAACCCATAGGCGATCGCCGGTCAACATACACGTCATCCGAGAAGATGACCGACGACGACCAACCAGGGTGGTTCGCACTCAAGTGATACGTATCGGCAACCGTCAGGCGACTCATAGCTATCCGGACCTGACTGCAGCTGCGCCCCGAATGAACTTCTGCGGCGTCAAACACTGCCAGGTATGAACTGCACTGCTAACGCCTCCCAACTCAGTGGCAGATCCGAACTAATTCCGAACACACGACACCCGGGAAGTAAGATAAATTGCCAGGGCTTATATCAAGTGGCTCTGAGCACTATGGGACTGAACATCTGAGGTCATTAGTCCCCTAGACTTAGAACTACTTAAACGTAACTAACCTAAGGACATTACACACATACATGCCCGAGGCAGGATTCGAACTCGCGACCGTAGCAGCAGCGTGGTTCAGGACTGAAGCGCCTAGAACCGGTCGGCCACAACGGCCGGCGGCTTATATCGATAAGCGCCGCTGCTGCCGCTCACGGGCAGGCAAGGCGGCAAGTCAGTGACACCAGTAATAGAAATTAAGGTAACGTGGTGATAGCACAGTAAAAACAGGATGTCAAATGAGTTATGGTAAGAACACGAGTCAGGCATGGCTCAGAAATTGAACTACCAAGAGAGGTTCCATGGGCTAACCATAGACATGTTGTACTGCCTTGGAGAATTATCGAAATGGAGCGACGCAATTAATGTGATGCACTGATGATCAGAGGGTTCGAGGGTTACAGTAAACGACCATTGGGACATCGGGTACAAGTAACTGTAATGACAGGAGAGCTTCCATGCGGTAACCGTAGCAGTGTACTCTCTAGAAAAAAAGTCGGCCCTGTTGTATTCATGTAGTATTCAGTCAAGACGCAAATTTTGTGTCCCACCGGCAATGAGAAAGAGAGAGGAATACGGGAATCCGGCAGTAGTGCATCGGGTACAAGCTACGGGCCTCCCAGGAGAGGTTCCACGCACAAACGTTGTTAGGTTACTCTCCTGGAGAGAAGTCGGCATCGAACATCTAGTATTCAATCGTGTTGCATCGTCAGATACAGGGTGACAGGATTACATTAAACGGGCAGTGGTGCATCGGGTACAACCTACTGGACCGCCAGGACAGTTTGCTTGAGTAACTGTGGCCATGTTACACTCTTGGAGAAAAGCCGACATGTTGCCTGCTATTTTCATCGCGACGCAACTTTTGTGTTCCGTCCGCAATGGGAGGATGCGAGGGACGCACTAAAGAAACAGTGGTGCGTCGACTACAAGCCACTGGCCAGCCACGACAGGTTACATGCGGTAAACGTAGATTTTTTACTCTCATGGAGACATGGCGGCGTGAGGCGTCGCATTTTCTGTGTTGCATCGTCAATGAGAGAGTACGAGGTTTACTGTAAACTTTCAGAGGTGCATCAGACAAAAGCTCCCAGGAAAAGCTCCATGTGGAAACCGTAGCCGTAATATTCTATAGGAATGAAACCGGCATGGAGCCTGTAGTAATCAAATGCGACGCATTTTTTTATTGCTGTATCCTCAATGAGAAAGTGCGAAAAAATCTGCAAACGTGTGAAGTGCATCGGGCACAAGCTACTGGACCGCCAGCAGAGAATTCATGCGTAATTGGGGCCGTGTTACACTCTTGAAAGAAAGCCGGCATAGTGCGTGGAGTTTTCAATAGCGTACCAATTTTTGTGTTGCGTCGTCAGAGAGAGGGTACGAGGGATACAGTAAACGAGCAGTGGTGAATCGAGAATGAGCTACTGAGCTACCAACAATGTTTCAAAGGTATGACCGTAGCAGCGTTAACCTCTTGGAGAGAAGCCGGCATTTCTGTGTTGCATCTTCAATGAGAGGTTGCGCGGCATACAGTACAACACCAGTGATGCATAGGATACAAACTAATGGGCTGCCAGGAGATGTTCCATGCCGTAACTAACGATGTTAAACAGTCTTGGAGAGATGTCAGCATGGAGCCTTTAGTATTTAATCGCGACGCCATTTTTCTGTTGTATACTCAATAATAGGGTGCGAGGGTTACAGTTAACTGGCAGTGGTGCAACGCATACAAGCTACTGGTCAGCCAGAAAAGGTTCCATGCTGTATCTGTAGCCGTGTTGCTCTCTCAGTCTGAAGTCGGTATGGACCCTGTAATATTCAATCGCGTCGCAATTTTTAAGTTGCACCATCAATGAGAGGATGCGAGGGTTACATTAATCCGGCAGTGGTGCTTCGGGTACAAGATACTGGACTGCCACTAGATGTTCCATGCGGTAGCTGTAGATGTTTAAACTCAATTGGAGAGATGTCAGCATGGAGCCTTTAGTGTTCAACCGCAACGCCAATTCTCTGTTGTATAGTCAACAAGGGGGTACAAGAATTACAGTAAACTGGCAGTGGTGAGTCGGATACAAGCTACTGGACTGCCATCAGAGGTTCCATACTGTAACCGTAGCCAAGTTCCTCTCTTGATCTTAAGAAGTCATTTACCATGTAGTATTCAATAGCGACGCAAATTTTGAGTTTCATCTCAGTGACAGGGTGAGAGGCTGACAGTAATCCGCCAGTTTTTCATCGGATTAAAGCTACTGAACTGCCACTAGACAATCCATGCGGTAAATGTAGATGTTTAACTCACTAGGAGAGATGTCAGCAAGGAGCCTTTAGTATTCAACCGCGTTGCCATTTATCTGTTGCATAGTCAACAAAAGGGTGTAAAGACTACAGTAAACTGGCAGTGGCGTGTCGGATGCTAACCTCTGGACTGCCAGGAGAGATTCCATGCTGTAACCTAGCCTTGTTCCTCGCTTGGTCTCACGAAGCCGTTTACCCTGTAGTATTCAATTGCGATGCAGTTTTTGAGTTGCATCGTGAATGAGAGGATGCAAGGGTTACTATAACCCCGACAGTGCTGCAACGGATACAAGGTTCTGGAAAGCCACCAGTGGTTCCATGCTGTAACCGTAGCCATGTTCCTCTCTTGGTCTGAAGAAGTCATTTACCCTGTAATATTTAATAGCGACGCAATTTTTGAGTTGCTTAGTCAATGAGAGGGTGCGAAGCTTACTGTAAACCGGCAGTGGTCCATCGGATACAAGCTACTGGACTGTCAGAGGAAGTTCCATGCTGTAACCTAGCCGTGTTCCTGCCTTGGTCTGAGGAAGTTGTTTACCCTGTAGTATTCAATTGCAACGCAATTTTTGAGTTGCACCGTCAATGAGACGATGAGAGGGTTACATTTAACAAGCAGTGGTGCATCGGATACAAGCTACTGGACTGACAGGAGAAATTCCATTCAGTAGCTGTAGATGTTTAACTCACTTTTAGAGGTGTCAGCATAGAGCCTTTAGTATTCAAACGGGATGCCATTTTTCTGTGGCATAGTCAACAAGAGTGTGCGAGGGTTACAGTAAACTGGCAGTGTTCAGTAAGATACTAGCTACTAGACTACCAGGATAGGTTCCATGCTGTAACGATAGCCAACGTCCTCACTTGGACTGAGGTCGTCATGAACCCTGCAGTATTCAATCGCGATTAAATTTTTTAGTTGCATCGTCTATGAGTGGCTGTGAGGCTTAAAGTAAACCAACAATGGTGTATCGGATACAAACTACTGGACTGCCAGGAGATGTTCCATGCGGTAGCTGTAGATGCTTAACTCATTTGAAGAGATATCAGCATGGAGCCATTATTATTCAATTATTCAATCGCGACGCCATTTCTCTGTTGCATAATCAACAAGAGGGTGCGAGGTTTACAGTAAACTGGCATTGGTGAGTCGGATACAAGCGATTGGACTGTCAGGAGAGTATCCATGGAATAACTGTAGCCGTGATCATCTCTTCTTTTGAAGAAGTCATGAACCCTGTAGTATTCATCGTAACTTAATTTTTCGGTTGCATCGTCAATGACAAGGTGTGAGGCTTACAGCAAACCGGTGGTGGTGCATGTAATACAAGTTACTTGATTGCCAGGAGAGATTCCAAGCTGTAACCGTAGCCATGTTCCACTCTGGACTGGTTGGTTGGTTTGTGGGGGTTAAAGGGACCAGACTACTTAGGTCATCGGTCCCTTGTTCCACGACCATAATAATACACGAAGAAAAGTCCAACAAGCAAGAAACACATAACGGAGACGACAAGGGACGACACAGTACAAGAAAGACATAGACGAAGACCAGAGAAAAGAGATTAAAAGACACACAGAGTGCGACGGTCATTGGCCGACCATGAAAATAAAACTGGAAAGGCCAACAACCAAGGGACACATTAAAACACCACAAACTAAAACCCCAGGCCAAAAGCCACAGTTGACACTAAAAAAAATAAAAAGGGACTCTCATATTGAATGATAAAAACCCCCTGCTCGAATAAAACGGAGAAATAAGTCAGCCATAGTAGAGTCATCGGTTAAAAGAGCAGGGAGTGTATCAGGCAGCGCGAACGTCTGCCTGAGGGCAGTTAAAAGTGGGCAGTCTAGTAAGACGTGTACCACGGTCAGGGCCAATCCGCAGCGACAGAGAGGCGGGTCGTCACGGCACAAGAGATACGCGTGCGTGAGCCGGGTATGTCCTATGCGGAGCCGGCAGAGGACGACAGCGTCCTTGCGAGACCCCCGCATGGAGGAGCGCCACACACTGGTTGTCTCCTTGACTGCCCGAAGTTTGTTGGGAGAGGGCAGGGTGCGCCACTCATCACGCCAAGCAGCAAGGACCTTCTGCCGCAATACGGATCGGACGTCACTCTCTAAAAGACCGATCTCCATGGCCGGGGAACTGACCGCCTGTTTCGCCAGTTCGTCAACCCACTCGTTACCCGGGATGCCGACGTGACCCGGGGACCAAACAAAGGTGACAGAGAAGCCGCAACGGACGAGAGTATGGAGGGACTCCTGGATGGCCATCACCAGACGGGAACGAGGGAAACACTGGTCAAGAGCTCGTAAACCGCTCAGGGAGTCACTACAGATGACAAAGGACTCACCTGAGCGGGAGCGGAGAAACTCTAGGGCACGATAGATGGCAACCAACTCGGCAGTGTATACACTGGAGCCAGCTGCCAATGACCGTTGCTCACAATAATCCCGTAGAGTGAGAGCGTAACCAGTGTGACCAGAGACCACCGAACCGTCGGTGTAGGCCACCGCCGCGTTCGGAAACTCGGCCAGGATGGAAAGAAAGCGGCGGCGGAGGGCCTCCGGAGGCACTGAGACCTTCGGACCCTGTGCCAAGTCGAGCCGAAGGCACGGTCGGGGCACACTCCACGGGGGCAGACGGAGAGTGGCCCGGAAAACAGGCGGCAGAGGAAAAAAGTCAAGGCCACGGAGAAGGTCCCGGAGGCGAACCGCAATGGGACACCCTGACCGGGGCCGCCTGTCTGGAACATGGACGATCGAGCGCGGGAACAGGAGACGGTAGTTTGGATGCCCTGGCATGCTATAAACGTGCGCGGCATAGGCGGCCAGAAGGCGGTCACGCCGGAACCGCAATGGAGGGACACCAGCCTCCACAAGTATGCTGTCGACGGGGCTTGTCCGGAACGCTCCCGTGGCGAGGCGGATCCCGCAGTGGTGTATGGGATCCAGCAATCGCAATGCTGAAGGCGAGGCAGAACCGTACGCCACACACCCATAATCAAGGCGGGACTGGATCAGCGCTTGATATAGGTGGAGGAGGGTGGACCGGTCGGCACCCCACCTGGTGTGGCTTAAGCAACGGAGAGCGTTTAAGTGCCGCCAGCATGTTTGCTTCAGCTGCCTAATATGGGGCAGCCAAGTCAACCGGGTATCGAACACCAGTCCCAAGAACCGATGCGTCGCGACCACAGCAAGAGGTTCACCGTCAAGGTAAAGGCGCGGCTCAGGGTGAACCGTGCGACGCCGGCAGAAATGCATAACGCAGGTCTTCGCGGCCGAAAACTGGAAGCCGTGCGCTACAGCCCATGACTGCGCCTTGCGGATGGCACCTTGCAGCTGCCGTTCAGCAGCGGCGATGCCACTAGAGCTGTAATATAGGCAGAAGTCGTCCGCATATAAAGAAGCCGCGATGGACGACCCCACCGCCTCAACGAGCCCATTGATGGCAATTAAAAACAGGGACACACTGAGGACAGACCCCTGTGGGACCCCGTTCTCCTGGACCCGGGAGGAACTATGCGACGCAGCTACTTGCACGCGGAAGGAACGATACGAAAGAAAATTCTGAATAAAAATCGGGAGCGGGCCCCTAAGGCCCCACCCATGAAGTGTGGCCAGGATGTGATGGCGCCAAGTCGTATCGTATGCCTTCCGCATGTCGAAGAAGACGGCAACCAGATGTTGGCGGCGCGCAAAGGCTGTACGGATGGCAGACTCCAGGGAGACCAGATTATCGACGGCAGAGCGGCCTTTACGGAACCCACCCTGAGACAGAGCCAGAAGGCCCCGAGACTCGAGGAGCCAACTCAACCTCCGGCTCACCATACGTTCCAGCAACTTGCAAGGAACGTTGGTGAGGCTTATGGGGCGATAGCTGTCCACCTCCAGCGGGTTCTTGCCAGGTTTCAATACGGGGAGGACTATGCTTTCCCGCCATTGAGACGGGAAAACACCCTCGACCCAAACGCGATTGAAAAGATCTAGGAGGCGTCGCTGGCAAGGCACTGAGAGGTGTTTCAGCATCTGGCTGTGAATGCGGTCTGGTCCAGGAGCCGTATCAGGGCAAGCAGAAAGTGCGCTCTGGAATTCCCATTCGCTGAAAGGAGCATTGTACGACTCCGCGTGGCGCGTGTGAAAGGAAAGCCTCCGACTTTCCAACCGCTCTTTCCGGGAGCGGAAGGCCAACGGGTAGTTCGTTGACGCGGAACACTGAGCAAAATGCTCTGCTAACCGGTCCGCAATCGTGTCGGAGTCGGTGCACACTGCTCCATTCAGCGAAAGCCCAGGGACAGAGACAGGTGGCCGATAGCCTTGGAGTCGCCGAATCTTGGCCCAAACCTGCGATGCAGAGGTACGGACGCCAATGGTGGAAACATAACGTTCCCAGCACTCCTGCTTCCGTTGGCGAATAAGGCGTCGGGCTCGGGCGCGGAACTGTTTAAAAGCAATGAGGGTCTCCAACGACGGGTGCCGCTTATGGCGCTGAAGAGCCCGCCGGCGATCTCGAATCGCCTCTGCGATCTCGGGCAACCACCACGGCACAGTCCTCCGCCGAGGTGACCCGGATGGACAGGGAATCGCAGATGCCGCCGCAGAAACGATGCTGGTGGTGACCGACTGAACCACCGCATCAATCGGATCAGTGGAAGGAGGTGCGATCACTGCGACAGATGTAAATAGGTCCCAATCAGCCTTATTCAGAGCCCATCTGGAGGGGCGTTCAGAAGAGTGACGCTGTGGGAGTGACAGAAAGATGGGGAAATGGTCACTACCACATAAGTCGTCATGGACCCTCCAGTGGATGGATGGTGAAAGTCCAGGGCTGCAAATAGAAAGGTCAATGGCCGAAAACGAGCCATGGACCGCACTAAAGTGGGTCGCCTCTCCCGTGTTTAAAAGGCAGAGGTCAAGCTGTGACAGAAGAGTCTCGACATCTCTGCCCCGGCCAGTAATCGCGGCGCTACCCCACAAGGGGTTATGGGCGTTAAAGTCGCCCAGCAACACAAAGGGAGGCGGCTGTTGTCCTATCAATGCAGCCAACACATGACGAGAGACATCACCATCCGGCGGAAGGTACAAACTGCAGACAGTAATAGGCTGAGGCGTCCACATCCTGACAGCGACAGCCTCTAAGGGTGTATGAAGAGGCACACACTCGCTGTAGATAGAGTTAAGGACGTAGACGCAGACTCCACCAGACACCCTCTCATAAGCTGCCCGGTTCTTATAATAACCCCGATACCCTCGTAGGGCAGGGGTCAACATTGCCGGAAACCACGTTTCCTGGAGGGCAATGCAGAAGAAAGGGTGACTGCTGACGAGTTGGCGGAGCTCAGCAAGGTGGTGGAAAAAACCGCTGCAGTTCCACTTGAGAATCACTTTGTCCATGGGCGAAATAGGCGTGAAGGGACCGAGGAGGCAGATCACGTCACTGGGTCACCTGCTGTCACCGATCGAGGACCAGTACAATCGGCGTCCTTGGCGTCTGAGGGTATGGCGAGATCCAGGTCCTCAGCGGACGCCAGGATCTCCACCTCATCCTCAGACGCAGAGCCTGTATGGAGCGGTGGGGTGGATGCCACCGCGCGTTCCTTGGCCTTAGGGGCCTTCTTCTTCTTCGTCTTCTCTCTCTGCTCCTTGGGCTTTACCGGCTGGGAGGGCTCCACCGAGTCAGTCTCCGGGAGCGGGAAGCCCTGCGACCAGCCGCTGGCCTGCTTTTCAGCCATTGGCTGACGTCACCCTTCCCAGAGGTGGAAACCTGGGAAGGGAGGGACCCGAGGGGTCCCTTGCGAGAGAGAGTCGCCGAAGAAGTCGGACGCTTCTCCGGCTTAGAGTTGGGGACTTGTGTCCCCGATGGTCGGGGGGTCGTTGCTCCTGAGGTAGGTGGTGCAGGAGCAACAGATGGGGAAGTGGCCCCCACCATCAAGGGGGCAGGTGTAGTATTCCGGCTCAGAGTGTTCAGTGGAATCGGTGCAGCAGATGACAAAACTACTGTTTTGGCAGCGGTGGCATAGGAGCTGGTCTGAGCCACAGGATGTAGCCTCTCGTATTTCCGCTTAGCCTCAGTATAGGTCATGCGGTCCAGGGCCTTATATTCCATGATCCTTCGTTCTTTCAGTAGAACCTTGCAGTCTGGCGGGCAAGGGGAATGGTGTTCGCCGCAGTTCACACAGATGGGAGGCGGCGCACATGCAGTATTAGGATGTGAAGGGCGTCCACAATCTCTGCATGTCATGCTGGAAGTACACCGAGATGACATGTGGCCGAACTTCCAGCATTTGAAACACCTCATCGGGGGAGTGATATAGGGCTCCACATCACATCGGTAGACCATCACCTTGACCTTTTCGGGTAGGACGTCACCCTCGAAGGCCAAGATGAAGGCACCGGTGGCTACCTGATTATCCCTCGGACCCCGATGGACGCACCGGACGAAGTGAACACCCCGCCGTTCTAAATTGGCGCGTAGCTCGTCGTCTGACTGCAAGAGTAGGTCCCTATGGAATATAATGCCCTGGACCATGTTGAGACTCTTATGGGGTGTGATCGTGACGGAAACATCCCCCAACTTGTCACAAGCGAGTAACCGCCGTGACTGTGCAGAGGATGCCGTTTTGATCAATACTGCCCCAGAGCGCATTTTGGACAAGCCCTCCACCTCCCCAAACTTGTCCTCCAAGTGCTCGACAAAAAACTGAGGCTTGGTCGCCATAAACGATTCCCCATCGACTCGTGTACAGACTAAATAGCGAGGTGAATAAGGTTCGCTGCCAACCGTAGCCTTTCGTTCCTCCCATGGTGTGGCCAGGGAGGGGAACGATTGTGGATCATATGCCTGAGCGTTGTATTGAGGCCGAGAACGCTTAGAGACTGCTGGCGGCTGGCCGCCAGCAAGAGATGATGTACCACGCTTCATCGCGGGTCATCCGCCCTGATGCCACCTACTCCGACCAAGGGCCCTCCCCACGGGCGCCACCCAGCCTCAGCAACGACCACCTGGCGGGATGGCCATTGCCGGGAGTCCCGATGCCCCAAGGAGACAGGCATCTACTCCTTGGCATACGCGGGGAGTTAACGGCGCAGGCATCAGTAGAGCGATCCCTGTGTTGTCAGGGGGCTACAACCGACAGGGTACATGGCGGCCCCACCACAACGGACTGGCTACCGTGCTGGATTTCAGGTGAAATGTAGCCCATGATCGTCATTGGCGCATAAAGCGACACAGCAGAGCAGACTGCAAAAACCGCACCCAAGAACAAAGCCACGCCCTAGAGATGGTGAGTGGGCGGGACAGCTATGCGACGACGACCAACCAAGCTAGAGATGGTAACGAGCGATGGACACATTGCACCCTGTAAGGCGCCCTTCCCCAATCAGCTCGCTCTTCGGAAGAATTTAGAAGATGGAGGTGAAACCCGGTAGGGGACCATCACATAAGGCCGAAACGTTTGAGACTCCTTTTAGTCGCCTCTTACGACAGGCAGGAATACCGTGGGCCTATTCTTACCCCCGAACCCACAGGGGGGGCCACTCTGGACTGCCTTTAGAGGTTCCATGCTGGAACGTAGCAGTATTCCTCTCTTGGTCGAAAGTCGTCATGGACCTGGTAGTATCATATTGTGACGTAAATGTTGTGTTGTTCGTCAATGAGAGGATGCGCGGGTTACAGTAAACCGGCATTGGTGGATCGGATACATGCTACTGGACTGCCAGGAGTAGTTCCATACTGTAACCTATTCGTGTTCCTCTCTTGGTCTAAATTCGCCACTGGCGCTGTACTATTGTATCGCACCGCATCGTCTTTTGAGAGGGTGTAATGGTTACAGTGAAACGGTTGTGGTGCATCGGATAAAAGCTACTGGCCTGCCAGGAGAGGTTCCATGTTATAACCTAGCCGTCATGGACCTTTAAGTATTGCATTGCGACGAATTTTTTTGTGTTGCATCGTCAATGAGAGGATGCAAGGGTTACAGTAAACCGGCACTGGTGCATCGGATACCTGCGACTTGGTTGCCAGGAGAGATTCCATGCTATAACCGTAGCCATGTTCCTCTCTTGGCTTGAAATCGTTGTGGACCCTGTAGTATAGTATCATGAAGTAATTTTTTAGATGCATCGTCAATGAGAGGGTGCGAGGTTTACAGTAAACCGGCAGTGGTGCATCGGATACAAGCTACTTGACTGCCGGGAGAGATTACATTCTCTAACCGTAGCCATGTTCCTCCATAGGTCTGAACACCTCATGGACCCTCTGGTATCGTAACGCGACGTAATTTTTGTGTTGCATCGTCAGTGAGAGGGACCGAGTGTTACAGTAACCGGCAATGGTGCAACGGATGCAAGCTACTGGGCTGCCAGGAGAGGTTCCAATCTGCAACCTAAACGTGTTCCTCTCTTAGTCTAAAGTCGTCATTGGCCCTGTAGTATTTAATCGTGACGCATTTTTGTGTTGCATCGTTAAGGAGAGTGTGCATGGGTTACAGTATACGAGCACTGGTGCAACCCCTACAAGCTACTGGAATGCCAGGAGAGGTTCCATACTGTAACCTATTCGTGTTCTTCTCTTGGTCTAAAGTAGCCATTGACGATGTAGAATTGTATCCCGATGCATATTTTGTGTTGCATCGTCAGTGAGACTGTGCAATATTTTCAGTTAACCGCCACTGGTGCATCGAATACAAGCTATTGGACTGTCAGGGGTGTTTCCATGCTGCAACCTAGCCGTGTTCTTATCTTTCTCTAAAGCCGACGTAGACCATGTAGTATTGTATCGCGACGCAATTTTTGAATTGCATCGTCAATTAGAGGGTGCTAGGTTACAATAACATTCTGGACTGCCAGGAGTGGTTTCATGTGTTAACCTTTCTGTGTTCTTCTCTTCCCCTAAAGTAGTCATGGACCCTGTAGTACTGTATCGCGACGCATTTTTTGTGTTGCAACGTCAGTGAGAGGGTGCAAGGGTTACAGTAACCCGGCAGTGGGGTCACGGATACAAATTTCTGCACTGCAAATAGAGGTTCCATGCTGTAATATAGCTATGTCCCTGTAGTATGCAATCGAGAAGCAATTTTTGAGTTGCATTACCAATGAGAATGTGCGGGGGCTATAATAAAGCGGCAGCGGCGCATCGGATACAAGATCCTGGACTGCCAAGAGTGGTTGCATGCTTTAACCTAGCCATGTTCCTCTCTTGGTGTAAAGTCATCATGGACCCTGTAGTATTGTATAGCGAAACACGTTTTGTATTGAATCGCAAATGAGATGGTGCAGGGGTTACAGTAAACCGGCAGTGGTGCATAGGATACAATTTATTGGACTATCAGGTATGGTTCCATGCCGAGTTCTGTCTTGGTCTAAGGTCGTCATAAACCCTGTAGTATTGTATCGCGACGCATTTTTTGTGTTGCATCGTCAGTGAGAGGGTGCAAGGTTTACAGAAAACCAGCACTGGTCTATCGGATACAAGCTTCTGGTATGCCAGGAGAGGTTACATGCTGTAACCTAGCCGAGTTCTTCTCCTGGTCTAGAGTCGTCATGGACCCAGTAGTACTGTATCATGACGCGTTTTTTGTGATGCATCATCAATGATAAGCTGCAAGGTTTAAAGTAAACCGCCAATGGTGCATTGGAATCAAGCTACTGCACTGCCAAAAGACGTTCCATGTTGTAACCTAGCCATGTTCCTCTCTTGCTCTAAAGTCGTCATTTACGCTGTATAATTGAAGAGCGACGCATATTTTGTGTTTCATCGTCAATGAGAGGGTCCAAGGGTTACAGTCAACTGGCAGTGGTGTGTCGGATACAAGATTCTGGACAGCAAGGAGAGTTTCCATTCTGTAACATAGCCATATCACTCTCATGGACTGACGTCGTGATGGGTCCTGTAGTAATTACACGAGACGCAATTTCTAAGTTGCATTATAAATGAGAATGTGCGAGGGCTATAATAAAGCGGCAGTGGCGCATCGGATAGAACATCCTGGACTGCCAAGAGATGTTGCATGCTATAACCTAGAGATCTTCCTCTCTTGGTCTAAAGTCATCATGGACCCTGTATCATTGTATCTCGACGCATTTTTTGTGTTGCATCGTCAATTAGAGGATGCTCTGGTTTGAGTAAACCATTACTAGTGCATCGTATAGAGGCCACTGGACTACCAGTAGGAGTTACATGTTGTAAGCTAGCCGATTTCCTCTCTTGGTCTAAAGTCGTCATGAACCCTGTAGTATTGTTTCGCGAAGTATTTTTTGTGTAGCTTCGTCAATGAGAAGTTGCAAAGGGTTACAGTAAACCGGCAGTGGTGTGTCGGATACAAGCTTCTGTTCTGCAACGAGAAGTTCCATCCTGTAACCTAGTCATTTTCCTCACTTGGGCTGACATCGTGAAGCAAACCGTAGCATTTAATCGCGATTCAATTTTTGAGTTGCATTGTCAATGTGAACGTATGAAGTTTACAATAAACCGGCAGTGGTTCATCGGATTCAAAATCCTTGGTTGCATACCTTAATCTGTTCCTGTTCTTCTCTTGGTCGAAAGTCGTCATGGATCCTCTAGTACTGTAACACGATGCATCTTTTGTGTTACATCGTGTGTAAGAGGGTGCAAGGTTTACAGTAAACCAGCTACTGGACTGCCTATAGAAGTTACAGGCTGTAAAGCAGCAGAATTTCTCTCTTGGTAGCAAGTTGTCATGGATCCTCTAGTACTGTACCACAACGCATTTTTTGTGTTGCATCGTCAATGAGATGGTGCGATGATTACAGTAAACCAGCACTGGTGCATCAAATACAAGCTACTGGACTACCAGCAGGAGTTACATGTTGTAACCTAGCAGTGTTCCTCTCACGGCCTACAGTCATCATGAACCATGTAGTATTGTTTCGCGACGTATTTCTTGTGTTGCGTCGTCAATGAGAGTTTGCAAGGGTTACAGTAAACCAGCACTGGAGCATGGGATACTATCTACTGGACTGCCTTTGCAGGTTCCATGCTGCAACGTAGCAGTAATCCTCTCTTGGTAGAAAGTCGTCATGGATCGTCTAGTACTGTACCACGACGCAATTTTTGTGTTGCATCTTCAATGGGAGGGTGCGATGACAACAGTAAACCACCACTGGTGCATCGGTTACAAGCTACTGGACTACAAGCAGGAATTACATGTTGTAACCTAGCAGTGTTCCTCCCATGGCCTACAGTCCTCATAAACCCTGTAGTATTGTTTCGTGGCGTATTTTTTAATCTGCGTCGTCTATTAGAGGTTGCAAGGGTTAGAATAAACCAGCACTGGTGCATCGGATACAAGCTACTGGACCGCCTTTACAGGTTCTGTGATGTAACGTAGCACTATTCCTCTCTGGATCGAAAGTCGTCATGGATCCACTACTACTCTTCCAAGACGAATTATTTGTTTTGCATCTTCAATGAGTGTGTGTAAGGTTTACAGTGAACCAGCAGTGGTGCATCGGATTCAAGACCCTTGACTGCCAGTAGAGGTTCAATGCTTTAACCTACCCATCTTCCTCTCATGGTCGAAAGTCGTCATGACTCCTCTACTACTCTGCCACGACACACTTTTTGTGTTGCTTCGTCAATGATAGGGTGCAATGGTTACAGTAAACCAGCACTGGTGCATCGGATACGAACTACTGGAATGCCTTTGCAAGTTCCATGCTGCAACATAGCAGTAGTCCTCTCTAGGTCGAAAGTCGTCATAGATCCTCTAATACTGTTCCATGACGCAATTTTTGTGTTGCATCTTCATTTGGCGGGTGCTATAATAACAGTAAACCAGCACTGGTGCATCGGATACTATCTACTGGACTGCATTTGCAGGTTCTATGCTGTAACGTAGCAGTAGTCCTCGCTTGGTCGAAAGTCGTCATGGATCCACTACTACTATTCCACGATGCGTTATTTGTTTTGCATCTTCAATGAGAGGGTGCAAGGTGTACAGTAAACCAGCAGTGTTGCATCCAATTCAAGACACTTGACTGCCACTAGTGGTTGAATGCTTTAACCTACCAATGTTCCACTCTTGTTCGAAAGTCGTCATGACTTCTCTACTACTGTGCCACGACGCACTTTTTGTGTTGCTTCGTCAATGAGAGGTTGCAAAGGTTACAGTAAACCAGCACTGGCGCATTGGATACAGACTACTGTACTGCCCTTGCAGGTTCCATGCTGTAACGTAGTAGTATTCCTCTCTTGGTGGAAAGTCGTCACGGATCCTCTAGTACTGTACCACAACGCAATTTTTATGTTGCATCGTCAATGGGAGTTTGCGATGATAACAGTAAACCAGCACTCGTGCATCGGCTACAAGCTGGTGGATTACCAGCAGGAAGTTATTGGACGGCCTTCAGAGTTTCCATGCTGTAACGTAGCAGTATTCCTCTCTTGGTCGAAAGTCGTCTAGGATCCTCTAGTACTGTACCACAACGCAATTTTTGTGTTGCATCGTCAATGAGAAGGTGCAAGCGTTGCAGTAATCCAGCACTGATGCTTTGTATACTAGCTACTGTACTGCCTTTAGAAGTTCCATTCTGTAATGTAGCAGGATTCCTCTCTTGGTCGAAATTCGTGACGGATCCTCTGGTACTGTACCACTTCGCATTTTTTGTGTTGCATCGACAATGAGAGGGTGCAGTAGTTACAGTAAATAAGCACTGGTGCATCGGATACAAGCTACTGGACTACCAGCAATAGTTAATTGTTCTAACCAAGCCGTGTTCCTATCTTCGTGTGCAGTCGTCCTGAACCCTGTAGTATTGCTTAGCGACGTATTTTTTGTGTTGCGTCGTCAATGAGAAGGTGCAAGGGTTACAGTAAACCAGCGCTGGTGCAGAGAATACAAGCTACAGAACTGCCATTAGAGGTTCCATGATGTAACGTAGCAGGATTCCACTATTGGTCGAAAGTCGTCATGTATCCTCTGCTACTGTAACACGACGCAGGTTTTGTGTTGCATCGACACTGAGAGGATGCAGTGGTTACTGTAAATAAGCACTGGTTCGTCGGATACAAGCTACTTGACTACTAGCAATAATTACATGTTGTAATCAAACCGTGTCCCCTCTTGGACTACAGTCATCATGAACCCTGTAGTATTGTTTTGCGACCTATTTTTAGTGTTGCTTCGTCAATGAGAAGGTGCAAGGGTTACAGTCAAACAGCACTGATGCATCGGATACTAGCTACTTGACTGCCTTTAGAGGTTCCATGATGTAGCGTAGCAGGATTCCTCTCTTGGTCGAAATTCGTCATGTATCCTCTTGTACTCTACCACGACGCATATTTTGTGTTGCATCGACAATGAGAGAGTGAGGTGGTTACAGTAAATCAGCACTGGTGTTTCGGATATAAGCTAGTGGACTACCACCAATAGTTACATGTTGTAACCAAACCGTGTTCCTCTCTTGGCCTACAGTCGTCATGAACCCTATAGTATAGTTTCGCGACGAATTTTTTGTGTTATATCGTCAATAACAAGTTGCACGGGTTGCAGTAAACCAGCACTGATGCATCGGATACTAGCTACTGGACGGTCTTTAGGGGATCCATGCTGTAACGTTGCAGGATACCTCTCTTGGTCAAATGTCGTCATGGATCCTCTGCTACTGTAACACGACGCAGTTTTTGTGTTGCATCGACAATGATTGGATGCAGTGGTTACTGTAAATAAGCACTGGTGCATCGGATACAAGCTACTTGTCTACTAGCAATAATTACATATTGTAACCAAACAGTGTCCCGTCTTGGTCTACAGTCATCATGAACCCTATAGTATTTTTTCGCGACCTATTTTTTGTGTTGCATCGTCAATGAGAAGGTGCAAGGGTTACAATAAAACAGCACTGGTGCAGTGGATACACGCTATTGGACTGCCTTTAGAGGTTCGATGCTGTAACGTAGCAGGATTTCTCTCTTGGTCGAAATTGTCATGGATCCTCTGCTACTGTAACACGACGCAGTTTTTTTGTTCCATCGACAATGAGAGGGTGCAGAGGTTACTGAAAACTAGCACTGATGCATCGGATAGAAGCTACTGGACTACCACCAATAGTTACATATTGTAACCTAACCGTGTTCCTATTTTGGTCTACAGTCTTCATGAACCCTATAGTATACTTTCGCGAATTATTTTTTATGTTGCGTTGTCAATGAGAAGGTGAAAGGGTTACAGTAAACCAGCACTGTTGTAGTGGATACAAGCTACTGGACGGCCTTTAGAGGTTCCATGCTGTAACGTGGCAGGGATCCTCTCTTGGCCGAAAGTCGCCATGGATCCTCTGGTACTGTAGCACAACGACTTTTTTGGGTTGCATCGACAAAGAGAGGGTGCTGTGGTTCCAGTAAATAAGCACTGGTGCATCGGAAACAATCTTCCTGACAGCCAGCAATAGTTACATGTTGTAACCAAGCCGTGTTCCTCTCTTGGTTCAAATGGCTCTGAGCACTATGGGATTTGACATCTTATGTCATCAATCAATTAGAACTTAGAACCACTTAAACCTAACTGACCTAAGGACAGCACACACATCCATCCCCGAGGCAGGATTCGAACCTGCGACCGTAGCATTCCCGCGGTTCCGGACTGCAGCGCCTAGAACTCAACGAGCACCGCTGCCGGATCCTCTCTTGGCCTACTGTCGTCATGAACCCCGTAGTATTGTTTCGCGAAGTATTGTTTGTGTTGCATCGTCAATGAGAAGGTGCAAGCATTACAGTAAACAGCCATTGATGCAGCACATACAAGCTAATGGACTGCCTTTAGAGGTTCCATGTTGTAACGTAGAACTATTCCTGTCTTGCCCGAAAGTCGTTAGGGATCCTCTGCTACTGTACCACGACGCATTTTTTTGTATTGCATCGACAATGAGGGGGTGCAGTGGTTACAGTAAATAAGCACTGGTGCATAGGATATAAGCTACTGGACTACCAGCAATAGTTACATATTGTAACCAAACCGTGTTCCTCTCTTGGCCTACAGTCGTCATGAACCCTATAGTATTGCTTCGCGACGTATTTTTCGTGTCCCATCGTCAATGAGAAGGTGCAAAGGTTACTGTAAACCAGCACTGATGCATCGGATACCAGCTACTGGACTTCCTTTAGAGGTTCCATGCTGTAAAGTAGGAGTATTCCTCTATTGCTTGAAAGTGGTCATGTATCCTCTGGTACTGTACCACGACACATTTTTTGTGTTCCATCGACAATGAGAGGGTACAGTGATTACAGTAAATAAGCACCGGTGACCAGGATACAAGATACTGGACTACCAGCAATAGTACATGTTGTAACCAAGCTGTGTTCCTCCTTCGGTTTATAGTCGTATTGAACCCTATATTATTGTTTCGCGACGTATTTTTTGTGTTGCATCGTCAATGAGAAGGTGCAAGGGTTACAGTACAACAGCACTGGTGCATCGGATACAAGCTACTGGACGGCCTTTAGAGGATCCATGCTGTAACGTTGCAGGATACCTCTCTTAGTCAAAAGTCGTCATATATCCTCTGGTACTGTACCACGACGCATTTTTTGTGTTGCATCGACAATGAGAGTGTACAGTGGTTACAGTAAATAAGCACCGGTGCATCGGATACAAGCTACTGGACTACCAGCAATAGTACATATTGTAACCAAGCTGTGTTCCTCCTTTGGATTATAGTCGTCTTGAACCCTGTATTATTGTTTCGCGTCGTATTTTTTGTGTTGCATCGTCAATGAGAAGGTGCAAGGGTTACAGTAAACCAGCACTGGTGCATCGGATACAAGCTACTGGACGGCCTTTAGAGGATCCATGCTGTAACGTTGCAGGATTCCTCACTTAGTCAACAGTCGTCATATATCCTCTGGTACTGTACCTCGACGCATTTTTTGTGTTCATCGACAATGAGAGTGTACAGTGGTTACAGTAAATGTGCACCGGTGCATCGGATACAACCTACTGGACTACCAGCAATAGTACATATTGTAACCAAGCCGTGTTCCTCTCTTAGACTATAGTA
Organism: Schistocerca gregaria; assembly: GCF_023897955.1. Lineage (NCBI taxonomy): Eukaryota > Metazoa > Arthropoda > Insecta > Orthoptera > Acrididae > Schistocerca > Schistocerca gregaria. The sequence continues at coordinate 106,241,274 of NC_064923.1, forward strand.
GTCTTGAACCCTGTAGTATTGTTTCGCGACGTTTTTTGTGTTGCATCGTCAATGAGAAGGTGCAAGTTTTACAGTAAACCAGCACTGGTGCAGTGGATACAAGCTACTGGACTGCCATTAGAGGTTCTATGCTGTAAAAGTAACATTAACACTCTCTTGGTCGAAAGTCGTCATGGATCCTCTGGTACTGTACAACGACGCATTTATTGTGTTGCATCAACAATGAAAGGGTGCAGTGGTTACAGTAAATAAACACCGGTGCATCGGATACAAGCTACTGGACTGCCTTTAGAGGTTCCATGCTGTAAAGTAGCAGGATTCCTCTATTGGTCGAAAGTCGTCATGTATCCTCTGGTACTGTATCACGACGCTTTTATTGTGTTGCATCGAATATGAGAGGGTGCAGTGGTTGCTGTAAATAGGTACCGGTGGATCGGATACAAGCTACTGGACAACCAGCAAAAGTACATGTTGTAACCAAGCCGTGTTCCTCTCTTGGTCTACAGTCGTCATGAACTTGTAGTATTGCTACGCGACGCATTTTTTGTGTTCCATCGTCAATGAGAAGGTGCACAGGTTACTGTAAACCAGCACTGATGCATCGGATACTAGCTACTGGACTGCCTTTCGAGGTTCCATGCTGTAAAGTAGCAGGATTCCTCTATTGGTAGAAAGTCGTCATATATCCTCTGGTACTGTACCACGACGCATTTATTGAGTTGCATCGACAATGAGAGGGTGCAGTGGTTACAGTAAATAAGCACCGGTGCATCGGATACAAGCTGCTGGACTGCCAGCAATAGTACATTTTGTAACCATGCCGTGTTCCTCCTTTGGCTTATTGTTGTTTTGAACCCTGTAGTATAGCTTCACGACTTATTTTTTGTGTGGCATCGTCAATGAGAAGGTGCAAGGTTTACAGTAAACCAGAACTGATGCATGGGATACAAGCCACTGTACGACATTTAGAGGATCCATGCTGTAAAGTAGAAGGATTCCTATATTGGTCAAAAGTCGTCATGTATCCTCTAGTACTGTACCACGACGCTTTTTTGTGTTACATCGAATATGACAGGGTGCAGTGGCTACAGTAAATAGGCACCGGTGGATCGGATACAAGCTACTGGGCTACCAGCAATAGTACATGTTGTAACCAAGCCGTGTTCCTCATTTGGTTTATAGTCCTCTTGAACCCTGTAGTATTGTTTCGCGAGTATTTCTTGTGTTCCATCTTTAAGGAGAAGGTCCAAAGGTTACTGTAAACCAGCACTGATGCATTGGATACTAGCTACTGGACTGCCTTTAGAGGTTCCATGCTGTAAAGTAGCAGGATTCCTCTATTGGTCGAAAGTCGTCATGTATCCTCTGGTACTGTACCACGACGCTTTTTTTGTGTTGCATCGAATATGAGAGGGTGCAGTGGTTGCAGTAAATAGGCACCGGTGGATAAGATACAAGCTACTGGACAACCAGCAAAAGTACATCTTGTAACCAAGGCGTCTTCCTCTCTTGGACTCCAGTCGTCATGAACACTGTAGTATTGCACCGCGACGTATTTTTTGTGTACCATCGCCAATGAGAAGGTGCAAAGGTTACTGTAAACCAGCACTGATGCATCGGATACTAGCTACTGGACCTGCTTTAAAGGTTCAATACTGTAAAGTAGCAGGATTCCTCTATTGTTCGAAAGTCGTCATGAATCATCTGGTACTGTACCACGACGCACTTATTGTGTGGCATCGACAATGAGAAGGTGCAAAAGTTACTGTAAACCAGCACTGATGCTTCGCATACTAGCTACTGGTCTCCCTTTAGAGGTTCCATGCTGTAAAGTAGCAGGACTCTTCTATTGGTCGAAAGTCGTCATGTATCTCTGGTACTGTACCACGACGCATTTTTAGTGTTGCATCGAATATGAGACTGTGCAGTGGTTACAGTAAATAGGCACCGGTGCATTGAATACAAGCTACTGGACTACCAGCAAAAGTACATGTTGCAACCAATCCATGCTCCTCTCTTGGTCAACAGTCGTCATGAACATTGTATTATTGTTCCGCGACGTATTTTTTTGTGTTCCATCGTCAATGAGAAGGTGCAAATGTTAGTGTAAACCAGCACTGATGCTTCGCATACTAGCTACTGGACTCCCTTTAGAGGTTCCATGCTGTAAAGTAGCAGGATTCCTCTATTGGCCGAAAGTCGTCATGTATCCTCTGGTACTGTTCCACGACGCATTTTTTGTGTTACATCGACAATGAGAGGATGCAGTGGTTATAGTAAATAAGGACTCGTGCATCATAGAAGTTACATGACTACCAGCAATAGTACATGTTGAACAAAGCAATGTTCCTCTCTTGGCCTACAGTCGTCATGAACACTGTAGTATTGCTTCGCGACGAATTTTTTGTATTCCATCGTCTATGAGAAGCTGCAAAGGTTACTTTAAACCAGCACTGATGCATCGGATACTAGCTACTGGACTGCCTTTAGAGTTTCCATCCTGTAAAGTAGTTGGATTCCTCTATTGGCCGAAAGTCGTCATGTATCCTCTGGTACTGTTCAACGACGCATTTTTAGTGTTGCATCGACAATGAGAGGGTTCAGTGGTTACAGTAAATAGGCACCGGTGCATCGGATACAAGCTACTGTGCTACCAGCAATAGTAAATGTTGTAAAAAAGTCGTGTTCCGCTCTTGATCCAAAGTCTTCATGACACTGTAGTATTGCTACGCGACTTTTTTTTGTGGTGCATCGTCAATGAAAAGGTGCAAGATTTACAGTAAACCAGCACTGATACATCGGATACTAGCTACTGGACGGCCTATAGAGATTCCATTCTGTAAAGTAGCAGGATTCCTCTATTGATCGAAAGTCGTCATGTATCCTCTGGTACTGTACAACGACGCATTTTTAGTGTTGCATCGACAATGATAGGGTTCAGTGGTTACAATAAATAGGCACCGGTGTATCGGATACAAGCTACTGGACTACCAGCAATACTACATGTTGTAACCAAGCCGTGTTCCGCTCTTGGTCTAAAATCGTCAAGAACACTGTAGTATTGCTTAGCGACGTATTTTTTGTGGTGCATCGTCAAGGACAAGGTGCAAAGGTAACTATGAACCAGCACTGATGCATCGGATACTAGCTACTGGACTGCCTTTAGAGTTTAAGTGCTGTAAACTAGATGGATTCTCTATTGGATGAAAGTCCTCATCTGTCCTCTGCTTCTGTACTACGACGCACTTTTTGTGTTGCATCGACAATGACAGGGTACAGTGGTTACAGTAAATAAGCACCGGTCCATCGGATACAAGTTACTGGACCACCAGCAATAGTACATGTTGTAACAAAGCCATGTTCTTGGTCTACAGTCGTCATGAACAATGTAGCAATGCTTCGCGAAGTATTTTTTGTGTTCCATCGTCAATGAGAAGGTGCCAAGGTTACTGTAAACCAGCACTGATGCATCGGATACCAGCTACTGGACTGCCTTTAGAGGTTCCATGCTGTAAAGTAGCAGGATTCCTCTATTGGTCGAAAATCGTCATGCATCCTCTTGTACTGTACCACGACGCTTTTTTTGTGTTGCATCGAATATGAGAGGGTGCAGTGGTTGCAGTAAATAGGTACCGGTGGATCGGATACAACCTATTGGACAACCAGCAATAGTACATGTTGTAACCAAGCCGTGTTCCGCTCTTGGCCTAAAATCGTCATGAACACTGTAGTATTGCTTCCCGACGCATTTTTTGTGGTGCATAGTTACTGAGAAGGAGCAAGGGTTACAGTAAACCAGCACTGATGCATCGGATACAAGCTACTGAATTGCGTTTAGATGTTCCATGCTGTAAAGTAGCAGGATTCCTTTATTGGTCGAAAGTCGTCATGTATCCTCTGGTACTGTTCCACGACGCATTTTTTTGTTGCATCGACAATGAGAGGGTGCAGTGGTTATACTAAATAAGGACTGGTGCGTCATAGAAGCTACAGGACTACCAGCAATAATACATGTTCTATCAAAGCCGTGTTCCTCTCTTGGTCTACAATCGTCATGAACACTGTAGCAACGCTTCGCGACTTATTTTTTGTGTTCCATCGTCAATGAGAAGGTGCAAAGGTTACTGTAAACCACCACTGATGCATCGGATACTAGCTGCTGGACTGCCTTTAGAGGTTCCATGCTGTAGAATAGCAGGATTCCTCTATTGATCGGAAGTCGTCATGTATCCTCTGGTACTGTTCCACGACCCATTTTTTTTGTTGCATCGACAATGAGAGGGTGCAGTGGTTATAGTAAATAAGGACTGGTGCGTCATAGAAGCTACAGGACTACCAGCAATAATACATGTTCTATCAAAGCCGTGTTCCTCTCTTGGTCTACAATCGTCATGAACACTGTAGCAACGCTTCGCGACTTATTTTTTGTGTTCCATCGTCAATGAGAAGGTGCAATGGTTACTGTAAACCAGCACTGATGCATCGGATACTACCTGCTACACTGCCTTTAGAGGTTCCATGCTGTAAGGTAGCAGGATTCTGCTATTGGTCGAAAGTCTTCATGTATCCTCTGGTACTGTACCACGACGCATTTTTTGTGTTGCATCGACAATGAGAGTGTGCATTGGTTACAGTAAATAAGGACTGGTGCGTCATAGATGCTACAGGACTACCAGCAAAATTACATGTTGTAACAAAACCGTGTTCCTCTCTTGGTCTATAGTCGTCATGAACACTGTAGTATTGCTTCGTGACGTATTGTTTGTATTCCATCGTCAATGAGAAGGTACAAAGGTTACTGTAAACCAGCACTGATGCATCGGATACTAGCTACTGGACTGCCTTTAGAGGTTCCATGCTGTAAAGTAGCAGAATTCCTCTATTGGTCGAAAGTGGTCATGTATCTTCTGGTACTGTACCACGACGCATTTTTTGTGTTGCATCGAATATGAGAGGATGCAGTGGTTACAGAAATTGGAACCGGTACATTGGATAGAAGCTACTGGACTGCCAGCAATAGTGCATGTTGTAACCAAGCAATGTTCCTCTCTTGGACTACAGTCGACGTGAACATTGCCGTATTGCTTCGCTACCTATTTTTTTTCTGTTCCATCGTCAATGAGAAGGTGCAAAGGTACTGTAAACCAGCACTGATGCATCGGATACTAGCTGCTGGAGTGACTCTAGAGATTCCATGCTGTAAAGTAGCAGGATTCCTCTATTGGTCGAAAGTCGTCATGGATCCTCTGGTACTGTACCACGACGCATTTTTAGTGTTGCATCGAATATGAGAGGGTGCAGTGGTTACAGTAAATAGGCACCACTGCATTGAACACAAGCTACTGGACTACCAGCAAAAGTACATGTTGTAACCAAGCCGTGTTCCTCTCTAGGTCTACAGTCGTCATGAGCATTGTAGTATTGCTCCGCGACGTATTTTTTGTGTTCCATCGCCAATGAGAAGGTGCAAAGGTTACTGTAAACCAGCACTGATGAGTCAGATACTAGCTACTGGACTGCCTTTAGAGTTTCCATGCTGTAAAGTAGTTGGATTCCTCTATTGGCGGAAAGTCGTCATGTATCCTCTGGTACTGTACAACGACGCATTTTTAGTGTTGCATCGACAATGAGAGAGTTCAGTGGTTACAGTAAATATTCACCGGTGCATCGGATACAAGCTACTGGACTACAAGCAATAGTACATGTTGTAACCAAGCCGTGTTCCGCTCTAGGTCCAAAGTCTGCATGACACTGTAGTATTGCTACGCGACTTTTTTTTTTTGTGGTGCATCGTCAATGAAAAGGTGCAAGACTTACAGTAAACCATCACTGATACATCGGATACTAGCTACTGGACGGCCTTAAGAGGTTCCATGCTGTAAAGTAGCAGGATTCCTCTATTGATCGAAAGTCGTCATGTATCCTCTGGTACTGTTCCACGACGCATTTTTTTTTGTTGCATCGACAATGAGAGTGTGCAGTGGTTACAGTAAATAAGGACTGGTGTGTCATAGAAGCTACAGGACTGCCAGCAATAATACATGTTGTATCAAAGCCGAGTTCCTCTCTTGGTCTACAATCGTCATGAACACTGTAGCAATGCTTCGCGACTTATTTTTTGTGTTCCATTGTCAATGAGAAGGTGCAATGGTCACTGTAAACCAGCACTGATGCATCGGATACTAGCTACTGGACTGCGTTTAGAGGTTCCATGCTGTAAAGTAGCAGAATTCCTCTATTGGTCGAAAGTGGTCATGTATCTTCTGTTACTGTACCACGACGCATTTTTTGTGTTGCATCGAATGTGAGAGGATGCAGTGGTTACAGAAATTGGCACCGGTGCATCGGATAGAAGCTACTGGACTGCCAGCAATAGTGCATGTTGTAACCAAGCAATGTTCCTCTCTTGGACTACAGTCGACATGAACATTGCCGTATTGCTTCGCTACCTATTTTTTTTTCTGTTCCATCGTCAATGAGAAGGTGCAAAGGTACTGTAAACCAGCACTGATGCATCGGATACTAGCTGCTGGAGTGACTCTAGAGATTCCATGCTGTAAAGTAGCAGGATTCCTCTATTGGTCGAAAGTCGTCATGGATCCTCTAGTACTGTACCACGACGCTTTTTTTGTGTTGCATCGAATATGACAGGGTGCAGTGGTTAGAGAAAATAGGCACTGGTGCATCGGATACAAGCTACTGGACTACCAGCAAAAGTACATGTTGTAACCAAGCCGTGTTCCTCTCTAGGTCTACAGTCGTCATGAACATTGTAGTATTGCTCCGCGACGTATTTTTTGTGTTCCATCGTCAATGAGAAGGTGCAAAGGTTACTGTAAACCAGCACTGATGCTTCGCATACTAGCTACTGGTCTCCCTTTAGAGGTTCCATGCTGTAAAGTAGCAGGACTCTTCTATTGGTCGAAAGTCGTCATGTATCCTCTGGTACTGTACCACTACCAATTTTTTTGTGTTGCATCGAATATGAGAGGGTGCAGTGGTTACAGTAAATAGGCACCGGTGCATCGGATACAAGCTACTGGACTACCAGCAAAAGTACATGTTGTAACCAAGCCATGTTCCTCCTTTGGTTTATAGTCGTCTTGAACCCTGTAGAATTGTTTCGCGACGTATGTTTTGTGTTGCATCGGCAATGAGGAGGTGCATGCTTTACATTACACCAGCACTGATGCATTGGATACCAGCTACTGGACGGTCTTAAGAGGCTCCATGCTGTAACGTTGCAGCATTCCTCTCTTGGTCAAAAGTCTTCATGTATCTTCTGGTACTGTACCACGACGCATTTTGTGTTGCATCGACAATGAAAGGGAGCAGTGCTTACAGTAAATAAGCACCGGTGCATTGGATACAAGCTACTGGACTACCATCAATAGCACATGTTCTAACCAAGCCGTGTATAGCTCTTGGTCTACAGTCGTCATTAACCCTGTAGTATTGCTTCGCGACGTATTTTTTGTGTTCCATCATCAATGAGAAGGTGTAAAGGTTACTGTAAATCAGCACTCATGCAACGGATACTAGCCACAGGACTGCCTTTACAGGTTCCATGCTGTAAAGTAGCAGGATTCCCCTATTGGTCGAAAGTCGTCATGTATCCTCTGGTACTGTACCTTGACGCATATTTTGTGTCGCATCAACAATGAGAGGGTACAGTGGTTACAGTAAATAACCACCAGTACATCGGATACAAGCTACTGGACTACCAGCAATAGTACATGTTGTAGCCAAGCCATGTTCCTCTCTTCCTCTACAGTCCTCATGAACACTGTACTATTGCTTCGCGACGTATTTTTTGTGTTCCATCGTCAATGAGAACGCGCAAAGGTTAGTGTAAACCAGCACTGATGCATCGGATACTAGCTACTGGACTGCCTTTAGAGGTTCAATGCTGTAAAGTAGTTCGATTCCTCTATTGGTCGAAAGTCGTCATGTATCCCCTGGTGCTGTACCACGAAGCATTTTTTGTTTTGCACCGACAATGGGAGGGTACAGTGGTTACAGTAAATAAGCAATGGTGCATCGGATACAAGCTACTGGACGGCTTTTAGTGGATCCATACTGTAAAGTTGCAGGATTCCTCTCTTAGTCAAAAGTCGTCATGTGTCTTCTGGTACTGTACCACGACGCTTTTTTTGTGTTGCATAGACAATGAGAAGGTGCAGTGGTATACAGTAAATAAGCACCGGTGCATCTGATACAAGCTACTGGACTACCAGCAATAGTAGATGTTGTAACAAAGCCGTGTTCCTCTCTTGGCCTACACTCCTCGTGACCACTGTAGTATTGCTTCGCGATTTATTTTTTGTGTTCCATCGTCAATGACAAGTTGCGAATGCTACTGTAAACCAGCACTGATGCATCGGATACTAACTACTGGACTGCCTTTAGAGAGTCCATGCTGTAAAGTAGGATTGCTCTATTGGTCGAAAGTCGTCATGTATCCGCTGGTACTGTTCCAAGAACTATTTTTTTGTTCCATCGTCAATGAGAAGATGCAAGGGTTACAATAAACCAGCACTGGTGCAGTGGATACAAGGAATGGGCTGCCTTTAGAGGTTCCATCCTGTAACGTAGCAGTATCTCTCTTGGTCGATTTTCGTCATGTATCCTCTCGTACTGTACCACCACGTATTTTTTGTGTTGCATCGACAATTAGAGGGTGCAGTGGTTGCAGTAAGTAAGCACCGGTTAATCGGATCCAAAGTACTGGGCTACCACCAATAGTTACATATTGTAACCAAGCCGTGTTCCTCTCTTGGTCTATAGTCGTCATGAACACTGTAGTATTGCTTCGCGACTTATTTTTTGTGTTCCATCGTCAATGAGAAGGTGCAAAGGTTACTGTAAACCTGCACTAATGCATCGGACACTAGCTACTGGACTGCCTTTAGAGGTTCCATGCTGTAAAGTAGAAGGTTTCCTCTATTGCTCGAAAGTCGTCATGTATCTTCTGGTACTGTACCACGAAGCATTTTTTGTGTTGCATCGACAATGGGAGGGTACAGTGGTTACAGTAAATAAGCACTGGTGCGTTGGATAGAAGCTACAGGACCACCAGCAAAAGTACATGGTGTAACCAAGCCGTGTTCCTCTCTTGGTCTACAGTCGTCATGAACATTGTAGTATTGCTTCGCAACGTATTTTTTGTGTTCCATCGTCAATGAGAAGGTGCAAGGGTTACAGTAAACCAGCACTGATGCTTCGGATACAAGCTACTGGGCGGCTTTTAGAGGATCCATATGGTAAAGTTGCCGTATTCCCCTATTGGTCAAAAGTCGTCATGTGTCCTCTGGTACTGTACCACGACGCTTTTTTTGTGTTACTTCGACACTAAGTGGATGCAGTGGTATACAGTAAATAAGCACCGGTGCAACGGATACAGGCTACTGGACTACCATCAATAGTATATGTTGTAACCAAACCATGTTCCTCTCTTGGTCTACAGTCGTCATGAACACTTTAGTATGATTTCGCGACGTATTTGTTGTGTTCCATCGTCAATGAGAAGGTGCAAAAGTTACTGTAAACCAGCACTGATGCATCAGATACTAGCTACTGGACTGCCGCTAGAGGTTAGATACTGTAAAGTAGCAGGATTCCTCTATTGCTCGAAAGTCGTCATGTATCCTCTTGTACTGTACCACATCGCATTTTTTGTGTTGCATCGACAATGAGAGGGTGCAGTGGTTACAGTAAATAAGCACCGGTGCATCGGATACAAGCTACTGGACTACCAGCAAAAGTACATGTTGTAAACAAGCCATGTACCGCTCTTGGTCCAAAGTCGTCATGAACACTGTAGTATTGCTTCGCGATGTATTTTGTGTGTTCCATCAACAATGAGAAGGGGCAAAGGACACAGTAAACCAGCACTGATGCATCGGATACTAGCTACCGTACTGACTTTAGTGGTTCCATGCTGTAAAGTAGCAGCATTCCTCTATTGCTCGAAAGTCGTCAAGTATCCTCTGGTACTGTACCACGACGCAATTTTTGTCTTGCATCGACAATGAGAGGGTACAGTGGTTACAGTAAATATGCACGGGACCATCGGATACAAGCTACTGGACTACCAGAAATAGTACATGTTGTAACAAAGCCATGTTCCGCTCTTGGTCTACAGTCGTCATGAACACTGTAGCATTGCTTCGCGACGTATTTTTTGTGTTCCATCGTCAATGAGAAGGTGCAAAGGTTACTGTAAACCAGCACTGATGCATCGGATACTAGCTACTGGACTGCCATTAGTGGTTAGATGCTGTAAAGTAGCAGGATTCCTCTATTGCTCGAAAGTCCTCATGTATCCTCTGCTACTGTACCACCTCGAATTTTTTGTGCTGCATCGTCAATGAGAAGGTGCAAGTGTTACAGTAAACCCGCACTGATGAATCGCATACTAGCTACTGGACTGCCTTTAGAGGTTCCATGCTGTAAAGTAGCAGGATTCCTCTATTGGTCAAAAGTCGTCATGTATCTTCTGGTACTGTACCACGACGCATTTTTTGTGTTGCATAGAATATGAGAGGGTGCAGTGGTTACAGCAAATGGGCACCGGTGCATCGGATACAAGCTACTGGACTACCAGCAAAAGTACATGTTGTAACCAAGCCGTGTTCTTCTCTAGGTCTACAGTCGTCATGAACATTTTAGTATTTCTCCGCGACGTATTTTTTGTGTTCAATCGTCAATGAGAAGGTGCAAAGCTTACTGAAAAACAGCACGGATGCTTCGCATACTAGCTACTGGACTCCCTTTAGAGGTTCCATGCTGTAAAGTAGCAGGATTCCTCTATTGGTCCAAAGTCGTCATGTATCTTCTGGTACTGTACCATGACACATTTTTTGTGTTGCATCGAATATGAGAGGGTGCAGTGGTTTCAGTAAATAGGCACTGGTGCGTTATAGAAGCTACAGACTACCAGCAATACTACATGTTGTATCAAAGCCGTGTTCTTCTCTTGGTCTACAGTCGTCATGAACACAGTAGCATTGCTCCGCAACGTATTTTTTGTGTGCCATCGTCAATGAGAAGGTGCAAAGGTTACTGTAAACCACCACTGATGCATCGGATAGTAGCTACTAGACTGCCTTTAGAGTTTCCATGCTGTAAAGTAGCAGGATTCCTTTATTGGTCGAAAGTCGTCATGTATCCGCTGGTACTGTACCACGACGCATTTTTTGTGTTGCATCGTCAATGAGAAGGTGCAAAGGTTACTGTAAACCACTAGCTACTGGACTGCCTTTAGAGGTTCCATGCTGTAAAGTAGCAGGATTCATCTATTGGTCGAATGTCGTCATGTATCCTCTGGTACTGTAACAAGACGCATTTTTTGTGTTGCATAGACAATGAGAGGATGCAGTGGTTACAGTAAATAAGCACTGGTGCGTCGGATAGAAGCTTCAGGACTACCAGCAATAGTTACATGTTGTAACCAAGCCGTGTTCCTCTCTTGATCTATAGTCGTCCTGAACATTGTAGTATTGCTTCGCGACCTATTTTTTGTGTTCCATCGTCAATGAGATGTTGCAAAAGTTACTGTAAACCACCACTGATGCATCGGAGAGTAGCTACTGGACTGCCATTAGAAGTTCAATGCTGTCAAGTAGCAGGATTCCTCTATTGGTCGAAAGTCGTAATGTATCCGCTGGTACTGTACCACTACGCATTTTTTGTGATGCATAGACAATGAGAAGGTGCAGTGGTCACAGTAAATAAGCACTGGTGCGTCGGATAGAAGCTTCAGGACTACCAGCAATAGTTACATGTTGTAACAAAGCCGTGTTCCTCTCTTGTTCTATAGTCGTCATTAACACTGTAGTATTGCTTCGCGACGTTTTTTGTGTTCCATCGTCAATGAGAAGTTGCAAAGGTTACTGTAAACCACCACTGATGCATCGGATAGTAGCTACTGGACTGCCTTTAGAAGTTCAAAGCTGTAAAGTAGCAGGATTCCTCTATTGGTCGAAAGTCGTAATGTATCCGCTGGTACTGTAACACGACGCATTTTTTGAGTTGCATAGACAATAAGAGGGTGCAGTGGTTACAGTAAATATGCACCGGACCATCGGATACAAGCTACTGGACTACCAGAAATAGTACATGTTGCAACCATGCCATGTTCCGCTCTTGGTCTACAGTCGTCATGAACACTGTAGCATCGCTTCGCGACGTATTTTTTGTGTTCCATCGTCAATGAGAAGGTGCAAAGGTTACTGTAAACCAGCACTGATGCATCGGATACTACCTACTGGACTGCCATTAGAGATTCCATGTTGTAAAGTAGCAGTACTCCTCAATTGGTCGAAAGTCGTCATGTATCCTCTGGTACTGTACCACGACGCATTTTTTGTGATGCATCGACATTGACAGGGTGCAGTGGTTACAGTAAATAAGCACTGGTGCGTCGGATACAAGCTACTGGACTACCATCAATAGTACATGTTGTAACCAACCCATGTTTCTCTCTTGGTCTACATCGTCATGAACACTGTAGTATTATTTCGCGACGTATTTTTTGTGTTCCATCGTCAATAAAAAGGTGCAAAGGTTACTGTAAACCAGCACTGATGCATCAGATACTAGCTACTGGACTGCCTTTAGAGGTTAGATGCTGTCAAGTAGCAGGATTCCTCTATTGCTCGAAAGTCCTCATGTATCCTCTGCTACTGTACCACCTCGCATTTTTTGTGCTGCATCGTCAATGAGAAGGTGCAAAAGTTACTATAAACCAGCACTGATCCATCGGATACTAGCTACTGGACAGAGTTTAAAGGTTCCATACTGTAAAGTAGTTGGATTCCTGTATTGGTCGAGAGTCGTCATGTATCCTCTGGTACTGTACCACGACGCATTTTTTGTGTTGCATCGACAATGAGAGGTTACAGTGGTTACAGTAAATAAGCACCGGTGGATCGGATACAAGCTACTGGACTACCAGCAATAGTACGTGTTGTAACCAAGCCGTGTTCATCATTTGGTTTATAGTCGTTTTGAAGCCTGCGGTATTGTTTCGCGACGTATTTTTTGCGTTGCATCGTCAATGATAAGGTGCAAGGGTTACAGTAAACCATCACTGATGAATCGGATGCAAGCTACTGGACAGCCTAATGAGGATCCATGCTGTAACGTTGCAGGATGCCTCTCTTGGTAAAAAGTCGTAATGTATCCTCTGGTACTGTACCACGACGCATTTTTTGTGTTGCATCGACAATGAGAGGGTACAGTGGTTACAGTAAATAAGCACTGGTGCGTCGGATAGAAGCTACAGGACAACCATCAGTAGTACATGTTGTAACCAAGCCGTGTTACTCTCTTGGTTTACAGTCGTCATGAACACTTTAGTATTATTTCGCGAAATATTTTTTGTGTTCCATCGTCAATGAGAAGGTGCTAAGGTTACTGTAAACCAGCACAGATGCATCGGATACTAGCTACTGGACTGCCGTTAGAGGTTAGATGCTGTAAAGTAGCAGGATTCCTCTATTGCTCGAAAGTCGTCATGTATCCTCTGGTACTGTACCACGACGCATTTTTTGTGTTGCATCGACAATGAGAGGGTGCAGCGGTGACAGTAAATAAGCACCAGTGCATCGGATACAAACTACTGAACTACCAGCAATAGTACATGTTGTAACAAAGCCGTGTTCCTCTCTTGGTCTACAGTCGTCATGAACACTGTAGTATTGCTTCGCTGACGTTTTTTTTCCGTTCCATCGTCAATGAGAAGGTGCAAAGGCTACTGTTAACCAGCACCGATGCATCGGATACTAACTACTGGACTGCCTTAAGAAGTTCCAGGCTGTAATGTAGCATTGTTCCTCTATTTGTCGAAAATCGTCATGTATACTCTGGTACTGTACCAAGAAGCATTTTTTGTGTTGCATCGACAATGAGAGGGTGGTGTGGGTACGGTAAATAAGCATTGGTGCGTCGGATTGAAGCTACAGGTCTACCAGCAATAGTATATGTTGTAACCAAGCCGTGTTCCTCTCTTGGCCTATAGTCGTCATAAACACAGTAGTATTGCATCGCGACCTGTTTTTTGTGTTCCATCGTCAAAGAGATGTTGCAAAGGTTTCTGTAAACCACCACTGATGCATCGGATAGAAGCTACTGGACTGCCTTTAGAAGTTCAAAGCTGTAAAGTAGCAGGATACATCTATTGGTCGAAAGTCGTCATGTATCCACTGGTACTGTACCACGACGCATTTTTTTGTTGCATAGACAATGAGAGGGTGCAGTGGTTACAGTAAATAAGCACTGGTGTGTCGGATAGATCCTTCAGGGCTACCAGCAATAGTTACATGTAGTAACGAAGCCGTGTTCCTCTCTTGGCCTATAGTCGTCATGAACACTGTAGTATTGCTTCGCGACCTATTTTATGTGTTCCATCGTCAATGAGAAGTTGCAAAGGATACTGTAAACCACCACTGATGCATCGGATACTACCTACTGGACTGCCTTTAGAGTTTCCATGCTGTAAAGTAGCTGAACTCCTCTATTGGTCGAAAGTCGTCTAGTATCCGCTGGTACTGTACCACGACTCATTTTTTGTGTTGCATAGAAAATGAGAGCGTGCAGTGGTTACAGTTAATAAGCAGTGGTGCGTCGGATAGAAGCTTCAGGACTACCAGCAATAGTTACATGTTGTAACCAAGCCGTGTTCCTCTCTTGGTCTATAGTCGTCATGAACACTGTAGTATTCCTTCGTGACCTATTTTTTGTGTTCCATCGTCAATGAGAAGGCGCAAAGGTTAATGTAAACCAGCACTGATGCATCGGATACTAGCTACTGGACTGCTTTTAGAAGTTCAATACTGTAAAGAACCAGGATTCCTCTATTGGTCGAATGTCGTCATGTATCCTCTGGTATTGTTCCCCGACGCATTTTTTGTGTTGCATAGACAATTAGAGGGTGCAGTGGTTACAGTAATTAAGCACTGGTGCTTCTGATACAAGCTACTGGACTACCATCAATAGTACATTTTGTAACCAACCCATGTTCCTCTCTTGGTCTACATCGTCATGAACATTATAGTATTATTTCGCGACGTATTTTTTGTGTTCCACCGTCAATGAGAAGGTGCAAAGGTTACTGTAAACCAGCACTGATGCATCGGATACTAGCTACTGGACTGCCTTTAGAGGTTAGATGCTGTCAAGTAGCAGGATTCCTCTATTGCTCGAAAGTCCTCATGTATCCTCTGCTGCTGTAGCACCTCGCATTTTTTGTGCTGCATCGTCAATGAGAAGGTGCAAAAGTTACTGTAAACCAGCACTGATCAATCGGATACTAGCTACTGGACAGCCTTTAAAGGTTCCATACTGTAAAGTAGTTGGATTCCTCTATTGGTCGAGAGTCATCATGTATCCTCTGGTACTGTACCACGACGCATTTTTTGTGTTGCATCGACAATGAGAGTTACAGTGGTTACAGTAAATACGCACCGGTGGATCAGATACAAGCTACTGGACTACCAGCAATAGTACATGTTGTAACCAAGCCGTGTCCATCCTTTGGTTTATAGTCGTCTTGAACCCTGCGGTATTGTTTCGCGACGTATTTTTTGCGTTGCATCGTCAGTGATAAGGTGCAAGGGTTACAGCAAACCATCACTGATGCATCGGATGCAAGCTACTGGACAGCCTAATGAGGATCCATGCTGTAACGTTGCAGGATTCCTCTCTTGGTAAAAAGTCGTAATGTATCCTCTGGTACTGTCCCACGACGCATTTTTTGTGTTGCATCGACAATGAGAGGGTACAGTGGTTACAGTAAATAAGCACTGGTGCGTCGGATAGAAGCTACAGGACCACCAGCAGTAGTACATGTTGTAACCAAGCCGTGTTACTGTCTTGGACTACAGTCGTCATGAACACTTTAGTATTATTTCGCGACGTATTTTTTGTGTTCTGTCGTCAATGAGAAGGTACAAAGGTTACTGTAAACCAGCACTGATGCATCGGATACTAGCTACTGGACTGCCGTTAGAGGTTAGATGCTGTAAAGTAGCAGGATTCCTCTATTGCTCGAAAGTCGTCATGTATCCGCTGGTACTGTACCACCTCGCATTCTTTGTGTTGCATAGACAATGAGAGTGTGCAGTGGTTACAGTAAATAAGCGCTGGTGCGTCGGATAGAAGCTTCAGGACTACCAGCAATAGTTATATGTTGTAACCAGGCCGTGTTCCTCTCTTGGTCTATCGTCGTCATGAACACTGTAGTATTGCTTCGCGACCTATTTTTCGTGTTCCATCGTCAATGAGAAGTTGCAACCGTTACTGTAAACCACCACTGATGCATCGGATAGTAGCTACTGGACTGCCTTTAGAAGTTGAAAGCTGTAAAGTAGCATGATTCCTCTATTGGTCGAAAGTCGTCATGAACACTGTAGTATTGTTTCGCGACCTATTTTTTGTGTACCATCGTCAATGAGAAGTTGCAAAGCTTACTGTAAACCACCACTGCTGCATCGGATACTAGCTACTGGACTGCCTTTAGAGTTCCCATGCTGTAAAGTAGCAGGATTCCTCTATTGGTCGAAAGTCGTCATGTATCCGCTGGTACTGTACCACGACGCATTTTTTGTGTTGCAGAGACAATGAGAGGGTGCAGTGGTTACAGTAAATAAGCACTGGTGCGTCGGATAGAAGCTTCAGAACTACCTGCAATAGTTACATCTTGTAACCAAGCCGTGTTCCTCTCTTTGTCTATAGTCGTCATGAACACTGTAGTATTGCTTCGCGATGTATTTTTTGTGTTCCATCGTCAATGAGAAGTTGCAAAGGTTACTGTAAACCACCACTGATGCATCGGATAGTAGCTACTGGACTGCCTTTAGAAGTTCAAAGCTGTAAAGTAGAAGGATTCCTCTATTAGACGAAAGTCGTCATGAACAGCGTAGTATAGCTTCGCGACCTATTTTTTGTGTTCCATCGTCAATGAGAAGTTGCAAAGCTTACTGTAAACCACCACTGCTGCATCGGATACTAGCTACTGGACTGCCTTTAGAGTTCCCATGCTGTAAAGTAGCAGGATTCCTCTATTGGTCGAAAGTCGTCATGTATCCGCTGGTACCGTACCACGACGCATTTTTTGTGTTGCAGAGACAATGAGAGGGTGCAGTGGTTACAGTAAATAAGCACTGGTGCGTCGGATAGAAGCTTCAGAACTACCTGCAATAGTTACATCTTGTAACCAAGCCGTGTTCCTCTCTTTGTCTATAGTCGTCATGAACACTGTAGTATTGCTTCGCGATGTATTTTTTGTGTTCCATCGTCAATGAGAAGTTGCAAAGGTTACTGTAAACCACCACTGATGCATCGGATAGTAGCTACTGGACTGCCTTTAGAAGTTCAAAGCTGTAAAGTAGAAGGATTCCTCTATTAGACGAAAGTCGTCATGAACAGCGTAGTATAGCTTCGCGACCTATTTTTTGTGTTCCATCGTCAATGAGAAGTTGCAAAGGTTACTGTTAACCACCACTGATGCATCGGATAGTAGCTACTGGACTGCCTTTAGAGTTTCCATGCTGTAAAGTAGCAGGATTCCTCTATTGGTCGAAAGTCGTCATGTATCCGCTGGTACTATACCACGACGCATTTTTTGTGTTGCATAGACAATGAGAGGGTGCAGTGGTTACAGTAAATAAACACTGGTGCGTCGGATACAAGCTTCAGGGCTACCAGCAATAGATACATGTTGTAACAAAGCCGTGGTCCTCTCTTGTTCTATAGTCGTCATTAACACTGTAGTATTGCTTCGCGACGTATTTTGTGTTCCATCATCAATGACAAGTTGCAAAGGTTACTGTAAACCACCACTGATGCATCGGATACTAGCTACTGGACTGCCTTTAGAAATTCCATGCTGTAAAGTAGCAGGATTCCTCTATTGGTCGAAAGTCGTCATGTATCCACTGGTACTGTAACACGACGCATTTTTTGTGTTACATAGACAATGAGAGGGTGTAGTGGTCACAGTAAATAAGCACTGTTGCGTCGGATACAAGCTTCAGGACTACCAGCAATAGTTACATGTTGTAACCAAGCCGTGTTCCTCTCTTGGTCTATAGTCGTCATGAACACTGTAGTATTGCTTCGCGACTTATTTTTTGTGTTCCATCGTCAATGAGAAGTTGCAAAGCTTACTGTAAACCACCACTGATGCATCGGATACTAGCTACTGGACGCCTTTAGAGTTTCAATGCTGTAAAGTAGCAGGATTCCTCTATTGGTCGAAAGTCGTCATGTATCCGCTGGTACTGTAACACGACGCATTTTTTGTGTTGCATAGACAATGAGAGGGTGCAATGGTTACAGTAAATAAGCACTGGTGCGTCGGATACAAGCTTCAGGGCTACCAGCAATAGTTACATGTTGTAGCCAAGCCGTGTTCCTCTCTTGGTCTATAGTCTTCATGAACACTGTAGTATTGCTTCGCGAAATATTTTTTGTGTTCCATCGTCAATGAGAAGTTGCAAAGGTTACTGTAAACCACCACTGATGCATCGGATAGTAGCTACTGGACTTCGTTTAGAAGTACAAAGCTGTAAAGTACCAGGATTCCTCTATTGGTCGAAAGTCGTCATGTATCCGCTGGTACTGTACCACGACGCATTTTTTGTGTTGCATAGACAATGAGAGGGTGCAGTGGTTACAGTAAATAAACACTGGTGCGTCGGATACAAGCTTCAGGACTACCAGCACTAGTTACTTCTTGTAACCAAGCCGTGTTCCTCTCTTGGTCTATGGTCGTCATGAACACTGTAGTATTGCTTCCGACCTATTTTTTGTGTTCCATCGTCAATGAGATGTTGCAAAGGTTACTGTAAACCACCACTGATGCATCGGATAGTAGCTACTGGACTGCCTTTAGAGTTTCAATGCTGTAAAGTAGCAGGATTCCTCTATTGGTCGAAAGTCGTCATGTATCCGCTGGTACCTTACCACGACGCATTTTTTGTGTTGCATAGACAATGAGAGGGTGCAGTGGTTACAGTAAATAAACACTGGTGCGTCGGATACAAGCTTCAGGGCTACCAGCAATAGTTACATGTTGTAACAAAGCCGTATTCCTCTCTTGTTCTATAGTCGTCATTAACACTGTAGTATTGCTTCGCGACGTATTTTGTGTTCCATCATCAATGAGAAGTTGCAAAGGTTACTGTAAACCACCACTGATGCATCGGATACTAGCTACTGGACTGCCTTTAGAGGTTAGATGCTGTCAAGTAGCAGGATTCCTCTATTGCTCGAAAGTCCTCATGTATCCTCTGCTGCTGTAGCACCTCGCATTTTTTGTGCTGCATCGTCAATGAGAAGGTGCAAAAGTTACTGTAAACCAGCACTGATCAATCGGATACTAGCTACTGGACAGCCTTTAAAGGTTCCATACTGTAAAGTAGTTGGATTCCTCTATTGGTCGAGAGTCATCATGTATCCTCTGGTACTGTACCACGACGCATTTTTTGTGTTGCATCGACAATGAGAGTTACAGTGGTTACAGTAAATACGCACCGGTGGATCAGATACAAGCTACTGGACTACCAGCAATAGTACATGTTGTATACAAGCCGTGTCCATCCTTTGGTTTATAGTCGTCTTGAACCCTGCGGTATTGTTTCGCGACGTATTTTTTGCGTTGCATCGTCAGTGATAAGGTGCAAGGGTTACAGCAAACCATCACTGATGCATCGGATGCAAGCTACTGGACAGCCTAATGAGGATCCATGCTGTAACGTTGCAGGATTCCTCTCTTGGTAAAAAGTCGTAATGTATCCTCTGGTACTGTCCCACGACGCATTTTTTGTGTTGCATCGACAATGAGAGGGTACAGTGGTTACAGTAAATAAGCACTGGTGCGTCGGATAGAAGCTACAGGACCACCAGCAGTAGTACATGTTGTAACCAAGCCGTGTTACTGTCTTGGACTACAGTCGTCATGAACACTTTAGTATTATTTCGCGACGTATTTTTTGTGTTCTATCGTCAATGAGAAGGTACAAAGGTTACTGTAAACCAGCACTGATGCATCGGATACTAGCTACTGGACTGCCGTTAGAGGTTAGATGCTGTAAAGTAGCAGGATTCCTCTATTGCTCGAAAGTCGTCATGTATCCGCTGGTACTGTACCACCTCGCATTCTTTGTGTTGCATAGACAATGAGAGTGTGCAGTGGTTACAGTAAATAAGCGCTGGTGCGTCGGATAGAAGCTTCAGGACTACCAGCAATAGTTATATGTTGTAACCAGGCCGTGTTCCTCTCTTGGTCTATAGTCGTCATGAACACTGTAGTATTGCTTCGCGACCTATTTTTCGTGTTCCATCGTCAATGAGAAGTTGCAACCGTTACTGTAAACCACCACTGATGCATCGGATAGTAGCTACTGGACTGCCTTTAGAAGTTGAAAGCTGTAAAGTAGCATGATTCCTCTATTGGTCGAAAGTCGTCATGAACACTGTAGTATTGTTTCGCGACCTATTTTTTGTGTACCATCGTCAATGAGAAGTTGCAAAGCTTACTGTAAACCACCACTGCTGCATCGGATACTAGCTACTGGACTGCCTTTAGAGTTCCCATGCTGTAAAGTAGCAGGATTCCTCTATTGGTCGAAAGTCGTCATGTATCCGCTGGTACTGTACCACGACGCATTTTTTGTGTTGCAGAGACAATGAGAGGGTGCAGTGGTTACAGTAAATAAGCACTGGTGCGTCGGATAGAAGCTTCAGAACTACCTGCAATAGTTACATCTTGTAACCAAGCCGTGTTCCTCTCTTTGTCTATAGTCGTCATGAACACTGTAGTATTGCTTCGCGATGTATTTTTTGTGTTCCATCGTCAATGAGAAGTTGCAAAGGTTACTGTAAACCACCACTGATGCATCGGATAGTAGCTACTGGACTGCCTTTAGAAGTTCATAGCTGTAAAGTAGAAGGATTCCTCTATTAGACGAAAGTCGTCATGAACAGCGTAGTATAGCTTCGCGACCTATTTTTTGTGTTCCATCGTCAATGAGAAGTTGCAAAGCTTACTGTAAACCACCACTGCTGCATCGGATACTAGCTACTGGACTGCCTTTAGAGTTCCCATGCTGTAAAGTAGCAGGATTCCTCTATTGGTCGAAAGTCGTCATGTATCCGCTGGTACCGTACCACGACGCATTTTTTGTGTTGCAGAGACAATGAGAGGGTGCAGTGGTTACAGTAAATAAGCACTGGTGCGTCGGATAGAAGCTTCAGAACTACCTGCAATAGTTACATCTTGTAACCAAGCCGTGTTCCTCTCTTTGTCTATAGTCGTCATGAACACTGTAGTATTGCTTCGCGATGTATTTTTTGTGTTCCATCGTCAATGAGAAGTTGCAAAGGTTACTGTAAACCACCACTGATGCATCGGATAGTAGCTACTGGACTGCCTTTAGAAGTTCAAAGCTGTAAAGTAGAAGGATTCCTCTATTAGACGAAAGTCGTCATGAACAGCGTAGTATAGCTTCGCGACCTATTTTTTGTGTTCCATCGTCAATGAGAAGTTGCAAAGGTTACTGTAAACCACCACTGATGCATCGGATAGTAGCTACTGGACTGCCTTTAGAGTTTCCATGCTGTAAAGTAGCAGGATTCCTCTATTGGTCGAAAGTCGTCATGTATCCGCTGGTACTATACCACGACGCATTTTTTGTGTTGCATAGACAATGAGAGGGTGCAGTGGTTACAGTAAATAAACACTGGTGCGTCGGATACAAGCTTCAGGGCTACCAGCAATAGATACATGTTGTAACAAAGCCGTGGTCCTCTCTTGTTCTATAGTCGTCATTAACACTGTAGTATTGCTTCGCGACGTATTTTGTGTTCCATCATCAATGACAAGTTGCAAAGGTTACTGTAAACCACCACTGATGCATCGGATACTAGCTACTGGACTGCCTTTAGAAATTCCATGCTGTAAAGTAGCAGGATTCCTCTATTGGTCGAAAGTCGTCATGTATCCACTGGTACTGTAACACGACGCATTTTTTGTGTTACATAGACAATGAGAGGGTGTAGTGGTCACAGTAAATAAGCACTGTTGCGTCGGATACAAGCTTCAGGACTACCAGCAATAGTTACATGTTGTAACCAAGCCGTGTTCCTCTCTTGGTCTATAGTCGTCATGAACACTGTAGTATTGCTTCGCGACTTATTTTTTGTGTTCCATCGTCAATGAGAAGTTGCAAAGCTTACTGTAAACCACCACTGATGCATCGGATACTAGCTACTGGACGCCTTTAGAGTTTCAATGCTGTAAAGTAGCAGGATTCCTCTATTGGTCGAAAGTCGTCATGTATCCGCTGGTACTGTAACACGACGCATTTTTTGTGTTGCATAGACAATGAGAGGGTGCAATGGTTACAGTAAATAAGCACTGGTGCGTCGGATACAAGCTTCAGGGCTACCAGCAATAGTTACATGTTGTAGCCAAACCGTGTTCCTCTCTTGGTCTATAGTCTTCATGAACACTGTAGTATTGCTTCGCGAAATATTTTTTGTGTTCCATCGTCAATGAGAAGTTGCAAAGCTTACTGTAAACCACCACTGCTGCATCGGATACTAGCTACTGGACTGCCTTTAGAGTTCCCATGCTGTAAAGTACCAGGATTCCTCTATTGGTCGAAAGTCGTCATGTATCCGCTGGTACTGTACCACGACGCATTTTTTGTGTTGCATAGACAATGAGAGGGTGCAGTGGTTACAGTAAATAAACACTGGTGCGTCGGATACAAGCTTCAGGACTACCAGCACAAGTTACTTCTTGTAACCAAGCCGTGTTCCTCTCTTGGTCTATGGTCGTCATGAACACTGTAGTATTGCTTCCGACCTATTTTTTGTGTTCCATCGTCAATGAGATGTTGCAAAGGTTACTGTAAACCACCACTGATGCATCGGATAGTAGCTACTGGACTGCCTTTAGAGTTTCCATGCTGTAAAGTAGCAGGATTCCTCTATTGGTCGAAAGTCGTCATGTATCCGCTGGTACCTTACCACGACGCATTTTTTGTGCTGCATAGACAATGAGAGGGTGCAGTGGTTACAGTAAATAAACACTGGTGCGTCGGATACAAGCTTCAGGGCTACCAGCAATAGTTACATGTTGTAACAAAGCCGTATTCCTCTCTTGTTCTATAGTCGTCATTAACACTGTAGTATTGCTTCGCGACGTATTTTGTGTTCCATCATCAATGAGAAGTTGCAAAGGTTACTGTAAACCACCACTGATGCATCGGATACTAGCTACTGGACTGCCTTTAGAGTTTCCATGCTGTAAAGTAGCAGGATTCCTCTATTGGTCGAAAGTCGTCATGTATCCTCTGGTACTGTAACACGACGCATTTTTTGTGTTACATAGACAATGAGAGGGTGTAGTGGTTACAGTTAATAAGCACTGGTGCGTCGGATACAAGCTTCAGGACTACCAGCAATAGTTACATGTTGTAACCAAGCTGTGTTCTTCTCTTGGTCTGTAGTCGTCATGAACACTGTAGTATTGCTTCGCGAAATATTTTTTGTGTTCCATCGTCAATGAGAAGTTGCAGAGCTTACTGTAAACCACCACTGATGCATCGGATACTAGCTACTGGACGCCTTTAGAGTATCAATGCTGTAAAGTAGCAGGATTCCTCTATTGGTCAAAAGTCGACATGTATCCTCTGGTACTGTAACACGACGCATTTTTTTGTGTTACATAGACAATGATAGGGTGTAGTGGTTACAGTAAATAAGCACTGGTGCGTCGGATAGAAGCTTCAGGACACCCAGCAATAGTTACATCTTGTAACCAAGCCGTGCTCCTCTCTTGGTCTATAGTCGTCATGAACACTGTAGTATTGCTTCGCGACTTATTTTTTGTGTTTCATCGTCAATGAGAAGTTGCAAAGCTTACTGTAAACCACCACTGATGCATCGGATACTAGCTACTGGACGCCTTTAGAGTTTCAATGCTGTAAAGTAGCAGGATTCCTCTATTGGTCGAAAGTCGTCATGTATCCGCTGGTACTGTACCACGACGAATTTTTTGTGTTGCATAGACAATGAGAGGGTGCAGTGGTTACAGTAAATAAGCACTGGTGCGTCGGATAGAAGCTTCAGGACTACCAGCAATAGTTACATCTTGTAACCAAGCCGTGTTCCTCTCTTGGTCTATAGTCGTCATGAACACTGTAGTATTTTTTCGCGACCTATATTTTGTGTTCCATCGTCAATGAGAAGTTACAAAGGTTACTGTAAACCACCACTGATGTATCGGATAGTAGCTACTGGACTGCCTTTAAAAGTTCAAAGCTGTAAAGTAGCAGGATTCCTCTATTGGTCGAAAGTCGTCATGTATCCGCTGGTACTGTACCACGACGCATTTTTTGTGTTGCAGAGACAATGAGAGGGTGCAGTGGTTACAGTAAATAAGCACTGGTGCGTCGGATAGAAGCTTCAGAACTACCTGCAATAGTTACATCTTGTAACCAAGCCGTGTTCCTCTCTTTGTCTATAGTCGTCATGAACACTGTAGTATTGCTTCGCGATGTATTTTTTGTGTTCCATCGTCAATGAGAAGTTGCAAAGGTTACTGTAAACCACCACTGATGCATCGGATAGTAGCTACTGGACTGCCTTTAGAAGTTCAAAGCTGTAAAGTAGAAGGATTCCTCTATTAGACGAAAGTCGTCATGAACAGCGTAGTATAGCTTCGCGACCTATTTTTTGTGTTCCATCGTCAATGAGAAGTTGCAAAGGTTACTGTAAACCACCACTGATGCATCGGATAGTAGCTACTGGACTGCCTTTAGAGTTTCCATGCTGTAAAGTAGCAGGATTCCTCTATTGGTCGAAAGTCGTCATGTATCCGCTGGTACTATACCACGACGCATTTTTTGTGTTGCATAGACAATGAGAGGGTGCAGTGGTTACAGTAAATAAACACTGGTGCGTCGGATACAAGCTTCAGGGCTACCAGCAATAGATACATGTTGTAACAAAGCCGTGGTCCTCTCTTGTTCTATAGTCGTCATTAACACTGTAGTATTGCTTCGCGACGTATTTTGTGTTCCATCATCAATGACAAGTTGCAAAGGTTACTGTAAACCACCACTGATGCATCGGATACTAGCTACTGGACTGCCTTTAGAAATTCCATGCTGTAAAGTAGCAGGATTCCTCTATTGGTCGAAAGTCGTCATGTATCCACTGGTACTGTAACACGACGCATTTTTTGTGTTACATAGACAATGAGAGGGTGTAGTGGTCACAGTAAATAAGCACTGTTGCGTCGGATACAAGCTTCAGGACTACCAGCAATAGTTACATGTTGTAACCAAGCCGTGTTCCTCTCTTGGTCTATAGTCGTCATGAACACTGTAGTATTGCTTCGCGACTTATTTTTTGTGTTCCATCGTCAATGAGAAGTTGCAAAGCTTACTGTAAACCACCACTGATGCATCGGATACTAGCTACTGGACGCCTTTAGAGTTTCAATGCTGTAAAGTAGCAGGATTCCTCTATTGGTCGAAAGTCGTCATGTATCCGCTGGTACTGTAACACGACGCATTTTTTGTGTTGCATAGACAATGAGAGGGTGCAATGGTTACAGTAAATAAGCACTGGTGCGTCGGATACAAGCTTCAGGGCTACCAGCAATAGTTACATGTTGTAGCCAAGCCGTGTTCCTCTCTTGGTCTATAGTCTTCATGAACACTGTAGTATTGCTTCGCGAAATATTTTTTGTGTTCCATCGTCAATGAGAAGTTGCAAAGGTTACTGTAAACCACCACTGATGCATCGGATAGTAGCTACTGGACTTCGTTTAGAAGTACAAAGCTGTAAAGTACCAGGATTCCTCTATTGGTCGAAAGTCGTCATGTATCCGCTGGTACTGTACCACGACGCATTTTTTGTGTTGCATAGACAATGAGAGGGTGCAGTGGTTACAGTAAATAAACACTGGTGCGTCGGATACAAGCTTCAGGACTACCAGCACTAGTTACTTCTTGTAACCAAGCCGTGTTCCTCTCTTGGTCTATGGTCGTCATGAACACTGTAGTATTGCTTCCGACCTATTTTTTGTGTTCCATCGTCAATGAGATGTTGCAAAGGTTACTGTAAACCACCACTGATGCATCGGATAGTAGCTACTGGACTGCCTTTAGAGTTTCCATGCTGTAAAGTAGCAGGATTCCTCTATTGGTCGAAAGTCGTCATGTATCCGCTGGTACCTTACCACGACGCATTTTTTGTGTTGCATAGACAATGAGAGGGTGCAGTGGTTACAGTAAATAAACACTGGTGCGTCGGATACAAGCTTCAGGGCTACCAGCAATAGTTACATGTTGTAACAAAGCCGTATTCCTCTCTTGTTCTATAGTCGTCATTAACACTGTAGTATTGCTTCGCGACGTATTTTGTGTTCCATCATCAATGAGAAGTTGCAAAGGTTACTGTAAACCACCACTGATGCATCGGATACTAGCTACTGGACTGCCTTTAGAGGTTAGATGCTGTCAAGTAGCAGGATTCCTCTATTGCTCGAAAGTCCTCATGTATCCTCTGCTGCTGTAGCACCTCGCATTTTTTGTGCTGCATCGTCAATGAGAAGGTGCAAAAGTTACTGTAAACCAGCACTGATCAATCGGATACTAGCTACTGGACAGCCTTTAAAGGTTCCATACTGTAAAGTAGTTGGATTCCTCTATTGGTCGAGAGTCATCATGTATCCTCTGGTACTGTACCACGACGCATTTTTTGTGTTGCATCGACAATGAGAGTTACAGTGGTTACAGTAAATACGCACCGGTGGATCAGATACAAGCTACTGGACTACCAGCAATAGTACATGTTGTAACCAAGCCGTGTCCATCCTTTGGTTTATAGTCGTCTTGAACCCTGCGGTATTGTTTCGCGACGTATTTTTTGCGTTGCATCGTCAGTGATAAGGTGCAAGGGTTACAGCAAACCATCACTGATGCATCGGATGCAAGCTACTGGACAGCCTAATGAGGATCCATGCTGTAACGTTGCAGGATTCCTCTCTTGGTAAAAAGTCGTAATGTATCCTCTGGTACTGTCCCACGACGCATTTTTTGTGTTGCATCGACAATGAGAGGGTACAGTGGTTACAGTAAATAAGCACTGGTGCGTCGGATAGAAGCTACAGGACCACCAGCAGTAGTACATGTTGTAACCAAGCCGTGTTACTGTCTTGGACTACAGTCGTCATGAACACTTTAGTATTATTTCGCGACGTATTTTTTGTGTTCTATCGTCAATGAGAAGGTACAAAGGTTACTGTAAACCAGCACTGATGCATCGGATACTAGCTACTGGACTGCCGTTAGAGGTTAGATGCTGTAAAGTAGCAGGATTCCTCTATTGCTCGAAAGTCGTCATGTATCCGCTGGTACTGTACCACCTCGCATTCTTTGTGTTGCATAGACAATGAGAGTGTGCAGTGGTTACAGTAAATAAGCGCTGGTGCGTCGGATAGAAGCTTCAGGACTACCAGCAATAGTTATATGTTGTAACCAGGCCGTGTTCCTCTCTTGGTCTATAGTCGTCATGAACACTGTAGTATTGCTTCGCGACCTATTTTTCGTGTTCCATCGTCAATGAGAAGTTGCAACCGTTACTGTAAACCACCACTGATGCATCGGATAGTAGCTACTGGACTGCCTTTAGAAGTTGAAAGCTGTAAAGTAGCATGATTCCTCTATTGGTCGAAAGTCGTCATGAACACTGTAGTATTGTTTCGCGACCTATTTTTTGTGTACCATCGTCAATGAGAAGTTGCAAAGCTTACTGTAAACCACCACTGCTGCATCGGATACTAGCTACTGGACTGCCTTTAGAGTTCCCATGCTGTAAAGTAGCAGGATTCCTCTATTGGTCGAAAGTCGTCATGTATCCGCTGGTACTGTACCACGACGCATTTTTTGTGTTGCAGAGACAATGAGAGGGTGCAGTGGTTACAGTAAATAAGCACTGGTGCGTCGGATAGAAGCTTCAGAACTACCTGCAATAGTTACATCTTGTAACCAAGCCGTGTTCCTCTCTTTGTCTATAGTCGTCATGAACACTGTAGTATTGCTTCGCGATGTATTTTTTGTGTTCCATCGTCAATGAGAAGTTGCAAAGGTTACTGTAAACCACCACTGATGCATCGGATAGTAGCTACTGGACTGCCTTTAGAAGTTCAAAGCTGTAAAGTAGAAGGATTCCTCTATTAGACGAAAGTCGTCATGAACAGCGTAGTATAGCTTCGCGACCTATTTTTTGTGTTCCATCGTCAATGAGAAGTTGCAAAGCTTACTGTAAACCACCACTGCTGCATCGGATACTAGCTACTGGACTGCCTTTAGAGTTCCCATGCTGTAAAGTAGCAGGATTCCTCTATTGGTCGAAAGTCGTCATGTATCCGCTGGTACCGTACCACGACGCATTTTTTGTGTTGCAGAGACAATAAGAGGGTGCAGTGGTTACAGTAAATAAGCACTGGTGCGTCGGATAGAAGCTTCAGAACTACCTGCAATAGTTACATCTTGTAACCAAGCCGTGTTCCTCTCTTTGTCTATAGTCGTCATGAACACTGTAGTATTGCTTCGCGATGTATTTTTTGTGTTCCATCGTCAATGAGAAGTTGCAAAGGTTACTGTAAACCACCACTGATGCATCGGATAGTAGCTACTGGACTGCCTTTAGAAGTTCAAAGCTGTAAAGTAGAAGGATTCCTCTATTAGACGAAAGTCGTCATGAACAGCGTAGTATAGCTTCGCGACCTATTTTTTGTGTTCCATCGTCAATGAGAAGTTGCAAAGGTTACTGTTAACCACCACTGATGCATCGGATAGTAGCTACTGGACTGCCTTTAGAGTTTCCATGCTGTAAAGTAGCAGGATTCCTCTATTGGTCGAAAGTCGTCATGTATCCGCTGGTACTATACCACGACGCATTTTTTGTGTTGCATAGACAATGAGAGGGTGCAGTGGTTACAGTAAATAAACACTGGTGCGTCGGATACAAGCTTCAGGGCTACCAGCAATAGATACATGTTGTAACAAAGCCGTGGTCCTCTCTTGTTCTATAGTCGTCATTAACACTGTAGTATTGCTTCGCGACGTATTTTGTGTTCCATCATCAATGACAAGTTGCAAAGGTTACTGTAAACCACCACTGATGCATCGGATACTAGCTACTGGACTGCCTTTAGAAATTCCATGCTGTAAAGTAGCAGGATTCCTCTATTGGTCGAAAGTCGTCATGTATCCACTGGTACTGTAACACGACGCATTTTTTGTGTTACATAGACAATGAGAGGGTGTAGTGGTCACAGTAAATAAGCACTGTTGCGTCGGATACAAGCTTCAGGACTACCAGCAATAGTTACATGTTGTAACCAAGCCGTGTTCCTCTCTTGGTCTATAGTCGTCATGAACACTGTAGTATTGCTTCGCGACTTATTTTTTGTGTTCCATCGTCAATGAGAAGTTGCAAAGCTTACTGTAAACCACCACTGATGCATCGGATACTAGCTACTGGACGCCTTTAGAGTTTCAATGCTGTAAAGTAGCAGGATTCCTCTATTGGTCGAAAGTCGTCATGTATCCGCTGGTACTGTAACACGACGCATTTTTTGTGTTGCATAGACAATGAGAGGGTGCAATGGTTACAGTAAATAAGCACTGGTGCGTCGGATACAAGCTTCAGGGCTACCAGCAATAGTTACATGTTGTAGCCAAGCCGTGTTCCTCTCTTGGTCTATAGTCTTCATGAACACTGTAGTATTGCTTCGCGAAATATTTTTTGTGTTCCATCGTCAATGAGAAGTTGCAAAGGTTACTGTAAACCACCACTGATGCATCGGATAGTAGCTACTGGACTTCGTTTAGAAGTACAAAGCTGTAAAGTACCAGGATTCCTCTATTGGTCGAAAGTCGTCATGTATCCGCTGGTACTGTACCACGACGCATTTTTTGTGTTGCATAGACAATGAGAGGGTGCAGTGGTTACAGTAAATAAACACTGGTGCGTCGGATACAAGCTTCAGGACTACCAGCACTAGTTACTTCTTGTAACCAAGCCGTGTTCCTCTCTTGGTCTATGGTCGTCATGAACACTGTAGTATTGCTTCCGACCTATTTTTTGTGTTCCATCGTCAATGAGATGTTGCAAAGGTTACTGTAAACCACCACTGATGCATCGGATAGTAGCTACTGGACTGCCTTTAGAGTTTCAATGCTGTAAAGTAGCAGGATTCCTCTATTGGTCGAAAGTCGTCATGTATCCGCTGGTACCTTACCACGACGCATTTTTTGTGTTGCATAGACAATGAGAGGGTGCAGTGGTTACAGTAAATAAACACTGGTGCGTCGGATACAAGCTTCAGGGCTACCAGCAATAGTTACATGTTGTAACAAAGCCGTATTCCTCTCTTGTTCTATAGTCGTCATTAACACTGTAGTATTGCTTCGCGACGTATTTTGTGTTCCATCATCAATGAGAAGTTGCAAAGGTTACTGTAAACCACCACTGATGCATCGGATACTAGCTACTGGACTGCCTTTAGAGGTTAGATGCTGTCAAGTAGCAGGATTCCTCTATTGCTCGAAAGTCCTCATGTATCCTCTGCTGCTGTAGCACCTCGCATTTTTTGTGCTGCATCGTCAATGAGAAGGTGCAAAAGTTACTGTAAACCAGCACTGATCAATCGGATACTAGCTACTGGACAGCCTTTAAAGGTTCCATACTGTAAAGTAGTTGGATTCCTCTATTGGTCGAGAGTCATCATGTATCCTCTGGTACTGTACCACGACGCATTTTTTGTGTTGCATCGACAATGAGAGTTACAGTGGTTACAGTAAATACGCACCGGTGGATCAGATACAAGCTACTGGACTACCAGCAATAGTACATGTTGTATACAAGCCGTGTCCATCCTTTGGTTTATAGTCGTCTTGAACCCTGCGGTATTGTTTCGCGACGTATTTTTTGCGTTGCATCGTCAGTGATAAGGTGCAAGGGTTACAGCAAACCATCACTGATGCATCGGATGCAAGCTACTGGACAGCCTAATGAGGATCCATGCTGTAACGTTGCAGGATTCCTCTCTTGGTAAAAAGTCGTAATGTATCCTCTGGTACTGTCCCACGACGCATTTTTTGTGTTGCATCGACAATGAGAGGGTACAGTGGTTACAGTAAATAAGCACTGGTGCGTCGGATAGAAGCTACAGGACCACCAGCAGTAGTACATGTTGTAACCAAGCCGTGTTACTGTCTTGGACTACAGTCGTCATGAACACTTTAGTATTATTTCGCGACGTATTTTTTGTGTTCTATCGTCAATGAGAAGGTACAAAGGTTACTGTAAACCAGCACTGATGCATCGGATACTAGCTACTGGACTGCCGTTAGAGGTTAGATGCTGTAAAGTAGCAGGATTCCTCTATTGCTCGAAAGTCGTCATGTATCCGCTGGTACTGTACCACCTCGCATTCTTTGTGTTGCATAGACAATGAGAGTGTGCAGTGGTTACAGTAAATAAGCGCTGGTGCGTCGGATAGAAGCTTCAGGACTACCAGCAATAGTTATATGTTGTAACCAGGCCGTGTTCCTCTCTTGGTCTATAGTCGTCATGAACACTGTAGTATTGCTTCGCGACCTATTTTTCGTGTTCCATCGTCAATGAGAAGTTGCAACCGTTACTGTAAACCACCACTGATGCATCGGATAGTAGCTACTGGACTGCCTTTAGAAGTTGAAAGCTGTAAAGTAGCATGATTCCTCTATTGGTCGAAAGTCGTCATGAACACTGTAGTATTGTTTCGCGACCTATTTTTTGTGTACCATCGTCAATGAGAAGTTGCAAAGCTTACTGTAAACCACCACTGCTGCATCGGATACTAGCTACTGGACTGCCTTTAGAGTTCCCATGCTGTAAAGTAGCAGGATTCCTCTATTGGTCGAAAGTCGTCATGTATCCGCTGGTACTGTACCACGACGCATTTTTTGTGTTGCAGAGACAATGAGAGGGTGCAGTGGTTACAGTAAATAAGCACTGGTGCGTCGGATAGAAGCTTCAGAACTACCTGCAATAGTTACATCTTGTAACCAAGCCGTGTTCCTCTCTTTGTCTATAGTCGTCATGAACACTGTAGTATTGCTTCGCGATGTATTTTTTGTGTTCCATCGTCAATGAGAAGTTGCAAAGGTTACTGTAAACCACCACTGATGCATCGGATAGTAGCTACTGGACTGCCTTTAGAAGTTCAAAGCTGTAAAGTAGAAGGATTCCTCTATTAGACGAAAGTCGTCATGAACAGCGTAGTATAGCTTCGCGACCTATTTTTTGTGTTCCATCGTCAATGAGAAGTTGCATAGCTTACTGTAAACCACCACTGCTGCATCGGATACTAGCTACTGGACTGCCTTTAGAGTTCCCATGCTGTAAAGTAGCAGGATTCCTCTATTGGTCGAAAGTCGTCATGTATCCGCTGGTACCGTACCACGACGCATTTTTTGTGTTGCAGAGACAATGAGAGGGTGCAGTGGTTACAGTAAATAAGCACTGGTGCGTCGGATAGAAGCTTCAGAACTACCTGCAATAGTTACATCTTGTAACCAAGCCGTGTTCCTCTCTTTGTCTATAGTCGTCATGAACACTGTAGTATTGCTTCGCGATGTATTTTTTGTGTTCCATCGTCAATGAGAAGTTGCAAAGGTTACTGTAAACCACCACTGATGCATCGGATAGTAGCTACTGGACTGCCTTTAGAAGTTCAAAGCTGTAAAGTAGAAGGATTCCTCTATTAGACGAAAGTCGTCATGAACAGCGTAGTATAGCTTCGCGACCTATTTTTTGTGTTCCATCGTCAATGAGAAGTTGCAAAGGTTACTGTAAACCACCACTGATGCATCGGATAGTAGCTACTGGACTGCCTTTAGAGTTTCCATGCTGTAAAGTAGCAGGATTCCTCTATTGGTCGAAAGTCGTCATGTATCCGCTGGTACTATACCACGACGCATTTTTTGTGTTGCATAGACAATGAGAGGGTGCAGTGGTTACAGTAAATAAACACTGGTGCGTCGGATACAAGCTTCAGGGCTACCAGCAATAGATACATGTTGTAACAAAGCCGTGGTCCTCTCTTGTTCTATAGTCGTCATTAACACTGTAGTATTGCTTCGCGACGTATTTTGTGTTCCATCATCAATGACAAGTTGCAAAGGTTACTGTAAACCACCACTGATGCATCGGATACTAGCTACTGGACTGCCTTTAGAAATTCCATGCTGTAAAGTAGCAGGATTCCTCTATTGGTCGAAAGTCGTCATGTATCCACTGGTACTGTAACACGACGCATTTTTTGTGTTACATAGACAATGAGAGGGTGTAGTGGTCACAGTAAATAAGCACTGTTGCGTCGGATACAAGCTTCAGGACTACCAGCTATAGTTACATGTTGTAACCAAGCCGTGTTCCTCTCTTGGTCTATAGTCGTCATGAACACTGTAGTATTGCTTCGCGACTTATTTTTTGTGTTCCATCGTCAATGAGAAGTTGCAAAGCTTACTGTAAACCACCACTGATGCATCGGATACTAGCTACTGGACGCCTTTAGAGTTTCAATGCTGTAAAGTAGCAGGATTCCTCTATTGGTCGAAAGTCGTCATGTATCCGCTGGTACTGTAACACGACGCATTTTTTGTGTTGCATAGACAATGAGAGGGTGCAATGGTTACAGTAAATAAGCACTGGTGCGTCGGATACAAGCTTCAGGGCTACCAGCAATAGTTACATGTTGTAGCCAAACCGTGTTCCTCTCTTGGTCTATAGTCTTCATGAACACTGTAGTATTGCTTCGCGAAATATTTTTTGTGTTCCATCGTCAATGAGAAGTTGCAAAGGTTACTGTAAACCACCACTGATGCATCGGATAGTAGCTACTGGACTTCGTTTAGAAGTACAAAGCTGTAAAGTACCAGGATTCCTCTATTGGTCGAAAGTCGTCATGTATCCGCTGGTACTGTACCACGACGCATTTTTTGTGTTGCATAGACAATGAGAGGGTGCAGTGGTTACAGTAAATAAACACTGGTGCGTCGGATACAAGCTTCAGGACTACCAGCACAAGTTACTTCTTGTAACCAAGCCGTGTTCCTCTCTTGGTCTATGGTCGTCATGAACACTGTAGTATTGCTTCCGACCTATTTTTTGTGTTCCATCGTCAATGAGATGTTGCAAAGGTTACTGTAAACCACCACTGATGCATCGGATAGTAGCTACTGGACTGCCTTTAGAGTTTCCATGCTGTAAAGTAGCAGGATTCCTCTATTGGTCGAAAGTCGTCATGTATCCGCTGGTACCTTACCACGACGCATTTTTTGTGCTGCATAGACAATGAGAGGGTGCAGTGGTTACAGTAAATAAACACTGGTGCGTCGGATACAAGCTTCAGGGCTACCAGCAATAGTTACATGTTGTAACAAAGCCGTATTCCTCTCTTGTTCTATAGTCGTCATTAACACTGTAGTATTGCTTCGCGACGTATTTTGTGTTCCATCATCAATGAGAAGTTGCAAAGGTTACTGTAAACCACCACTGATGCATCGGATACTAGCTACTGGACTGCCTTTAGAGTTTCCATGCTGTAAAGTAGCAGGATTCCTCTATTGGTCGAAAGTCGTCATGTATCCTCTGGTACTGTAACACGACGCATTTTTTGTGTTACATAGACAATGAGAGGGTGTAGTGGTTACAGTTAATAAGCACTGGTGCGTCGGATACAAGCTTCAGGACTACCAGCAATAGTTACATGTTGTAACCAAGCTGTGTTCTTCTCTTGGTCTGTAGTCGTCATGAACACTGTAGTATTGCTTCGCGACTTATTTTTTGTGTTCCATCGTCAATGAGAAGTTGCAGAGCTTACTGTAAACCACCACTGATGCATCGGATACTAGCTACTGGACGCCTTTAGAGTATCAATGCTGTAAAGTAGCAGGATTCCTCTATTGGTCAAAAGTCGACATGTATCCTCTGGTACTGTAACACGACGCATTTTTTTGTGTTACATAGACAATGATAGGGTGTAGTGGTTACAGTAAATAAGCACTGGTGCGTCGGATAGAAGCTTCAGGACACCCAGCAATAGTTACATCTTGTAACCAAGCCGTGCTCCTCTCTTGGTCTATAGTCGTCATGAACACTGTAGTATTGCTTCGCGACTTATTTTTTGTGTTCCATCGTCAATGAGAAGTTGCAAAGCTTACTGTAAACCACCACTGATGCATCGGATACTAGCTACTGGACGCCTTTAGAGTTTCAATGCTGTAAAGTAGCAGGATTCCTCTATTGGTTGAAAGTCGTCATGTATCCGCTGGTACTGTACCACGACGAATTTTTTGTGTTGCATAGACAATGAGAGGGTGCAGTGGTTACAGTAAATAAGCACTGGTGCGTCGGATAGAAGCTTCAGGACTACCAGCAATAGTTACATCTTGTAACCAAGCCGTGTTCCTCTCTTGGTCTATAGTCGTCATGAACACTGTAGTATTTTTTCGCGACCTATTTTTTGTGTTCCATCGTCAATGAGAAGTTACAAAGGTTACTGTAAACGACCACTGATGCATCGGATAGTAGCTACTGGACTTCCTTTAGAAGTACAAAGCTGTAAAGTAGCAGGAATCCTCTATTGGTCGAAAGTCGTCATGTATCCGAGGGTACTGTACCACGACGCATTTTTTGTGTTGCATAGACAATGAGAGGGTGCAGTGGTTACAGTAAATAAGCACTGGTGCGTCGGATAGAAGCTTCAGGACTACCGGCAATAGTTACTTCTTGTAACCAAGCCGTGTTCCTCTCTTGGTCTATAGTCGTCATGAACACTGTAGTATTGCTTCCGACCTATTTTTTGTGTTCCATCGTCAATGAGATGTTGCAAAGGTTACTGTAAACCACCACTGATGCATCGGATAGTAGCTACTGGACTGCCTTTAGAGTTTCCATGCTGTAAAGTAGCAGGATTCCTCTATTGGTCGAAAGTCGTCATGTATCCTCTGGTACTGTAACACGACGCATTTTTTGTGTTGCATAGACAATGAGAGGGTGTAGTGGTTACAGTAAATAAGCACTGGTGCGTCGGATTGAAGCTTCAGGACTACCAGCAATAGTTACATGTTGTAACCAAGCCGTGTTCCTCTCTTGGTCTATAGTCGTCATGAACACTGTAGTATTGCTTCGCGACTTATTTTTTTTGTTCCATCGTCAATGAGAAGTTGCAAAGCTTACTATAAACCACCACTGATGCATCGGATACTAGCTACTGGACGCCTTTAGAGTTTCAATGCTGTAAAGTAGCAGGATTCCTCTATTGGTCGAAAGTCGTCATGTATCCGCTGGTACTGTACCACGACGCATTTTTTGTGTTGCATAGACAATGAGAGGGTGTAGTGGTTACAGTAAATAAGCACTGTTGCGTCGGATAGAAGCTTCAGGACTACCAGCAATAGTTACATCTTGTAACCAAGCCATGTTCCTCTCTTGGTCTATAGTCGTCATGAACATTGTAGTATTTTTTCGCGACCTATTTTTTGTGTTCCATCGTCAATGAGAAGTTGCAAAGGTTACTGTAAACCACCACTGATGCATCGGATAGTAGCTACTGGACTGCCTTTAGAAGTTCAAAGCTGTAAAGTAGCAGGATTCCTCTATTGGTCGAAAGTCGTCATGTATCTGCAGGTACTGTACCACGACGCATTTTTTGTGTTGCAGAGACAATGAGAGGGTGCAGTGGTTACAGTAAATAAGCACTGGTGCGTCGGATAGAAGCTTCAGGACACCTAGCAATAGTTACATGTTGTAACCAAGCCGTGTTCCTCTCTTTGTCTATAGTCGTCATGAACACTGTAGTATTGCTTCGCGATGTATTTTTTGTGTTCCATCGTCAATGAGAATTTGCAAAGGTTACTGTAAACCACCACTGATGCATCGGAGAGTAGCTACTGAATTGCCTTTTGAAGTTCAAAGCTGTAAAGTAGCAGGATTCCTCTATTGGTCGAAAGTCGTCATGAACACTGTAGTATTGTTTCGCGACCTATTTTTTGGGTTCCATCGTCAATGAGAAGTTGCAAAGGTTACAGTAAACCACCACTGATGCATCTGATACTAGCTACTGGACTGCATTTAGAAGTACAAAGCTGTAAAGTAGCAAGATTCCTCTATTGGTCGAAAGTCGTCATGTATCCGCTGGTACTGTACCACGACGCATTTTTTGTGTTGCATAGACAATGAGAGAGTGCAGTGGTTACAGTAAATAAGCACTGGTGCGTCGGATACAAGCTTCAGGACTACCAGCTATAGTTACTTCTTGTAACCAAGCCGTGTTCCTCTCTTGGT
The DNA here is from genome assembly GCF_023897955.1 of Schistocerca gregaria. Taxonomy (NCBI): domain Eukaryota; kingdom Metazoa; phylum Arthropoda; class Insecta; order Orthoptera; family Acrididae; genus Schistocerca; species Schistocerca gregaria. The sequence goes on from NC_064923.1 coordinate 106,278,702, forward strand.
CTACAGTCGTCATGAACACTGTAGTATTGCTTCGCGACGTATTTTTTGTATTCCATCGTCAATGAGAAGTTACAAAGGTTACTGTAAACCACCACTGATGCATCGGATAGTAGCTACTGGACTGCCTTTAGAAGCTCAAAGCTGTAAAGTAGCAGGATTCCTCTATTGGTCGAAAGTCGTCATGTATCCGCTGGTACTGTACCACGACGCATTTTTGTGTTGCATAGACAATGAGAGGGTGCAGTGGTTACAGTAAATTAGCACTGTTGCGTCGGATAGAAGCTTCAGGACTACCAGCAATAGTTACATCTTGTAACCAAGCCGTGTTCCTCTCTTGGTCTATAGTGGTCATGAACACTGTAGTATTGCTTCGCGACCTATTTTTTGTGTTCCATCGTCAATGAGAAGTTGCAAAGGTTACTGTAAACCACAACTGATGTATCGGATAGTAGCTACTGGACTGCCTTTAGAAGTTCAAAGCTGTAAAGTAGCAGGATTCCTCTATTGGTCGAAAGTCGTCAAGAAACCGCTGGTACTGTACCACGACGCATTTTTTGTGTTGCAGAGACAATAAGAGGGTGCAGTGGTTACAGTAAATAAGCACTGGTGCGTCGGATAGAAGCTTCAGAACTACCTGCAATAGTTACATCTTGTAACCAAGCCGTGTTCCTCTCTTTGCTATAGTCGTCATGAACACTGTAGTATTGCTTCGCGATGTATTTTTTGTGTTCCATCGTCAATGAGAAGTTGCAAAGGTTACTGAAAACCACCACTGATGCATCGGAGAGTAGCTACTGAACTGCCTTTAGAAGTTCAAAGCTGTAAAGTAGCAGGATTCCTCTATTGGTCGAAAGTCGTCATGAACACTGTAGTATTGCTTCGCGGCCTATTTTTGGGGTTCTATCGTCAATGAGAAGTTGCAAAGGTTACTGTAAACCACCACTGATGCATCAGATACTAGCTACTGGACTGCCTTTAGAGTTTCCATGCTGTAAAGTAGCAGGATTCCTCTATTGGTCGAAAGTCGACATGTATCCTCTGGTAATGTAACACGACGCATTTTTTTGTGTTGCATAGACAATGATAGGGTGTAGTGGTTACAGTAAATAAGCACTGGTGCGTCGGATAGAAGCTTCAGGACACCCAGCAATAGTGACATCTTGTAACCAAGCCGTGCTCCTCTCTTGGTCTATAGTCGTCATGAACACTGTAGTATTTTTTCGCGACCTATTTTTTGTGTTCCATCGTCAATGAGAAGTTGCAAAGGTTACTGTAAACCACCACTGATGCATCGGATAGTAGCTACTGGACTGCCATTAGAAGTTCAAAGCTGTAAAGTAGCAGGATTCCTCTATTGGTCGAAAGTCGTCATGTATCCGCTGGTACTGTACCACGACGCATTTTTTGTGTTGCATAGACAATGAGAGGGTGCAGTGGTTACAGTAAATAAGCACTGGTGCGTCGGATAGAAGCTTCAGGACTACCAGCAATAGTTACATCTTGTAACCAAGCCGTGTTCCTCTCTTGGTCTATAGTCGTCATGAACACTGTAGTATTGCTTCGCGACCTATTTTTTGTGTTCCATCGTCAATGAGAAGTTGCAAAGGTTACTGTAAACCACCACTGATGCGTCGGATAGTAGCTACTGGACTTCCTTTAGAAGTACAAAGCTGTAAAGTAGCAGGATTCCTCTATTGGTCGAAAGTCGTCATGTGTACTCTGGTACCGTACCACGACGCATTTTTTGTGTTGCATTGACAATGAGAGGGTGCAGTGGTTACAGTAAATAAGCACTGGTGCGTCGGATAGAAGCTTCAGGACTACTAGCAATAGTTACTACTTGTAACCAAGCCGTGTTCCTCTCTTGGTCTATAGTCGTCATGAACACTGTAGTATTGCTTCCGACCTATTTTTTGTGTTCCATCGTCAATGAGATGTTGCAAAGGTTACTGTAAACCACCACTGATGCATCGGATAGTAGCTACTGGACGCCTTTAGAGTTTGCATGCTGTAAAGTAGCAGGTTTCCTCTATTGGTCGAAAGTCGACATGTATCCTCTGGTACTGTAACACGACGCATTTTTTTGTGTTGCATAGACAATGATAGGGTGTATTGGTTACAGTAAATAAGCACTGGTGCGTCGGATAGAAGCTTCAGGACACCCAGCAATAGTTACATCTTGTAACCAAGCCGTGCTCCTCTCTTGGTCTATAGTCGTCATGAACACTGTAGTATTTTTTCGCGACCTATTTTTTGTGTTCCATCGTCAATGACAAGTTGCAAAGGTTACTGTAAACCACCACTGATGCATCGGATAGTAGCTACTGGACTGCCATTAGAAGTTTAAGCTGTAAAGTAGCAGGATTCCTCTATTGGTCGAAAGTCGTCATGTATCCGCTGGTACTGTACCACGACGCATTTTTGTGTTGCATAGACAATGAGAGTGTGCAGTGGTTACAGTAAATAAGCACTGGTGCGTCGGATAGAAGCTTCAGGACTACCAGCAATAGTTACATCTTGTAACCAAGCCGTGTTCCTCTCTTGGTCTATAGACGTCATGAACACTGTAGTATGGCTTCGCGACCTATTTTTTGTGTTCCATCGTCAATGAGAAGTTGCAAAGGTTACTGTAAACCACCACTGATGCATCGGATAGTAGCTACTGGACTTCCTTTAGAAGTACAAAGCTGTAAAGTAGCAGGATTCCTCTATTGGTCGAAAGTCGTCATGTGTACTCTGGTACTGTACCATGACGCATTTTTTGTGTTGCATAGACAATGAGAGGGTGCAGTGGTTACAGTAAATAAGCACTGGTGCGTCGGATAGAAGCTTCAGGACTACCAGCAATAGTTACTACTTGTAACCAAGCCGTGTTCCTCTCTTGGTCTATAGTCGTCATGAACACTGTAGTATTGCTTCCGACCTATTTTTTGTGTTCCATCGTCAATGAGATGTTGCAAAGGTTACTGTAAACCACCACTGATGCATCGGATAGTAGCTACTGGACGCCTTTAGAGTTTCCATGCTGTAAAGTAGCAGGATTCCTCTATTGGTCGAAAGTCGTCATGTATCCGCTGGTACTGTACCACGACGCATTTTTTGTGTTGCATAGACAATGAGAGGGTGCAGTGGTTACAGTAAATAAGCACTGGTGCGTCGGATAGAAGCTTCAGGACTGCCAGCAATAGTTACATCTTATAAACAAGCCGTGTTCCTCTCTTGGACTATAGTCGTCATGAACACTGTAGTATTGATTCGCGACGTATTTTTTGTGTTCCATCGTCAGTGAGAAGTTGCAAAGGTTACTGTAAACCACCACTGATGCATCGGATACTAGCTCCTGGACTGCCTTTAGAGTTTCCATGCTGTAAAGTAGCAGGATTCCTCTATTGGTCGAAAGTCGTCATGTATCCTCTGGTACTGTACCACGACCCATTTTTTGTGTTGCATAGACAATGAGAGGGTGCAGTGGTTACAGTAAATAAGCACTGGTGCGTCGGATAGAAGCTTCAGGACACCCAGCAATAGTTACATCTTGTAACCAAGCCGTGTTCCTCTCTTGATCTATAGTCGTCATGAACACTGTAGTATTTTTTCACGACCTATTTTTTGTGTTCCATCGTCAATGAGAAGTTGCAAAGGTTACTGTAAACCACCACTGATGCATCGGATAGTAGCTACTGGACTGCCTTTAGAAGTTCGAAGCTGTAAAGTAGAAGGATTCCTCTATTAGACGAAAGTCGTCATGAACAGTGTAGTATAGTTTCGCGACCTATTTTTTGTTTTCCATCGTCAATGAGAAGTTGCAAAGGTTACTGTAAACCACCACTGATGCATCGGTTAGTAGCTACTCTACTGCCTTTAGAGTTTCAATGCTGTAAAGTAGCAGGATTCCTCTATTGGTCGAAAGTCGTCATGTATCCGCTGGTACTGTACCACGACGCATTTTTTGTGTTGCATAGACAATGACAGGGTGCAGTGGTTACAGTAAATAAGCACTGGTGCGTCGGATACAAGCTTCAGGACTACCAGCAATAGTTACATCTCGTAGCCAAGCCGTGTTCCTCTCTTGGTCTATAGTCTTCATGAACACTGTAGTATTGCTTCGCGAAATATTTTTTGTGTTCCATCGTGAATGAGAAGTTGCAAGGGTTACTGTAAACAACCACTGATGCATCGGATAGTAGCTACTGGACTTCGTTTAGAAGTACAAAGCTGTAAAGTAGCAGGATTCCTCTATTGGTCGAAAGTCGTCATGTATCCGCTGGTACTGTACCACGACGCATTTTTTGTGTTGCATAGACAATGAGAGGGTGCAGTGGTTACAGTAAATAAGCACTGGTGCGTCGGATAGAAGCTTCAGGACTACCAGCAATAGTTACTTCTTCTAACCAAGCCGTGTTCCTCTCTTGGTCTATAGTCGTCATGAACACTGTAGTATTACTTCCGACCTATTTTTTGTGTTCCATCGTCAATGAGATGTTGCAAAGGTTACTGTAAACCACCACTGATGCATCGGATAGTAGCTACTGGAGTGCCTTTAGGGTTTCCATGCTGTAAAGTAGCAGGATTCCTCTATTGGTCGAAAGTCGTCATGTATCCGCTGGTACTATACCACGACGCATTTTTTGTGTTGCATAGACAATGAGAGGGTGCAGTGGTTACAGTAAATAAACACTGGTGCGTCGGATACAAGCTTCAGGGCTACCAGCAATAGTTACATGTTGTAACAAAGCCGTGGTCCTCTCTTGTTCTATAGTCGTCATTAACACTGTAGTATTGCTTCGCGACGTATTTTGTGTTCCATCATCAATGAGAAGTTGCAAAGGTTACTGTAAACCACCACTGATGCATCGGATACTAGCTACTGGACTGCCTTTAGAGTTTCCATGCTGTAAAGTAGCAGGATTCCTCTATTGGTCGAAAGTCGTCATGTATCCTCTGGTACTGTAACACGACGCATTTTTTGTGTTACATAGACAATGAGAGGGTGTAGTGGTTACAGTTAATAAGCACTGGTGCGTCGGATACAAGCTTCAGGACTACCAGCAATAGTTACATGTTGTAACCAAGCCGTGTTCTTCTCTTGGTCTATAGTCGTCATGAACACTGTAGTATTGCTTCGCGACTTATTTTTTGTGTTCCATCGTCAATGAGAAGTTGCAAAGGTTACTGTAAACCACCACTGATGCATCGGATAGTAGCTACTGGACTGCCATTAGAAGTTCAAAGCTGTAAAGTAGCAGGATTCCTCTATTGGTCGAAAGTCGTCATGTATCCGCTGGTACTGTACCACGACGCATTTTTTGTGTTGCATAGACAATGAGAGGGTGCAGTGGTTACAGTAAATAAGCACTGGTGCGTCGGATAGAAGCTTCAGGACTACCAGCAATAGCTACATCTTGTAACCAAGCCGTGTTCCTCTCTTGGTCTATAGTCGTCATGAACACAGTAGTATTGCTTCGCGACCTATTTTTTGTGTTCCATCGTCAATGAGAAGTTGCAAAGGTTACTGTAAACCACCACTGATGCATCGGATAGTAGCTACTGGACTTCCTTTAGAAGTACAAAGCTGTAAAGTAGCAGGATTCCTCTATTGGTCGAAAGTCGTCATGTGTACTCTGGTACCGTACCACGACGCATTTTTTGTGATGCATAGACAATGAGAGTGTGCAGTGGTTACAGTAAATAAGCACTGGTGCGTCGGATAGAAGCTTCAGGACTACCAGCAATAGTTACTACTTGTAACCAAGCCGTGTTCCTCTCTTGGTCTAAAGTCGTCATGAACACTGTAGTATTGCGTCGCGACCTATTTTTTGTGTTCCATCGTCAATGAGATGTTGCAAAGGTTACTGTAAACCACCACTGATGCATCGGATAGTAGCTACTGGACGCCTTTAGAGTTTGCATTATGTAAAGTAGCAGGATTCCTCTATTGGTCGAAAGTCGACATGTATCCTCTGGTACTGTAACACGACGCATTTTTTTGTGTTGCATAGACAATGATAGGGTGTAGTGGTTACAGTAAATAAGCACTGGTGCGTCGGATAGAAGCTTCAGGACACCCAGCAATAGTTACATCTTGTAACCAAGCCGTGCTCCTCTCTTGGTCTATAGTCGTCATGAACACTGTAGTATTTTTTCGCGACCTATTTTTTGTGTTCCATCGTCAATGAGAAGTTGCAAAGGTTACTGTAAACCACCACTGATGCATCGGATAGTAGCTACTGGACTGCCATTAGAAGTTCAAAGCTGTAACGTAGCAGGATTCCTCTATTGGTCGAAAGTCGTCATGTATCCGCTGGTACTGTACCACGACGCATTTTTGTGTTGCATAGACAATGAGAGGGTGCAGTGGATACAGTAAATAAGCACTGGTGCGTCGGATAGAAGCTTCAGGACTACCAGCAATAGTTACATCTTGTAACCAAGCCGTGTTCCTCTCTTGGTCTATAGACGTCATGAACACTGTAGTATGGCTTCGCGACCTATTTTTTGTGTTCCATCGTCAATGAGAAGTTGCAAAGGTTACTGTAAACCACCACTGATGCATCGGATAGTAGCTACTGGACTTCCTTTAGAAGTACAAAGCTGTAAAGTAGCAGGATTCCTCTATTGGTCGAAAGTCGTCATGTGTACTCTGGTACTGTACCACGACGCATTTTTTGTGTTGCATAGACAATGAGAGGGTGCAGTGGTTACAGTAAATAAGCACTGGTGCGTCGGATAGAAGCTTCAGGACTACCAGCAATAGTTACTACTTGTAACCAAGCCGTGTTCCTCTCTTGGTCTATAGTCGTCATGAACACTGTAGTATTGCTTCCGACCTATTTTTTGTGTTCCATCGTCAATGAGATGTTGCAAAGGTTGCTGTAAACCACCACTGATGCATCGGATAGTAGCTACTGGACGCCTTTAGAGTTTCCATGCTGTAAAGTAGCAGGATTCCTCTATTGGTCGAAAGTCGTCATGTATCCGCTGGTACTGTACCACGACGCATTTTTTGTGTTGCATAGACAATGAGAGGGTGCAGTGGTTACAGTAAATAAGCACTGGTGCGTCGGATACAAGCTTCAGGACTACCAGCAATAGTTACATGTTGTAGCCAAGCCGTGTTCCTCTCTTGGTCTATAGTCTTCATGAACACTGTAGTATTGCTTCGCGAAATATTTTTTGTGTTCCATCGTCAATGAGAAGTTGCTAAGGTTACTGTAAACAACCACTGATGCATCGGATAGTAGCTACTGGACTTCCTTTAGAGGTACAAAGCTGTAAAGTAGCAGGATTCCTCTATTGGTCGAATGTCGTCATGTATCCTCTGGTACTGTACCACGACCCATTTTTTGTGTTGCATAGACAATGAGAGGGTGCAGTGGTTACAGTAAATAAGCACTGGTGCGTCGGATAGAAGCTTCAGGACACCCAGCAATAGTTACATCTTGTAACCAAGCCGTGTTCCTCTCTTGATCTATAGTCGTCATGAACACTGTAGTATTTTTTCACGACCTATTTTTTGTGTTCCATCGTCAATGAGAAGTTGCAAAGGTTACTGTAAACCACCACTGATGCATCGGATAGTAGCTACTGGACGCCTTTAGAGTTTCCATGCTGTAAAGTAGCAGGATTCCTCTATTGGTCGAAAGTCGTCATGTATCCGCTGGTACTGTACCACGACACATTTTTTGTGTTGCATAGACAATGAGAGGGTGCAGTGGTTACAGTAAATAAGCACTGGTGCGTCGGATACAAGCTTCAGGACTACCAGCAATAGTTTCATCTCGTAGCCAAGCCGTGTTCCTCTCTTGGTCTATAGTCTTCATGAACACTGTAGTATTGCTTCGCGAAATATTTTTTGTGTTCCATCGTCAATGAGAAGTTGCAAAGGTTACTGTAAACAACCACTGATGCATCGGATAGTAGCTACTGCACTTCCTTTAGAAGTACAAAGCTGTAAAGTAGCAGGATTCCTCTATTGGTCGAAAGTCGTCATGTATCCGCTGGTACTGTACCTCGACGCATTTTTTGTGTTGCATAGACAATGAGAGGGTGCAGTGGTTACAGTATATAAGCACTGGTGCGTCGGATAGAAGCTTCAGGACTACCAGCAATAGTTACTTCTTCTAACCAATCCGTGTTCCTCTCTTGGTCTATAGTCGTCATGAACACTGTAGTATTACTTCCGACCTATTTTTTGTGTTCCATCGTCAATGAGATGTTGCAAAGGTTACTGTAAACCACCACTGATGCATCGGATACTAGCTACTGGACTGCCTTTAGAGTTTCCATGCTGTAAAGTAGCAGAATTCCTCTATTGGTCGAAAATCGTCATGTATCCTCTGGTACTGTAACACGACGCATTTTTTGTGTTACATAGACAATGAGAGGGTGTAGTGGTTACAGTTAATAAGCACTGGTGCGTCGGATACAAGCTTCAGGACTACCAGCAATAGTTACATGTTGTAACCAAGCCGTATTCTTCTCTTGGTCTATAGTCCTCATGAACACTGTAGTATTGCTTCACGACTTATTTTTTGTGTTCCATCGTCAATGAGAAGTTGCAAAGCTTACTGTAAACCACCACTGATGCATCGGATACTAGCTACTGGACGCCTTTAGAGTTTCAATGCTGTAAAGTAGCAGTATTCCTCTATTGGTCAAAAGTCGTCATGTATCCGCTGGTACTGTACCACGACGCATTTCTTGTGTTGCATAGACAATGAGAGGGTGCAGTGGTTACAGTAAGTAAGCACTGGTGCGTCTGATAGAAGCTTCAGGACTACCAGCAATAGTTACATCTTGTAACCAAGCTGTGTTCCTCTCTTGGTCTATAGTCGTCATAAACACTGTAGTATTTTTTCGCGACCTATTTTTTGAGTTCCATCGTCAATGAGAAGTTGCAAAGGTTACTGTAAACCACCACTGATGCATCGGATAGTAGCTACTGGACTGCCTTTAGAAGTTCAATGCTGTAAAGTAGAAGGATTCCTCTATTAGACGAAAGTCGTCATGAACAGTGTAGTATAGCTTCGCGACCTATTTTTTGTGTTCCATCGTCAATGAGAAGTTGCAAAGGTTACTGTAAACCACCACTGATGCATCGCATAGTAGCTACTCTACTGCCTTTAGAGTTTCCATGCTGTTAAGTAGCAGGATTCCTTTATTGGTCGAAAGTCGTCATGTATCCGCTGGTACTGTACCACGACGCATATTTTGTATTGCGTAGACAATGAGAGGGTGCAGTGGTTACAGTAAATAAGCACTGGTGCGTCGGATAGAAGCTTCAGGACTACCAGCAATAGTTACATGTTGTAGCCAAGCCGTGTTCCTCTCTTGGTCTATAGTCTTCATGAACACTGTAGTATTGCTTCGCGAAATATTTTTTGTGTTCCATCGTCAATGAGAAGTTGCTAAGGTTACTGTAAACAACCACTGATGCATCGGATAGTAGCTACTGGACTTCCTTTAGAGGTACAAAGCTGTAAAGTAGCAGGATTCCTCTATTGGTCGAAAGTCGTCATGTATCCTCTGGTACTGTACCACGACCCATTTTTTGTGTTGCATAGACAATGAGAGGGTGCAGTGGTTACAGTAAATAAGCACTGGTGCGTCGGATAGAAGCTTCAGGACACCCAGCAATAGTTACATCTTGTAACCAAGCCGTGTTCCTCTCTTGGTCTATAGTCGTCATGAACACTTTAGTATTGCTTCCGACCTATTTTTTGTGTTCCATCGTCAATGAGAAGTTGCAAAGGTTACTGTCAACCACCACTGATGCATCGGATAGTAGCTACTGGACTGCCTTTAGAGTTTCCATGCTGTAAAGTAGCAGGATTCCTCTATTGGTCGAAAGTCGTCATGTATCCGCTGGTACTGTACCACGACGCATTTTTTGTGTTGCATAGACAATGAGAGGGTGCAGTGGTTACAGTAAATAAACACTGGTGCGTCGGATACAAGCTTCAGGGCTACCAGCAATAGTTACATGTTGTAACAAAGCCGTGGTCCTCTCTTGTTCTATAGTCGTCATTAACACTGTAGTATTGCTTCGCGACGTATTTTGTGTTCCATCATCAATGAGCAGTTGCAAAGGTTACTGTAAACCACCACTGATGCATCGGAGAGTAGCTACTGAACTGCCTTTTGAAGTTCAAAGCTGTAAAGTAGCAGGATTCCTCTATTGGTCGAAAGTCGTCATGTATCCGCTGGTACTGTACCACGACGCATTTTTTGTGTTGCAGAGACAATGAGAGGGTGCAGTGGTTACAGTAAATAAGCACTGGTGCGTCGGATAGAAGCTTCAGGACTACCAGCAATAGTTACATGTTGTAACCAAGCCGTGTTCCTCTCTTGGTCTATAGTCGTCATGAACACTGTAGTATTGCTTCGCGACTTATTTTTTGTGTTCCATCGTCAATGAGAAGTTGCAAAGGTTACTGTAAAACTCCACTGATGCATCGGATAGTAGCTACTGGACAGCCTTTAGAGTTTCCGTGCTGTAAAGAAGCAGGATTCCTCTATTGGTCGAAAGTCGTCATGTATCCGCTGGTACTGTACCACGACGCATTTTTGTGTTGCATAGACAATGAGAGGGTGCAGTGGTTACAGTAAATAAGCACTGTAGTATTGCTTTGCGACCTATTTTTTTGTTCCGTCGTCGATGAGGAAATGCAAAGGTTACTGTAAACCACCACTGATGCATCGGATACTAGCTACCGGACTGCCTTTAGAAGTACAAAGCTGTAAAGTAGCAAGATTCCTCTATTGGTCGAAAGTCGTCATGTATCCGTTGGTACTGTACCACGACGCATTTTTTGTGTTGCATAGACAATGAGAGGGTGCAGTGGTTACAGTAAATAAGCACTGGTGCGTCGGATACAAGCTTCAGGACTACCAGCTATAGTTACTTCTTGTAACCAAGCCGTGTTCCTCTCTTGGTCTATAGTCATCATGAACACTGTAGTATTGCTTCGCGACGTATTTTTTGTGTTCCACCGTCAATGAGAAGTTGCAAAGGTTACTGTAAACCACCACTGATGCATCGGATAGTTGCTACTGGATTGCCTTTACAAGTTCAAAGCTGTAAAGCAGCAGGATTCCTCTATTCGTCGAAAGTCACCATGTATCCACTGGTACTGTACCACGACGCATTTTTTGTGTTGCAGAGACAATGAGAGGGTGCAGTGGTTACAGTAAATAAGCACTGGTGCGTCGGATAGAAGCTTCAGGACTACCAGCAATAGTTACTACTTGTAACCAAGCCGTGTTCCTCTCTTGGTCTATAGTCGTCATGAACACTGTAGTATTGCTTCGCGACTTATTTTTTGTGTCCATCGTCAATGAGAAGTTGCAAAGGTTACTGTAAAACTCCACTGATGCATCGGATAGTAGCTACTGGACAGCCTTTAGAGTTTCCATGCTGTAAAGAAGCAGGATTCCTCTATTGGTCGAAAGTCGTCATGTATCCGCTGGTACTGTACCACGACGCATTTTTGTGTTGCATAGACAATGAGAGGGTGCAGTGGTTACAGTAAATAAGCACTGGTGCGTCGGATACAAGCTTGAGGACTACCAGCAATAGTTACATGTTGTAACCAAGCCGTGTTCCTCTCTTGGTCTATAGTCGTCATGAACACTGTAGTATTGCTTTGCGACCTATTTTTTTGTTCCATCATCAATGAGAAAATGCAAAGGTTACTGTAAACCACCACTGATGCATCGGATACTAGCTACTGGACTGCCTTTAGAAGTACAGAGCTGTAAAGTAGCAAGATTCCTCTATTGGTCGAAAGACGTCATGTATCCGCTGGTACTGTACCACGACGCATTTTTTGTGTTGCAGAGACAATCAGAGGGTGCAGTGGTTACAGTAAATAAGCACTGGTGCGTCGGATAGAAGCTTCAGAACTACCTGCAATAGTTACATCTTGTAACCAAGCCGTGTTCCTCTCTTTGCTATAGTCGTCAGGAACACTGTAGTATTGCTTCGCGATGTATTTTTTGTGTTCCATCGTCAATGAGAAGTTGCAAAGGTTACTGTAAACCACCACTGATGCATCGGAGAGTAGCTACTGAACTGCCTTTAGAAGTTCAAAGCTGTAAAGTAGCAGGATTCCTCTATTAGACGAAAGTCGTCATGAACACTGTAGTATTGCTTCGCGGCCTATTTTTGGGGTTCTATCGTCAATGAGAAGTTGCAAAGGTTACTGTAAACCACCACTGATGCATCAGATACTAGCTACTGGACTGCCTTTAGAGTTTCCAATGCTGTAAAGTAGCAGGATTCCTCTATTGGTCGAAAGTCGACATGTATCCTCTGGTACTGTAACACGACGCATTTTTTTGGGTTGCATAGACAATGATAGGGTGTAGTGGTTACAGTAAATAAGCACTGGTGCGTCGGATAGAAGCTTCAGGACACCCAGCAATAGTTACATCTTGTAACCAAGCCGTGCTCCTCTCTTGGTCTATAGTCGTCATGAACACTGTAGTATTTTTTCGCGACCTATTTTTTGTGTTCCATCGTCAATGAGAAGTTGCAAATGTTACTGTAAACCACCACTGATGCATCGGATAGTAGCTACTGGACTGCCATTAGTAGTTCAAAGCTGTAAAGTAGCAGGATTCCTCTATTGGTCGAAAGTCGTCATGTATCCGCTGGTACTGTACCACGACGCATTTTTTGTGTTGCATAGACAATGAGAGGGTGCAGTGGTTACAGTAAATAAGCACTGGTGCGTCGGATAGAAGCTTCAGGACTACCAGCAATAGTTACATCTTGTAACCAAGCCGTGTTCCTCTCTTGGTCTATAGTCGTCATGAACACTGTAGTATTGCTTCGCGACCTATTTTTTGTGTTCCATCGTCAATGAGAAGTTGCAAAGGTTACTGTAAACCACCACTGATGCATCGGATAGTAGCTACTGGACTTCCTTTAGAAAAACAAAGCTGTAAAGTAGCAGGATTCCTCTATTGGTCGAAAGTCGTCATGTGTCCTCTGGTACTGTACCACGACGCATTTTTTGTGTTGCATAGACAATGAGAGGGTGCAGTGGTTACAGTAAATAAGCACTGGTGCGTCGGATAGAAGCTTCAGGACTACCTGCAATAGTTACATCTTGTAACCAAGCCGTGTTCCTCTCTTTGTCTATAATCGTCATGAACACTGTAGTATTGCTTCGCGACCTATTTTTTGTGTTCTATCGTCAATGAGATGTTGCAAAGGTTACTGTAAACCACCACTGATGCATCGGATACTAGCTACTGGACTGCCTTTAGAGTTTCCATGCTGTAAAATAGCAGGATTCCTCTATTGGTCGAAAGTCGTTATGTATCCTCTGGTACTGTAACACGACGCATATTTAGTGTTGCATAGACAATGAGAGGGTGTAATGGTTACAGTAAATAAGCACTGGTGCGTCGGATAGAAGCTTCAGGACTACCAGTAATAGTTACATCTTGTAACCAAGCCGTGTTCCTCTCTTGGTCTATAGTCGTCATGAACACTGTAGTATTGCTTCGCGACCTATTTTTTGTGTTCCATCGCCAATGAGAAGTTGCAAAGGTTACTGTAAACCACCACTGATGCATCGGATAGTAGCTAATGGACTGCCTTTAGAAGATCAAATCTGTAACGTAGCAGGATTCCTCTATTGGTCGAAAGTCGTCATGTATCCACTGGTACTGTACCACGACGCATTTTTTGTGTTGCATAGACAATGAGAGGGTGCAGTGGTTACAGTAAATAAGCACTGGTGCGTCGGATAGAAGCTTCAGGACTACCAGCAATAGTTACATCTTGTAACCAAGCCGTGTTCCTCTCTTAGTCTATAGTCGTCATGAACACTATAGTATTTTTTCGCGACCTATTTTTTGTGTTCCATCGTCAATGAGAAGTTGCAAAGGTTACTGTAAACCACCACTGATGCATCGGATACTAGCTACTGGACTGCCTTTAGAAGGTCAATACTGTAAAGAACCAGGATTCCTCTATTGGTCGAATGTCGTCATGTATCCTCTGGTATTGTTCCCCGACGCTTTTTTTGTGTTGCATAAACAATAAGAGGGTGCAGTGGTTACAGTAAATATGCACCGGACCATCGGATACAAGCTACTGGACTACCAGAAATAGTACATGTTGTAACCAAGCTATGTTCCGCTCTTGGTCTACAGTCGTCATGAACACTGTAGTATTGCTTCGCGACGTATTTTTTGTGTTCCATCGTCAATGAGAAGTTGCAAAGGTTACTGTAAACCACCACTGATGCATCGGATAGTAGCTACTGGACTGCCTTTACAAGTTCAAAGCTGTAAAGCAGCAGGATTCCTCTATTCATCGAAAGTCACCATGTATCCACTGGTACTGTACCACGACGCATTTTTTGTGTTGCATAGACAATGAGAGGGTGAAGTGGTTACAGTAAATAAGCACTGGTGCGTCGGATAGAGGCTTCAGGACTACCAGCAATAGTTACATCTTGTAACCAAGCCGTGTTCCTCTCTTAGTCTATAGTCGTCATGAACACTATAGTATTTTTTCGCGACCTATTTTTTGTGTTCCATCGTCAATGAGAAGTTGCAAAGGTTACTGTAAACCACCACTGATGCATCGGATAGTAGCTACTGGACTTCCTTTAGAAGTACAAAGCTGTAAAGTAGCAGGATTCCTCTATTGGTCGAAAGTCGTCATGTATCCGCTGGTAATATACCACGACGCATTTTTTGTGTTGCATAGACAATGAGAGGGTGCAGTGGTTACAGTAAATAAGCACTGGTGCGTCGGATACAAGCTTCAGGACTACCAGCAATAGTTACATGTTGTAACAAAGCCGTGGTCCTCTCTTGTTCTATAGTCGTCATTAACACTGTAGTATTGCTTCGCGACGTATTTTGTGTTCCATCATCAATGAGAAGTTGCAAAGGTTACTGTAAACCACCACTGATGCATCGGATACTAGCTACTGGACGCCTTTAGAGTTTCCATGCTGTAAAGTAGCAGGATTCCTCTATTGGTCGAAAGTCGTCATGTATCCGCTGGTACTGTACCACGACGCATTTTTTGTGTTGCAGAGACAATGAGAGGGTGCAGTGGTTACAGTAAATAAGCACTGGCGCGTCGGATAGAAGCTTCAGGACTACCTGCAATAGTTACATCTTGTAAACAAGCCGTGTTCCTCTCTTTGTCTATAATCGTCATGAACACTGTAGTATTGCTTCGCGACCTATTTTTTGTGTTCCATCGTCAATGAGAAGTTGCAAAGGTTACTGTAAACCACCACTGATGCATCGGAGAGTAGCTACTGAGATGCCTTTAGAAGTTCAAAGCTGTAAAATAGCAGGATTCCTCTATTGGTCGAAAGTCGTCATGAACACTGTAGTATTGCTTCGCGACCTATTTTTTGGGTTCCATCGTCAATGAGAAGTTGCAAAGGTTACTGTAAACCACCACTGATGCATCAGATACTAGCTACTGGACTGCCTTTAGAGTTTCCGTGCTGTCAAATAGCAGGATTCCTCTATTGGTCGAAAGTCGTTATGTATCGTCTGGTACTGTAACACGACGCATTTTTAGTGTTGCATAGACAATGAGAGGGTGTAGTGGTTACAGTAAATAAGCACTGGTGCGTCGGATACAAGCTTCAGGACTACCAGCTATAGTTACTTCTTGTAACCAAGCCGTGTTCCTCTCTTGGTCTATAGTCGTCATGAACACTGTAGTATTGCTTCGCGACCTTTTTTTTGTGTTCCATCGTCAATGAGAAGTTGCAAAGGTTACTGTAAACCACCACTGATGCATCGGATAGTAGCTACTGTACTGCCTTTAGAAGTTCAAATCTGTAACGTAGCAGGATTCCTCTATTGGTCGAAAGTCGTCATGTATCCGCTGGTACTGTACCACGACGCATTTTTTGTGTTGCATAGACAATGAGAGGGTGAAGTGGTTACAGTAAAAAAGCACTGGTGCGTCGGATAGGAGCTTCAGGACTACCAGCAATAGTTACATGTTGTAACCAAGCCGTGTTCCTCTCTTGGTCTATAGTCGTCATGAACACTGTAGTATTGCTTCGCGACCTATTTTTTTGTTCCATCGTCAATGAGAAGTTGCAAAGGTTACTGTAAACCACCACTGATGCATCGGATACTAGCTACTGGACTGCCTTTAGAAGTACAAAGCTGTAAAGTAGAAGGATTGCTCTATTGGTCGAAAGTCGTCATGTATCCGCTGGTACTGTAACACGACGCATTTTTTGTGTTGCATAGACAATGAGAGGGTGCAGTTGTTACAGTAAATAAGCACTGGTGCGTCGGATAGAAGCTTCAGGTCTACCAGCAAAAGTTACATGTAGTAACCAAGCCGTGTTCCTCTCTTGGTCTATAGTCGTCATGAACACTGTAGTATTGCTTCGCGACGTATTTTTTGTGTTCCATCGTCAATGAGAAGTTGCAAAGGTTACTGTAAACCACCACTGATGCATCGGATACTAGCTACTGGACTGCCTTTACAAGTTCAATGCTGTGAAGCAGCAGGATTCCTCTATTCATCGAAAGTCACCATGTATCCACTGGTACTGTACCACGACGCATTTTTTGTGTTGCATAGACAATGAGAGGGTGAAGTGGTTACAGTGAATAAGCACTGGTGCGTCGGATAGAAGCTTCAGGACTACCAGCAATAGTTACATCTTGTAACCAAGCCGTGTTCCTCTCTTGGTCTATAGTCGTCATGAACACTGTAGTATTTTTTCGCGACCTATTTTTTGTGTTCCATCGTCAATGAGAAGTTGCAAAGGTTACTGTAAACCACCACTGATGCATCGGATAGTATCTACTGGACTGCCTTTAGGAGTTCAAAGCTGTAAAGTAGCACGATTCCTCTATTGATCGAAAGTTGTCATGTATCCGCTGGTACTGTACCACGACGCATTTTTGTGTTGCATAGACAATGAGAGGGTGCAGTGGTTACAGTAAATAAGCACTGGTGCGTCGGATACAAGTTTCAGGACTACCAGCAATAATTACATGTTGTAACAAAGCCGTGGTCCTCTCTTGTTTTATAGTCGTCATTAACACTGTAGTATTGCTTCGCGACGTATTTTTTGTGTTCCATCGTCAATGAGAAGTTGCAAAGGTTACTGTAAACCACCACTGATGCTTCGGATACTAGCAACTGGACGCCTTTAGAGTTTCCATGCTGTAAAGTAGCAGGATTCCTCTATTGATCGAAAGTCGTCATGTATCCGCTGGTACTGTACCACGACGCATTTTTTGTGTTGCATAGACAATGAGAGGGTGAAGTGGTTACAGTAAATAAGCACTGGTGCGTCGGATAGGAGCTTCAGGACTACCAGCAATAGTTACATGTTGTAACCAAGCCGTGTTCCTCTCTTGGTCTATAGTCGTCATGAACACTGTAGTATTGCTTCGCGACCTATTTTTTTGTTCCATTGTCAATGAGAAGTTGCAAAGGTTACTGTAAACCACCACTGATGCATCGGATACTAGCTACTGGACTGCCTTTAAAAGTACAAAGCTGTAAAGTAGAAGGATTGCTCTATTGGTCGAAAGTCGTCATGTACCCGCTGGTACTGTAACACGACGCATTTTTTGTGTTGCATAGACAATGAGAGGGTGCAGTGGTTACAGTAAATAAGCACTGGTGCGTCGGATAGAAGCTTCAGGTCTACCAGCAAAAGTTACATGTAGTAACCAAGCCGTGTTCCTCTCTCGGTCTATAGTCGTCATGAACACTATAGTATTGCTTCGCGACGTATTTTTTGTGTTCCATCGTCAATGAGATGTTGCAAAGGTTACTGTAAACCACCACTGATGCATCGGATAGTAGCTACTGGACTGCCTTTACAAGTTCAATGCTGTAAAGCAGCAGGATTCCTCTATTCATCGAAAGTCACCATGTATCCACTGGTACTGTACCACGACGCATTTTTTGTGTTGCATTGTCAATGAGAGGGTGAAGTGGTTACAGTGAATAAGCACTGGTGCGTCGGATAGAAGCTTCAGGACTACCAGCAATAGTTACGACTTGTAAACAAGCCGTGTTCCTCTCTTGGTATATAGTTGTCATGAACACTGTAGTATTGCTTCGCGACCTATTTTTTTGTTCCATCGTCAATGAGAAGTTGCAAAGGTTACTGTAAACCACCACTGATGCATCGGATACTAGCTACTGGACTGCCTTTAGAAGTTCAAAGCTGTAAAGTAGCAGGATTCCTCTATTGGTCGAAAGTCGTCATGTATCCGCTGGTACTGTACACGACGCATTTTTGTGTTGCATAGACAATGAGAGGGTGCAGTGGTTACAGTAAACAAGAACTGGTGCGTCGGATAGAAGCTTCAGGACTACCAGCAATAGTTACATCTTGTAACCAAGCCGTGTTCCTCTCTTGGTCTATAGTCGTCATGAACACTGTAGTATTTTTTCGCGACCTATTTTTTGTGTTCCATCGCCAATGAGAAGTTGCAAAGGTTACTGTAAACCACCACTGATGCATCGGAGAGTAGCTACAGGACTGCCTTTAGAAGTTCAAAGCTGTAATGTAGCGGGATTCCTCTATTGGTCGAAAGTCGTCATTAACACTGTAGTATTGCTTCGCGACCTATTTTTTGTGTTTCATCGTCAAGGAGAAGTTGCAAAGGTTACTGTAAACCACCACTGATGCATCGGATACTAGCTACTGGACTGCCTTTAGAGTTTCCATGCTGTAAAGTTGCAGGATTCCTCTATTGGTCGAAAGTCGTCATGTATCCGCTGGTACTGTACCACGACGCATATTTTGTGTTGCATAGACAATGAGAGGGTGCAGTGGTTACAGTAAATAAGCTCTCGTGCGTCGGATAGAAGGTTCAGGACTACCAGCAATAGTTACATGTTGTAACCAAGCCGTGTTCCTCTCTTGGGCTATAGTCGTTATGAAAACTGTAGTATTGCTTCGCGACGTATTTTTTGTGTTCCATCGTCAATGAGAAGTTGCAAAGGTTACTGTAAACCACCACTGATGCATCGGAGAGTAGCTACAGGACTGCCTTTAGAAGTTCAAAGCTGTAAAGTAGCAGGATTCTTCTATTGATCGAAAGTAGTCATGTATCCGCTTTTACTGTACCACGAGGCATTTTTTGTGTTGCATAGACAATGAGAGGGTGAGGTGGTTACAGTAAATAAGCACTGGTGCGTCGGATACAAGCTTCAGGACTACCAGCAATAGTTACATGTTGTAACCAAGCCGTGTTCCTCTCTTGGTCTATAGTCGTCATGAACACTGTAGTATTGCTTCGCGACGTATTTTTTGTGTTCCATGGTCAATGAGAAGTTGCAAAGGTTACTGTAAACCACCACTCATGCATCGGAGGGTAGCTACAGGACTGCCTTTAGAAGTTCAAAGCTGTAAAGTAGCAGGATTCCTCTGTTGGTCGAAAGTCGTCATGTATCCGATGTTAATGTACCACGACTTTTTTTTTGTGTTGCATAGACAATGAAAGCGTGCAGTGGTTACAGTAAATAAGCACTGGTGTGTCGGATAGAAGCTTCAGGACTACCAGCAATAGTTACATGTTGTAACCAAGCCGTGTTCCTCTCTTGGTCTATAAACGACATGAACACTGTAGTATTGCTTCGCGACCTATTTTTTGTGCTCCATCGTCAATGAGAAGTTGCAAAGGTTACTGTAAACCACCACTGATGCATCGGAGAGTAGCTACAGGACTGCCTTTAGAAGTTCAAAGCTGTAAAGTAGCAGGATTCCTCTATTGATCGAAAGTCGTCATGTATCCGCTTTTACTGTACCACGAGGCATTTTTTGTGTTGCATAGACAATGAGAGGGTGAGGTGGTTACAGTAAATAAGCACTGGTGCGACGGATACAAGCTTCAGGACTACCAGCAATAATTACATGTTGTAACTAAGCCGTGTTCCTCTCTTGGTCTATACACGTCATGAACAGTGTAGTATTGCTTCGCAACCTATTTTTTGTGTTCCATCGTCAATGGGAAGTTGCAAAGGTTACTGTAAAACACCACTGATGCATCGGATACTAGCTACTGGACTGCCTTTATAGTTTCCATGCTGTAAAGTAGCAGGATTCCTCTATTGGTCGAAAGTGGTCATGTATCAGCTGGTACTGTACCACGACGAATTTTTTGTGTTGCATAGACAATGAGAGGGTGCAGTGGTTACAGTAAATAAGCACTGGTGCGTCGGATAGAAGCTTGAGGACTACCAGCAATAGTTACATGTTGTAACCAAGCCGTGTTCCTCTCTTGGTGTATAAACGTCATGAACACTGTAGTATTGCTTCGCGACCTATTTTTTGTGTTCCATGGTCAATGAGAAGTTGCAAAGGTTACTGTAAACCACCACTGATGCATCGGAGAGTAGCTACAGGACTGCCTTCAGAAGTTCAAAGCTGTAATGTAGCAGGATTCCTCTATTGGTCGAAAGTCGTCATGAACACTGTAGTATTGCTTCGCGACCTATTTTTGTGTTCAATCGTCAATGAGAAGTTGCAAAGGTTACTGTAAACCACCACTGATGCATCGGATACTAGCTACTGGACTCCCGTTAGAGTTTCCATGCTGTAAAGTAGCAGGATTTCTCTATTGGTCGAAATTCGTCATGTATCCGCTGGTACTGTACCACGACGCATTTTTTGTGTTGCATAGACAATATGAGAGTGCAGTGGTTACAGTAAATAAGTACTGGTGCGTCGGATAGAAGCTTCAGCTCTACCATCAATAGTTACATGTTGTAACCAAGCCGTGTTCCTTTCTTGGTCTATAGTCGTCATGAACACTGTAGTATTGCTTCGCGACCTGTTCTTTTGTTCCATCGTCAATAAGAAGTTGCAGAGGTTACTGTAAACAACCACTGATGCATCGGATAGTAGTTACTGGACTGCCTTTAGAAGTTCAAACCTGTAAAGTAGCAGGATTCTTCTATTGGTCGAAAGTCGTCATGTATCCGCTGGTACTGTACCACGACGCATTTTTTGTGTTGCATACACAATGAGAGGGTGCAGTGGTTACAGTAAATAAGCACTGGTGTGTCGGATAGAAGCTTCAGGACTACCAGCAATAGTTACATGTTGTAACCAAGCCGTGTTCCTCTCTTGGTGTATAAACGTCATGAACACTGTAGTATTGCTTCGCGACCTATTTTTTGTGTTCCATCGTCAATGAGAAGTTGCAAAGGTTACTGTAAAACACCACTGATGCATCGGATACTATCTACTGGACTTCCTTTAGAGTTTCCATCCTGTAAAGTAGCAGGATTTTTCCATTGGTCGAAAGTCGTCATGTATCCGCTGGTACTGTACCACGACGAATTTTTTGTGTTGCATAGACAATGAGAGGGTGCAGTGGTTACAGTAAATAAGCACTGGTGCGTCGGATAGAAGTTTGAGGACTACCAGCAATACTTACATGTTGTAACCAAGCCGTGTTACTCTCTTGGTCTAAAGTCGTCATGAACACTGTAGTATTGCTTCGCGACCTATTTTTTGTGTAGCATGGTAAATGAGAAATTGCAAAGGTTACTGTAAACCACCACTGATGCATCGGATACTACCTACTGGACTGCCTTTAGAAGTTCAAAGTTGTAAAGTAGAAGGATTCCTCTATTGGTCGAAAGTGGTCATGTATCCGCTGGTACTGTACCACGACGCATTTTTTGTGTTGCATACACAATGAGAGGGTGCAGTGGTTACAGTAAATAAGCACTGGTGCGTCGGATAGAAGTTTGAGGACTACCAGCAATAGTTACATGTTGTAACCAAGCCGTGTTACTCTCTTGGTCTAAAGTCGTCATGAACACTGTAGTATTGCTTCGCGACCTATTTTTTGTGTAGCATCGTAAATGAGAAATTGCAAAGGTTACTGTAAACCACCACTGATGCATCGGATACTACCTACTGGACTGCCTTTAGAAGTTCAAAGTTGTAAAGTAGAAGGATTCCTCTATTGGTCGAAAGTGGTCATGTATCCGCTGGTACTGTACCACGACGCATTTTTTGTGTTGCATAGACAATGAGAGGGTGCAGTGGTTACAGTAAATAAGCACTGGTGCGTCGGATAGAAGTTTGAGGACTACCAGCAATAGTTACATCTTGTAACCAAGCCGTGGTCCTCTCTTGGTCTATAGTCGTCACGAACACTATAGTATTGCTTCGCGACGTATTTTTTGTGTTCCATCGTCACTGAGAAGTTGCAAAGGTTACTGTAAACCACCACTGATGCATCGCATAGTAGCTACTGGACTGCCTTTAGAAGTTCAAAGCTGTAAAGTAGCAAGATTCCTCTATTGGTCGAAAGTCGTCATTTAACCGCTGTTAATGTACCACAACGCTTTTTTTGTGTTGCATAGACAATGAGAGCGTGCAGTGGTTACAGTAAATAGGCACTGGTGTGTCGGATAGAAGCTTCAGGACTACCAGCAATAGTTACATGTTGTAACCAAGCCGTGTTCCTCTCTTGGTGTATAAACGTCATGAACACTGTTGTATTGCTTCGCGACCTATTTTTTGTGTTCCATCGTCAATGAGAAGTTGCAAAGGTTACTGTAAAACACCACCGATGCATCGGATACTATCTACTGGACTTCCTTTAGAGTTTCCATCCTGTAAAGTAGCAGGATTTTTCCATTGGTCGAAAGTCGTCATGTATCCGCTGGTACTATACCACGACGAATTTTTTGTGTTGCATAGACAATGAGAGGGTGCAGTGGTTACAGTAAATAAGCACTGGTGCGTCGGATAGAAGTTTGAGGACTACCAGCAATAGTTACATGTTGTAACCAAGCCGTGTTACTCTCTTGGTCTAAAGTCGTCATGAACACTGTAGTATTGCTTCGCGACCTATTTTTTGTGTAGCATCGTAAATGAGAAATTGCAAAGGTTACTGTAAACCACCACTGATGCATCGGATACTACCTACTGGACTGCCTTTAGAAGTTCAAAGTTGTAAAGTAGAAGGATTCCTCTATTGGTCGAAAGTGGTCATGTATCCGCTGGTACTGTACCACGACGCATTTTTTGTGTTGCATACACAATGAGAGGGTGCAGTGGTTACAGTAAATAAGCACTGGTGCGTCGGATAGAAGCTTCAGGTCTACCAGCAATAGTTACATCTTGTAACCAAGCCGTGGTCCTCTCTTGGTCTATAGTCGTCATGAACACTGTAGTATTGCTTCGCGACGTATTTTTTGTATTGCATCGTCGATGAGAAGTTGCAAAGGTTACTGTAAACCACCACTGATGCATCGGATACTAGCTACTGGACTGCCTTTAGAGGTTCAAAGCTGTAAAGTAGCAAGATTCCTCTGTTGGTCGAAAGTCGTCATTTATCCGCTGGTAATGTACCACGACGCTTTTTTTGTGTTGCATAGACAATGAAAGCGTGCAGTGGTTACAGTAAATTGGCACTGGTGTGTCGGATAGAAGCTTCAGGACTACCAGCAATAGTTACATGTTGTAACCAAGCCATGTTCCTCTCTTGGTGTATAAACGTCATGAACACTGTAGTATTGCTTCACGACCTATTTTTTGTGTTCCATCATCAATGAGAATTTGCAAAGGTTACTGTAAAACACCACTGATGCATCGGATACTATCTACTGGACTTCCTTTAGAGTTTCCATGCTGTAAAGTAGCAGGATTCCTCTATTGGTCGAAAGTCGTCATGTATCCGCTGGTACTGTACCACGACGAATTTTTTGTGTTGCATAGACAATGAGAGGGTGCAGTGGTTACAGTAAATAAGCACTGGTGCGTCGGATAGAAGTATGAGGACTACCACCAATAGTTACATGTTGTAACCAAGCCGTGTTACTCTCTTGGTCTAAAGTCGTCATGAACACTGTAGTATTGCTTCGCGACCTATTTTTTGTGTAGCATCGTAAATGAGAAATTGCAAAGGTTACTGTAAACCACCACTGATGCATCAAAGAGTAGCAACAGGACTGCCTTTAGAAGTTCAAAGTTGTAAAGTAGCAGGATTCCTCTATTGGTCCAAAGTCGTCATGTATCCGCTGGTACTGTACCACGACGCATTTTTTGTGTTGCATAGACAATGAGAAGGTGCAGTGGTTACAGTAAATAAGCACTGGTGCGTCGGATACAAGCTTCAGGACTACCAGCAATGTTTACATCTTGTAACCAAGCCGTGATCATCTCTTGGTCTATAGTCGTCATGAACACCGTAGTATTGCTTCGCGACGTATTTTTTGTGTTCCATCGTCAATGAGAAGTTGCAAAGGTTACTGTAAACCACCACTGATGCATCGGAGAGTAGCTACAGGACTGCCTTTAGAGTTTCAATGCTGTAAAGTAGCAGGATTCCTCCATTGGTCGAAAGTCGCCATGTATCCTCTGGTACTGTACCACGACGAATTTTTTGTGTTGCATAGACAATGAGAGGGTGCAGTGGTTACAGTAAATAAGCACTGGTGCGTCGGATAGAAGTTTCAGGACTACCAGCAATAGTTACATGTTGTAACCAAGCCGTGTTCCTCTCTTGGTCTATAGTCGTCATGAAAACTGTAGTATTGCTTCGCGACGTATTTTTTGTGATCCATCGTCAATGAGAAGTTGCAAAGGTTACTGTAAACCACCACTGATGCATCGGATACTACCTACTGGACTGCCTTTAGAAGTTCAAAGCTGTAATGTAGCAGGATTCCTCTATTGGACGAAAGACGTCGTGAACACTGTAGTATTGCTTCGCGACCTATTTTTTGTGTTCCATCGTCAATGAGAAGTTGCAAAGGCTACTGTAAACCACCACTGATGCATCGGATACTATCTACTGGACTGCCTTTAGAGTTTCCATGCTGTAAAGTTGCAGGATTCCTCTAGTGGTCGAAAGTCGTCATGTATCCCCTGGTACTGTACCACGACGAATTTTTTGTGTTGCATAGACAATGAGAGCGTGCAGTGGTTACAGTAAATAGCACTGGTGTGTCGGATAGTAGCTTCAGGACTACCAGCAATAGTTACATGTTGTAACCAAGCCGTGTTCCTCTCTTGGTGTATAAACGCCATGAACACTGTAGTATTGCTTCGAGTCCTATTTTTTGTGTTCCATCGTCAATGAGAAGTTGCAAAGGTTACTGTAAAACACCACTGATGTATCGGATACTATCTACTGGACTTCCTTTAGAGTTTCCATGCTGTAAAGTAGCAGGATTCCTCTATTGGTCGAAAGTCGTCATTTATCCGCTGGTAATGTACCACGACGCTTTTTTTGTGTTGCATAGACAATGAGAGCGTGCAGTATTTACAGTAAATAAGCACTGGTGCGTCGGATAGAAGCTTCAGGTCTACCAGCAATAGTTACATGTAGTAACGAAGCCGTGTTCCTCTCTTGGTCTAAAGTCGTCATGAACACTGTAGTATTGCTTCGCGACCTATTATTTGTGTTCCATCGTCAACGAGAAGTTGCAAAGGTTACTGTAAACCACCACTGATGCATCGGATAGTAGCTACTGGACTGCCTTTAGAAGTTCAAAGCTGTTAAGTAGCAGGATTTCTCTATTGGTCGAAAGTGATCATGTATCTGCTGGTACTGTACCACGACGCATTTTTTGTGTTGCATAGACAATGAGAGGGTGCAGCCGTTACAGTAAATAAGCACTGGTGCGTCGGATAGAAGCTTCAGGTCTACCAGCAATACTTACATGTGGTAACCAAGCCGTGTTCCTCTCTTGGTCTAAAGTCGTCATGAACACTGTAGTATTGCTTCGCGACGCATTTTTTGTGTTCCATCGTCAATGAGAAGTTGCAAAGGTTACTGTAAACCGCCACTGATGCATCGGATAGTAGCTACAGGACTGCCTTTAGAAGTTCAAATCTGTAAAGTAGCAGGATTCCTCTATTGGTCGAAAGTCGTCATTTATCCGCTGGTAATGTACCACGACGCTTTTTTTGTGTTGCATAGACAATGAGAGCGTGCAGTATTTACAGTAAATAAGCACTGGTGCGTCGGATAGAAGCTTCAGGTCTACCAGCAATAGTTACATGTAGTAACCAAGCCGTGTTCCTATCTTGGCCTAAAGTCGTCATGAACACTGTACTATTGTTTCGCGACCTATTTTATGTGTTGCATCGTCAATGAGAAGTTGTAAAGGTTACTGTAAACCACCACTGATGCATCGGATACTAACTATTGGACTGCCTTTAGAGTTTCCATGCTGTAAAGTAGCAGGATTCCTCTATTGGTCGAAAGTCGTCATGTATCCGCTGGTACTGTACCCAGACGCATTTTTGGTGTTGCATAGACAATGAGAGGGTGCAGTGGTTACAGTAAATAAGCACTGGTGCGTCGGATAGAAGCTTCAGGTCTACCAGCAATAGTTACATGTAGTAACCAAGCCGTGTTCCTCTCTTGGTCTAAAGTCGTCATGAACACTGTAGTATTGCTTCGCGACCTATTTTTTGTGTTCCATCGTCAATGAGAAGTTGCAAAGGTTACTGTAAACCGCCACTGATGCATCGGATAGTAGCTACTGGACTGCCTTTAGAAGTTCAAAGCTGTAATGTAAGAGGATTCCTCTATTGGTCGAAAGTCGTCATGAACACTGTAGTATTGCTTCGCGACCTATTTTTTGTGTTCCATCGTCAATGAGAAGTTGCAAAGGTTACTGTAAACCACCACTGATGCATCGGATACTAGCTACTGGACTCTCCTTAGAGTTTCCATGCTGTAAAGTAGCAGGATTTCTCCATTGGTCGAAATTCGTCATGTATCCGCTGGTACTGTAAAACGACGCATTTTTTGTGTTGCATAGACAATGTGAGAGTGCAGTGGTTACAGTAAATAAGTACTGGTCCGTCGGATAGAAGCTTCAGGTCTACCAGCAATAGTTACATGTTGTAACCAAGCCGTGTTCCTCTCTTAGTCTATAGTCGACATGAACACTGTAGTATTGCTTCGCGACCTATTTTTTTGTTCCATCGTCAATAAGAAGTTGCAAAGGTTACTGTAAACAACCACTGATGCATCGGATAGTAGTTACTGGACTGCCTTTAGAAGTTCAAACCTGTAAAGTAGCAGGAGTCTTCTATTGGTCGTAAGTCGTCATGTATCCGCTGGTCCTGTACCATGACCCTTTTTTCTGTTGCATAGACAATGAGAGGGTGCAGTGGTTACAGTAAATAAGCACTGGTGCGTCGGATAGAAGCTTCAGGTCTACCAGCAATAGTTACATGTAGTAACCAAGCCGTGTTCCTCTCTTGGTCTAAAGTCGTCAAGAACACTGTAGTATTTTTTCGCGACCTATTTTTTGTGTTGCATCGTCAATGAGAAGTTGCAAAGGTTACTGTAAACCACCACTGATGCATCGGATACTAACTACTGGACTGCCTTTAGAGTTTCCATGCTGTAAAGTAGCAGGATTCCTCTTTTGGTCGAAAGTCGTCATGTATCCGCTGGTACTGTACCCAGACGAATTTTTTGTGTTGCATAGACAATGAGAGGGTGCTCTGGTTACAGTAAATAAGCACTGGTGCGTCGGATAGAAGCTTCAGGTCTACCAGCAATAGTTACATGTAGTAACCAAGCCGTGTTCCTCTCTTGGTCTAAAGTCGTCATGAACACTGTAGTATTGCGTCGCGACCTATTTTTTGTGTTCCATCGTCAATGAGAAGTTGCAAAGGTTACTGTAAACCGCCACTGATGCATCGGATAGTAGCTACTGGACTGCCTTTAGAAGTTCAAAGCTGTAAAGTAGCAGGATTCCTCTATTGGTCGAAAGTCGTCATTTATCCGCTGGTAATGTACCACGACGCTTTTTTTGTGTTGCATAGACAATGAGAGCGAGCAGTATTTACAGTAAATAAGCACTGGTGCGTCGGATAGAAGCTTCAGGTCTACCAGCAATAGTTACATGTAGTAACGAAGCCGTGTTCCTCTCTTGGCCTAAGGTCGTCATGAACACTGTAGTATTGCTTCGCGACCTATTTTTTGTGTTCCATCGTCAATGAGAAGTTGCAAAGGTTACTGTAAACCACCACTGATGTATCGGATAGTAGCTACTGGACTGCCTTTAGAAGTTCAAAGCTGTAAAGTAGCAGGATTTCTCTATTGGTCGAAAGTGGTCATGTATCCGCTGGTACTGTACCACGACGCATTTTTTGTGTTGCATAGTCAATGAGAGGGTGCAGCCGTTACAGTAAATAAGCACTGGTGCGTCGGATAGAAGCTTCAGGTCTACCAGCAATACTTACATGTAGTAACCAAGCCGTGTTCCTCTCTTGGTCTAAAGTCGTCATGAACACTGTAGTATTGCTTCGCGACGTATTTTTTGTGTTCCATCGTCAATGAGAAGTTGCAAAGGTTACTGTAAACCGCCACTGATGGATCGGATAGTAGCTACAGGACTGCCTTTAGAAGTTCAAAGCTGTAAAGTAGCAGGATTCGTCTATTGGTCGAAAGTCGTCATTTATCCGCTGGTAATGTACCACGACGCTTTTTTTGTGTTGCATAGACAATGAGAGCGTGCAGTATTTACAGTAAATAAGCACTGGTGCGTCGGATAGAAGCTTCAGGTCTACCAGCAATAGTTTCATGTAGTAACCAAGCCATGTTCCTCTCTTGGTCTGAAGTCGTCATGAACAATGTAGTATTGCTTCGCGACCTTTTTTTTGTGTTCCATCGTCAATGAGAAGTTGCAAACGTTACTGTAAACCACCACTGATGCATCGGATACTACCTACTGGACTGCCCTTAGACTTTTCATGCTGTAAACTAGCAGGATTCCTCTATTGGTCGAAAGTCGTCATTTATCCGCTGGTACTGTACCACGACGCTTTTTTTGTGTTGCATAGACAATGAGAGCGTGCAGTGGTTACAGTAAATAAGCACTGGTGCGTCGGATAGAAGCTTCAGGTCTACCAGCAATAGTTACATGTAGTAAACAAGCCGTGTTCCTCTCTTGGTCTAAAGTCGTCATGAACACTGTAGTATTGTTTCGCGACCTATTTTTTGTGTTGCATCGTCAATGATAAGTTGCAAAGGCTACTGTAAACCACCACTGATGCATCGAATACTAACTACTGGACTGCCTTTAGAGTTTCCATGCTGTATAGTAGCAGGATTCCTCTATTGGTCGAAAGTCGTCATGTATCCACTGGTACTGTACCCAGACGCATTTTTTGTGTTGCATAGACAATGAGAGGGTGCAGTGGTTACAGTAAATAAGCACTGGTGCGTCGGATAGAAGATTCAGGACTACCAGCAATAGTTACATCTTGTAACCAAGCCGTGTTCCTCTCTTGGTCTATAGTCGTCATGAACACTGTAGTATTGCTTCGCGACCTATTTTTTGTGTTCCATCGTCAATGAGAAGTTGCAAAGGTTACTGTAAACCACCACTGATGCATCGGATAGTAGCTACTGGACTGCCTTTAGAAGTTCAAAGCTGTAAAGTAGCAGGATTTCTCTATTGGTCGAAAGTGGTCATATATCCGCTGGTACTGTACCACGACGCATTTTTTGTCTTGCATAGACAATGAGAGGGTGCTGCCGTTACAGTAAATAAGCACTGGTGCGTCGGATAGAAGCTTCAGGTCTACCAGCAATACTTACATGTAGTAACCAAGCCGTGTTCCTCTCTTGGTCTATAGTCGTCATGAACACTGTAGTATTGCTTCGCGACCTATTTTTTGTGTTCCATCGTCAATGAGAAGTTGCAAAGGTTACTGTAAACCACCACTGATGCATCGGATACTACCTACTGGACTGCCCTTATACTTTTCATGCTGTAAACTAGCAGGATTCCTCTATTGGTCGAAAATCGTCATTTATCCGCTGGTACTGTACCACGACGCTTTTTTTGTGTTGCATAGACAATGAGAGGGTGCAGTGGTTACAGTAAGTAAGCACTGGTGCGTCGGATAGAAGCTTCAGGTCTACCAGCAATACTTACATGTAGTAACCAAGCCATGTTCCTCTCTTGGTCTAAACTCGTCATGAACACTGTAGTATTGCTTCGCGACCTATTTTTTGTGTTCCATCGTCAATGAGAAGTTGCAAAGGTTACTGTAAAACACCACTGATGCATCGGATACTAGCTACTGGACTGCCTTTAGAGTTTCCATGCTGTAAAGTAGCAGGATTCCTCTGCTGGTCGAAAGTGGTCATGTATCCGCTGGTACTGTACCACGACGCATTTTTTGTGTTGCATAGACAATGAGAGGGTGCAGTGGTTACAGTAAATAAGCACTGGTGCGTCGGATAGAAGCTTCAGGACTACCAGCAATAGTTACAACTTGTAACCAAGCCGTGATCCTCTCTTAGTCTGTAGTCGTCATGAACACTGTAGTATTGCTTCGCGAAGTATTTTTTGTGTTCCATCGTCAATGAGAAGTTGCAAAGGTTACTGTAAACCACCACTGATGCAAATGATAGTAGCTACTGCACTGCCTTTACAAGTTCAACGCTGTAAAGCAGCAGGTTTACTCTATTCGTCGAAAGGCACCATGTATCCACTGGTAATGTACCACGACGCATTTTTTGTGTTGCATAGACAATGAGAGGGTGCAGTGGTTACAGTAAATAAGCACTGGTGCGTCGGATAGAAACTTCAGGACTATCAGCAATAGTTACATCTTGTAACCAAGCCGTGTTCCTCTCTTGGTCTAAAGTCGTCATGAACACTGTAGTATTGCTTCGCGACCTATTTTTTGTGTTCCATCGTCAATGAGAAGTTGCAAAGGTTACTGTAAACCACCACTGATGCATCGGATACTACCTACTGGACTGCCCTTAGACTTTTCATGCTGTAAACTAGCAGGATTCCTCAATTGGTCGAAAGTCGTCATGTATCCGCTGGTACTGTACCACGAAGCTTTTATTGTGTTGATAGACAATGAGAGGGTGCAGTGGTTACAGTAAATAAGCACTGGTGCGTCGGATAGAAGCTTCAGGTCTACCAGCAATAGTTACATGTAGTAACCAAGCCGTGTTCCTCTCTTGGTCTAAAGTCGTCATGAACACTGTAGTATTGCTTCGCGACGTATTTTTTGTGTTCCATCGTCAATGAGAAGTTGCAAAGGTTACTGTAAACCGCCACTGATGCATCGGATAGTAGCTACTGAATTGCCTTTAGAAGTCCAATGCTGTAAAGTAGCAGGATACCTCTATTGGTCGAAAGTCGTCATTTATCCACTGGTAATGTACCACGACGCTTTTTTTGTGTTGCATAGACAATGAGAGCGTGCAGTATTTACAGTAAATAAGCACAGGAGCGTCGGATAGAAGCTTCAGGTCTACCAGCAATACTTACATGTAGTAACAAAGCCGTGTTCCTCACTTGGTCTAAAGTCGTCATGAACACTGTTATATTGCTTCGCGACCTATTTTTTGTGTTCCATCGTCAATGAGAAGTTGAAAAGGTTACTGTAAACCACCACTGATGCATCGGATACTAGCTACTGGACTCCCCTTAGAGTTTCCATGCTGTAAAGTAGCAGGATTCCTCTATTGGCCGAAAGTCGTCATTTATCCGCTGGTACTGTACCACGACGCATCTTTTGTGTTGCATAGACAATGAGAGGGTGCAGTGGTTACAGTAAATAAGCACTGGTGCGTCGGATAGAAGCTTCAGGGCTACCAGCAATAGTTACATCTTGTAACCAAGCCGTGTCCCTCTCTTGGTCTATAGTCGTCATGAACACTATAGTATTGCTTCGTGACATATTTTTTGTGTTGCATCGTCAATGAGAAGTTGCAAAGGGTACTGTAAAGCACCACTGATGGATCGGATATTAGCTACTGGACTGCCTTTAGAAGTACAAACTGTAAAGTAGCAGGATTCCTCTATTGGTCGAAAGTCGTCATGTATCCGCTGGTAATGTACCACGACGCTTTTTTTGTGTTGCATAGACAATGAGAGCGTGCAGTGGTTACAGTAAATAAGCACTGGTGCGTTGGATAGAAGCTTCAGGACTACCAGGAATAGTTACATGTTGTAACCCAGCCGTGTTCCTCTCTTGGTCTATAGACGTCATGAACACTGTAGTATTGCTTCGCGACCTATTTTTTATGTTCCATCGTCAATGAGAAGTTGCAAACGTTACTGTGAAACACCACTGATCCATCGGATACTAGCTACTGGACTGCCTTTAGAATTTCCATGCTGTAAAGTAGCAGGATACCTCTATTGGTCGAAAGTCGTCATGTATCCGCTGGTACTGTACAACGACGCATTTTTTGTGTTGCATAGACAATGAGAGGGTGCAGTGGTTACAGTAAATAAGCACTGGTGCGTCGGATAGAAGCTTCAGGACTACCAGCAATAGTTACATCTTATAAACAAGCCGTGTTCTTCTCTTGGTCTATAGTCGTCATGAAAACTGTAGTATTGCTTCGCGACATATTTTTTGTGTTCCATCGTCAATGAGAAGTTGCAAAGGTTACTGTAAACCACCACTGATGCATCGGAGAGTAGCTACAGGACTGCCTTTAGAAGTTCAAAGCTGTAATGAGAGAGGATTCCTCTATTGGTCGAAAGTCTTCATGAACACTGTAGTATTGCTTCGCGACCTATTTTTTGTGTTCCATCGTCAATGAGAAGTTGCAAAGGTTCCTGTAAACCACCCCTGATGCATCGGATACTAGCTACTGGACTCCCCTTAGAGTTTCCATGCTGTAAAGTAGCAGGATTTCTCCATTGGTCGAAATTCGTCATGTATCCGCTGGTACTGTAAAACGACGCATTTTTTGTGTTGCATAGACAATGTGAGAGTGCAGTGGTTACAGTACATAAGTACTGGTGCGTCGGATAGAAGCTTCAGGTCTACCAGAAATAGTTACATGTAGTAACCAAGTCGTGTTCCTCTCTTGGTCTAAAGTCGTCATGAACACTGTAGTATTGCTTCGCGACCTATTTTTTATGTTCCATCGTCAATGAGAAGATGCAAAGGTTACTGTAAACCACCACTGATGCATCGGATACTACCTACTGGAATGCCCTTAGACTTTTCATGCTGTAAACTAGCAGGATTCCTCTATTGGTCGAAAGTCGCCATGTATCCGCTGGTACTGTACCACGACGCATTTTTTGTGTTGCATAGACAATGAGAGGGTCCAGTGGTTACAGTAAATAGGCACTGGTGCGTCGGATAGAAGCTTCAGGACTACCAGCAATAGTTACATCTTGTAACCAAGCCGTGTTCCTCTCTTGGTCTATAGTCGTCATGAACACTGTAGTATTGCTTCGCGACCTATTTTTTGTGTTCCATCGTCAATGAGAAGTTGCAAAGGTTACTGTAAACCACCACTGATGCATCGGATAGTAGCTACTGGACTGCCTTTAGAAGTTCAAAGCTGTAAAGTAGCAGGATTTCTCTATTGGTCGAAAGTGGTCATATATCCGCTGGTACTGTACCACGACGCATTTTTTGTCTTGCATAGACAATGAGAGGGTGCTGCCGTTACAGTAAATAAGCACTGGTGCGTCGGATAGAAGCTTCAGGTCTACCAGCAATACTTACATGTAGTAACCAAGCCGTGTTCCTCTCTTGGTCTATAGTCGTCATGAACACTGTAGTATTGCTTCGCGACCTATTTTTTGTGTTCCATCGTCAATGAGAAGTTGCAAAGGTTACTGTAAACCACCACTGATGCATCGGATACTACCTACTGGACTGCCCTTAGACTTTTCATGCTGTAAACTAGCAGGATTCCTCTATTGGTCGAAAATCGTCATTTATCCGCTGGTACTGTACCACGACGCTTTTTTTGTGTTGCATAGACAATGAGAGGGTGCAGTGGTTACAGTAAGTAAGCACTGGTGCGTCGGATAGAAGCTTCAGGTCTACCAGCAATACTTACATGTAGTAACCAAGCCATGTTCCTCTCTTGGTCTAAACTCGTCATGAACACTGTAGTATTGCTTCGCGACCTATTTTTTGTGTTCCATCGTCAATGAGAAGTTGCAAAGGTTACTGTAAAACACCACTGATGCATCGGATACTAGCTACTGGACTGCCTTTAGAGTTTCCATGCTGTAAAGTAGCAGGATTCCTCTGCTGGTCGAAAGTGGTCATGTATCCGCTGGTACTGTACCACGACGCATTTTTTGTGTTGCATAGACAATGAGAGGGTGCAGTGGTTACAGTAAATAAGCACTGGTGCGTCGGATAGAAGCTTCAGGACTACCAGCAATAGTTACAACTTGTAACCAAGCCGTGATCCTCTCTTGGTCTGTAGTCGTCATGAACACTGTAGTATTGCTTCGCGAAGTATTTTTTGTGTTCCATCGTCAATGAGAATTTGCAAAGGTTACTGTAAACCACCACTGATGCAAATGATAGTAGCTACTGCACTGCCTTTACAAGTTCAACGCTGTAAAGCAGCAGGATTACTCTATTCGTCGAAAGGCACCATGTATCCACTGGTAATGTACCACGACGCATTTTTTGTGTTGCATAGACAAAGAGAGGGGGCAGTGGTTACAGTAAATAAGCACTGGTGCGTCGGATAGAAACTTCAGGACTATCAGCAATAGTTACATCTTGTAACCAAGCCGTGTTCCTCTCTTGGTCTAAAGTCGTCATGAACACTGTAGTATTGCTTCACGACGTATTTTTTGTGTTCCATCGTCAATGAGAAGTTGCAAAGGTTACTGTAAACCGCCACTGATGCATCGGATAGTAGCTACTGGATTGCCTTTAGAAGTTCAATGCTGTAAAGTAGCAGGATTCCTCTATTGGTCGAAAGTCGTCATTTATCCGCTGGTAATGTACCACGACGCTTTTTTTGTGTTGCATAGACAATGAGAGCGTGCAGTATTTACAGTAAATAAGCACTGGAGCGTCGGATAGAAGCTTCAGGTCTACCAGCAATACTTACATGTAGTAACAAAGCCGTGTTCCTCACTTGGTCTAAAGTCGTCATGAACACTGTTATATTGCTTCGCGACCTATTTTTTGTGTTCCATCGTCAATGAGAAGTTGAAAAGGTTACTGTAAACCACCACTGATGCATCGGATACTAGCTACTGGACTCCCCTTAGAGTTTCCATGCTGCAAAGTAGCAGGATTCCTCTATTGGCCGAAAGTCGTCATTTATCCGCTGGTACTGTACCACGACGCATCTTTTGTGTTGCATAGACAATGAGAGGGTGCAGTGGTTACAGTAAATAAGCACTGGTGCGTCGGATAGAAGCTTCAGGGCTACCAGCAATAGTTACATCTTGTAACCAAGCCGTGTTCCTCTCTTGGTCTATAGTCGTCATGAACACTATAGTATTGCTTCGTGACATATTTTTTGTGTTGCATCGTCAATGAGAAGTTGCAAAGGTTACTGTAAAGCACCACTGATGGATCGGATATTAGCTACTGGACTGCCTTTAGAAGTACAAACTGTAAAGTAGCAGGATTCCTCTATTGGTCGAAAGTCGTCATGTATCCGCTGGTAATGTACCACGACGCTTTTTTTGTGTTGCATAGACAATGAGAGCGTGCAGTGGTTACAGTAAATAAGCACTGGTGCGTTGGATAGAAGCTTCAGGACTACCAGGAATAGTTACATGTTGTAACCCAGCCGTGTTCCTCTCTTGGTCTATAGACGTCATGAACACTGTAGTATTGCTTCGCGACCTATTTTTTATGTTCCATCGTCAATGAGAAGTTGCAAACGTTACTGTGAAACACCACTGATCCATCGGATACTAGCTACTGGACTGCCTTTAGAGTTTCCATGCTGTAAAGTAGCAGGATACCTCTATTGGTCGAAAGTCGTCATGTATCCGCTGGTACTGTACAACGACGCATTTTTTGTGTTGCATAGACAATGAGAGGGTGCAGTGGTTACAGTAAATAAGCACTGGTGCGTCGGATAGAAGCTTCAGGACTACCAGCAATAGTTACATCTTATAAACAAGCCGTGTTCTTCTCTTGGTCTATAGTCGTCATGAAAACTGTAGTATTGCTTCGCGACATATTTTTTGTGTTCCATCGTCAATGAGAAGTTGCAAAGGTTACTGTAAACCACCACTGATGCATCGGAGAGTAGCTACAGGACTGCCTTTAGAAGTTCAAAGCTGTAATGAGAGAGGATTCCTCTATTGGTCGAAAGTCTTCATGAACACTGTAGTATTGCTTGGCGACCTATTTTTTGTGTTCCATCGTCAATGAGAAGTTGCAAAGGTTACTGTAAACCACCACTGATGCATCGGATAGTAGCTACTGGACTGCCTTTAGAAGTTCAAAGCTGTAAAGTAGCAGGATTTCTCTATTGGTCGAAAATGGTCATCTATCCGCTGGTACTGTACCACGACGCATTTTTTGTCTTGCATAGACAATGAGAGGGTGCTGCCGTTACAGTAAATAAGCACTGGTGCGTCGGATAGAAGCTTCAGGTCTACCAGCAATACTTACATGTAGTAACCAAGCCGTGTTCCTCTCTTGGTCTAAAGTCGTCATGAACACTGTAGTATTGCTTCGCGACCTATTCTTTGTGTTCCATCGTCAATGAGAAGTTGCAAAGGTTACTGTAAACCGCCACTGATGCATCGGATAGTAGCTACTGGACTGCCTTTAGAAGTTGAAAGCTGTAAAGTAGCAGGATTCCTCTATTGGTCGAAAGTCGTCATGTATCCGCTGGTAATGTACCACGACGCTTTTTTTGTGTTGCATAGACAATGAGAGGGTGCAGTGGTTACAGTAAATATGCACTGGTGCGTCGGATAGAAGCTTCAGGTCTACCAGCAATACTTACATGTAGTAACCAAGCCGTGTTCCTCTCTTGGTCTAAAGTCATCATGAACACTGTAGTATTGCTTCGCGACCTATTTTTTGTGTTCCATCGTCAATGAGAAGTTGCAAAGGTTACTGTAAACCACCACTGATGCATCGGATACTACCTACTGGACTGCCCTTAGACTTTTCATGCTGTAAACTAGCAGGATTCCTCTATTGGTCGAAAATCGTCATTTATCCGCTGGTACTGTACCACGACGCTTTTTTTGTGTTGCATAGACAATGAGAGGGTGCAGTGGTTACAGTAAATAGGCACTGGTGCGTCGGATAGAAGCTTCAGGTCTACCAGCAATACTTACATGTAGTAACCAAGCCATGTTCCTCTCTTGGTCTAAACTCGTCATGAACACTGTAGTATTGCTTCGCGACCTATTTTTTGTGTTCCATCGTCAATGAGAAGTTGCAAAGGTTACTGTAAAACACCACTGATGCATCGGATATTAGCTACTGGACTGCCTTCAGAAGTACAAACTGTAAAGTAGCAGGATTCCTCTATTGGTCGAAAGTCGTCATGTATCCGCTGGTAATGTACCACGACGCTTTTTTTGTGTTGCATAGACAATGAGAGCGTGCAGTGGTTACAGTAAATAAGCACTGGTGCGTTGGATAGAAGCTTCAGGACTACCAGCAATACTTACATGTAGTAACAAAGCCGTGTTCCTCACTTGGTCTAAAGTCGTCATGAACACTGTTATATTGCTTCGCGACCTATTTTTTGTGTTCCATCGTCAATGAGAAGTTGAAAAGGTTACTGTAAACCACCACTGATGCATCGGATACTAACTACTGGACTGCCTTTAGAGTTTCCATGCTGTAAAGTAGCAGGATTCCTCTATTGGTCGAAAGTCGTCATGTATCCGCTGGTACTGTACCCAGACGCATTTTTTGTGTTGCATAGACAATGAGAGGGAGCAGTGGTTACAGTAAATAAGCACTGGTGCGTCGGATAGAATCTTCAGGTCTACCAGCAATAGTTACATGTAGTAACCAAGCCGTGTTCCTCTCTTGGTCTAAAGTCGTCATGAACACTGTAGTATTGCTTCGCGACGTATTTTTTGTGTTCCATCGTCAATGAGAAGTTGCAAAGGTTACTGTAAACCGCCACTGATGCATCGGATAGTAGCTACTGGATTGCCTTTAGAAGTTCAATGCTGTAAAGTAGCAGGATTCCTCTATTGGTCGAAAGTCGTCATTTATCCGCTGGTAATGTACCACGACGCTTTTTTTGTGTTGCATAGACAATGAGAGCGTGCAGTATTTACAGTAAATAAGCACTGGAGCGTCGGATAGAAACTTCAGGTCTACCAGCAATACTTACATGTAGTAACAAAGCCTTGTTCCTCACTTGGTCTAAAGTCGTCATGAACACTGTAATATTGCTTCGCAACCTATTTTTTGTGTTCCATCGTCAATGAGAAGTTGCAAAGGTTACTGTAAACCACCACTGATGCATCGGATACTAGCTACTGGACTCCCCTTAGAGTTTCAATGCTGTAAAGTAGCAGGATTCCTCTATTGGCCGAAAGGCGTCATGTATCCGCTGGTACTGTACCACGACGCATCTTTTGTGTTGCATAGACAATGAGAGGGTGCAGTGGTTACAGTAAATAAGCACTGGTGAGTCGGATAGAAGCTTCAGGGCTACCAGCAATAGTTACATCTTGTAACCAAGCCGTGTTCCTCTCTTGGTCTATAGTCGTCATGAACACTATAGTATTGCTTCGTGACATATTTTTTGTGTTGCATCGTCAATGAGAAGTTGCAAAGGTTACTGTAAACCACCACTGATGCATCGGATATTAGCTACTGGACTGCCTTTAGAAGTACAAACTGTAAAGTAGCAGGATTCCTCTATTGGTCGAAAGTCGTCATGTATCCGCTGGTAATGTACCACGACGCTTTTTTTGTGTTGCATAGACAATGAGAGCGTGCAGTGGTTACAGTCAATAAGCACTGGTGCGTTGGATAGAAGCTTCAGGACTACCAGGAATAGTTACATGTTGTAACCAAGCCGTGTTCCTCTCTTGGTCTATAGACGTCATGAACACTGTAGTATTGCTTCGCGACCTATTTTTTATGTTCCATCGTCAATGAGAAGTTGCAAACGTTACTGTAAAACACCACTGATGCATCGGATACTAGCTACTGGACTGCCTTTAGAGTCTCCATGCTGTAAAGTAGCAGGATACCTCTATTGGTCGAAAGTCGTCATGTATCCGCTGGTACTGTACCAAGACGCATTTTTTGTGTTCCATAGACAATGAGAGGGTGCAGTGGTTACAGTAAATAAGCACTGGTGCGTCGGATAGAAGCTTCAGGACTACCAGCAATAGTTACATCTTATAAACAAGCCGTGTTCCTATCTTGGTCTAAAGTCGTCATGAACGCTGTAGTATTGTTTCGCGACCTATTTTTTGTGTTGCATGGTCAATGAGAAGTAGCAAAGGTTACTGTAAACCACCACTGATGCATCGGATACTAACTACTGGACTGCCTTTAGAGTTTCCATGCTGTAAAGTAGCAGGATTCCTCTATTGGTCGAAAGTCGCCATGTATCCGCTGGTACTGTACCCAGACGCATTTTTTGTGTTGCATAGACAATGAGAGGGTGCAGTGGTTACAGTAAATAAGCACTGGTGCGTCGGATAGAATCTTCAGGTCTACCAGCAATAGTTACATGTAGTAACCAAGCCGTGTTCCTCTCTTGGTCTATAGTCGTCATGAACACTGTAGTATTGCTTCGCGACGTATTTTTTGTGTTCCATCGTCAATGAGAAGTTGCAAAGGTTACTGTAAACCGCCACTGATGCATCGGATAGTAGCTACTGGATTGCCTTTAGAAGTTCAATGCTGTAAAGTAGCAGGATTCCTCTATTGGTCGAAAGTCGTCATTTATCCGCTGGTAATGTACCACGACGATTTTTTTGTGTTGCATAGACAATGAGAGCGTGCAGTATTTACAGTAAATAAGCACTGGAGCGTCGGATAGAAGCTTCAGGTCTACCAGCAATACTTACATGTAGTAACAAAGCCTTGTTCCTCACTTGGTCTAAAGTCGTCATGAACACTGTAATATTGCTTCGCAACCTATTTTTTGTGTTCCATCGTCAATGAGAAGTTGCAAAGGTTACTGTAAACCACCACTGATGCATCGGATACTAGCTACTGGACTCCCCTTAGAGTTTCCATGCTGTAAAGTAGCAGGATTCCTCTATTGGCCGAAAGGCGTCATGTATCCGCTGGTACTGTACCACGACGCATCTTTTGTGTTGCATAGACAATGAGAGGGTGCAGTGGTTACAGTAAATAAGCACTGGTGAGTCGGATAGAAGCTTCAGGGCTACCAGCAATAGTTACATCTTGTAACCAAGCCGTGTTCCTCTCTTGGTCTATAGTCGTCATGAACACTATAGTATTGCTTCGTGACATATTTTTTGTGTTGCATCGTCAATGAGAAGTTGCAAAGGTTACTGTAAACCACCACTGATGCATCGGATATTAGCTACTGGACTGCCTTTAGAAGTACAAACTGTAAAGTAGCGGGATTCCTCTATTGGTCGAAAGTCGTCATGTATCCGCTGGTAATGTACCACGACGCTTTTTTTGTGTTGCATAGACAATGAGAGCGTGCAGTGGTTACAGTCAATAAGCACTGGTGCGTTGGATAGAAGCTTCAGGACTACCAGGAATAGTTACATGTTGTAACCAAGCCGTGTTCCTCTCTTGGTCTATAGATGTCATGAACACTGTAGTATTGCTTCGCGACCTATTTTTTATGTTCCATCGTCAATGAGAAGTTGCAAACGTTACTGTAAAACACCACTGATGCATCGGATACTAGCTACTGGACTGCCTTTAGAGTCTCCATGCTGTAAAGTAGCAGGATACCTCTATTGGTCGAAAGTCGTCATGTATCCGCTGGTACTGTACCAAGACGCATTTTTTGTGTTGCATAGACAATGAGAGGGTGCAGTGGTTACAGTAAATAAGCACTGGTGCGTCGGATAGAAGCTTCAGGACTACCAGCAATAGTTACATCTTATAAACAAGCCGTGTTCCTCTCTTGGTCTATAGTCGTCATGAACACTGTAGTATTGCTTCGCGTCGTATTTTTTGTGTTGCATCATCAGTGAGAAGTTGCAAAGGTTACTGTAAACCACCACTGATGCATCGGATACTACCTACTGGACTGCCCTTAGACTTTTCATGCTGTAAACTAGCAGGATTCCTCTATTGGTCGAAAGTCGTCATGTATCCGCTGGCACTGTACCACGACGCTTTTCTTGTGTTGCATAGACAATGAGAGGGTGCAGTGGTTACAGTAAATAAGCACTGGTATGTCGGATAGAAGCTTCAGGTCTACCAGCAATAGTTACATGTAGTAACCAAGCCGTGTTCCTCTCTTGGTCTAAAGTCGTCATGAACACTGTAGTATTGCTTCGCGACCTATTTTTTGTGTTCCATCGTCAATGAGAAGTTGCAAACGTTACTGTAAACCACCACTGATGCATCGGATACTACCTACTGGACTGCCCTTAGACTTTTCCTGCTGTAAACAAGCAGGATTCCTCTATTGGTCGAAAGTCGTCGTGTATCCGCTGGTACAGTACCACGACGCATTTTTTGTGTTGCATAGACAATGAGAGGGTGCAGTGGTTAAAGTAAATAGGCACTGGTGCGTCGGATAGAAGCTTCAGGACTACCAGCAATAGTTACATCTCGTAACCAAGCCGTGTTCCTCTCTTAGTCTATAGTCGTCATGAACACTGTAGTATTGCTTCGCGACCTATTTTTTGTGTTCCATCGTCAATGAGAAGTTGCAAAGGTTACTGTAAACCACCACTGATGAATCGGATAGTAGCTACTGGACTGCCTTTAGAAGTTCAAAGCTGTAAAGTAGCAGGATTTCTCTATTGGTCGAAAGTCGTCATTTATCCGCTGGTACTGTACGACGACGCATGTTTTGTGTTGCATAGACAATGAGAGGGTGCAGTGGTTACAGTAAATAGGCACTGGTGCGTCGGATAGAAGCTTCAGGACTACCAGCAATAGTTACATCTTGTAACCAAGCCGTGTTCCTCTCTTGGTCTATAGTCGTCATGAACACTGTAGTATTGCTTCGCGACCTATTTTTTGTGTTCCATCGTCAATGAGAAGTTGCAAAGGTTACTGTAAACCACCACTGATGCATCGGATACTACCTACTGGACTGCCCTTAGACTTTTCATGCTGTAAACTAGCAGGATTCCCCTATTGGTCGAAAGTCGTCATGTATCCGCTGGTACTGTACCACGACGCTTTTTTTGTGTTGCATAGACAATGAGACGGTGCAGTGGTTACAGTAAATAAGCACTGGTGCGTCGGATAGAAGCTTCAGGTCTACCAGCAATAGTTACATGTTGTAACCAAGCCGTGTTCCTCTCTTGGTCTATAGTCGTCATGAACACTATAGTATTGCTTCGTGACATATTTTTTGTGTTGCATCGTCAATGAGAAGTTGCAAAGGTTACTGTAAACCACCACTGATGCATCGGATATTAGCTACAGGACTGCCTTTAGAAGTACAAACTGTAAAGTAGCAGGATTCCTCTATTGGTCGAAAGTCGTCATGTATCCGCTGGTAATGTACCACGACGCTTCTTTTGTGTTGCATAGACAATGAGAGCGTGCAGTGGTTACAGTAAATAAGCACTGGTGCGTTGGATAGAAGCTTTTGGACTACCAGGAATAGTTACATGTTGTAACCAAGCCGTGTTCTTCTCTTGGTCTATAGACGTCATGAACACTGTAGTATTGCTTCGCGACCTATTTTTTATGTTCCATCGTCAATGAGAAGTTGCAAACGTTACTGTAAAACACCACTGATGCATCGGATACTAGCAACTGGACTGCCTTTAGAGTCTCCATGCTGTAAAGTAGCAGGATACCTCTATTGGTCGAAAGTCGTCATGTATCCGCTGGTATTGTATGACGACGCATTTTTTGTGTTGCATAGACAATGAGACGGTGCAGTGGTTACAGTAAATAGGCACTGGTGCGTCGGATAGAAGCTTCAGGACTACCAGCAATAGTTACATCTTGTAACCAAGCCGTGTTCCTCTCTTGGTCTATAGTCGTCATGAACACTGTAGTATTGCTTCGCAACCTATTTTTTGTGTTCCATCGTCAATGAGAAGTTGCAAAGGTTACTGTAAACCACCACTGATGCATCGGATACTACCTACTGGACTGCCCTTAGACTTTTCATGCTGTAAACTTGCAGGATTCCCCTATTGGTCGAAAGTCGTCATGTATCCGCTGGTACTGTACCACGACGCTTTTTTTGTGTTGCATAGACAATGAGAGGGTGCAGTGGTTACAGTAAATAAGCACTGGTATGTCGGATAGAAGCTTCAGGTCTACCAGCAATAGTTACATGTAGTAAACAAGCCGTGTTCCTCTCTTGGTCTAAAGTCGTCATGAACACTGTAGTATTGTTTCGCGACCTATTTTTTGTGTTGCATCG
The DNA here is from genome assembly GCF_023897955.1 of Schistocerca gregaria. Taxonomy (NCBI): domain Eukaryota; kingdom Metazoa; phylum Arthropoda; class Insecta; order Orthoptera; family Acrididae; genus Schistocerca; species Schistocerca gregaria. The sequence goes on from NC_064923.1 coordinate 106,321,971, forward strand.
TCAATGAGAAGTTGCAAAGGTTACTGTAAACCACCACTGATGCATCGGATACTAACTACTGGACTGCCTTTAGAGTTTCTATGCTGTAAAGTAGCAGGATTCCTCTATTGGTCGAAAGTCGTCATGTATCCGCTGGTACTGTACCCAGACGCATTTTTTGTGTTGCATAGACAATGAGAGGGTGCAGTGGTTACAGTAAATAAGCACTGGTGCATCGGATAGAAGCTTCAGGACTACCAGCAATAGTATCATCTTATAAACAAGCCGTGTTCCTCTCTTGGTCTATAGTCGTCATGAACACTGTAGTATTCCTTCGCGACGTATTTTTTGTGTTGCATCATTAGTGAGAAGTTGCAAAGGTTACTGTAAACCACCACTGATGCATCGGAGAGTAGCTACAAGACTGCCTTTAGAAGTTCAAAGCTGTAAAGTAACGGAATTTCTCTATGGGTCGAAAGTCGACATGTATCCGCTGGTACTGTACCACCACGCCTTTTTTGTGTTGCATAGACAATGAGAGGGTGCAGTGGTTACAGTAAATAAGCACTGGTGCGTCGGATAGAAGCTTCAGGACTACCAGCAATAGTTACATCTTGTAACCAAGCCGTGATCCTCTCTTGGTCTAAAGTCGTCATGAACACTGTAGTATTGTTTCGCGACCTATTTTTTGTGTTCCATCGTCAATGAGAAGTTGCAAAGGTTACTGTACACCACCACTGATGCATCGGATACTACCTACTGGACTGCCCTTAGACTTTTTATGCTGTAAACTAGCAGGATTCCTCTATTGGTCGAAAGTCGTCATTTATCCGCTGGTACTGTACGATGACGCATTTTTTGTGTTGCATAGACAATGAGACGGTGCAGTGGTTACAGTAAATAAGCACTGGTGCGTCGGATAGAAGCTTCAGGACTACCAGCAATAGTTACATGTAGTAACCAAGCCGTGTTCCTCTCTTGGTCTAAAGTCGTCATGAACACTGTAGTATTGTTTCGCGACCTATTTTTTGTGTTGCATCGTCAATGAGAAGTTGCAAAGGTTACTGTAAACCACCACTGATGCATCGGATACTAACTACTGGACTGCCTTTAGAGTTTCCATGCTGTAAAGTAGCAGGATTCCTCTATTGGTCGAAAGCCGTCATGTATCCGCTGGAACTGTACCCAGACGCATTTTTTGTGTTGCATAGACAATGAGAGGGTGCAGTGGTTACAGTAAATAAGCACTGGTGCGTCGGATAGAAGCTTCAGGTCTACCAGCAATAGTTACATGTAGTAACCAAGCCGTGTTCCTCTCTTGTCCTAAAGTCGTCATGAACACTGTAGTATTGCTTCGCGACGTATTTTTTGTGTTCCATCGTCAATGAGAAGTTGCAAAGGTTACTGTAAACCGCCACTGATGCATCGGATAGTAGGTACTGGACTGCCTTTAGAAGTTCAAAGCTGTAAAGTAGCAGGATTCCTCTATTGGTCGAAAGTCGTCATTTATCCGCTGGTAATGTACCACGACGCTTTTTTTGTGTTGCATAGACAATGAGAGGGTGCAGTGGTTACAGTAAATAACCACTGTTGCGTCGGATAGAAGCTTCAGGTCTACCAGCAATAGTTACATGTAGTAACCAAGCCGTGTTCCTCTCTTGGTCTAAAGTCGTTATGAACACTGTAGTATTGCTTCGTGACCTATTTTTTGTGTTCCATCGTCAATGATAAGTTGCAAACGTTACTGTAAACCACCACTGATGCATCGGATACTACCTACTGGACTGCCCTTAGACTTTTCATGCTGTAAACAAGCAGGATTCCTCTATTGGTCGAAAGTCGTCATGTATCCGCTGGTACTGTACGACGACGCATTTTTTGTGTTGCATAGACAATAAGACGGTGCAGTGGTTACAGTAAATAGGCACTGGTGCGTCGGATAGAAGCTTCAGGACTACCAGCAATAGTTACATCTTGTAACCAAGCCGTGTTCCTCTCTTGGTCTATAGTCGTCATGAACACTGTAGTATTGCTTCGCGACCTATTTTTTGTGTTCCATCGTCAATGAGAAGTTGCAAAGGTTACTGTAAACCACCACTGATGCATCGGATAGTAGCTACTGGACTGCCTTTAGAAGTTCAAAGCTGTAAAGTAGCAGGATTTCTCTATTGGTCGAAAGTGGTCATGTATCCGCTGGTACTGTACCACGACGCATTTTTTGTGTTGCATAGACAGTGAGAGGGTGCAGTGGTTTCAGTAAATAAGCACTGGGTCGTCGGATAGAAGCTTCAGGGCTACCAGCAATAGTTACATGTTGTAACCAAGCCGTGTTCCTCTCTTGGTCTATAGACGTCATGAACACTGTAGTATTGCTTCGCGACCTATTTTTTATGTTCTATCGTCAATGAGAAGTTGCAAACGTTACTGTAAAACACCACTGACGCATCGGATACTATCTACTGGACTGCCTTTAGAGTTTCCATGCTGTAAAGTAGCAGGATACCTCTATTGGTCGAAAGTCGTCATGTATCCGCTGGTACTGTACAACGACGCATTTTTTGCGTTGCATAGACAAGGAGAGGGTGCAGTGGTTACAGTAAATAAGCACTGGTGCGTCGGATAGAAGCTTCAGGACTACCAGCAATAGTTACATCTTATAAACAAGCCGTGTTCCTCTCTTGGTTTATAGTCGTCATGAACACTGTAGTATTGCTTCGCGACCTATTTTTTGTGTTGCATCATCAGTGAGAAGTTGCAAAGGTTACTGTAAACCACCACTGATGCATCGGAGAGTAGCTACAAGACTGCCTTTAGAAGTTCAAAGCTGTAAAGTAACGGAATTTCTCTATGGGTCGAAAGTCGTCATGTATCCGCTGGTTCTGTAAAACCACGCCTTTTTTGTGTTGCATAGACAATGAGAGGGTGCAGTGGTTACAGTAAATAAGCACTGGTCCGTCGGATAGAAACTTCAGGACTACCAGCAATAGTTACATCTTGTAACCAAGCCGTGTTCCTCTCTTGGTCTAAAGTCGTCATGAACACTGTAGTATTGCTTCGCGACGTATTTTTTGTGTTGCATCATCAGTGAGAAGTTGCAAAGGTTACTGTAAACCACCACTGATGCATCGGAGTGTAGCTACAAGACTGCCTTTAGAAGTTCAAAGCTGTAAAGTAACGGAATTTCTCTATGGGTCGAAAGTCGTCATGTATCCGCTGGTACTGTACCACCACGCCTTTTTTGTGTTGCATAGACAATGAGAGGGTGCAGTGGTTACAGTAAATAAGCACTGGTGCGTCGGATAGGAACTTCAGGACTACCAGCAATAGTTACATCTTGTAACCAAGCCGTGTTAATCTCTTGGTCTAAAGTCGTCATGAACACTGTAGTATTGCTTCGCGACCTATTTTTTGTGTTCCATCGTCAATGAGAAGTTGCAAACGTTACTGTAAACCACCACTGATGCATCGGATACTACCTACTGGACTGCCCTTACACTTTTCATGCTGTAAACTAGCAGGATTCCTCTATTGGCCGAAAGTCGTCATTTATCCGCTGGTACTGTACGACGACGCATTTTTTGTGTTGCATAGACAATGAGACGGTGCAGTGGTTACAGTAAATAGGCACTGGTGCGTCGGATAAAAGCTTCAGGACTACCAGCAATAGTTACATCTTGTAACCAAGCCGTGTTCCTCTCTTGGTCTATAGTCGTCATGAACACTGTAGTATTGCTTCGCGACGTATTTTTTGTGTTCCATCGTCGATGAGAAGTTGCAAAGGTTACTGTAAACCGCCACTGATGCATCGGATAGTAGCTACTGGACTGCCTTTAGAAGTTCAAAGCTGTAAAGTAGCAGGATTCCTCTATTGGTCGAAAGTCGTCATGTATCCGCTGGTAATGTACCACGACCCTTTTTTTGTGTTGCATAGACAATGAGAGCGTGCAGTGGTTACAGTAAATAAGCACTGGTGCGTCGGATAGAAGCTTGAGCACTACCAGCAATAGTTACATGTTGTAACCAAGCCGTGTTCCACTCTTGGTCTATAGACGTCATGACCACTGTAGTATTGTTTCGCGACCTATTTTCTGTGTTCCATCGTCAATGAGAAGTTGCAAAGGTTACTGTAAAACACCACTGATGCATCGGATACTACCTACTGGACTGCCCTTAGGCTTTTCATGCTGTAAACAAGCAGGATTCCTCTATTGGTCGAAAGTCGTCATGTATCTGCTGGTACTGTACCACGAGGCATTTTTTGTGTTGCATAGACAATGAGAAGGTGCAGTGGTTACAGTAAATAAGCACTGGTGCGTGGGATAGAAGCTTCAGGACTACCAGCAATAGTTACATCTTGTAACCAAGCCGTGATCCTCTCTTGGACTATAGTCGTCATGAACACTGTAGTATTGCTTCGCGACCTATTTTTTGTGTTCCATCGTCAATGAGAAGTTGCAAAGGTTACTGTAAACCACCACTGATGCATCGGATAGTAGCTACAGGACTGCCTTTAGAAGTTCAAAGCTGTAAAGTAGCAGGATTCCTCTATTGGTAGAAAGTCGTAACGAACACGGTAGTATTGCTTCGCGACCTAATTTTTGTGTGCCATCGTCAATGAGAAGTTGCAAAGGTTACTGTAAACCACCACTGATGCATCGGATACTAGCTACTAGACTAGCCTTAGAGTTTCCATGCTGTAAAGTAGCAGGATTCCTCTATTGGTCGAAAGTCGTCATGTATCCGCTGGTATTGTACCACGACGCATTTTTTGTGTTGCATAGACAATGAGAGGGTGCAGTGGTTACAGTAAATAAGCACTGGTGCGTCGGATAGAAGCTTTAGGACTACCAGCAATAGTTAAATCTTATAAACAAGCCGTGTTCCTCTCTTGGTCTATAGTCGTCATGAACACTGTAGTATTGCTTCGCGACGTATTTTTTGTCTTCCATCGTCAGTGAGAAGTTGCAAAGGTTATTGTAAACCACCACTGATGCATCGGATAGTAGCTACAGGACTCCCTTTAGAAGTTCAAAACTGTAAAGTAGCGGGATTCCTCTATTGGTCGAAAGTCGTCATGTATCCGCTGGTACCGTACCACGACGCTTTTTTGTGTTGCATAGACAATGAGAGGATGCAATGGTTACAGTAAATAAGCACTGGTGCGTCGGATAGAAGCTTGAGGACTACCAGAATTGTTACATGTTGTAACCACGCCGTGTTCCTCTCTTGGTCCATAGTCATCATGAACACTGTAGTATTGCTTCGCGACGTATTTTTTGTGTTCCATCGTCAATGAGGAGTTGCAAAGGTTACTGTAAACCACCACTGATGCATCGGATACTAGCTACTGGACTGCCTTTAGAGTTTCCATGCTGTAAAGTAGCAGGATACCCCTATTGGTCGAAAGTCGTCATGTATCCGCTGGTACTGTACCACGACGCATTTTTTGTGTTGCATAGAAAATGAGAGGGTGCAGTGGTTACAGTAAATAAGCACTGGTGCGTCGGATAGAAGCTTCAGGACTACCAGCAATAGTTACATCTTATAAACAAGCCGTGTTCCTATCTTGGTCTATAGTCGTCATGAACACTGTAGTATTGCTTCGCGACGTATTTTTTGTATTGCATTATCAGTGAGAAGTTGCAAAGGTTACTGTAAACCACCACTGATGCATCGGAGAGTAGCTACAGGACTGCCTTTAGAAGTTCAAAGCTGTAAAGTAATGGGATTTCTCTATTGGTCGAAAGTCGACATGTATCCGCTGGTACTGTACCACCACGCCTGTTTTGTGTTGCATAGACAATGAGAGGGTGCAGTGGTTACAGTAAATAAGCACTGGTGCGTCGGATAAAAGCTTCAGGACTACCAGCAATAGTTACATCTTATAAACAAGCCGTGTTCCTCTCTTGGTCTATAGTCGTCATGAACACTGTAGTATTGCTTCGCGACCTATTTTTTGTGTTCCATCATCAGTGAGAAGTTGCAAAGGTTACTGTAAACCACCACTGATGCATCGGAGAGTAGCTACAGGACTGCCTTTAGAGTTTCCATGCTGTAAAGTAGCGGGATTCCTCAATTGGTCGAAAGTCGTCATTTATCCGCTGGTTCTGCACCACGACGCATTTTTTGTGTTGCATAGACAATGAGAGGGTGCAGTGATTACAGTAAATAAGCACTGGTGCGTCGGATAGAAGCTTCAGAATTACCAGCAATAGTTACATCTTGTAACGAAGCCGTGTTCCTCTCTTGGCCTGTAGTCGTCATGAACACTGTAGTATTGCTTCGCGACCTATTTTTTGTGTTCCATCGTCAATGAGGAGTTGCAAAGGTTACTGTAAACCACCACTGATGCATCGGATACTAGCTACTGGACTGCCTTTAGAGTTTCCATGCTGTAAAGTAGCAGGATACCCCTATTGGTCGAAAGTCGTCATGTATCCGCTGGTACTGTACCACGACGCATTTTTTGTGTTGCATAGAAAATGAGAGGGTGCAGTGGTTACAGTAAATAAGCACTGGTGCGTCGGATAGAAGCTTCAGGACTACCAGCAATAGTTACATCTTATAAACAAGCCGTGTTCCTATCTTGGTCTATAGTCGTCATGAACACTGTAGTATTGCTTCGCGACGTATTTTTTGTATTGCATTATCAGTGAGAAGTTGCAAAGGTTACTGTAAACCACCACTGATGCATCGGAGAGTAGCTACAGGACTGCCTTTAGAAGTTCAAAGCTGTAAAGTAATGGGATTTCTCTATTGGTCGAAAGTCGACATGTATCCGCTGGTACTGTACCACCACGCCTGTTTTGTGTTGCATAGACAATGAGAGGGTGCAGTGGTTACAGTAAATAAGCACTGGTGCGTCGGATAAAAGCTTCAGGACTACCAGCAATAGTTACATCTTATAAACAAGCCGTGTTCCTCTCTTGGTCTATAGTCGTCATGAACACTGTAGTATTGCTTCGCGACCTATTTTTTGTGTTCCATCATCAGTGAGAAGTTGCAAAGGTTACTGTAAACCACCACTGATGCATCGGAGAGTAGCTACAGGACTGCCTTTAGAGTTTCCATGCTGTAAAGTAGCGGGATTCCTCAATTGGTCGAAAGTCGTCATTTATCCGCTGGTTCTGCACCACGACGCATTTTTTGTGTTGCATAGACAATGAGAGGGTGCAGTGATTACAGTAAATAAGCACTGGTGCGTCGGATAGAAGCTTCAGAATTACCAGCAATAGTTACATCTTGTAACGAAGCCGTGTTCCTCTCTTGGCCTGTAGTCGTCATGAACACTGTAGTATTGCTTCGCGACCTATTTTTTGTGTTCCATCGTCAATGAGAAATTGCAAAGGTTACTGTAAACCACCACTGATGCATCGGATAGTAGCTACTGGACTGCCTTTAGAAGTTCAAAGCTGTAAAGTAGCAGGATTCCTCTATTGGTCGAAAGTCGTCATGTATCCGCTGGTAATGTACCACAACGCTTTTTTTGTGTTGCATAGACAATGAGAGCGTGCAGTGGTTACAGTAAATAAGCACTGGCGCGTTGGATAGAAGCTTCAGGACTACCAGCAATAGTTACATCTTATAAACAAGCCGTGTTCCTCTCTTGGTCTATAGTCATCATGAACACTGTAGTATTGCTTCGCGACGTATTTTTTGTGTTCCATCATCAGTGAGAAGTTGCAAAGGTTACTGTAAACCACCACTGATGCATAGGAGAGTAGCTACAGGACTGCCTTTAGAAGTTCAAAGCTGTAAAGTAACGGGATTTCTCTATTGGTCGAAAGTCGTCATGTATCCGCTGGTAATGTACCACAACGCTTTTTTGTGTTGCATAGACAATGAGAGCGTGCAGTGGTTACAGTAAATAAGACTGGTGCGTTGGATAGAAGCTTCAGGACTACCAGCAATAGTTACATGTTGTAACCAAGCCGTGTTCCTCTCTTGGTCTATAGACGTCATGAACACTGTAGTATTGCTTCGCGACCTTCATTTTGTGTTCCATCGTCAATGAGATGTTGCAGTGGTTACTATAAACCACCACTGATGCATCGGATAGTAGCTACTGGACTGCCTTTAGAAGTTCAAAACTGTAAAGTAGCAGGATTCCCCTATTCGTTAAAAGTCGCCATGTATCCACTGGTACTGTACCACGAAGAATTTTTTGTGTTGCATAGACAATGAGAGGGTGCAGTGGTTACAGTAAATAAGCACTGGTGCGTCGGATAGAAGCTTCAGGATTACAAGCAATAGTTACATGTAGTAACCAAGCCATGTTCCTCTCTTGGTCTATAGTCGTCATGAACACTGTAGTATTGCTTCGCGACCTATTTTTTGTGTTGCATCGTCAATGAGAAGTTGCAAAAGTTACTGTAAACCACCACAGATGCATCGGATACTAGCTACTGGACTGCGTTTAGAGTTTCCATGCTGTAAAGTAGAAGGATTCCTCTATTGGTCGAAAGTCGTCATGTATCCGCTGGTACTGTACCAAGACGCATTTTTTGTGTTGCATAGACAATGAGAGGGTGCAGTGATTACAGTAAATAAGCACTGGTGCGTCGGATAGAAGCTTCAGAATTACCAGCAATAGTTACATCTTGTAACGAAGCCGTGTTCCTCTCTTGGCCTCTAGTCGTCATGAACACTGTGGTATTGCTTCGCGACCTATTTTTTGTGTTCCATCATCAATGAGAAGTTGCAAAGGTTACTGTAAACCACCACTGATGCATCGGATAGTAGCTACTGGACTGCCTTTAGAAGTTCAAAGCTGTAAAGTAGCAGGATTCCTCTATTGGTCGAATGTCGTCATGTATCCGCTGGTAATGTACCACGACGCTTTTTTTGTGTTGCATAGACAATGAGAGCGTGCAGTGGTTACAGTAAATAAGCACTGGTGCGTCGGATAGAAGCTTGAGCACTACCAGCAATAGTTACATCTTGTAACCAAGCCGTGATCCTCTCTTGGTCTATAGTCGTCATGAACACTGTAGTATTTTTTCGCGACCTATTTTTTGTGTTCCATCGTCAATGAGAAGTTGCAAATGTTACTGTAAACCACCACTGATGCATCGGATAGTAGCTACTGGACTGCCATTAGAAGTTCAAAGCTGTAAAGTAGCAGGATTCCTCTATTGGTCGAAAGTCGTCATGTATCCGCTGGTACTGTACCACGACGCATTTTTTGTGTTGCATAGACAATGAGAGGGTGCAGTGGTTACAGTAAATAAGCACTGGTGCGTCGGATAGAAGCTTCAGGACTACCAGCAATAGTTACATCTTGTAACGAATCCGTGTTCCTCTCTTGGCCTGTAGTCGTCATGAACACTGTAGTATTGCTTCGCGACCTATTTTTTGTGTTCCATCATCAATGAGAAGTTGCAAAGGTTACTGTAAACCACCACTGATGCATCGGATAGTAGCTACTGGACTGCCTTTAGAAGTTCAAAGCTGTAAAGTAGCAGGATCCTCTATAGGTCGAATGTCGTCATGTATCCGCTGGTAATGTACCACGACGCTTTTTTTGTGTTGCATAGACAATGAGAGCGTGCAGTGGTTACAGTAAATAAGCACTGGTGCGTCGGATAGAAGCTTGAGCACTACCAGCAATAGTTACATGTTGTAACCAAGCCGTGTTCCACTCTTGGTCTATAGACGTCATGACCACTGTAGTATTGTTTCGCGACCTATTTTCTGTGTTCCATCGTCAATGAGAAGTTGCAAAGGTTACTGTAAAACACCACTGATGCATCGGATACTACCTACTGGACTGCCCTTAGGCTTTTCATGCTTTAAACAAGCAGGATTCCTCTATTGGTCGAAAGTCGTCATGTATCTGCTGGTAATGTACCACGACGCATTTTTTGTGTTGCATAGACAATGAGAAGGTGCAGTGGTTACAGTAAATAAGCACTGGTGCGTGGGATAGAAGCTTCAGGACTACCAGCAATAGTTACATCTTGTAACCAAGCCGTGATCCTCTCTTGGACTATAGTCGTCATGAACACTGTAGTATTGCTTCGCGACCTATTTTTTGTGTTCCATCGTCAATGAGAAGTTGCAAAGGTTACTGTAAACCACCACTGATGCATCGGATAGTAGCTACAGGACTGCCTTTAGAAGTTCAAAGCTGTAAAGTAGCAGGATTCCTCTATTGGTAGAAAGTCGTAACGAACACGGTAGTATTGCTTCGCGACCTAATTTTTGTGTGCCATCGTCAATGAGAAGTTGCAAAGGTTACTGTAAACCACCACTGATGCATCGGATACTAGCTACTAGACTAGCCTTAGAGTTTCCATGCTGTAAAGTAGCAGGATTCCTCTATTGGTCGAAAGTCGTCATGTATCCGCTGGTACTGTACCACGACGCATTTTTTGTGTTGCATAGACAATGAGAGGGTGCAGTGGTTACAGTAAATAAGCACTGGTGCGTCGGATAGAAGCTTTAGGACTACCAGCAATAGTTAAATCTTATAAACAAGCCGTGTTCCTCTCTTGGTCTATAGTCGTCATGAACACTGTAGTATTGCTTCGCGACGTATTTTTTGTCTTCCATCGTCAGTGAGAAGTTGCAAAGGTTATTGTAAACCACCACTGATGCATCGGATAGTAGCTACAGGACTCCCTTTAGAAGTTCAAAACTGTAAAGTAGCGGGATTCCTCTATTGGTCGAAAGTCGTCATGTATCCGCTGGTACCGTACCACGACGCTTTTTTGTGTTGCATAGACAATGAGAGGATGCAATGGTTACAGTAAATAAGCACTGGTGCGTCGGATAGAAGCTTGAGGACTACCAGAATTGTTACATGTTGTAACCACGCCGTGTTCCTCTCTTGGTCTATAGTCATCATGAACACTGTAGTATTGCTTCGCGACGTATTTTTTGTGTTCCATCGTCAATGAGGAGTTGCAAAGGTTACTGTAAACCACCACTGATGCATCGGATACTACCTACTGGACTGCCCTTAGTGTTTCCATGCTGTAAAGTGGCAGGATTCTTCTATTGGACGAAAGTCGTAATGTATCCGCTGGTACTCTACCACGACGCATTTTTTGTGTTGCATAGACAATGAGAGGGTGCAGTGGTTACACTAAATAAGCACTGGTGCGTCGGATAGAAGCTTCAAGACTACCAGCAATAGTTACATGTTGTAACCAAGCCGTGTTCCTCTCTTGGTCTATAGTCGTCATGATCACTGTAGTATTGTTTCGCGACCTATGTTTTGTGTTCCATCGTCAATGAGAAGTTGCAAAGGTTACTGTAAACCACCACTGATGCATGGTATAGTAGCTACTGGACTGCCTTTTAGAGTTACCATGCTGTAAAGTAGCAGGATTCTTCTATTGGTCGAAAGTCGTCATGTATCCGCTGGTAATGTAGCAGGACGCACTTTTTGTGTTGCATTGACAATGAGAGGGTGCAGTGGTTACAATAAATAAGCACCGGTGCCTCGGATAGAAGCTTCAGGACTACCAGCAATAGATACATGTTGTAACCAAGCCGTGTTCCTCTCTTGGTGTATAGTCGTCATGAACACTGTAGTATTGCTCCGCGACCTATTTTTTGTGTTCCATCGTCAATGAGAAGTTGCAAAGGTTACTGTAAACCACCACTGATGCATCGGATAGTAGCTACTAGACTGCCTTTAGAGTTTCCATGCTGTAAAGTAGCAGGATTCCTCTATTGGTCGAAAGTGGTCATGTATCCGCTGGTACTGTACCACGACGCATTTTTTGTGTTGCATAGACAATGAGAGGGTGCAGTGGTTACAGTAAATAAGCACTGGTGCGTCGGATAGGAGCTTGAGGACTACCAGCAATAGTTACATGTTGTAACCAAGCCGTGTTCCTCTCTTGGTCTATAGTCGTCATGAACACTGTAGTATTTCTTCGCGACCTATTTTTTGTGTTCCATCGTCAATGAGAAGTTGCAAAGGTTACTGTAAACCACCACTGATGCATCGGATAGTAGCTACTGGACTGCCTTTAGAAGTTCAAAGCTGTAAAGTATCAGGATTCCTCTATTGGTCGAAAGTCGTCATGTATCCTCTGGTACTGTACCACGACGCATTTTCTCTGTTGCATCGACAATCAGAGGGTGCAGTGGAATACAGTAAATAATCGCCAGAGCAACGGATACAAGGTACTTGACTACCAGCAATAGTACATGTTGTAACCAAGCCGTGTTCCTCTCATGGTTTATAGTTGTCATGAACACTGTAGTATTGCTTCGCGACGTATTTTTTGTGTTCCATCGTCAATGATAAGGTGCAGAGGTTACTGTAAACCACCACTGATGCATCGGATACTATCTACTGGACTGCCTTATGGGTTACATGCTGTAATGTAGCAGGATTCCTCTATTGGTCGAATATCATCATGTATCCTCTGGTACTGTACCATCTCGCACTTGTTGTGTAGCATCGACAATGAGAGGGTGCAGCGGTGACACTAAATAAACACCAGTGCGTCGGATACAAACTACTGAACTACCTGCAATAGTACATGTTGTAAACAAGCCGTGTTCCTCTCTTGGTCTACAGTCGTCATGAACACTGTAGTATTGCTTCGCTGACGTATTTTTTCTGTTCCATCGTCAATGAGAAGGTGCAAAGGCTACTCTAAACCAGCACTGATGCATCGGATACTAACTACTGGACTGCCTTAAGAGGTTACATGCTGTAAAGTAGCAGGATTCCTCTATTGGTCGAAAGTCGTCATGTATCCTCTGGTACTGTACAACGACGCATATTTTGTGTTGCATAGACAATCAGAGGGTGCAGTGGTTACAGTAAATAAGCACTGGTGCGTCGAATAGGAGCTTGAGGACTACCAGCAATAGTTACATCTTGTAACCAAGCCGTGTTCCTCTCTTGGTCTATAGTCGTCATGAACACTGTAGTATTGCTTCGCGACTAATTTTTTGGGGTTCCATCGGCAATGAGAAGTTGCAAAGGTTACTGTAAACCACCACTGATGCATCGAATACCAGCTACTGGACGGCATTTAGAGTTTCCATTCTGTAAAGTAGCGGGATTCCCCTATCGGTTGAAAGTCGTCATGTATCCGCTGGTAATGTACCACAACGCTTTTTTTGTGTTGCATAGACAATGAGAGCGTGCAGTGGTTACAGTAAATAAGCACTGGTGCGTTGGATAGAAGCTTCAGGACTACCAGCAATACTTACACCTTATAAACAAGCCGTGTTCCTCTCTTGGTCTATAGTCGTCATGAACACTGTAGTATTGCTTCGCGACGTATTTTTTGTGTTCCATCATCAGTGAGAAGTTGCAAAGGTTACTGTAAACCACCACTGATGCATCGGATACTACCTACTGGACTGCCCTTAGACTTTTCATGCTGTAAACTAGCAGCATTCCTCTATTGGTCGAAAGTCGTCATGTATCCTCTGGTACTGTACAACGACGCATATTTTGTGTTGCATAGACAATGAGAGGGAGCAGTGGTTACAGTAAATAAGCACTGGTGCGTCGGATAGAAGCTTCAGGTCTACCAGAAATAGTTAATTGTAGTAACCAAGCCGTGTTCCTCTCTTGGCCTATAGTCGTCATGAACACGGTAGTATTGCATCGCGACCTATTTTTTGTGTTCCATCGTCAATGAGAAGTAGCAAAGGTTACTGTAAACCACCACTGATGCATCGGATAGTAGCTACTGGACTGCCTTTAGAGTTTCCATGCTGTAAAGTAGTAGGATTCCTCTATTGGTCGAAAGTCGTCATGTATCCGCTGGTACTGTACCACGACGCATTTTTTGTGTTGCATAGACAATGAGAGGGTGCAGTGGTTACAGTAAATAAGCACTGGTGCGTCGGTTAGAAGCTTCAGGACTACCAGCAATAGTTACATGTTGTAACCAAGCCGTGTTCCTCTCTTGGTCTATAGTCGTCATGAACACTGTAGTATTGCTTCGCGACCTTCATTTTGTGTTCCATCGTCAATGAGATGTTGCAGTGGTTACTATAAACCACCACTGATGCATCGGATAGTAGCTACTGGACTGCCTTTAGAAGTTCAAAACTGTAAAGTAGCAGGATTCCCCTATTCGTTAAAAGTCGCCATGTATCCACTGGTACTGTACCACGACGAATTTTTTGTGTTGCATAGACAATGAGAGGGTGCAGTGGTTACAGTAAATAAGCACTGGTGCGTCGGATAGAAGCTTCAGGACTACAAGCAATAGTTACATGTAGTAACCAAGCCATGTTCCTCTCTTGGTCTATAGTCGTCATGAACACTGTAGTATTGCTTCGCGACCTATTTTTTGTGTTGCATCGTCAATGAGAAGTTGCAAAAGTTACTGTAAACCACCACAGATGCATCGGATGCTAGCTACTGGACTGCGTTTAGAGTTTCCATGCTGCAAAGTAGAAGGATTCCTCTATTGGTCGAAAGTCGTCATGTATCCGCTGGTACTGTACCAAGACGCATTTTTTGTGTTGCATAGACAATGAGAGGGTGCAGTGATTACAGTAAATAAGCACTGGTGCGTCGGATAGAAGCTTCAGAATTACCAGCAATAGTTACATCTTGTAACGAAGCCGTGTTCCTCTCTTGGCCTGTAGTCGTCATGAACACTGTAGTATTGCTTCGCGACCTATTTTTTGTGTTCCATCGTCAATGAGAAGTTGCAAAGGTTACTGTAAACCACCACTGATGCATCGGATAGTAGCTACTGGACTGCCTTTAGAAGTTCAAAGCTGTAAAGTAGCAGGATTCCTCTATTGGTAGAAAGTCGTAATGAACACGGTAGTATTGCTTCGCGACCTAATTTTTGTGTGCCATCGTCAATGAGAAGTTGCAAAAGTTACTGTAAACCACCACAGATGCATCGGATGCTAGCTACTGGACTGCGTTTAGAGTTTCCATGCTGTAAAGTAGAAGGATTCGTCTATTGGTCGAAAGTCGTCATGTATCCGCTGGTACTGTACCAAGACGCATTTTTTGTGTTGCATAGACAATGAGAGGGTGCAGTGATTACAGTAAATAAGCACTGGTGCGTCGGATAGAAGCTTCAGAATTACCAGTAATAGTTACATCTTGTAACCAAGCCGTGTTCCTCTCTTGGTCTATAGTCGTCATGAACACTGTAGTATTGCTTCGCGACGTATTTTTTGTCTTCCATCGTCAGTGAGAAGTTGCAAGGGTTATTTTAAACCACCACTGATGCATCGGATAGTAGCTACAGGACTCCCTTTAGAAGTTCAAAACTGTAAAGTAGCGGGATTCCTCTATTGGTCGAAAGTCGTCATGTATCCGCTGGTACCGTACCACGACGCTTTTTTGTGTTGCATAGACAATGAGAGGATGCAATGGTTACAGTAAATAAGCACTGGTGCGTCGGATAGAAGCTTGAGGACTACCAGAATTGTTACATGTTGTAACCACGCCGTGTTCCTCTCTTGGTCTATAGTCATCATGAACACTGTAGTATTGCTTCGCGACGTATTTTTTGTGTTCCATCGTCAATGAGGAGTTGCAAAGGTTACTGTAAACCACCACTGATGCATCGGATACTACCTACTGGACTGCCCTTAGTGTTTCCATGCTGTAAAGTAGCAGGATTCTTCTATTGGACGAAAGTCGTAATGTATCCGCTGGTACTCTACCACGACGCATTTTTTGTGTTGCATAGACAATGAGAGGGTGCAGTGGTTACACTAAATAAGCACTGGTGCGTCGGATAGAAGCTTCAAGACTACCAGCAATAGTTACATGTTGTAACCAAGCCGTGTTCCTCTCTTGGTCTATAGTCGTCATGATCACTGTAGTATTGTTTCGCGACCTATGTTTTGTGTTCCATCGTCAATGAGAAGTAGCAAAGGTTACTGTAAACCACCACTGATGCATCGGATAGTAGCTACTGGACTGCCTTTAGAGTTTCCATGCTGTAAAGTAGTAGGATTCCTCTATTGGTCGAAAGTCGTCATGTATCCGCTGGTACTGTACCACGACGCATTTTTTGTGTTGCATAGACAATCAGAGGGTGCAGTGGTTACAGTAAATAAGCACTGGTGCGTCGGTTAGAAGCTTCAGGACTACCAGCAATAGTTACATGTTGTAACCAAGCCGTGTTCCTCTCTTGGTCTATAGTCGTCATGAACACTGTAGTATTGCTTCGCGACCTTCATTTTGTGTTCCATCGTCAATGAGATGTTGCAGTGGTTACTATAAACCACCACTGATGCATCGGATAGTAGCTACTGGACTGCCTTTAGAAGTTCAAAACTGTAAAGTAGCAGGATTCCCCTATTCGTTAAAAGTCGCCATGTATCCACTGGTACTGTACCACGACGAATTTTTTGTGTTGCATAGACAATGAGAGGGTGCAGTGGTTACAGTAAATAAGCACTGGTGCGTCGGATAGAAGCTTCAGGACTACAAGCAATAGTTACATGTAGTAACCAAGCCATGTTCCTCTCTTGGTCTATAGTCGTCATGAACACTGTAGTATTGCTTCGCGACCTATTTTTTGTGTTGCATCGTCAATGAGAAGTTGCAAAAGTTACTGTAAACCACCACAGATGCATCGGATGCTAGCTACTGGACTGCGTTTAGAGTTTCCATGCTGCAAAGTAGAAGGATTC
Organism: Schistocerca gregaria; assembly: GCF_023897955.1. NCBI lineage: Eukaryota > Metazoa > Arthropoda > Insecta > Orthoptera > Acrididae > Schistocerca > Schistocerca gregaria. Next base: position 106,338,555 of record NC_064923.1, read on the forward strand.
CTCTATTGGTCGAAAGTCGTCATGTATCCGCTGGTACTGTACCAAGACGCATTTTTTGTGTTGCATAGACAATGAGAGGGTGCAGTGATTACAGTAAATAAGCACTGGTGCGTCGGATAGAAGCTTCAGAATTACCAGCAATAGTTACATCTTGTAACGAAGCCGTGTTCCTCTCTTGGCCTGTAGTCGTCATGAACACTGTAGTATTGCTTCGCGACCTATTTTTTGTGTTCCATCGTCAATGAGAAGTTGCAAAGGTTACTGTAAACCACCACTGATGCATCGGATAGTAGCTACTGGACTGCCTTTAGAAGTTCAAAGCTGTAAAGTAGCAGGATTCCTCTATTGGTAGAAAGTCGTAATGAACACGGTAGTATTGCTTCGCGACCTAATTTTTGTGTGCCATCGTCAATGAGAAGTTGCAAAAGTTACTGTAAACCACCACAGATGCATCGGATGCTAGCTACTGGACTGCGTTTAGAGTTTCCATGCTGTAAAGTAGAAGGATTCCTCTATTGGTCGAAAGTCGTCATGTATCCGCTGGTACTGTACCAAGACGCATTTTTTGTGTTGCATAGACAATGAGAGGGTGCAGTGATTACAGTAAATAAGCACTGGTGCGTCGGATAGAAGCTTCAGAATTACCAGTAATAGTTACATCTTGTAACCAAGCCGTGTTCCTCTCTTGGTCTATAGTCGTCATGAACACTGTAGTATTGCTTCGCGACGTATTTTTTGTCTTCCATCGTCAGTGAGAAGTTGCAAAGGTTATTGTAAACCACCACTGATGCATCGGATAGTAGCTACAGGACTCCCTTTAGAAGTTCAAAACTGTAAAGTAGCGGGATTCCTCTATTGGTCGAAAGTCGTCATGTATCCGCTGGTACCGTACCACGACGCTTTTTTGTGTTGCATAGACAATGAGAGGATGCAATGGTTACAGTAAATAAGCACTGGTGCGTCGGATAGAAGCTTGAGGACTACCAGAATTGTTACATGTTGTAACCACGCCGTGTTCCTCTCTTGGTCTATAGTCATCATGAACACTGTAGTATTGCTTCGCGACGTATTTTTTGTGTTCCATCGTCAATGAGGAGTTGCAAAGGTTACTGTAAACCACCACTGATGCATCGGATACTACCTACTGGACTGCCCTTAGTGTTTCCATGCTGTAAAGTAGCAGGATTCTTCTATTGGACGAAAGTCGTAATGTATCCGCTGGTACTCTACCACGACGCATTTTTTGTGTTGCATAGACAATGAGAGGGTGCAGTGGTTACAGTAAATAAGCACTGGTGCGTCGGATAGAAGCTTCAAGACTACCAGCAATAGTTACATGTTGTAACCAAGCCGTGTTCCTCTCTTGGTCTATAGTCGTCATGATCACTGTAGTATTGTTTCGCGACCTATGTTTTGTGTTCCATCGTCAATGAGAAGTTGCAAAGGTTACTGTAAACCACCACTGATGCATCGGACACTAACTACTGGACTGCCTTTTAGAGTTACCATGCTGTAAAGTAGCAGGATTCTTCTATTGGTCGAAAGTCGTCATGTATCCGCTGGTAATGTAGCAGGACGCACTTTTTGTGTTGCATTGACAATGAGAGGGTGCAGTGGTTACAATAAATAAGCACTGGTGCCTCGGATAGAAGCTTCAGGACTACCAGCAATAGATACATGTTGTAACCAAGCTGTGTTCCTCTCTTGGTGTATAGTCGTCATGAACACTGTAGTATTGCTCCGCGACCTATTTTTTGTGTTCCATCGTCAATGAGAAGTTGCAAAGGTTACTGTAAACCACCACTGATGCATCGGATAGTAGCTACTAGACTGCCTTTAGAGTTTCCATGCTGTAAAGTAGCAGGATTCCTCTATTGGTCGAAAGTGGTCATGTATCCGCTGGTACTGTACCACGACGCATTTTCTCTGTTGCATCGACAATGAGAGGGTGCAGTGGAATACAGTAAATAATCGCCAGAGCAACGGATACAAGGTACTTGACTACCAGCAATAGTACATGTTGTAACCAAGCCGTGTTCCTCTCATGGTTTATAGTTGTCATGAACACTGTAGTATTGCTTCGCGACGTATTTTTTGTGTTCCATCGTCAATGAGAAGGTGCAGAGGTTACTGTAAACCACCACTGATGCATCGGATACTATCTACTGGACTGCCTTATGGGTTACATGCTGTAATGTAGCAGGATTCCTCTATTGGTCGAATATCATCATGTATCCTCTGGTACTGTACCATCTCGCATTTGTTGTGTAGCATCGACAATGAGAGGGTGCAGCGGTGACACTAAATAAACACCAGTGCGTCGGATACAAACTACTGAACTACCTGCAATAGTACATGTTGTAAACAAGCCGTGTTCCTCTCTTGGTCTACAGTCGTCATGAACACTGTAGTATTGCTTCGCTGACGTATTTTTTCTGTTCCATCGTCCATGAGAAGGTGCAAAGGCTACTCTAAACCAGCACTGATGCATCGGATACTAACTACTGGACTGCCTTAAGAGGTTACATGCTGTAAAGTAGCAGGATTCCTCTATTGGTCGAAAGTCGTCATGTATCCTCTGGTACTGTACAACGACGCATATTTTGTGTTGCATAGACAATCAGAGGGTGCAGTGGTTACAGTAAATAAGCACTGGTGCGTCGAATAGGAGCTTGAGGACTTCCAGCAATAGTTACATCTTGTAACCAAGCCGTGTTCCTCTCTTGGTCTATAGTCGTCATGAACAATGTAGTATTGCTTCGTGACCTATTTTTTGGGGTTCCATCGGCAATGAGAAGTTGCAAAGGTTACTGTAAACCACCACTGATGCATCGAATACCAGCTACTGGACTGCATTTAGAGTTTCCATTCTGTAAAGTAGCGGGATTCCTCTATCGGTTGAAAGTCGTCATGTATCCGCTGGTACGGTACCACGACGCATTTTTTGTGTTGCATAGATAATGAGAGAGTGCAGTGGTTGCAGTAAATAAGCACTGGTTCGTCGGATAGAAGCTTCAGGTCTACCAGCAATAGTTACATGTTGTAACCAAGCCGTGTTCCTCTCTTGGTCTATAGTCGACATGAACACTGTAGTATTGCTTCGCGACCAATTTTTTGTCTTCCATCGTCAATGAGAGGTTGCATAGGTTACTGTAAACCACCACTGATGCATCGGATAGTAGCTACTGGACTGCCTTTAGAAGTTCAAAGCTGTAAAGTAGCAGGATTCCTCTATTGGTCGAAAATCGTCACGTATCCTCTAGTACTGTACCACCTAGCATTTTTTGTGTTGCATAGACAATGAGAAGGTGCAGTGGTTACAGTAAATAAGCACTGGTGCGTGGGATAGAAGCTTCAGGACTACCAGCAATAGTTACATCTTGTAACCAAGCCGTGATCCTCTCTTGGTCTATAGTCGTCATGAACACTGTAGTATTGCTTCGCGACCTATTTTTTGTGTTCCATCGTCAATGAGAAGTTGCAAAGGTTACTGTAAACCACCACTGATGCATCGGATAGTAGCTACAGGACTGCCTTTAGAAGTTCAAAGCTGTAAAGTAGCAGGATTCCTCTATTGGTAGAAAGTCGTAATGAACACAGTAGTATTGCTTCGCGACCTAATTTTTGTGTGCCATCGTCAATGAGAAGTTGCAAAGGTTACTGTAAACCACCACTGATGCATCGGATACTAGCTACTAGACTAGCCTTAGAGTTTCCATGCTGTAAAGTAGCAGGATTCCTCTATTGGTCGAAAGTCGTCATGTATCCGCTGGTACTGTACCACGACGCATTTTTTGTGTTGCATAGACAATGAGAGGGTGCAGTGGTTACAGTAAATAAGCACTGGTGCGTCGGATAGAAGCTTTAGGACTACCAGCAATAGTTAAATCTTATAAACAAGCCGTGTTCCTCTCTTGGTCTATAGTCGTCATGAACACTGTAGTATTGCTTCGCGACGTATTTTTTGTCTTCCATCGTCAGTGAGAAGTTGCAAAGGTTATTGTAAACCACCACTGATGCATCGGATAGTAGCTACAGGACTCCCTTTAGAAGTTCAAAACTGTAAAGTAGCGGGATTCCTCTATTGGTCGAAAGTCGTCATGTATCCGCTGGTACCGTACCACGACGCTTTTTTGTGTTGCATAGACAATGAGAGGATGCAATGGTTACAGTAAATAAGCACTGGTGCGTCGGATAGAAGCTTGAGGACTACCAGAATTGTTACATGTTGTAACCACGCCGTGTTCCTCTCTTGGTCTATAGTCATCATGAACACTGTAGTATTGCTTCGCGACGTATTTTTTGTGTTCCATCGTCAATGAGGAGTTGCAAAGGTTACTGTAAACCACCACTGATGCATCGGGTACTACCTACTGGACTGCCCTTAGTGTTTCCATGCTGTAAAGTAGCAGGATTCTTCTATTGGACGAAAGTCGTAATGTATCCGCTGGTACTCTACCACGACGCATTTTTTGTGTTGCATAGACAATGAGAGGGTGCAGTGGTTACACTAAATAAGCACTGGTGCGTCGGATAGAAGCTTCAAGACTACCAGCAATAGTTACATGTTGTAACCAAGCCGTGTTCCTCTCTTGGTCTATAGTCGTCATGATCACTGTAGTATTGTTTCGCGACCTATGTTTTGTGTTCCATCGTCAATGAGAAGTTGCAAAGGTTACTGTAAACCACCACTGATGCATCGGATACTAACTACTGGACTGCCTTTTAGAGTTACCATGCTGTAAAGTAGCAGGATTCTTCTATTCGTCGAAAGTCGTCATGTATCCGCTGGTAATGTAGCAGGACGCACTTTTTGTGTTGTATTGACAATGAGAGGGTGCAGTGGTTACAATAAATAAGCACTGGTGCGTCGGATAGAAGCTTCAGGACTACCAGCAATAGATACATGTTGTAACCAAGCCGTGTTCCTCTCTTGGTGTATAGTCGTCATGAACACTGTAGTATTGCTCCGCGACCTATTTTTTGTGTTCCATCGTCAATGAGAAGTTGCAAAGGTTACTGTAAACCACCACTGATGCATCGGATAGTAGCTACTAGACTGCCTTTAGAGTTTCCATGCTGTAAAGTAGCAGGATTCCTCTATTGGTCGAAAGTGGTCATGTATCCGCTGGTACTGTACCACGACGCATTTTTTGTGTTGCATAGACAATGAGAGAGTGCAGTGGTTACAGTAAATAAGCACTGGTGCGTCGGATAGGAGCTTGAGGACTACCAGCAATAGTTACATGTTGTAACCAAGCCGTGTTCCTCTCTTGGTCTATAGTCGTCATGAACACTGTAGTATTGCTTCGCGACCTATTTTTTGTGTTCCATCGTCAATGAGAAGTTGCAAAGGTTACTGTAAACCACCACTGATGCATCGGATAGTAGCTACTGGACTGCCTTTAGAAGTTCAAAGCTGTAAAGTATCAGGATTCCTCTATTGGTCGAAAGTCGTCATGTATCCTCTGGTACTGTACCACGACGCATTTTCTCTGTTGCATCGACAATCAGAGGGTGCAGTGGAATACAGTAAATAATCGCCAGAGCAACGGATACAAGGTACTTGACTACCAGCAATAGTACATGTTGTAACCAAGCCGTGTTCCTCTCATGGTTTATAGTTGTCATGAACACTGTAGTATTGCTTCGCGACGTATTTTTTGTGTTCCATCGTCAATGAGAAGGTGCAGAGGTTACTGTAAACCACCACTGATGCATCGGATACTATCTACTGGACTGCCTTATGGGTTACATGCTGTAATGTAGCAGGATTCCTCTATTGGTCGAATATCATCATGTATCCTCTGGTACTGTACCATCTCGCATTTGTTGTGTAGCATCGACAATGAGAGGGTGCAGCGGTGACACTAAATAAACACCAGTGCGTCGGATACAAACTACTGAACTACCTGCAATAGTACATGTTGTAAACAAGCCGTGTTCCTCTCTTGGTCTACAGTCGTCATGAACACTGTAGTATTGCTTCGCTGACGTATTTTTTCTGTTCCATCGTCCATGAGAAGGTGCAAAGGCTACTCTAAACCAGCACTGATGCATCGGATACTAACTACTGGACTGCCTTAAGAGGTTACATGCTGTAAAGTAGCAGGATTCCTCTATTGGTCGAAAGTCGTCATGTATCCTCTGGTACTGTACAACGACGCATATTTTGTGTTGCATAGACAATCAGAGGGTGCAGTGGTTACAGTAAATAAGCACTGGTGCGTCGAATAGGAGCTTGAGGACTACCAGCAATAGTTACATCTTGTAACCAAGCCGTGTTCCTCTCTTGGTCTATAGTCGTCATGAACACTGTAGTATTGCTTCGCGACCTATTTTTTGGGGTTCCATCGGCAATGAGAAGTTGCAAAGGTTACTGTAAACCACCACTGATACATCGAATACCAGCTACTGGACTGCATTTAGAGTTTCCATTCTGTAAAGTAGCGGGATTCCTCTATCGGTTGAAAGTCGTCATGTATCCAGTGGTAATGTACCACAACGCTTTTTTTGTGTTGCATAGACAATGAGAGCGTGCAGTGGTTACAGTAAATAAGCACTGGTGCGTTGGATAGAAGCTTCAGGGCTACCAGCAATAGTTACATCTTATAAACAAGCCGTGTTCCTCTCTTGGTCTATAGTCGTCATGAACACTGTAGTATTGCTTCGCGACGTATTTTTTGTGTTGCACCATCAGTGAGAAGTTGCAAAGGTTACTGTAAACCACCACTGATGCATCGGATACTACCTACTGGACTGCCCTTAGACTTTTCATGCTGTAAACTAGCAGGATTCCTCTATTGGTCGAAAGTCGTCATGTAACCTCTGGTACTGTACAACGACGCATATTTTGTGTTGTATAGACAATGAGAGGGAGCAGTGGTTACAGTAAATAAGCACTGGTGCGTCGGATAGAAGCTTCAGGTCTACCAGAAATAGTTAAATGTAGTAACCAAGCCGTGTTCCTCTCTTGGTCTATAGTCGTCATGAACACGGTAGTATTGCATCGCGACCTATTTTTTGTGTTCCATCGTCAATGAGAAGTAGCAAAGGTTACTGTAAACCACCACTGATGCATCGGATAGTAGCTACTGGACTGCCTTTAGAGTTTCCATGCTGTAAAGTAGTAGGATTCCTCTATTGGTCGAAAGTCGTCATGTATCCGCTGGTACTGTACCACGACGCATTTTTTGTGTTGCATAGACAATGAGAGGGTGCAGTGGTTACAGTAAATAAGCACTGGTGCGTCGGTTAGAAGCTTCAGGACTACCAGCAATAGTTACATGTTGTAACCAAGCCGTGTTCCTCTCTTGGTCTATAGTCGTCATGAACACTGTAGTATTGCTTCGCGACCTTCATTTTGTGTTCCATCGTCAATGAGATGTTGCAGTGGTTACTATAAACCACCACTGATGCATCGGATAGTAGCTACTGGACTGCCTTTAGAAGTTCAAAACTGTAAAGTAGCAGGATTCCCCTATTCGTTAAAAGTCGCCATGTATCCACTGGTACTGTACCACGACGAATTTTTTGTGTTGCATAGACAATGAGAGGGTGCAGTGGTTACAGTAAATAAGCACTGGTGCGTCGGATAGAAGCTTCAGGACTACAAGCAATAGTTACATGTAGTAACCAAGCCATGTTCCTCTCTTGGTCTATAGTCGTCATGAACACTGTAGTATTGCTTCGCGACCTATTTTTTGTGTTGCATCGTCAATGAGAAGTTGCAAAAGTTACTGTAAACCACCACAGATGCATCGGATGCTAGCTACTGGACTGCGTTTAGAGTTTCCATGCTGTAAAGTAGAAGGATTCCTCTATTGGTCGAAAGTCGTCATGTATCCGCTGGTACTGTACCAAGACGCATTTTTTGTGTTGCATAGACAATGAGAGGGTGCAGTGATTACAGTAAATAAGCACTGGTGCGTCGGATAGATGCTTCAGAATTACCAGCAATAGTTACATCTTGTAACGAAGCCGTGTTCCTCTCTTGGCCTGTAGTCGTCATGAACACTGTAGTATTGCTTCGCGACCTATTTTTTGTGTTCCATCATCAATGAGAAGTTGCAAAGGTTACTGTAAACCACCACTGATGCATCGGATAGTAGCTACTGGACTGCCTTTAGAAGTTCAAAGCTGTAAAGTAGCAGGATTCCTCTATTGGTCGAATGTCGTCATGTATCCGCTGGTAATGTACCACGACGCTTTTTTTGTGTTGCATAGACAATGAGAGCGTGCAGTGGTTACAGTAAATAAGCTCTGGTGCGTCGGATAGAAGCTTGAGCACTACCAGCAATAGTTACATGTTGTAACCAAGCCGTGTTCCACTCTTGGTCTATAGACGTCATGAACACTGTAATATTGTTTCGCGACCTATTTTCTGTGTTCCATCGTCAATGAGAAGTTGCAAAGGTTACTGTAAAACACCACTGATGCATCGGATACTAGCTACTGGACTGCGTTTAGACTTTCCATGCTGTAAAGTAGCAGGATTCCTCCATTGGTCGAAAGTCGTCATGTATCTGCTGGTACTGTACCACGACGCATTTTTTGTGTTGCATAGACAATGAGAAGGTGCCGTGGTTACAGTAAATAAGCACTGGTGCGTGGGATAGAAGCTTCAGGACTACCAGCAATAGTTACATCTTGTAACCAAGCCGTGATCCTCTCTTGGTCTATAGTCGTCATGAACACTGTAGTATTGCTTCGCGACCTATTTTTTGTGTTCCATCGTCAATGAGAAGTCGCAAAGGTTACTGTAAACCACCACTGATGCATCGGATAGTAGCTACAGGACTGCCTTTAGAAGTTCAAAGCTGTAAAGTAGCAGGATTCCTCTATTGGTAGAAAGTCGTAATGAACACGGTAGTATTGCTTCGCGACCTAATTTTTGTGTGCCATCGTCAATGAGAAGTTGCAAAGGTTACTGTAAACCACCACTGATGCATCGGATACTAGCTACTAGACTAGCCTTAGAGTTTCCATGCTGTAAAGTAGCAGGATTCTTCTATTGGACGAAAGTCGTAAAGTATCCGCTGGTACTCTACCACGACGCATTTTTTGTGTTGCATAGACAATGAGAGGGTGCAATGGTTACAGTAAATAAGCACTGGTGCGTCGGATAGAAGCTTGAGGACTACCAGAATTGTTACATGTTGTAACCACGCCGTGTTCCTCTCTTGGTCTATAGTCATCATGAACACTGTAGTATTGCTTCGCGACGTATTTTTTGTGTTCCATCGTCAATGAGGAGTTGCAAAGGTTACTGTAAACCACCACTGATGCATCGGATACTACCTACTGGACTGCCCTTAGTGTTTCCATGCTGTAAAGTAGCAGGATTCTTCTATTGGACGAAAGTCGTAATGTATCCGCTGGTACTCTACCACGACGCATTTTTTGTGTTGCATAGACAATGAGAGGGTGCAGTGGTTACACTAAATAAGCACTGGTGCGTCGGATAGAAGCTTCAAGACTACCAGCAATAGTTACATGTTGTAACCAAGCCGTGTTCCTCTCTTGGTCTATAGTCGTCATGATCACTGTAGTATTGTTTCGCGACCTATGTTTTGTGTTCCATCGTCAATGAGAAGTTGCAAAGGTTACTGTAAACCACCACTGATGCATGGTATAGTAGCTACTGGACTGCCTTTTAGAGTTACCATGCTGTAAAGTAGCAGGATTCTTCTATTGGTCGAAAGTCGTCATGTATCCGCTGGTAATGTAGTAGGACGCACTTTTTGTGTTGTATTGACAATGAGAGGGTGCAGTGGTTACAATAAATAAGCACTGGTGCCTCGGATAGAAGCTTCAGGACTACCAGCAATAGATACATGTTGTAACCAAGCCGTGTTCCTCTCTTGGTGTATAGTCGTCATGAACACTGTAGTATTGCTCCGCGACCTATTTTTTGTGTTCCATCGTCAATGAGAAGTTGCAAAGGTTACTGTAAACCACCACTGATGCATCGGATAGTAGCTACTAGACTGCCTTTAGAGTTTCCATGCTGTAAAGTAGCAGGATTCCTCTATTGGTCGAAAGTGGTCATGTATCCGCTGGTACTGTACCACGACGCATTTTTTGTGTTGCATAGACAATGAGAGAGTGCAGTGGTTACAGTAAATAAGCACTGGTGCGTCGGATAGGAGCTTGAGGACTACCAGCAATAGTTACATGTTGTAACCAAGCCGTGTTCCTCTCTTGGTCTATAGTCGTCATGAACACTGTAGTATTGCTTCGCGACCTATTTTTTGTGTTCCATCGTCAATGAGAAGTTGCAAAGGTTACTGTAAACCACCACTGATGCATCGGATAGTAGCTACTGGACTGCCTTTAGAAGTTCAAAGCTGTAAAGTATCAGGATTCCTCTATTGGTCGAAAGTCGTCATGTATCCTCTGGTACTGTACCACGACGCATTTTCTCTGTTGCATCGACAATGAGAGGGTGCAGTGGAATACAGTAAATAATCGCCAGAGCAACGGATACAAGGTACTTGACTACCAGCAATAGTACATGTTGTAACCAAGCCGTGTTCCTCTCATGGTTTATAGTTGTCATGAACACTGTAGTATCGCTTCGCGACGTATTTTTTGTGTTCCATCGTCAATGAGAAGGGGCAGAGGTTACTGTAAACCACCACTGATGCATCGGATACTATCTACTGGACTGCCTTATGGGTTACATGCTGTAATGTAGCAGGATTCCTCTATTGGTCGAATATCATCATGTATCCTCTGGTACTGTACCATCTCGCATTTGTTGTGTAGCATCGACAATGAGAGGGTGCAGCGGTGACACTAAATAAACACCAGTGCGTCGGATACAAACTACTGAACTACCTGCAATAGTACATGTTGTAAACAAGCCGTGTTTCTCTCTTGGTCTACAGTCGTCATGAACACTGTAGTATTGCTTCGCTGACGTATTTTTTCTGTTCCATCGTCCATGAGAAGGTGCAAAGGCTACTCTAAACCAGCACTGATGCATCGGATACTAACTACTGGACTGCCTTAGGAGGTTACATGCTGTAAAGTAGCAGGATTCCTCTATTGGTCGAAAGTCGTCATGTATCCTCTGGTACTGTACAACGACGCATATTTTGTGTTGCATAGACAATCAGAGGGTGCAGTGGTTACAGTAAATAAGCACTGGTGCGTCGAATAGGAGCTTGAGGACTACCAGCAATAGTTACATCTTGTAACCAAGCCGTGTTCCTCTCTTGGTCTATAGTCGTCATGAACACTGTAGTATTGCTTCGCGACCTATTTTTTGGGGTTCCATCGGCAATGAGAAGTTGCAAAGGGTACTGTAAACCACCACTGATGCATCGGATAGTAGCTACTAGACTGCCTTTAGAGTTTCCATTCTGTAAAGTAGCGGGAATCCTCTATCGGTTGAAAGTCGTCATGTATCCGCTGGTACGGTACCACGACGCATTTTTTGTGTTGCATAGATAATGAGAGAGTGCAGTGGTTGCAGTAAATAAGCACTGGTTCGTCGGATAGAAGCTTCAGGTCTACCAGCAATAGTTACATGTTGTAACCAAGCCGTGTTCCTCTCTTGGTCTATAGTCGTCATGAACACTGTAGTATTGCTTCGCGACCAATTTTTTGTCTTCCATCGTCAATGAGAGGTTGCATAGGTTACTGTAAACCACCACTGATGCATCGGATAGTAGCTACTGGACTGCCTTTAGAAGTTCAAAGCTGTAAAGTAGCAGGATTCCTCTATTGGTCGAAAATCGTCACGTATCCTCTGGTACTGTACCACCTAGCATTTTTTGTGTTGCATAGACAATGAGATTGTGCAGCGGTGACAGTAAATAAGCAACAGTGCATCGGATACAAACTACTGAACTACCAGCAATAGCACATGTTGTAACCAAGCCGTGTTCCTCTCATGGTTTACAGTTGTCATGAACACTGTACTATTGCTTCGCGACGTATTTTTTGTGTTCCATCGTCTATGAGAAGGTGCAAAGGTTACTGTAAACCAGCACTGATGCATCGGATAGTAGCTACTGGATTGCCTTTAGAAGTTCAAAGCTGTAAAGTAGCAGGATTCCTCTATTGGTCGAAAGTGGTCATGTATCCGCTGGTACTGTACCACGACGCATTTTTTGTGTTGCATAGACAATGAGAGAGTGCAGTGGTTACAGTAAATAAGCACTGGTGCGTCGGATAGGAGCTTGAGGACTACCAGCAATAGTTACATGTTGTAACCAAGCCGTGTTCCTCTCTTGGTCTATAGTCGTCATGAACACTGTAGTATTGCTTCGCGACCTATTTTTTGTGTTCCGTCGTCAATGAGAAGTTGCAAAGGTTACTGTAAACCACCACTGATGCATCGGATAGTAGCTACTGGACTGCCTTTAGAAGTTCAAAGCTGTAAAGTATCAGGATTCCTCTATTGGTCGAAAGTCGTCATGTATCCTCTTGTACTGTACCACGACGCATTTTCTCTGTTGCATCGACAATGAGAGGGTGCAGTGGAATACAGTAAATAATCGCCAGAGCAACGGATACAAGGTACTTGACTACCAGCAATAGTACATGTTGTAACCAAGCCGTGTTCCTCTCATGGTTTATAGTTGTCATGAACACTGTAGTATCGCTTCGCGACGTATTTTTTGTGTTCCATCGTCAATGAGAAGGGGCAGAGGTTACTGTAAACCACCACTGATGCATCGGATACTATCTACTGGACTGCCTTATGGGTTACATGCTGTAATGTAGCAGGATTCCTCTATTGGTCGAATATCATCATGTATCCTCTGGTACTGTACCATCTCGCATTTGTTGTGTAGCATCGACAATGAGAGGGTGCAGCGGTGACACTAAATAAACACCAGTGCGTCGGATACAAACTACTGAACTACCTGCAATAGTACATGTTGTAAACAAGCCGTGTTTCTCTCTTGGTCTACAGTCGTCATGAACACTGTAGTATTGCTTCGCTGACGTATTTTTTCTGTTCCATCGTCCATGAGAAGGTGCAAAGGTTACTGTAAACCAGCACTGATGCATCGGATAGTAGCTACTGGACTGCCTTTAGAAGTTCAAAGCTGTAAAGTAGCAGGATTCCTCTATTGGTCGAAAATCGTCACGTATCCTCTGGTACTGTACCACCTAGCATTTTTTGTGTTGCATAGACAATGAGATTGTGCAGCGGTGACAGTAAATAAGCAACAGTGCATCGGATACAAACTACTGAACTACCAGCAATAGCACATGTTGTAACCAAGCCGTGTTCCTCTCATGGTTTACAGTTGTCATGAACACTGTACTATTGCTTCGCGACGTATTTTTTGTGTTCCATCGTCTATGAGAAGGTGCAAAGGTTACTGTAAACCAGCACTGATGCATCGGATAGTAGCTACTGGATTGCCTTTAGAAGTTCAAAGCTGTAAAGTAGCAGGATTCCTCTATTGGTCGAAAGTCGTCAAGTATCCTCTGGTACTGTACCACGACGCATTTTCTCTGTTGCATCGACAATGAGAGGATGCAGTGGAATACAGTAAATAATCGCCAGAGCAACGGATACAATTTACTTGACTACCAGCAATAGTACATGTTGTAACCAAGCCGTGTTCCTCTCATGGTTTACAGTGGTCATGAACACTGTAGTATTGCTTCACGACGTATTTTTTGTGTTCCATCGTCAATGAGAAGGTGCAAAGGTTACTGAAAACCAGCACTGATGCATCGGATACTATCTACTGGACTGCCTTATGGGTTACATGCTGTAATGTAGCAGGATTCCTCTATTGGTCGAATATCATCATGTATCCTCTGGTACTGTACCATCTCGCATTTTTTGTGTAGCATCGACAAAGAGAGGGGGCCGCGGTGACAGTAAAAAGCACCAGTGCATCGGATACAAACTACTGAACTACCAGCAATAGTACATGTTGTAACAAAGCCGTGTTAATCTCTTGGTCTACAGTCGTCATGAACACTGTAGTATTGCTTCGCTGACGTATTTTTTCTGTTCCATCGTCCATGAGAAGGTGCAAAGGCTACTCTAAACCAGCACTGATGCATCGGATACTAACTACTGGACTGCCTTAAGAGGTTCCATGCTGTAAAGTAGCAGGATTCCTCTATTGGTCGAAAGTCGTCATGTATCCTCTGGTACTGTACAACAACGCATTTTTTGTGTTGCATCGACAATGAGAGGATGCAGTGGTTACAGTAAATAAGCACTGGTGCGTCGGATAGGAGCTTGAGGACTACCAGCAATAGTTACATCTTGTAACCAAGCTGAGTTCCTCTCTTGGTCTATAGTCGTCATGAACACAGTAGTATTGCTTCGCGACGTATTTTTTGTGTTCCATCGTCAATGAGAAGTTGCAAAGGTTACTGTAAACCGCCACTGATGCACCGGATAGTAGCTACTGGACTGCCTGTAGAAGTAAAAAGCTGTAAAGTAGCAGGATTCCTCTATTGGTCGAAAGTCGTCATGAACACTGTAGTATTGCTTCGCGACCTGTTTTTTGTGTTCCATCGTCAATGAGAAGTTGCAGAGCTTACTGAAAACCACCACTGATGCATCGGATACTAGCTACTGGACTGCCATTAGAGTTTCCATGTGGTAAAGTAGCTGGATTCCTCTATTGGTCTAAAGTCGTCATATATCCGCTGGTACTGTACCACGACTCATTTTTTGTGTTGCATAGACAATGAGAGGGTGCAGTGGTTACAGTAAATAAACACTGATGCCTCGGATAGAAGCTTCAGGACTACCAGTAATAGTTATATGTTGTAACCAAGCCGTGTTCCTCTCTTGGTCTATAGTCGTCATGAACACTGTAGTATTGCTTTGCGACCTATTTTTTTGGTTCCATCGGCAATGAGAACTTGCAAAGGTTACTGTAAACCACGACTGATGCATCGGATACCAGCTACTGGACTGCATTTAGAGTTTCCATTCTGTAAAGTAGCGGGATTCCTCTATCGGTTGAAAGTCGTCATGTATCCGCTGGTACCGTACCACGACGCATTTTTTGTGTTGCATAGACAATGAGAAGGTGCAGTGGTTACAGTAAATAAGCACTGGTGCGTGGGATAGAAGCTTCAGGACTACCAGCAATAGTTACATCTTGTAACCAAGCCGTGATCCTCTCTTGGTCTATAGTCGTCATGAACACTGTAGTATTGCTTCGCGACCTATTTTTTGTGTTCCATCGTCAATGAGAAGTTGCAAAGGTTACTGTAAACCACCACTGATGCATCGGATAGTAGCTACAGGACTGCCTTTAGAAGTTCAAAGCTGTAAAGTAGCAGGATTCCTCTATTGGTAGAAAGTCGTAATGAACACGGTAGTATTGCTTCGCGACCTAATTTTTGTGTGCCATCGTCAATGAGAAGTTGCAAAGGTTACTGTAAACCACCACTGATGCATCGGATACTAGCTACTAGACTAGCCTTAGAGTTTCCATGCTGTAAAGTAGCAGGATTCTTCTATTGGACGAAAGTCGTAATGTATCCGCTGGTACTCTACCACGACGCATTTTTTGTGTTGCATAGACAATGAGAGGGTGCAATGGTTACAGTAAATAAGCACTGGTGCGTCGGATAGAAGCTTGAGGACTACCAGAATTGTTACATCTTGTAACCACGCCGTGTTCCTCTCTTGGTCTATAGTCATCATGAACACTGTAGTATTGCTTCGCGACGTATTTTTTGTGTTCCATCGTCAATGAGGAGTTGCAAAGGTTACTGTAAACCACCACTGATGCATCGGATACTACCTACTGGACTGCCCTTAGTGTTTCCATGCTGTAAAGTAGCAGGATTCTTCTATTGGACGAAAGTCGTAATGTATCCGCTGGTACTCTACCACGACGCATTTTTTGTGTTGCATAGACAATGAGAGGGTGCAGTGGTTATACTAAATAAGCACTGGTGCGTCGGATAGAAGCTTCAAGACTACCAGCAATAGTTACATGTTGTAACCAAGCCGTGTTCCTCTCTTGGTCTATAGTCGTCATGATCACTGTAGTATTGTTTCGCGACCTATGTTTTGTGTTCCATCGTCAATGAGAAGTTGCAAAGGTTACTGTAAACCACCACTGATGCATGGTATAGTAGCTACTGGACTGCCTTTTAGAGTTACCATGCTGTAAAGTAGCAGGATTCTTCTATTGGTCGAAAGTCGTCATGTATCCGCTGGTAATGTAGCAGGACGCACTTTTTGTGTTGTATTGACAATGAGAGGGTGCAGTGGTTACAATAAATAAGCACTGGTGCCTCGGATAGAAGCTTCAGGACTACCAGCAATAGATACATGTTGTAACCAAGCCGTGTTCCTCTCTTGGTGTATAGTCGTCATGAACACTGTAGTATTGCTCCGCGACCTATTTTTTGTGTTCCATCGTCAATGAGAAGTTGCAAAGGTTACTGTAAACCACCACTGATGCATCGGATAGTAGCTACTAGACTGCCTTTAGAGTTTCCATGCTGTAAAGTAGCAGGATTCCTCTATTGGTCGAAAGTGGTCATGTATCCGCTGGTACTGTACCACGACGCATTTTTTGTGTTGCATAGACAATGAGAGAGTGCAGTGGTTACAGTAAATAAGCACTGGTGCGTCGGATAGGAGCTTGAGGACTACCAGCAATAGTTACATGTTGTAACCAAGCCGTGTTCCTCTCTTGGTCTATAGTCGTCATGAACACTGTAGTATTGCTTCGCGACCTATTTTTTGTGTTCCATCGTCAATGAGAAGTTGCAAAGGTTACTGTAAACCACCACTGATGCATCGGATAGTAGCTACTGGACTGCCTTTAGAAGTTCAAAGCTGTAAAGTATCAGGATTCCTCTATTGGTCGAAAGTCGTCATGTATCCTCTGGTACTGTACCACGACGCATTTTCTCTGTTGCATCGACAATGAGAGGGTGCAGTGGAATACAGTAAATAATCGCCAGAGCAACGGATACAAGGTACTTGACTACCAGCAATAGTACATGTTGTAACCAAGCCGTGTTCCTCTCATGGTTTATAGTTGTCATGAACACTGTAGTATCGCTTCGCGACGTATTTTTTGTGTTCCATCGTCAATGAGAAGGGGCAGAGGTTACTGTAAACCACCACTGATGCATCGGATACTATCTACTGGACTGCCTTATGGGTTACATGCTGTAATGTAGCAGGATTCCTCTATTGGTCGAATATCATCATGTATCCTCTGGTACTGTACCATCTCGCATTTGTTGTGTAGCATCGACAATGAGAGGGTGCAGCGGTGACACTAAATAAACACCAGTGCGTCGGATACAAACTACTGAACTACCTGCAATAGTACATGTTGTAAACAAGCCGTGTTTCTCTCTTGGTCTACAGTCGTCATGAACACTGTAGTATTGCTTCGCTGACGTATTTTTTCTGTTCCATCGTCCATGAGAAGGTGCAAAGGCTACTCTAAACCAGCACTGATGCATCGGATACTAACTACTGGACTGCCTTAGGAGGTTACATGCTGTAAAGTAGCAGGATTCCTCTATTGGTCGAAAGTCGTCATGTATCCTCTGGTACTGTACAACGACGCATATTTTGTGTTGCATAGACAATCAGAGGGTGCAGTGGTTACAGTAAATAAGCACTGGTGCGTCGAATAGGAGCTTGAGGACTACCAGCAATAGTTACATCTTGTAACCAAGCCGTGTTCCTCTCTTGGTCTATAGTCGTCATGAACACTGTAGTATTGCTTCGCGACCTATTTTTTGGGGTTCCATCGGCAATGAGAAGTTGCAAAGGGTACTGTAAACCACCACTGATGCATCGGATAGTAGCTACTAGACTGCCTTTAGAGTTTCCATTCTGTAAAGTAGCGGGAATCCTCTATCGGTTGAAAGTCGTCATGTATCCGCTGGTACGGTACCACGACGCATTTTTTGTGTTGCATAGATAATGAGAGAGTGCAGTGGTTGCAGTAAATAAGCACTGGTTCGTCGGATAGAAGCTTCAGGTCTACCAGCAATAGTTACATGTTGTAACCAAGCCGTGTTCCTCTCTTGGTCTATAGTCGTCATGAACACTGTAGTATTGCTTCGCGACCAATTTTTTGTCTTCCATCGTCAATGAGAGGTTGCATAGGTTACTGTAAACCACCACTGATGCATCGGATAGTAGCTACTGGACTGCCTTTAGAAGTTCAAAGCTGTAAAGTAGCAGGATTCCTCTATTGGTCGAAAATCGTCACGTATCCTCTGGTACTGTACCACCTAGCATTTTTTGTGTTGCATAGACAATGAGATTGTGCAGCGGTGACAGTAAATAAGCAACAGTGCATCGGATACAAACTACTGAACTACCAGCAATAGCACATGTTGTAACCAAGCCGTGTTCCTCTCATGGTTTACAGTTGTCATGGACACTGTACTATTGCTTCGCGACGTATTTTTTGTGTTCCATCGTCTATGAGAAGGTGCAAAGGTTACTGTAAACCAGCACTGATGCATCGGATAGTAGCTACTGGATTGCCTTTAGAAGTTCAAAGCTGTAAAGTAGCAGGATTCCTCTATTGGTCGAAAGTCGTCATGTATCCTCTGGTACTGTACCACGACGCATATTCTCTGTTGCATCGACAATGAGAGGATGCAGTGGAATACAGTAAATAATCGCCAGAGCAACGGATACAATTTACTTGACTACCAGCAATAGTACATGTTGTAACCAAGCCGTGTTCCTCTCATGGTTTACAGTGGTCATGAACACTGTAGTATTGCTTCACGATGTATTTTTTGTGTTCCATCGTCAATGAGAAGGTGCAAAGGTTACTGAAAACCAGCACTGATGCATCGGATACTATCTACTGGACTGCCTTATGGGTTACATGCTGTAATGTAGCAGGATTCCTCTATTGGTCGAATATCATCATGTATCCTCTGGTACTGTACCATCTCGCATTTTTTGTGTAGCATCGACAAAGAGAGGGGGCCGCGGTGACAGTAAAAAGCACCAGTGCATCGGATACAAACTACTGAACTACCAGCAATAGTACATGTTGTAACAAAGCCGTGTTAATCTCTTGGTCTACAGTCGTCATGAACACTGTAGTATTGCTTCGCTGACGTATTTTTTCTGTTCCATCGTCCATGAGAAGGTGCAAAGGCTACTCTAAACCAGCACTGATGCATCGGATACTAACTACTGGACTGCCTTAAGAGGTTCCATGCTGTAAAGTAGCAGGATTCTTCTATTTGTCCAAAGGTGTCATGTATCCTCTGGTACTGTACAACAACGCATTTTTTGTGTTGCATCGACAATGAGAGGATGCAGTGGTTACAGTAAATAAGCACTGGTGCGTCGGATAGGAGCTTGAGGACTACCAGCAATAGTTACATCTTGTAACCAAGCTGAGTTCCTCTCTTGGTCTATAGTCGTCATGAACACAGTAGTATTGCTTCGCGACGTATTTTTTGTGTTCCATCGTCAATGAGAAGTTGCAAAGGTTACTGTAAACCGCCACTGATGCACCGGATAGTAGCTACTGGACTGCCTGTAGAAGTAAAAAGCTGTAAAGTAGCAGGATTCCTCTATTGGTCGAAAGTCGTCATGAACACTGTAGTATTGCTTCGCGACCTGTTTTTTGTGTTCCATCGTCAATGAGAAGTTGCAGAGCTTACTGAAAACCACCACTGATGCATCGGATACTAGCTACTGGACTGCCTTTAGAGTTTCCATGTGGTAAAGTAGCTGGATTCCTCTATTGGTCTAAAGTCGTCATATATCCGCTGGTACTGTACCACGACTCATTTTTTGTGTTGCATAGACAATGAGAGGGTGCAGTGGTTACAGTAAATAAACACTGATGCCTCGGATAGAAGCTTCAGGACTACCAGTAATAGTTATATGTTGTAACCAAGCCGTGTTCCTCTCTTGGTCTATAGTCGTCATGAACACTGTAGTATTGCTTTGCGACCTATTTTTTTGGTTCCATCGGCAATGAGAAGTTGCAAAGGTTACTGTAAACCACGACTGATGCATCGGATACCAGCTACTGGACTGCATTTAGAGTTTCCATTCTGTAAAGTAGCGGGATTCCTCTATCGGTTGAAAGTCGTCATGTATCCGCTGGTACCGTACCACGACACATTTTTTGTGTTGCATAGACAATGAGAGGGTGCAGTGGTTACAGTAAATAAGCACTGGATCGTCGGATTGAAGCTTCAGGACTACCAGCAATAGTTCCATATTGTAAACAAGCCGTGTTCCTCTCTTGGTCTATAGTCGTCATGAACACTGTAGTATTGCTTCGCGACCTATTTTTTGTCTTCCATCGTCAATGAGAGGTTGCAAAGGTTACTGTAAACCACCACTGATGCATCGGATAGTAGCTACTGGACTGCCATTAGATGTTCAAAGCTGTAAAGTAGCAGGATTCCTCTATTGGTCGAAAGTCGTCATGTATCCTCTGGTACTGTACCACCTAGCATTTTTTGTGTTGCATAGACAATGAGATTGTGCAGCGGTGACAGTAAATAAGCAACAGTGCATCGGATACAAACTACTGAACTACCAGCAATAGTACATGTTGTAACGAAGCCGTGTTCCTCTCATGGTTTACAGTTGTCATGAACACTGTACAATTGCTTCGTGACGTATTTTTTGTGTTCCATCGTCAGTGAGAAGTTGCAAAGGTTATTGTAAACCACCACTGATGCATCGGATAGTAGCTACAGGACTCCCTTTAGAAGTTCAAAACTGTAAAGTAGCGGGATTCCTCTATTGGTCGAAAGTCGTCATGTATCCGCTGGTACCGTACCACGACGCTTTTTTGTGTTGCATAGACAATGAGAGGATGCAATGGTTACAGTAAATAAGCACTGGTGCGTCGGATAGAAGCTTGAGGACTACCAGAATTGTTACATGTTGTAACCACGCCGTGTTCCTCTCTTGGCCTATAGTCATCATGAACACTGTAGTATTGCTTCGCGACGTATTTTTTGTGTTCCATCGTCAATGAGGAGTTGCAAAGGTTACTGTAAACCACCACTGATGCATCGGATACTACCTACTGGACTGCCCTTAGTGTTTCCATGCTGTAAAGTAGCAGGATTCTTCTATTGGACGAAAGTCGTAATGTATCCGCTGGTACTCTACCACGACGCATTTTTTGTGTTGCATAGACAATGAGAGGGTGCAGTGGTTACACTAAATAAGCACTGGTGCGTCGGATAGAAGCTTCAAGACTACCAGCAATAGTTACATGTTGTAACCAAGCCGTGTTCCTCTCTTGGTCTATAGTCGTCATGATCACTGTAGTATTGTTTCGCGACCTATGTTTTGTGTTCCATCGTCAATGAGAAGTTGCAAAGGTTACTGTAAACCACCACTGATGCATCGGACACTAACTACTAGACTGCCTTTAGAGTTTCCATGCTGTAAAGTAGCAGGATTCCTCTATTGGTCGAAAGTGGTCATGTATCCGCTGGTACTGTACCACGACGCATTTTTTGTGTTGCATAGACAATGAGAGAGTGCAGTGGTTACAGTAAATAAGCACTGGTGCGTAGGATAGGAGCTTGAGGACTACCAGCAATAGTTACATGTTGTAACCAAGCCGTGTTCCTCTCTTGGTCTATAGTCGTCATGAACACTGTAGTATTGCTTCGCGACCTATTTTTTGTGTTCCATCGTCAATGAGAAGTTGCAAAGGTTACTGTAAACCACCACTGATGCATCGGATAGTAGCTACTGGACTGCCTTTAGAAGTTCAAAGCTGTAAAGTATCAGGATTCCTCTATTGGTCGAAAGTCGTCATGTATCCTCTGGTACTGTACCACGACGCATTTTCTCTGTTGCATCGACAATGAGAGGGTGCAGTGGAATACAGTAAATAATCGCCAGAGCAACGGATACAAGGTACTTGACTACCAGCAATAGTACGAGTTGTAACCAAGCCGTGTTCCTCTCATGGTTTACAGTTGTCATGAACACTGTAGTATTGCTTCGCGACGTATTTTTTGTGTTCCATCGTCAGTGAGAAGGTGCAGAGGTTACTGTAAACCACCACTGATGCATCGGATACTATCTACTGGACTGCCTTATGGGTTACATGCTGTAATGTAGCAGGATTCCTCTATTGGTCGAATATCATCATGTATCCTCTGGTACTGTACCATCTCGCATTTGTTGTGTAGCATCGACAATGAGAGGGTGCAGCGGTGACACTAAATAAACACCAGTGCGTCGGATACAAACTACTGAACTACCTGCAATAGTACATGTTGTAAACAAGCCGTGTTCCTCTCTTGGTCTACAGTCGTCATGAACACTGTAGTATTGCGTCGCTGACGTATTTTTTCTGTTCCATCGTTCATGAGAAGGTGCAAAGGCTACTCTAAACCAGCACTGATGCATCGGATACTAACTACTGGACTGCCTTAAGAGGTTACATGCTGTAAAGTAGCAGGATTCCTCTATTGGTCGAAAGTCGTCATGTATCCTCTGGTACTGTACAACGACGCATATTTTGTGTTGCATAGACAACCAGAGGGTGCAGTGGTTACAGTAAATAAAAACTGGTGCGTCGAATAGGAGCTTGAGGACTACCAGCAATAGTTACATCTTGTAACCAAGCCGTGTTCCTCTCTTGGTCTATAGTCGTCATGAACACTGTAGTATTGCTTCGCGACCTATTTTTTGGGGTTCCATCGGCAATGAGAAGTTGCAAAGGTTACTGTAAACCACCACTGATGCATCGGATAGTAGCTACTAGACTGCCTTTAGAGTTTCCATTCTGTAAAGTAGCGGGATTCCTCTATCGGTTGAAAGTCGTCATGTATCCGCTGGTACGGTACCACGACGCATTTTTTGTGTTGCATAGATAATGAGAGAGTGCAGTGGTTGCAGTAAATAAGCACTGGTTCGTCGGATAGAAGCTTCAGGTCTACCAGCAATAGTTACATGTTGTAACCAAGCCGTGTTCCTCTCTTGGTCTATAGTCGTCATGAACACTGTAGTATTGCTTCGCGACCAATTTTTTGTCTTCCATCGTCAATGAGAGGTTGCATAGGTTACTGTAAACCACCACTGATGCATCGGATAGTAGCTACTGGACTGCCTTTAGAAGTTCAAAGCTGTAAAGTAGCAGGATTCCTCTATTGGTCGAAAATCGTCACGTATCCTCTGGTACTGTACCACCTAGCATTTTTTGTGTTGCATAGACAATGAGATTGTGCAGCGGTGACAGTAAATAAGCAACAGTGCATCGGATACAAACTACTGAACTACCAGCAATAGCACATGTTGTAACCAAGCCGTGTTCCTCTCATGGTTTACAGTTGTCATGAACACTGTACTATTGCTTCGCGACGTATTTTTTGTGTTCCATCGTCTATGAGAAGGTGCAAAGGTTACTGTAAACCAGCACTGATGCATCGGATAGTAGCTACTGGATTGCCTTTAGAAGTTCAAAGCTGTAAAGTAGCAGGATTCCTCTATTGGTCGAAAGTCGTCATGTATCCTCTGGTACTGTACCACGACGCATTTTCTCTGTTGCATCGACAATGAGAGGATGCAGTGGAATACAGTAAATAATCGCCAGAGCAACGGATACAATTTACTTGACTACCAGCAATAGTACATGTTGTAACCAAGCCGTGTTCCTCTCATGGTTTACAGTGGTCATGAACACTGTAGTATTGCTTCGAGACGTATTTTTTGTGTTCCATCGTCAATGAGAAGGTGCAAAGGTTACTGAAAACCAGCACTGATGCATCGGATACTATCTACTGGACTGCCTTATGGGTTACATGCTGTAATGTAGCAGGATTCCTCTATTGGTCGAATATCATCATGTATCCTCTGGTACTGTACAATCTCGCATTTTTTGTGTAGCATCGACAATGAGAGGGGGCCGCGGTGACAGTAAAAAGCACCAGTGCATCGGATACAAACTACTGAACTACCAGCAATAGTACATGTTGTAACAAAGCCGTGTTAATCTCTTGGTCTACAGTCGTCATGAACACTGTAGTATTGCTTCGCTGACGTATTTTTTCTGTTCCATCGTCCATGAGAAGGTGCAAAGGCTACTCTAAACCAGCACTGATGCATCGGATACTAACTACTGGACTGCCTTAAGAGGTTCCATGCTGTAAAGTAGCAGGATTCCTCTATTGGTCGAAAGTCGTCATGTATCCTCTGGTACTGTACAACAACGCATTTTTTGTGTTGCATCGACAATGAGAGGATGCAGTGGTTACAGTAAATAAGCACTGGTGCGTCGGATAGGAGCTTGAGGACTACCAGCAATAGTTACATCTTGTAACCAAGCTGTGTTCCTCTCTTGGTCTATAGTCGTCATGAACACAGTAGTATTGCTTCGCGACGTATTTTTTGTGTTCCATCGTCAATGAGAAGTTGCAAAGGTTACTGTAAACCGCCACTGATGCACCGGATAGTAGCTACTGGACTGCCTGTAGAAGTTCAAAGCTGTAAAGTAGCAGGATTCCTCTATTGGTCGAAAGTCGTCATGAACACTGTAGTATTGCTTCGCGACCTGTTTTTTGTGTTCCATCGTCAATGAGAAGTTGCAGAGCTTACTGAAAACCACCACTGATGCATCGGATACTAGCTACTGGACTGCCTTTAGAGTTTCCATGTGGTAAAGTAGCTGGATTCCTCTATTGGTCTAAAGTCGTCATATATCCGCTGGTACTGTACCACGACTCATTTTTTGTGTTGCATAGACAATGAGAGGGTGCAGTGGTTACAGTAAATAAACACTGATGCCTCGGATAGAAGCTTCAGGACTACCAGTAATAGTTATATGTTGTAACCAAGCCGTGTTCCTCTCTTGGTCTATAGTCGTCACGAACACTGTAGTATTGCTTTGCGACCTATTTTTTTGGTTCCATCGGCAATGAGAAGTTGCAAAGGTTACTGTAAACCACGACTGATGCATCGGATACCAGCTACTGGACTGCATTTAGAGTTTCCATTCTGTAAAGTAGCGGGATTCCTCTATCGGTTGAAAGTCGTCATGTATCCGCTGGTACCGTACCACGACGCATTTTTTGTGTTGCATAGACAATGAGAAGGTGCAGTGGTTACAGTAAATAAGCACTGGTTCGTCGGATTGAAGCTTCAGGACTACCAGCAATAGTTACATATTGTAAACAAGCCGTGTTCCTCTCTTGGTCTATAGTCGTCATGAACACTGTAGTATTGCTTCGCGACCTATTTTTTGTCTTCCATCGTCAATGAGAGGTTGCAAAGGTTACTGTAAACCACCACTGAAGCATCGGATAGTAGCTACTGGACTGCCATTAGATGTTCAAAGCTGTAAAGTAGCAGGATTCCTCTATTGGTCGAAAGTCGTCATGTATCCTCTGGTACTGTACCACCTCGCATTTTTTGTGTTGCATAGACAATGAGATTGTGCAGCGGTGACAGTAAATAAGCAACAGTGCATCGGATACAAACTACTGAACTACCAGCAATAGTACATGTTGTAACGAAGCCGTGTTCCTCTCATGGTTTACAGTTGTCATGAACACTGTACAATTGCTTCGCGACGTATTTTTTGTGTTCCATCGTCTATGAGAAGGTGCAAAGGTTACTGTAAACCAGCACTGATGCATCGGATAGTAGCTACTGGATTGCCTTTAGAAGTTCAAAGCTGTAAAGTAGCAGGATTCCTCTATTGGTCGAAAGTCGTCATGTATCCTCTGGTACTGTACCACGACGCATTTTCTCTGTTGCATCGACAATGAGAGGGTGCAGTGGAATACAGTAAATAATCGCCAGAGCAACGGATACAAGGTACTTGACTACCAGCAATAGTACGAGTTGTAACCAAGCCGTGTTCCTCTCATGGTTTACAGTTGTCATGAACACTGTAGTATTGCTTCGAGACGTATTTTTTGTGTTCCATCGTCAATGAGAAGGTGAAAAAGGTTACTGTAAACCAGCACTGATGCATCGGATACTATCTACTGGACTGCCTTATGGGTTACATGCTGTAATGTAGCAGGATTCCTCTATTGGTCGAATATCATCATGTTTCCTCTGGTACTGTACCATCTCGCATTTGTGTAGCATCGACAATGAGAGGGTGCAGCGGTGACAGTAAATAAGCACCAGTGCATCGGATACAAACTACTGAACTACCAGCAATAGTACATGTTGTAACAAAGCCGTGTTCCTCTCTTGGTCTACAGTCGTCATGAACACTGTAGTATTGCTTCGCTGACGTATTTTTTCTGTTCCATCGTCCATGAGAAGGTGCAAAGGCTACTCTAAACCAGCACTGATGCATCGGATACTAACTACTGGACTGCCTTAAGAGGTTCCATGCTGTAAAGTAGCAGGATTCTTCTATTTGTCCAAAGGTGTCATGTATCCTCTGGTACTGTACAACGACGCATTTTTTGTGTTGCATCGACAATGAGAGGGTGCAGTGGTTACAGTAAATAAGCACTGGTGCGTCGGATAGGAGCTTGAGGACTACCAGCAATAGTTACATCTTGTAACCATGCCGTGTTCCTCTCCTGGTCTATAGTCGTCATGAACACTGTAGTATTGCTTCGCGACGTATTTTTTGTGTTCCATCGTCAATGGGAATTTGCAAAGGTTACTGTAAACCACCACTGATGCATCGGATATTAGCTACTGGACTGCCTGTAGAAGTTCAAAGCTGTAAAGTAGCAGGATTCCTCTATTGGTCGAAAGTCGTCATGAACACTGTAGTATTGCTTCGCGACCTGTTTTTTGTGTTCCATCGTCAATGAGAAGTTGCAAAGCTTATTGAAAACCACCACTGATGCATCGGATACCAGCTACTGGACTGCATTTAGAGTTTCCATTCTGTAAAGTAGCGGGATTCCTCTATCGGTTGCAAGTCGTCATGTATACTCTGGTACTGTACAACGACGCATTTTTTGTGTTGCATCGGCAATGAGAGGGTTCTGTGGTTACAGTAAATAAGCACTGGTGCTTCGGATTGAAGCTACAGGACTACCAGCAATAGTACATGTTGTAACCAAGCCGTGTTCCTTTTTTGGTTTATAGTCGCCTTGAACCCTGTAGTATTGTTTCGCGACGTATTTTTTGTGTTGTATAGTCAATGAGAAAGTGCAAGGGTTAGAGTAAACCAGCACTGATGCATCGGCTACATGCTATATGACTGCCTTTAGAGGTTTCATGCTGTAAAGTAGCAGGATTCCTCTATTGGTCGATAGTCGTCATGTATCCTCTGGTACTGTACCAAGACGCATTTTTTGTGTTGCATCGACAATGAGAGGGTACAGTGGTTACAGTAAATAAGCACTGGTGCGTCGGATTGAAGCTACAGGACTACCAGCAATAGTACATGTTGTAACCAAGCCGTGTTCCTTTTTTGGTTTATAGTCTCCTTGAACCCTGTAGTATTGTTTCGCGACGTATTTTTTGTGTTGTATAGTCAATGAGAAAGTGCAAGGGTTAGAGTAAACCAGCACTGATGCATCGGCTACATGCTACTTGACTGCCTTTAGAGGTTCCATGCTGGAACGTAGCAGGATTCCTCTCTTGGTCAAAAGTCAACATGGATCCTCTGCTACTGTACCACCACCCATTTTTTGTGTTGCATCGACAATGAGAGGGTTCAGTGGTTGCAATAAGTAAGTATGGGTGCATCGGATACCAGTTACTGCACTACCAGCAATTGTTTCATGTTGTGACCAAGCCATGTTCCTCTCTTGGCCTACAGTCGTCTTGAACACTGTAGTATTGCTTCGCCACGTATTTTTTGTGTTGCATCGTCAATGAGAAGGTGCAAAGGTTACTGTAAACCAGCACTGATGCATCGGATACTAGCTACTGGACTGACTTTAGAGGTTCCATGCTGTAAAGTAGCAGGATTCCTCTATTGGTCGAAAGTCGTCATGTATCCTCTGGTACTGTACCACGACGCATTTTCTCTGTTGCATCGACAATGAGAGGGTGCAGTGGTATACAGTAAATAATCACCGGAGCAACGCATACAAGCTACTGGACTACCAGCAATAGTACATGTTGTAACCAAGCCGTGTTCCTCTCTTGGTCTACTGTCTTCATGAATCCTGTTGTATTGTTTCGCGACGTATTTTTTGTGTTCCATCGTCAATGAGAAGGTGCAAGGGTTACAGTAAAGCAGCGCTGTTGCAGTGTATACAAGCCAATGGGCTGCCTTTAGAGGTTCCATGCTGTAACGTAGCAGGATCTCTCTTGGTCGATTGGCGTCATGTATCCTCTCGTACTGTACCACGACGCATTTTTTGTGTTGCATCGACAATGAGAGGGTGCAGTGGTTGCAGTAAGTAAGCACCAGTGCATCGGATACAAGGTACTGGACTACCACCAATAGTTACATATTGTAACCAAGCCATGTTCCTCTCTTGGACTACAGTCGTCATGAACCCTGTGGTATTGCTTTGCGACGTATTTTTATGTTGCATCGTCAATGAGAAGGTGCAAGGGTTTCAGTAAACCAGCGCTGGTGCAGTGGAGACACGCTACTAGACTGCCGTTAGAAGTTCCTTGCTGTAACGTAGCAGGATTCCTCTATTCGTCGAAAGTCGTCATGGATCCTCTGCTCCTGTACCGCGACGCAGTTTTTGTGTTGCATCGACAATGAGAGGGTGCAGTGGTGTGTCGGATACAAGCTAGTGGACTACCAGCAATAGTTACATGTTCTAACCCAACCGCGTCCACCCCACAGTCCACGGGACAGTCGAATCGGCAGCCTGTCCCTTGGTGGAGCGACGAATGCCGCTGTGCAATGAGGTCTAGGCAGGCAGCTCTGCGTAGGTTGAAATGACAGCCAACTGTAGAGAACCTTGCATCCTTTCGGGTGTTGAGGGAATGTGTCGTCGGTTTATACGAGAGAGCAAGAAGAGGTCGTGGCAGCAGTTCCTTAACACCATTAATCGTTCTACTCCAAGTTCCATTCTATGGGAGACCATCTGGAGGATTTCTGGGAGAAGTGGGAGGTGTCCTATGGCTGCTGTAATGTGAAATGGTACTCACCACACGACCCCAAAAGATATTGCCCAGTCTATGTCGGCTCATTTAGCAGCTATTACTGCAACCGCCAGTCAGAATCTAGGTTTCAAGCCCCACAGAGTGGCTGTTGAGAGGAGCAGTTTTGACTTCCGCTCACCCAATACAAAAGAGTACAACTGCCCGTTTTCCATGTGGGACCTAGATTCTGCATTGTGTGGGTCTCGTGATACATCCCCTGGTCAGGATAGAATCCACTATAGCCTGCTGCGGCACCTCACAGGGAGAAATAAAGAAATCCTCCTCCGACTTTTTAATCTAGTTAGGATGTCCGGTCACTTCCCCGACTCGTGGCGTGAAGCAGTTTTAATTCCTCTTTTAAAACCTGGGAAAGACCGCACGTGCCCGGGTAGTTACCGTAGTGTTCCCCTCACCAGCTGCGTGGGAAAGACCTTGGAGCGGATGGTCAACCGCGCCTTGTCTGGTTGTTAGATTCCAGACAACTCCTTAGTTGCTTTCAGTGTGGGTTCAGGAGGTATCGCTCCACCTTTGATAACCTGGCCCTCCTGGAGGCGGCCATGCAACAGGCTTTCCTGCGCCAGCATCACGTGTTGGGAATATTGTTTGATACTGAAAAGGCATACGACACTACTTGGAGGTATCTTGTCATCAGGCAGCCCCACGAATGGGGTTTTCGTTGATGTCTTCCGAATTTTATTCGGTCCTTCCTGTCGCCACGTTATTTTCGGTACCGAGTCGGAGACGTACTGTCTAGTAGCTTTGAACAAGAGAACGGTGTCCCTCAAGGTAGTGTTTTAAGTGTGACGGTCTTTGCTATTGCTATTAATAGTATTACGTCTGTTGTGAAAAGTCCTGTGCAGTGTCCCTTGTTTTTGGACGATTTCTCTGTATTTTGCTCTTCTTCAAGCCTTGCAACGACGACTCGTCAGTTGCAACTCACTCTCCGACGTTTGGATTAATGGTCACAGAAGAGTGGTTTTTAGTTTTCAACTGATAAGTCGGTGTGTGTTCTTTTTAACCGTTCTCGTTCCATTTTTGACTAATCTGAGTTGAGGATGAGGGACAGCGTTTTGAATTTTAAAGACACGGTGAAGTTTCTGGGCCTCACTTTTGATTCTAAGCTTAAGTGGCTGTCACACATTAAGGGACTGAAAAAACGGTCTCTTAATGCGCTGTCTGTTTTAAAATGTCTTAGTCACATCACATGGGGAGCAGACAGGACTTGTCTGCTCCGGTTTTACAGACCCTTCGTGCGGTCCTGGCTTGATTATGGATGCACGGTGCATGGGTCTGCAAGTCCCACTTATTTGAAGCTGTTGGATGTGGTGCACCATGAGGGGATTCGGCTGGCCACTGGGGCGTTCAGAACGAGCCCCATACCGAGCCTGTGTGCAGAGGCAGGTGAACCGCCACTTCACCTCCGGCGGCGTCTATTAATGGTGGGCCAGGCCTATGAAACATTATCCACACCATACACGCCTGCATACCACACTGTTGCTCGGCCTCCATTGGAAAGGCTTTTTCGCAACCGGCAACGAGCAACAAGGCCATATGGGAATCGTGCAAAGGATTGCATTTTTGAGATGGGTGTGGCCGGTTTTAATGTTTCACGTCGAGGTTGGAGCAGATACCCACCTTGGCTCCTCCAGAGGCCCAGACTGATTTTAGCTTTGGCAAATTTTAAGGAAGACAGTACATCAGATTTTAATTTCAAATCCTTATTTTTTAACATTTTAGATAAGCATCATGATTTTACAGTAGTATACACTGATGGATCCCAGCAGAGGGATTTTCTTGGCTGCTCAGTAGTGTTCCCCGAACGTGTCATCAGGATTCGCCTTCCCCAGGAATACACTATTTTTTCCGCAGAACTTCACGCGATCCTGAAGGCATTGGAGCAGATACGGTGTACTCAGGGCAAAAACTTCCTAATTTGCTCTGACTCAATGAGCGCATTACAGTCACTGCAGAATCTGTACCCAGCGGAGAAGTTGGCACAGCTGATTTACGATCAACTGTACATCCTTCAACGACAGGGCAAGCAAGTGTCCTTT
The DNA here is from genome assembly GCF_023897955.1 of Schistocerca gregaria. Classification (NCBI taxonomy): domain Eukaryota; kingdom Metazoa; phylum Arthropoda; class Insecta; order Orthoptera; family Acrididae; genus Schistocerca; species Schistocerca gregaria. The sequence continues at coordinate 106,369,605 of NC_064923.1, forward strand.
TGCTGGGTGCCAGGGTATGTGGGCATACGGGGAAATGAACAAGCTGATAGAGCTCCCAAGGACGCCTGCACATTACCGGAGGTGACACAATGTTCTATTCCTTTGCAAGGTGTTGTTTCTGTGCTGCGGCGGAAGTATATGCTATTGTGGGAGGAGGAATGGCTAGCGGTGAGGGACAATCAGCTGCGGTTGGTGAAACCCACCATCCAGCCGTGGTGTTCCTCCTGCCGGTCACCTAGGCGTGATGAAGTGACCCTTACACGTCTTCGCATAGGGCACTGCCCTCTTACGCATGCCTTCTTACTACGGCGAGAAGAACCCCCACTGTGTGATGCCTGTGGCGTACGAATCACTGTACGCCAAATTTTAAGCGAGTGTGATTTATATCGTTCTGTCAGGGCGGAAGTTAATATTAGCGGCGATCTGCCCTCGATTTTAGCCGATGACGAGGCGAGTGTGAAGAAAGTTTTAAGGTACTGTGATGTTTCTGGGCTTCAGCCTAAAATTTTAGGTTGGAATTTTTAGTGTGTTGCTGAGTGGCTTACCACTCCTTTTTATACTTGTAATAGGCCAGTTCCAAACATGAACTATGTGTTTCATTTTAACCCTTTCCCCTACGTTCTCTTGCAGTTATCCTCTTTATGTGCTGCATTCCACTTTGCAACTGTTGACGTGCAAATTGCCTAAGTAACCATTCACATTTCATTTTAATCCTATTTTTGCACTCGCTGCACTTTAGTGACACTCGTCCGTTGTTGTTTCCGTTCTGGGGCTAAAGACTACACTGTTGACCGCCCATAACACCATAACCACCACCACTGGACTACCAGCAGGAGTTACATGTTGCTATCTAGCCGTTTTTCTCTCTTGGTCTGAAGTCGTCATGAACCGTGTAGTATTGTTTCGGGACGTATTTTTTATATTGCATCGTCAATGAGAGGGTGCAAGGGTTACAGTAAACCAGCACTGGTGATTCGGATACAGGCTACTGGACTGCCTTTAAAGATTGCATGCTATAACGTAGCAGTATTCCTCTGTTGGTCGAAAGTCGTCATCGAACCTCTAGTACTGTACAAAGGCGCATCTTTTGTGTTGCATCGTCAATGAGAGGGTGCAAGGGGTACAGCAAACTAGCTCTGGTGCATCGGATACAAGCTACTGCACTCACTTTAGAGGTTCCATGCTGTAAGGTAGCAATATTCTTCTCTTGGTCGAAAGTCGTCATGGAACCTCTAGTACGGTACAACGGCGCATTTTTTGCTTTGCATCGCCAATGAGAGGGCGCAAGGGGTACAGGAAACGAGCACTGGTGCATCGGATACAAGCTACAGGCCTGCTTTCGGAAGTTCAATGATGTAACGTAACAGTTATCGTCTCTTGGTCGAAAGTCGTCATGGATCCTCTAGTACTGTACCACGACACAATATTTGTGTTGCAGCGTCAACGAGAGGGTACCACTGTTACAGTAAAACTGTAGTGGAACATCGTATACAAGCTACTGGACCACCAGCAAGAGTTACATGTTGTAACCTTGCGTGTTCTTCTCTTTGTCTAAAGTCGTCATGAACCCTGTAGTATTGCTTCGCGACGTATTTTTCGTCTTGCATCGAGAATGAGAGAGTGCAAGGCTTGCAGTAAACTAGCACTGGTGCATCGGATACAGGCTATTGGACTACCAGCAGGAGTTACATGTTGCTACCTAGCCGTGTTCCTCTCTTGGTCTAAAGTCTTCATGAACCGTGTAGTATTGTTTTGTGACGTATTTTTTGTATTGCATCGTCAATGAGAGGGGGCAAAGGTTACAGTGAACCAGCACTGGTGCATCGGATCCATTTTAATGGACTGCCTTTAGAGGTTCAATGCTATAATGTACCAGTATTCCTCTCTTGGTCAAAAGTCGTCATGGATCCTCTAGTAATGTACGACGACGCATACTTTGTGTTGCATCGTCAATGAGTGGGTGTAAGGGGTACAGCAAACTAGCTCTGGTGCATCGGATACAAGCTACTGGACTGATTTTAGAGGTTCCATGCTGTAACGTAGCAGTATTCTTCTCTTGGTCGGAAGACGTCATGGATCCTTAGTACTGTACAACGACGAATTTTTTGTGTTCTATTGTAAATGGGAGGGTGCAATGGTTGCAGCCAACCAGCACTGGTGCATCGGATACAAGCTACTGACGGCCTGTAGAGGTTCCATGCTGTAACGTAGCCGTGTTAATGTCTTCGTCTAAAGTCGCCATGGACCCTGTAGAATTGTATTGCGACGCATTTCTTTTGTTGCATCATCAATAAGAGAGTGCAAAGGCTACAGTAATCCGTCAGTGGTGCATCGTATACAAGCTATTGGACTATCACAGGTGATTCCATGCTCTAACCTAGCCACGTCGCTCTCTTGGCCTGAAGTCGTCATGGACCCCATATTATTACATCAACACGTAGTTTTTGTGTTGCAACGTCAATGAGAAGGTTCTAGAGATGCAGTAAACCAAAAGTGGTGCATCGAATACAAGCTACTGTAGTGACAGTAGAGATTACATACTGTATACATAGCCATATTCCTCCCTTTGCCTGATTTTGTCTATAGACTCCGTAGTATTGTATTGCGACACATTTTTTGTGTTGCATCGTCAATGAGAGGGCTCAAGGTTTTCGGTAAACCAGCACTCGTGCATCCGATACAAGCTACTGGAATGCCAGGAGTGGTTCCACGCTGTAACCGTAGCCATGTTCCTCTCTTGGTCTAAAGTAGTCATGGACCCAGTAGTAATGTATCGACAAGTAACTTTTGAGTTGAATCGTCGATGAGACGTTGCAAGGGTTGCAGTAAACCGGAAGTGGTGCATCGGATAGAAGCTACTGGACCGCCAGGAGAGATTACAGTTTGTAACCGCAGCCATTTTCTTCTCTTGGTCTGAAGCTATCATGGACCCTGTAGTATTCTATCGCGACGCAATTTTTGAGTTGCATCAATAATGTGATGGCGCAAGTGTTACAGTAAACCGGCAGTGATGCATCGTATACAAACTTCTAGACTGCCAGGAGAGTTTCCATGCTGTAACCTAGTCATGTTCCTGCCTTGGTCTGAAGTCGTCATGGACCCTGTAGTGTAGTATCCCGACATTTATTTTGTGTTGCCTCGTCAATGATAGGGTGCAACGGTTACAGTAAACAGGGAGTTGTGCATCGGATAAGTACTACTGGACTGCCAGCAGCGATTCCATGCTGTAACCGTAGCCATGTTCCTCTCTTGATCTGAAGAATTGATTTACTCTATAGTATTGAATTGCGACGCAATTTTTGAGTTGCATTGTCAATGCGAGAGTGTGAAACCACCAATAGTGCATAGGATACTAGCTACTGAACTGCCAGGAGATATTCCATGCGGTAACTGTAGATGTTTAACTCACTTCTCAGAGATATCAGCATGGAGCCTATTGTATTCAAGCCCAACGCCATTTTTCTGTTGCATAGTCAACAAGAGGGCGCGAGAATTTCAGCATACTGGCAGTGGTGTCTCGGATACAAGATCCAGGACAGCCAGGAGAGGTTCCTTGCTGTAACCGTAGCCATGTTCCTCTCTTGGTCTAAAGTAGCCATGTACCCTGGAGTATTTTATCGCCACGTATTTTTTGTGTTGCATCGTTAATGAGAAGGTGAAAGTGTTACAGTAAACAGGTTGTGGTGCATCGGATACTAGTTACTGGACTGCCAGGAGAGGTTCCATGCTGTAACCATAGCCATGTTTCTCTCTTGGAAAAAAGTCGGCATGGAGCCTTTAGTTTTCAACTGAGACCCCATATTTCTCATGCAGTCAATAAGAAAGTGCTCGCGTTACAGTAAACCGGCAGTGGTCACTTGGATACAAGGTACTGGTATACCACGAGGCCCCCCGCGGGTCCGGGGTAAGAATAGGCCCGCGGTATTCCTGTGTCGTAAGAGGCGACTAAAAGGAGTCTCAACTGTTTTGGCCTTTAATGCGATGGTCCCCATTGGGGTTTGACCCCCATTTTTCCAAATTCAACAGAAGTAAGAGCCTTCTGGGGAAGGACACCTTACATGGTGCATCATCAGTCCTCTGTGCTCTAAGACCTTGGCACTCTTTCTCTTCTTGGTGTCGTAACTACACCTTCCATCCCTTATTTTGGGCATCTTCTGCTCCAGTCTGATGATGAGCTACGGGAGAACCTGGCACGACGAGGTGTGCACTTTGTCCGTCGTGTCTTTAGGGGGCCCAAGGATAATAGGGTCGCTACCGGTGCCTTCATCCTGGCCTTCGAGGGCGACTGCTTGCCTGAGAAGTTCAAGGTCATGATCTACCGGTGCGATGTCAAGCCCTATGTCCCGCCCCCTATGCGATGCTTCCAGTGCTGGAAATTCGGACACATGTCCTCCAGGTGCACTGACAGCCCCACGTGTTGTGATTGTGGACGACCTTCGCATCCTAATGCTCCATGTGCTCCGCCTCCCACCTGCGTTAACTGTGGGGAGCATGATTCTCCCTGCTCACCAGACTGTGCAGTCTACCAAAGAGAGCGGAAGATACAAGAAATTAAGACCCTGGACCGTTTAACTTACCAAGAGGCAAAGAAGAAGCTAGATCGACTCAACCCCACACCTATGTTGAGGAGTTATGCTACCGTAACACTGCCGCCACCAGCTCCTGCAACGACTCCCTTCTCTGTTGGCCCACAGAGAAATCAAGTAACGCCTGCCCACAGCTGGGACAGGCCACTCTCTCTTCCACTGCTCCCAAACCGGCGACGTCAGCCCCCACCTCTCAGCCGGAGGGGCAGCAGCCCTCTCCGGCTGCTCATCTGGGGAGGGGGCGGTGGGGGGGGGGGGGGGGCGGCAGCCCTCTCCGGCTGCTCGGCCGGCGTAGCAGCAGCCTCCTCCGGCCTCACTTGTTTGGAAGGGATCTTTTGGGGGAGTCCCTCCCAAGGACTTCCCCAGTGTCTCACAAGACACTAGCCAGTGGCTGAAGAAGGCACCAGTTGCTGTTCGAAGTGCTTCCCGCTCTTCGTCTGTTCCTGATTATGCATCACGGCATGCAAACCCTCCTCCGAAAGACAAGAGAGAGAAGAGGAAGCTATCAAAGAAGGATAAGGACCCAGTGGTTCCTGTCTGCTCAGCCTCTGAGGATGAGGTCGAGCTCTTTGCGTCCCCTGATGACATCGATCTCGCCGTCTCCTCGGAAACTATGGCCGTAGCGACGTCCGTCACTCAGTCGATGGCAGCATGTGACACTGCGAAGTAATTTGCCTTTTCCGTGCCTGCATGCCCCTATAGGACACTTTTTGTACAATCCTCCAGTGGAATTGTGGCTGTTGTTTTAGTCATCTACCTGAGTTGCGTCAACTTCTAAGCATGACACCTGCTTTGTGCATTGCCCTCCAGGAAACCTGGTTCCCAGCAATGCAGATCCCTGTCCTTCGTGGATACAGGGGTTATTACTGGAACCGTAGCACAATTGTGTGTCAGGTGGAGCCTGCGTGTATGTCCTTACCTCTGTATATAGTGCTCCTGTGCCCCTTCAGACATCATTGGAAGCTGTGGCTGTCAGAGTAACGACCACTCAGGACATAGCCGTCTGCAGTGTCTATCTCCCTCCAGGTGGTACAGTCTCCCTGACCGAATTGGCTGCACTTGTCACCCAACTTCCCACGCCTTTTCTCCTCCTGGGGGATTTTAACGCTCACAATCCCCTGTGGGGTGGAACGAAGATAACTGGCCGGGGCAGAGATGTCGAGAATCTCATCTCCCAACTCGACCTCTGTCTCTTAAACACTGGCACCGCCACACATTTCAGTGTGGCGCAGGGCACGTTCTCGGCCATAGATCTGTCGTTGTGCAGCCCAGGGCTTGTACCATCGGTCCACTGGAGAGTCCATGACGACTTGTGTGGTAGTGACCATTTTCCCATCTTCCTTTCACTACCCCAGCGTCGCTAACATGCCCGCCATGGGCATTTAGCAAGGCAAACTGGGATACGTTCTCCTCTGCTGCCATTGTTGACTCTCTCCCCCACGGTACCATCGATGTGGCGGTTGAGACACTGACTATTGTTTCCGCTGCGGAACGCACCATTCCTCTTTCGTTAGGGTGCCCCCGGCGAAAGTCAGTGCCTTGGTGGTCTCTGGAGGTCACTGAAGCCATTAAAGGACGTCGGCGGGCTCTTCAGCGACATAAGCGGCACCCGTCTTTGGAGAACCTCATTTTTTTTCAAGCGTCTCCGTGCTCAGGCACGGCGGCTCATCAAGAGGCGGAAACAGGAGTGCTCGGAGAGGTACGTTTCCACCATTGGTTCCCGTACCTCACCATCCCAGGTGTGGATGAAGATTCGGCGCATCTTTGGATTGCAGCACTCTACAGGTGTCCAAGGGCTTACCATCAATGGGGCGCTATCCACCGATGCCGATGAAATTGCCGAGCATTTCGCGCAGCACTAATTTCGGGCCTCTGCATCAGGGAATTACCCGCCTGCGTTTCGCGCGCTAAAACGCCGGGAGGAATGCAAACGGCTTTCTTTTGCTTCTCGCCACCCTGAGGCGTATAACACCCTGTTTAGTTTGTGGGAACTCCAAAGCGCCCTGGCACAGTGCCCCGATACAGCCTCTGGGCCAGACGGCGTCCACAATCAGATGCTCAAACACCTGTCCCTGGACTGTCAGCGATGTGTTCTTGCCATCTTCAACCGCATATGGGGCGATGGTGTCTTTCCGTAGCAGTGGCGAGAAAGTACCATCATTCCGGTGCTGACTCCTGGTAAGAACCCGCTTAATGTGGATAGCTATCGGCCCATCAGCTTGACAAATACTCTGTGCATGCTCCTGGAACGTTTGGTGAGTCGACGGCTGTGTTGGCTGCCCGAGTCTCGGGGTCTTCTGGCTCCGTGCCAGAGCGGCTTCCGTCAGGGCCGTTCCACCGCCGATACTTTGGTCTTCCTTGAGTCTGCAATCCGCTCTGTTTTTTCCAGGCGCCAACACCTCGTCTCCGTCTTTTTCGACCTCTCCAGAGCATATGACAAGACGTGGCGGCACCATATTCTCGCCATGTTGCACGGGTGGGGTCTCCGGGGCTCTCTCCCCATTTTTATTCAGAATTTTTTATCTGTTCGAACATTCCACGTTTTAATTGGCACATCCCATAGTTCACTTCATATCCAGGAGAACGGCGTTCCACAGGGCTCTGTATTGAGCGTGCCCCTTTTCCTTGTGGCCATCAACGGCCTTGCAGCAGCAGTAGGGTCGTCTGTCTCACCCACGTTATATGCTGACGATTTCTGCATCTTTTTCAGCTCCTCCGCCATTGGTGTTGCAGAACGTAGGTTGCAGGGAGCCATATGCAAGGCGCAGGCATGGGCCCTAGCCCATGGGTTTCAGTTTTCTGCTGCGAAGACTTGTGTCATGCACTTTTGTCGGCGTCGAACTGCCCATCCCCACCCTGAGCTCTATCTTCAGGGTGCCATGCTCAGGGTTTTTGACACTTACCGGTTTCTGGGATTGCTGTTCAATATCCGGCTTACGTGGCTTCCACATATTCGTCAGCTCAAGCGTCAGTGCTGGCAGCATCTGAATGCCCTCCGCTGCCACAGCAACATAACTTGGGGTGCGGATAGTAATACGCTGCTGCAGCTCTACAAAGCCCTCGTGCTGTCCCGACTCGATTATGGGAGTGTGGCGTATGGCTCAGCGTCGCCCTCAGCATTGCAACTGCTGGACCCCATTCACCATTGTGGGGTTCGACAGGCGACAGGAGCATTCCGCACTAGCCCTGTTCATAGCCTCCTTGCTGAAGCTGGGGTTCCTCCGCTTCGTATTCCGCGTCAACAACTGTTAGTGAACTATGCTGCCCACGTCCGTTGTTCGCCCCGTCACCCTAACTACCGTCTCCTTTTCGCTAATGCGGCAGTCCATATCCCACACCAGCGGCCACGATCAGGCCATACAATTGGGATCCGTGTTCGGTCGCTCCTTCGTGAACTAGAGTGTTTGCCTCTTCCGTATGCTTACCAGGTCCGCCCACATACACCACCTTGGTGTATTCGTCGGCCGCAGCTTCGGCTGGAACTTTCCCGATGGCCTAAGGATTCGGTTCCTCCTGCAGTCTTGCGCCGCCGTTTCCTTGCTCTGCTCGGCGCATACTATGACTCGGAGGTTATCTATACCGAGGGCTCGATGGTTGATGGTTGATGCCCTTGAGCATATTCCTACCAGCACTGGAGAGTCCTTCTTCATTTGCAGTGACTCGCTCAGTAGTCTGCAGGCTCTTGACCAGTGCTACCCACGCCATCCCATTGTTGGTGCCATCCAGGGATCCATTCACACTCTTGAACAGCTTGGTCGTTCGGTAGTGTTCATATGGACTCCGGGCCACGTTGGAATCGCAGGAAACGAACTTGCCGACGAGTTAGCCAAAGAGGCAACCCGCAAACAGACGCTGGAGATCGGCCTACCGGCAATTGATCTCCGAAAGATTTTGCACAGTCCAGTCTTTGGGATGTGGGGAGACGAATGGCGCACTCTGTCTGCACCTAATAAGCTGCGGCAAGTAAAGGAGACGAAGACTGTGTGGGGTTCCTACATGCGGGCCTCTCGCAGGGATTCTGTTGTTCTGTGTAGGCTCCGCATTGTTCACTCTTGGCTGACGCATGGTTATCTGCTGCGTCGAGAGGACCCCCCTCACTGTCGCTGTGGTGCAACCATGACGGTGGCGCATCTGTTGTTTGAACTCTTTTAACCGCTCTCAGGTGTGCTTTTAATCTCCAGGGTGTTTTACCCTCTCTTTTAGGTGTCAATGTCTCTATGGCAGATCGGGTTTTACGTTTTATTCGCGCAAGCGGCTTTTATAGCTCCATTTAATTTTATTACATCACCCTCTTTTGAACTGTATTTTTAATTAGTTTGATGTTGTAATTCGACTCCATCCTAATCTTTAAGGTGGAGGTATTAACGTGTTGCAAAGTGGCTGGCTCATCCTATTATTTTAGTGATCAGCCAGCCACGATCCTCTGCTGTACAGTTTTAATTCTTTCTGCCTTTCTTCTCTATGTTGTTTTGTTGCTGTGCTCCGTTTTCCATGTTTCTTTATTATCGACCGTGGGGATTTTCTCCCCTTGGAATTTTTATCTTGTGCTTCGAATGACAAATGGATGGTTTCACTGTGCTCTGTGTGTTTATGAAACAAGGGACCGATGACCAATGCAGTTTGGTCCCTTTAATCCTCAACCAACCAACCAACCAACGTATACCACGAGAGGCTACATGCTGTTACCGTAGCCTTGTTCCTCTCTTGATCTAATGTCGTCATGGACACTGTAATATTCAATCTCGAATAACTTTTGTGTTTCATCGTCGATGTGAGGGTGCGAGGGTTACAATAAATCGATGGTGGTATGTCGTACACAATCTACTGGACTACCAGGTGAGGTTCCTTGCTGTAACCGTAGCTGTGTTAATCACTTGTTCGGAAGATGTCATGGACCCTGTACTATACAATTGCGACACAATTTTTATGTTGAATCGTCAATGGGAGGGAGCGAGGGTTACAGTAAACCGGCAGTGGTGGATTGGATACATGATACTGGACTGACAGAGAGGTTCCATGCTTTAATCGTTGCCGTGTCCATCTCTTGACCTGAAGTTGACATGGACACTGCAGTATACAATCGCGACACAATTTTCATATTGAATCGTCAATGGGAAGGAGCGAGGGTTACAGTGAAATTTCAGTGGTGCGTCGGATACAAGTTACTGGACTACCAGTAGAGATTCCATGCTGAAACCGTAGCCGTGTATATTTCTTGGTCTGAAGTCGTTATCGACCCTGTAGTATTCAATCGTACGCAAGTTTTGTATTCCATCGTAAATGTAAGAGTAAGAGGGTTACACTAAACCGGCAGTGGTGCATCTGATACAAGTTTGTGGACTACCAGTATTGGCTACATGCTGTAAGTGTAGACGTGTTTCTCCCTTGGTGTTAAAATGTCATGTACCCCGTAGTATTCAATCACAACACAATTTTTGTGTTGCATCGTCATTGATAGGGTGTGAGGGTTAGACGAAACATACAGTGGCGCATCGGATACAAGCTACTGGACTGCCATGAGAGGTTTGATGCTGAAACCGTGGCCCTGTTCGTCTTATGGTCAGAAGTCGCCATGGACCCTGAGGTATTAATTGCGAAGCAAGTTTTGTGCTGCATCGTCAATGAGATGGTGCGAGGGTTACAGTCAACCGGCAGTGGTGCATCGCATACAGCCTATTGTACTGCTAGGGAATGTTTCATTTGGTAACTGTGGATGTTTAACTCTCTTCGAGAGATGTCAGCATGGAGCCCTTAGCATTCAATCACGACACCATTTCACTGTTGCATAGTCAATAAGAGAGTGCTAGCGTTACAGTAAACCGGCCGCAGTGCAACGGAGGCAAGCAACTGGACTGCCAGGAGAGGTTCCATGCTGTAACTGTAGCCGTGTTATTCTCATGGTCTGAAGTAGTCATGGACCCTGAGGTATTCATTTGCGAAGCAAGTTATGTGTTACATCATCAAAGAGAGGGTGCGAGGGTTACAGTAAACCGGCAGTGGTCCATCGGTTACATGTTACTGGACTGCCAGGAGAGGTTACGAGCAGTATTCTTAGCTGTGTCCCTCTCTTGGTCTGAAGTTGCCATGGACCCTGTGGTACTTCATCGCGACGCAATTTTTGTGTTGTATCGTCAATGACAGTATGCGAAGGTTACAGTAAACTGGCACTGGTGCATCGGATACAAGTTACTGGACTATCGGGAGAGGTTACATGCTGCAACCGTTGCCATGCTCCTCTCTTTGTCTGAAGTCCTCATGGACCCTTTGGTATTCAGTCGAGACGAAAACTCTGTGTTGCATCATCAAGGAGAGGATGCGAGGGTTACAGTAAATCGGCAGTGCTGCATAGGATACAGGCACTGGACTCCCAGGAGAGGTCCGTGTTGTAACCGTGAACATTTTGCTCTCTCGGAGAGAAATCGGCGTGTAACCTAAATTATTCAATCGTGACGCAATTTTTCTATTGTATCATCATTCAGATGGTGCGCAAGTTACAGGAAGCTTTCAGTGGTGCATCGGAAACAATCTACCTGACTCCCAGAAGTCCCATGCGGTAACTTTCCGACGCAAAAGAAAACTCGAGAACTGTTTCTACTAGATACTGAATTGACTCCCAGAAAGTCAAGAAACTAAAGTATTAAACCACACAGATGATATTATAAAAGTTGCTAATGGTTAGGAACTCGTAAAAGTCACAAAATCGGTTCTTCCCTGTTTCTGCGTCTGTCTCGGCCGGCTGCTGCTGCTTATGTTCGTCGCCACAAAAATGCAAACTAACTCCTCCTTCTCCATGACGACGCAAGACTTTCCACATTCTGCACAACCAAGAGGTGCTCACAAAACTTAGTTAGACGGTTCTTCCTCATCTACACTCTAACCTTCTCGCTCCTTCCGACTTCCATCGGTTTGGTCCACTAAAGGAAGCGCTCCGCGGAAAGCACTAAGTAGATGATGCGGAGGTCAGCAAGACGTTCGCTCCGCCACCGACGAATGGAGTGCACCATTCCAGCATACAAACCCTCGCAGTAAGGAGGCGTTCGGCCGTCGCATTAAATCGAAATTATGCTGAAAAATAGGGTTTTGTAGCCAAAAAACGGGAAATTCAATCCTGAATAAAACCAACTCACTTTGAGAGAAAAGGCTTGCATTACTTACTGAACGCCCCACGTATTTCTCTTTATAAATCCTCTGTATTAAGAGGTAGTTTCAGGCCTGTACTGCACACTGCGTAATGCTTTATGGAGTTTTCGGAAGTTTTAAATGATTTTAAACTCCTGATCTACATTTTACATCTTATTGCTAGGAAGATTTTTATGTATGGTTTACTTCAGTCCATATAGGACTCTTTTGAGCGCTAGTGACTCTACAGTCGCCCCATGGAAGGACGACTTTTTGGAAGGTTGTAAAGCTGTTTTAAAGTTGTATTAATAGTGTTCCCCTCATCAAAGTTACGTACGCTACATTTAGAAACATACTTTATATATTCCGTCAGTCCAAGGAGGGCGCTTTAGAGAGCTACAACTTTTGTACCAGTTAGGATGATTAGAAGCAATTTTAAATTTTTTATAAATGTTTTAGATAATTCTAAAAAAAATTTATTGTTATTAAATTCCACGACAGTGATTTACGTTATACGTAGGACCTCTTTTTGCGAATTACATCATCCACTCTACAGACAAATGGTGCTTTTCAGTGCTGCAAGTGTTGTAACTGTCACGTTTCTTAACAAACCTGTATAAAGCCTCAACAGGCTAGTTCTACATCTACATTTATACTCCTCAAGCCACCCAACGGTGTGTGGCGGAGGGCACTTCACGTTCCACTGTCATTACCTCCCTTTCCTGTTCCAGTCTCGTATGGTTCGCGGGAAGAACGACTGCCGGAAAGCCTCTGTGCGCGCTCGAATCTCTCTAATTTTACGTTCGTGATCTCCTCGGGAGGTATAAGTAGGTGGAAGAAATATATTCGATGCCTCATCCAGAAGCGGACCCTCTCAAATCCTCGACAGCAAACTACACCGCGATGCAGAGCGCCTCTCTTGCAGAGTCTGTCACTTGAGTTTGGCCCCCCTGCGGGTTCGGGGGTAAGAATAGGCCCGCGGTATTCCTGCCTGTCGTAAGAGGTGACTAAAAGGAGTCTCAAACGTTTCGGCCTTAATGTTATGGTCCCCTAAGGGGTTTGACCACTATCTTTCAAAATTTTCTGTTAGTGCGTACCATTTGGGGAAGGACGCCTTACGTGGTGTATTGTATATCCATCTTGCCCTAAGATCGGGCCCACCCGATATTGTCATGGAGTTGGACTTCTATCCAGCTTCCGGCCACATCTGCTGCTGTGTCTTCCAGGTAGCGTACATTCCCTCCATAGTGCACTTCCATCTTTTCCCTCGTTATGTACATGGATATTTTGACACCCGACAGCCAGCACGGTAGCTAGTCCGTTGTGGTGGGGTTGTCATGTACCCTCTTGGTGGTAGCCCCCCGACTACACAGGGATCGCACTGCTAATGCCTGAGCTGCTACCTCGCCACGTATGCCGAGGAGTAGATACCTATCCCTCTAGGGCATCAGGACTCCCGGCAAAGGCCATCCTGCCAGGTGGTCTTTGCTGCAACTAGGTGGCGCCCGTGGGGAGAGCCCCTGGTCGGAGTGGGTGGCATCAGGGCGGATGATCCGCAATGAAGCGTGGCACATCATCTCTCGCTGGTGGGCCTCCACCAGCAAAGCACCCTAGGTCTAACCTCAATTGGAAGAAATTTCATCAGAGATCGTTTCCCTCCATGGCCACTCCATGGGAGGAACGTATGGCTAAAGGAGGCAGTGGAGATTATTCACCCCGGTACCTCGTGTGTACGCGAGTTGATGGGGAATCATTTATATCGACCAAGCCCCAGTTTTTTGTGGAGCATTCAGAGGACAAGCTCAGGGAGGTGGAGGGCTTGTCCAAAATGCGCTCTGGATCGGTTCTCATCAAAACAGCATCCTCTGCCCAGTCAAGGAAGTTGCTCACTTGTGACAAGTTGTGGGATGTTTCTGTCACCATCACTCCCCATAAAAGTCTAAACATGGTCCAGGGTATTATATTCCACAGGGATCTTCTACTGCAGTCCGACGATGAACTACGAGCCAATCTAGAACGACGGGGTGTTCACTTTGTCCGGCGCGTCCATCGGGGTCTGAGGGATAATCAGGTAGCCACCAGTGCCTTCATCTTGGCCTTCGAAGGTGATGTTTTACCTGAAAAGGTCAAGGTGATGGTTTACCGCTGTGACGTGAAGCCATATATCCCTCCTCCGATGTGGTGTTTTAAATGCTGGAAGTTTGGGCACATGTCATCCCGCTGTACTTCCGGCATCACATGTCGACATTGTGGACGTCCTTCACATCCCAATACTCCATGTGCTCCGCCTCCCATCTGTGTTAACTGCAGTGAACACCATTCACCCTGCTCGCCGGACTGTAGGATCTTCCAGAAAGAACGGAAGATAATGGAATATAAAACCCTGGACCGCTTGACCTACTCAGAGGCTAGGCGAAAATATGAGAGGCTCCATTCTATGCCAATGACGTCAATGTACGCCGCTGCTGCAACGACGGTTCTTCCATCTCCTGTGTCGTCCCGTACAGTTGGTTCTCTGATTGGTCAGAATCCAACAGCCCCCTTGGTTGTGGGGGGCACTTCACATCCTGTCGCTTATGCTCCATCTTCTTCAGGAGCAACACCCTCCCAGCCATCGGTGACATCAGCTCCCCCTTCGCAGCCGGAGAAGAGTAATACTTCTTTGGCTACTCTCGCCAGGAAGGGGTCCCTTGGGTACCTCCCTTCGCAAGTTCCGACCAGCGGAAAAGTGGACACCCGCAAGTGGCTAAAACAACCACCAGTCCCTTGTCGTCGGGCCTCATGGTCATCGTCCATCCCTGAGGCTGACCCAGTGAAGCCCATGAATCCTGAACCACCGAAGGCACAGCGAGAGAAACAGAAGAAGAAGAAAGTCCCAAAGGCTAACGACATAGCGGTGGCACCCGTCCCACCGCTTCCTACAATGACGAGGTGGAGATTCTGGCATCCGCTGAGGACCTCGATCTCGCCAGTCCCTGAGACGCCATGGAAAGCACTGTCACAGCTGAACTCCGCCAACTTATCAGCCTTCACCCTTTCCTCTGCATTGCTCTGCAGGAAACTTGGTTTCCGGCAATGCGAACCCCCACCATCCGTGGCTATCGGGGTTATTATAAGAACCGGGCAGTTTATGAAAGTGTGTCTGGTGGCGTCTGCATATATGTCCTGAACTCTCTTCACAGCGAGTCGGTCCCTCTCCAAACACCTTTAGAGGCAGTTGCTGTTCGGGTGTGGACGCCACAGGCTGTTACCGTCTGCAGTCTTTACCTTCCACCAGATGGTGATGTCACGCAGCATGTCCTGGCTGCTCTGATAGCCCAATTGCCGCCACCTTTCTTGTTATTGGGCGACTTTAAAGCCCATAACCATCTGTGGGGTGGGTCAGTGGCAACAGGTCGAGGCGCCATCGTTGAGCATTTATTGGCGCAGGTCGATCTCTCGATATTAAATGATGGTGCCTTCACACACTTCCCCCCCTGCGGGTTTGGGGGTAAGAATAGGCCCACGGTATTCCTGCCTGTCGTAAGAGGCGACTAAAAGGAGTCTCAAACTTTTTGGCCTTATGTGATCGTCCCCTCTCGGGTTTTACCTCCATATTTCAAAATTTTTCCGCAGAGCGAGCCGATTGGGGAAGGGCGCCTTACATGGTGCACTGTATCTGTCGTGCATTGAGACCTTTAGCCGGCTTTCTCTTCGATGCAATGGTGTCCCGCTCGTTTTCCATCTCTTGGGCGAGGATACGTCCCTGGGTGCGATTACCACGGTGCACTGTGCAGTGTTGCTATCCGCTGCGACGACGATCTTATAAATTTTTGCACCTAAGATCCAGCATGGTAGCCAGTCCGTTGTGGTGGGGCCGCCATGTACCATGTTGGTTGTAGCCCCCTGACAACACAGGGATCGCTCTACTGATGCCTGCGCCGTTTACTCCCCATGTATGCCAAGGAGTAGATGCCCATCTCCCTGGGGCATCAGGACTCCCGGCAATGGCCATCCTGCCAGGTGGCTCTTGCTGTGGCTGGGTAGCGCCCATGGGGAGGGCCCTTGGTCAGAGTAGGTGGCATCAGGGCGGATGTCCCACAATGAAGCGTGGTTCATCATCTCTTGCTGGTGGCCAGCCACCAGCAGTCTCTAAGCGTTCAAGGGCTCATTTTAAAGCTAACGTTTATGACCCCAAATCGTTCCCATCCCTGGCCACACCATGGGAGGAACGAAAGGCACTGAATGATAGTGACATGTATTCGCCCAGGTATCTCGTCTGTACCAGAGCTGATGGGGAATCCTTTGTATCCATGATTCCTCAGTTCTTTGTAGAGCATTCGGAGGACAAGTTTGGGGAGGTGGAGGGCTTGTCTAAAATGCGCTCTGGGTCAGTTTTGATAAAAACAACATCCTCCGCCCATTCACGCAGGTTGCTTGCTTGTGACAAGTTGGGGGATGTTAACGTTACCATCACACCACATAAGAGTTTAAATATCGTCCAGGGTGTTATTTTCCATAGTGACCTACTTCTGCAGTCTGATGACAAGCTGCGCGCCAACTTAGAGCGTAGAGGTGTTCATTTCGTCCGGCGCGTTCATCGGGGTCCGAGGGACAATCAGGTTGCTACCGGTGCCTTCATCTTGGCCTTCGAGGGTGATACATAACCAGAGAAGGTCAAGGTGATGGCCTACCGTTGTGACGTCAATCCCTATATCTCTTCCCCCGATGCGGTGCTTTAAGTGCTGGAAGTTCGGCCATATGTCTTCCTGCTGTACTTCCAGCCTCACATGTCGAGATTACGGACGCTCATCTCATCCCGATACTCCATGTGCTCCGCCTCCCATCTGTGTCAACTGTGGAGAGCCTCATTCACGTTGCTCGCCAGACTGCAGGATCTTACAGAAAAAACGCAAAATCATGGAATACAATACCCTCGACCGACTGACTTACGCTGAGACTAAGCGGAAATTTGGACAGCTACATCCCGTGCGCATGATGTCATCTTATGCCTCCACTGTCACTCCTGCTCCAGCTCCTTTAGCTGCACCACAGACAGTCAGCTCGCAGCGTCAGAGGACCTTACCTGTCCACTTTACGATGGGGGCCCCTTTTCTTGCTGTTGCTCCCACACCATCTACCTCGGGAGCAGCACCTACTAAACCACCTCGGACACCAGTCCCCACTTATAAGCCGGAGAAGCGTAAGTCTTCTTCGGCTTCTCTCGCTCGGAAGTGATCCCTTGGGTCACTCCCTTCCCAGATTCCTACCAGTGGCACAGCAGACACCAACCAGTGGCTGAAGAAGCCACAGGCCCCTGGTCGTTGGGCTTCGCGATCATCTTCGGTTCCGGAGACTGACTCCAATAAGCCCTATCAGCAACGGCAACCAAAGGAACAGCGAGACAAAACGACACTGAAGCCCTGTAAGACCAAGGCACATGCGATGGCTCCTACTCCACCACTACCTACAAGCTCTGCGTCTGAGGATGACTTGGGGATTCTTGCGTCCACTGAGGACCTCGCTCTCGCCAGTCCCTCAGACGCAATGGATAGCATTTGCACGGGTGCTCCATCGGAGGCAGCAGGTGACCCAGTGGCGTAATCTCCCTTCACAGTCCCATCACGCCTTTCTCAGCCATGGACAACACCATTCTCCAGTGGAACTGCAGCGGTTTCTTCCACCATCTAGCTGAGCTCCGCCAACTTAACACCCTTCACCCTTTCCTCTGCATTAATCTGCAGGAAACTTGGTTTCCGACAATGTGAACCCCGGCCCTCTGTGGTTATTGGGGTTATTATAAGAACTGCACAGCTTATGAAAGGGTGTCTGGTGGCGTCTGTATCTATGTCCGTCACTCTCTTCACAGCAAGTCTGTCCATCTACAAATACCTTTAGAGGCTGTCGCTGTTCAGATGTGACGCCTCAGGCTGTTATCGTTTGCAGTCTTTACCTTCCACCGGATTTCGATGTCACACAGCATGTATTGGCTGCGCTGATACCCCAATTGCCGCCACCTTTCTTGTTACTGGGCGACTTCAACGCCCATAACCATCTGTGGGGTGGGTCAGTGGCAACAGATCAAGGCGCCATCCTTGAGTATTTATTGGCGCAGCTCGATCTCTCAATCTTAAATGATGGTGCCTTCACACACTTCAGCATGGCGCATGGCACATACTCCGCCATTGACATTTCCATCTGTAGCCCTAGCCTCTTACCATTGTCCAATGGAGAGTGCTTGACGACCTGTGTGGTAGTGACCACTTTCCAATCTTTCTGTCACTGCCATAGCGTCGAACTTCTGGGCGCCCTAGCAGATGGGCTATGAATCAGGCTGACTGGGACTGGTTCTACTGCACTGCCGCTATTGAGCCTCTCTCTAACGATGCCATTGATGCAGTGGTTCAATCGGTCACCACCGGCATCGTTTCTGCCGCCGAATCTGCCATTCCCCGTTCTTCTGGGTCCCCTGGGCGGCGGACTGTGCCTTGGTGGTCGCCTGAGATCGCTGAAGCGGTTAAATCTCGCCGGCGGGCGCTCCAGTGTCACAAGCGACATCCCTCAATCGACCACCTTATCGCCTTCAAACGGCTGCGTGCGCGAGCCCGCCGCATTATCCGCCATCGCAAGCAGGAGTGCTGGGAGCGGTATGTGTCCACCATTGGCCTCCATGTCACTCCATCGCAGGTCTGGGCCAAGATTCGCCGCCTCTATGGCTATCGGACCCCTGTCAGTGGCCCTGCGCTCTCACTGAATGGAGCAGTTTGTACTGACTCCGACGTCATTGCAAACCGCTTGGCAGAGCACTTTGCTCTGAATTCCGCTTCTGCCAACTATCCTTTGGGCTTCCGCTCCATTAACGAGTGGGTAGAGCTTCGGAGTCTTTCTTTTCGCACTCACCATCCTGAATTGTACAATATTGAATTTAGTGAGTGGGAATTTCGCAGTGCCCTAGCCGCTTGTCCGGATACCGCTCCTGGGCCAGATAGCATCCACTCTCAGATGCTGAAACACCTTTCAGTGGACTTCCATCGACGCCTCCTCGACCTTTACAATCGCATTTGGGTCGAGGGTGAGTTTCCGTCGCAATGGCGGGAAAGTCTTGTTGTCCTCATTCTGAAACCGGGGAAGAACCCTTTAGAGGTGGACAGCTACTGTCCCATTAGCCTCACCAACGTTCTTTGCAAGTTGCTTGAATGGATGGTGAGCTGTCGCTTTAATTGGGTACTGGAGTCTCGGGGCCTTCTGGCTCCATCTCAGGGTGGGTTCCGTAAAGGCCGTTCCGCCGCCGACAATCTGGTGAGCCTGGAGTCTTTGCTGTCTGGTTGCTGTCTTTTTAGACATGCGGAAGGCGTATGATACGACATGACGTCATCACATCCTTTCCACGCTTCATGGATGGGGTCTTCAGGGCTCTCTGCCGATCTATATCCGCAATTTTCTGTCGTATCGTACCTTCCGCTTGCACGTCGCGGTCTCATATAGTTCCTCTCAAGTCCAGGAGAACGGTGTCCCACAGGGTTCTGTTCTAAGCGTCTGTCTGTTTTTAATAGCTATTAACGGGCTCGCTGCGGCCGTGGGAAATACTGTCTCCGCTTCCCTGTATTCTGACGACTTCTGCCTTTACTACAGCTCTATTGGCATTGCAGCTGCTGAACGTCAGCTACAGGGCGCAATCCGCAAGGCGCAGTCTTGGGCTGTAGCGCATGGTTTTCAGGTTTTGGCAGACAAGTCCTGCGTTATGCATTTCTGCCGGCGGCGCACTTTTCATCCGGAGCCGCGGCATGTTTTTAGCTTGCCCGGGCATCCAAATTATCGTGTCCTATTCCCGCAGTCAGTCGTCCATCTGCCAGAACGTCGGCCCCGGTCGGGTTGTCCGCTCGCCATACGTGTCAAACAGCTTCTCTACGGGCTTGGGTGTTTCCCTGTTCCACCTCCTTTCCTGGCCCCTCTGCGTACTCCCCTTTGGCTCGACTTGGCACATGGCCCGAAGTACTCAGTCCCTCCGGAGGCCTTACGACGCCACTTTTATTCCATCCTGGCCACGTATCAGGGCTCTGGCGTTGTCTACACCGACGGTTTGATGGTTGCTGGTCGTGTCGGTTATGCACTAACTCTAGGGGACCATTCTGAACAACGTTCGTTGCCGGCTGGCTGCAGTGTTTACACTGCAGAGCTGGTCGCCATCTTTCGTGCCCTAGCTTATATCCGCTCCATCTCAGGTGAGTCCTTCGTTATCTGTAGCGATTCCCTGAGCAGTTTACTAACTCTCGACCAGTGCTTCCCTCGTTCTCGTCTGGTAATGGCTATCCAGGAGTCCCTGCATACTCGTGCGCTTTGCAGTCGCTCTGTGGTCTTCGTGTGGACCCCAGGCCATGTTGGGATACCTGGCAATGAGAATGTTGACCGCCTGGCGAAAGAGGCCACCAGTACCCCATTCTGGACATTGGCCTCCCGGAGACAGATTTGCGAGCGTTCCTACGCAGCAAAATTCTGGACCACTGGGACACTGAATGGCGCGCCCTGACTTCACGGAACAAACTTCGGGCCATCAAGGAGGCTACCGGTGTGTGGCGCTCCTCTTTGCGGGCCTCTCGCAAGGAGTGTGTTGTCCTCTGCCGGCTGCGCATTGGGAACACATGGCTGACGCACGGCCACCTATTGCGACGTGAGGACCCACCTTTATGTCGCTGTGGCTCCGTTTTGACAGTGGTCCACATTTTATTGGACTGTCCACTTTTAGCTGTGCTCAGGCAGTCGTTCGCACTGACTGACACGCTCCCTGCGTTGTTAACCGACGACTCTGCTATGGTTGACTAAGTTTTACGTTTTATTCAGGCAGGGGGTTTTTGTCGTTTAATCTGAGTGTTTCTGTTTCATTTTATTGTATTGTGTTGATTGTGGCCTTTGGCCTACGATTTTAAACTGAGTTTTTAATGTGTTCTTGGGGGTTGGCTTTTCCTTTTTTATCCCTATGGTCGGCCAACCACCGCCACACTCTGTATGGTGTTACTTTGTTTTGTCTGTTCTTTGTCCGAGTATTTCTTGTCCTGTGTCGATACCTTCTTTCCTCTTGTTCGTTTTCCTTCTCTTTGGGTGCTTTTAGTTTTTTGGAAAAAGGGACCGATGACCATAGCAGTCTGGTCCCTTTAATCCCACAAACCAACCTTCTCACACTTCAGTGTGGCGCATGGCACATACTCCGCCATTGCTCTTTCCATCTGTAGCCCTAGCCTCTTACCGTCTGTCCAATGGAGAGTGCATGCCGACCTGGGTGATAGTGACCACTTTCCAATCTTTCAGTAACTGCCACAGCATCAATCTTCTGGGCGCCCTAGCATATGGGCTCTGAACAAGGCTGACTGGGACTTGTTCTCCTCCACTGCCGCTAGTGAGCCTCTCTCTAACGATGACATTGATGCAGTGGTTCAATCGGTCACCACCGGCATCATTACTGCCGCCGAATCTGCCATTCCCCGTTCTTCTGGGTCCCCTCGGCTGCGGACTGTGCCTTGGTGGTCGCCTGAGATCGCTGAAGCGATTAAAGCTCGCCGGCGGGCGCTCCAGCGTCACAAGCGACATCTGTCAATTGAACACATTATCGCCTTCAAACGGCTGCGTGCGCGAGCCCGCCGCATTATCTGCCAACGCAAGCAGGAGTGCTGGGAGCGGTATGTGTCCACCATTGGCCTCCATGTCACTCCATCGCAGGTCTGGGCCAAGATTCGACGCCTCTATGGCTATCGGACTCCTGTCAGTGTCCCTGCGTTTTCACTGAATGGAGCCGTTTGTACTAACTCCAACGTTATTGCAAACCGCTTGGCAGAGCACTTTGCTCTGAATTCCGCTTCTGCCAACTACCCCTTGTGCTTCCGCTCCATTAAAGAGCGGATAGAACGACGGAGTCTTTCTTTTCGCACCCACCATCCTGAATTGTACAATGTTCCATTTAGTGAGTGGGAATTTCGCAGTGCCCTCGACGCTTGTCCTAATACCGCTCCTGGGCCTCCTGGCATCCACTCTCAGATGCTGAAACACCTTTCAGTGGACTTCCAGCGACGCCTCATTGACCTTTACAACCGCATTTGGGTCGAGGGTGAGTTTCCGTCGCAATGGCGGGAAAGTCTTGTTGTCCCCATTCTGAAACCGGGGAAGAACCCTTTAGAGGTGGACAGCTACCGTCCCATTAGCCTCACCAACGTTCATTGCAAGTTGCTTGAACGGTTGGTGAGCCGGCGCTTGAATTGGGTACTGTAGTCTCGGGGCCTTCTGGCTCCATCTCAGGGTGGGTTCCGTAAAGGCCGCTCCGCCGCTGACAATCTGGTGAACCTGGAGTCGGCCATCTGTACTACCTTTGCCCGCCGTCAGCATCATGTCGCTGTCTTTTTAGACATGTGGAAGGCGTATGATACGACATGGCGTCATCACATCCTTTCTACGCTTCATGGATGGAGTTTTCGGGGCCCTCTGCCGATCTATAGCCGCAATTTTCTGTCGTGCACGTCGCGGCCTCATATAGTTCCTCCCAAGTCCAGGATACGGTGTGCTACAGGGTTCTGTTCAAAGTGTCTGTCTGTTTTTAATAGCTATTAGCGGGCTCGCTGCAGCAGTATGAAATTCTGTCTCCGCCTCCCTGTATGCTGACGACCTCTGCCTTTACTACAGCTCTATTGGCATTGCAGCTGCTCAACGTCAGCTACAGGGCGCAATCCGCAAGCCGCAGTCTTGGGCTGTAGCGCATGGTTTTCAGTTTTCGGCAGCCAAGACCTGCGTTATGCAATTCTGCCGGCGACGCACTGTTCACCCGGAGCCGCGGATTTATCTCGACAGCGAGCTTCTTACAGTGGTGGAGTCACATAGGTTTTTGGGGGTTGTTTTTGGTGCCCGGTTGACTTGGCTGCCTCATATTCGGCAGCTTAAACAGGCGTGTTGGCAGCATTTAAATGCTCTGCGATGTTTGAGCCACACCAGGTGGGGCGCCAACCGAACTACTCTCCTACGGCTTTACCAGGCGTTAATCCAGTCCCGGGACTACGGGAGTCTGGCTTATGGCTCAGCATCCCCATCTGCATTGCGGGTGCTGGACCCAATCCTCCACAGCGGGATACGCCTTGCCACTGGTGCCTTCCGAACCAGCCCTGTGGACAGCATACTTTTGGAGACAGGTGTCCCTCTACTGCGGTTACGACGCCTACAATTACTGGCTGCTTATGCTGCCCATGTTTTTAGCTTGCCCGGGCATCCAAATTATCGTGTCCTGTTCCCGCATTCAGTCGTCCATCTGCCAGAACGTCGGCCTCTGTCGGGTTGTCCGATCGCCGTACGTGTCATACAGCTTCTTTCCGGGCTTGGGTGTTTCCCGGTACCACCTCCTTTCCGGGCACCTCTGCATACACCCCCATGGTGTGTGCCTCGCCCTTGCCTTCGGCTCGACTTGGCACAGGGCCCGAAGGACTCAGTCCCTCTGAAGGCCTTCCGACACCCCTTTTATTCCATCCTGGCCACGTATCAGGGCTCTGGCGTTGTCTACTCCGAAGGCTCGATGGTTGCAAGTCCTGTCGGTTATGCACTAACTCTAGGGGACCATTCTGAACAACGTTCGTTGCTGGCTGGCTGCAGTGTTTACACTGCTGAGCTGGTCGCCATCTTTCGTGCCCTAGAGTATATCCGCTCCTGCTCAGGTGAGTCCTTCGTTATCTGTAGCGATTCCCTGAGCGGTTTACGCGCTCTTGACCAGTGTTTCCCTCGTTCTCGTCTGGTGATGGCTATCCAGGAATCCGTGCATACTCTCGCCCGGAGCGGCAGGTCTGTGGTCTTTGTTTGGACCCCAGGCCATGTTGGTATACCCGGCCATGAAACTGTTGACTGCCTGGCGAAAGAGGCCACCAGTGCGCCACCTCTGGAGATTGGCCTCCCGGCGACTGATTTGCGGGCAGTCTTACGCCGCACAGTTCTCTCATTTTGGGATGCTGAATGGCGCGGTCTGACCACCCGTAACAAACTCCGTGCCGTGAAGGACCCGACGACTGTGTGGCACTCTTCCATGCGAGTCTCTCGCAAGGAGTCTGTCGTCATCTGCCGACAGCGCATTGGGCACACATGGATGACCCACGGTCATTTATTGTGCCGTGTGGACCCCCCTCTATGCCGCTGCGGCTTGGCATTGACAGTGGCCCACGTTTTGTTGGACTTTCCACTTTTATCTGTGCTCAGGCAGACGTTTGCGCTGCCTAACACGCTCTCTGCTCTTTTATTAGATGACTCTACCATGGTGGACTTGGTTTTGTGTTTTATTCGGGCAGGGGGTTTTTATCCTTTAATCTGAGTGTTTGTTTTAGTGTTGATTCTGGCTTTTAGCCTCTGATTTTAAACTGTTTTTCATATGTTCTTGGTGGTGGTAGTTGGCTTTTCCAATTTTTTTTCTCCATGGTCGGCCAACCACCGTCCACTCTGTGTGTTATAATTTGTTTTGTCTGGTCTCTGTCAGAGTATTTCATATCCTGTTTCGTCTGCTGTCTTTCCTGTTTTCCGTTTTTTGTTCTCCTTGAGTGGTTTTAGTTTTTGTTTTTTTTGGGAAAAGGGACCGATGGTGTCTGGTCCCTTCAATCCCACAAACCAACCAACTTGAGTTTGCTAAACATCTCCGTGACGCTATCATGTTTACCAAATAACCCTGTGGCGAAACGCGCCGCTCTTCTTTGGATCTTCTCTATCTCTTCTGTCAAACTGATCTGGTACGGATCCCACACTAATGAGCAATACTCAAGTACAGTATCTTGTAAGCCACCTCCTCTGTTGATGGACTAGATTTTCTAAGGACTCTCCCAATGACTCTCAACCTGGCACCCGTTTTACCACCAATTACTTTTATATGATCATTCCACTTCAAATCGTTCCGCACGCATACACCCAGATACTTTACAGCAGTAACTGCTACCAGTGTTTGTTCAGCTATCATATATTCATAGAATAAAGGATCCTTCTTTCTATGTATTCGCAATACATTACATTTGTCTATGTTAAGGGTCAGTTGCCACTCCCTGCACTAAGAGCCTATCCGTTGCAGATCTTCCTGCATTTCGCTGCAATTTCCTAATGCTGCAACTTCTCTGTATACTACAGCATCATCTGCGAAAAGCAGCATGGAACTTCTGACACTATCTACTAGGTTACTAGGTCTACTAGGACACCATCTACTAGGTACCGACTAATTACGACAATTAACTTTTAGTTGAACTCCCCCCCCCCCCCCCCGCCCACCGTGCGTGTTCGGGGGTAAGAATAGGCCCGTGGTATGCCTGCCTGTTGTAAGAGGCGACTAAAATGTCTCAACTGTTTCTGCCTTTAATGTGATGGTCCGCTAAGGGGGTTTAACCACTGCATTTCCAAATTTTTCGGTCAGTGCGTACCATTTGGGGAAGGACGCCTTATGTGGTGCATTCTATATTCATCTTGCCCTAAGATCTGGCATATTCGTTTTTGTCATGGAGTTGGACTTACACTGAGCTTCCAGCCACATCAGCTGCAGTGTGTTCCAGGTACCCTCCATTGTGTACTTGCATCTTTGCTCCCTTTATTAATGGATATTCGACACCCAACAACCAGCACAGTAGTCTGTCTGGTGTGGTGGGGTTGTCATGTACCTTCTTGGTGGTAGCCCCCTGACAACACAGGAATCAAATTGCTGATGTCTGAGCTGCTACCTCCTCCCCACGTATGCCGACGATTAGATACCTATCCCTCTGGGGCATCAGAACTACCGGCGAAGGCCATCCTGCCAGGTAGTCTTTGCTGTGGCTGGGTGGCGCCTGTGGGGCGTGCCCCTGGTCGGAGTGGGTGGCATCAGGGCGGATGACCCGCATTGAAGCGTGGTACATCATCTCTCGCTGGTGGGCCCCCACCAGCAGTCTCTAAGCTTTCGTGCTCTAACCTCAACAGCAAGAAATTTGATCCGAGATCATTTCCCTTCCTGGCCACTCCATGGGAGGAACGTATGGCTAAGGAAGGCAGTGCAGATTATTCACCCAGGTACGTAGTCTCTACGTGAGTTGATGGTGAATCATTTATGTTAACCAAGCCCTAGTTTTTTGTGGAGCATGTAGAGGAGGTGGAGGGCTTGTCCAAAGTGCGCTCTGGTTCAGTTCTAATCAAGACAGCATCCTCTGCCCAGTCACGGAGGTTGCTCACTTGCGATAAATTAGGGGACATTTTAGTTAGCATCTCGCCCCATAAGAGTTTAACCATGGTCCAGGGTATTATATTCCACAAGGGTCTTCTTCTGCAGTCGGACGATGAACTACGAGCCAACCTAGAACGACGAGGTGTTCACTTCCTCTGGCGCGTCCATCGGCGTCCGAGGGATAATCTAGTGGACACCGGTGCCTTCATCTTGGCCTTTGTGGGTGATGTCTTACCCGAAAAGGTCAAGGTGATGGCTTTCCGCTGTGATGTGAAACCATATATCCCTCCTCCAATGTGGTGTTTTAAATGCTGGAAGTTCAGGCATATGTCATCCTGCTGTGCTTCATGCATCACATGTCGAGATTGTGGACGTCCTTCGCATCTCCATGTGCTCCGCTTCCCATCTGTGTTAACAGCGAGGAACACCATTCCCCCTCCTCGCCGGACTGTAGGATAGTCCAGAAAGAATGGAAGATAGTGGAATATAAGACCCCGGACAGCCTGACCAACTCCGAGGTGAGGCAGAAATATGAGAGGTTCCATCCTATGCCAATGACGTCGACCTGCGCCGTTGCTGCAACGACAGTTATCCCATCTCCTCTCTCGTCCTGTATGGTTGAATCTATGACTGGTCAAAATCCACAAGCCCCCTTGATTGTGGAGGAGTCTTCACACCCTGTTGCTCCTGCTCCATCTTCTTCAGGAGCAACATCCCCCAACAATCGGGGACATCATTAAGACTTCTTCAGATACTCTCGCAGTAAGGGGTCCCTTGGGGACCTCCCTTCGCAAGTTCCGACCAGCGGACAAGTGGGCACCCACAAGTGGCTGAAACAACCACCAGTCCCTGGTTGTAGGCCCTCATCGTCGTCGTCCGTCCCTGAGACTGACCCAGTGAAGCCCTCCAAGCCTGAACCACCGAAGGCACAGAGAGAGAAGCACAAAAAGAAGAAAGTAACCAAGAATAACGACATTGTGGTGGCACCCGTCCCACCGCTTTCTACAACCTCTGCATCTGAGGACGAGGTGGTGATTCTGGCATCCGCTGAGAACCTCGATCTCGCCAGTCCCTCACGTCACCATGGATATCACTAGCACAGGTGCTCAATCGGAGGCAGCAGGTAACCGAGCGTTGTAATCTGCCTTCCCAGCCCCTTCACGCCTTTCTCAGCCATGGACAATATCATACTCCAGTGCAACTGCAGCAGTTTTTTCCAACTTAGCTGAGCTCCGACAACTTCTCAGTGTTCACCCTTTATTCTGCATTGCTCTTCAGGAAACTAGGTTTTCAGCATTGCGAACCCCCGCCCTCCGTGGTTATTGGCGTTATTATAAGAACTTCACAGCTTATGAAAGAGTGTCTGGTGGCGTCTGTATCTATGTCCGTCACTCTCTTCACAGCGAGTCTGTCCCTCTACAAATACCTTTAGAGGCTGTCGCTGTTCAGGTGTGGAAGCCTCAGGCTGTTACCGTTTGCAGAATTTGCCTTCCACCGGATGGTGATGTCACGCAGCATGTCCTGGCTGCGCTGATACCCCAATTGCCGCCACCTTTCTTGTTACTGGGCGACTTCAACGCCTATAACCCTCTGTGGGGTGGGTCAGTGGCGGCAGGTCGAGGCGCCACCATTGAGGATGTATTGGCACAGCTCGATCTTTCCATTTTAAATGATGGTGCCTTCACACATTTTAGTGTGGCACATGGCACATACTCTGCCATCGACCTTTCGATCTGCAGCCGTAGCCTCTTACCTTCTGTCCAATGGAGTGTGCATGACGACCTGTATGGTAGTGACCACTTTCCGATCTTTCTGTCACTGCCACAGCTTCAGTGTTCGGAGAGCTCTTCCAGATGGGCTAGCAATAAGGCTGACTGGGACTTGTTCTCCTCCATTGCCGCTATGGAGCCTCTTTCTAACGACGACATTGATACAATGGTTCACTCGGTCACCACTGGCATCGTTACTGCTGCAGAATCTGCCATTCCCCAATATTCTGGGTCCCCTCAGGGGAGGACTGTGCCTTGGTGGTCGCCTGAGATGGCTGAAGCGATTAAAGATCGCCGGCGGGCGCTCCAGCATCACAAGCGACATCCCTCCATAGAACACCTCATTGCCTTCAAACGGCTGCGTGCACGAGCCTGCCGCCTTATCCGCCATCGCAAGCAGGAGTGCTGGGAGCGGTATGTGTTCACCATTTGTCTCCATGTCACTCCATCGCAGGTCTGGGCCAAGATTCGACGCCTCTATGGCTATCGGACCCCTGTCAGCGTCCCTCTGTTCTCAATGAATGGAGCAGTTTGTAGTGACTCCGATGTCATTGCCAACCGTTTGGCAGAGCATTTTGCTTTGACTTCCGTTTCTGCGAATTACCCACTGGCCTTCAGCTCCATTAAAGAGCGGATGGAACGTCGGAGCCTTTCATTTCGCAACCACCATCCAGAATCGTACAACCATCCAGTGGGTGGGAATTTCACAGTGCCCTAGCCGCTTGCCCTGATACCACTGCTGGGCCAGATCGCATCCACTATCAGATGCTGAAACACCTTTCAGTGGACTGCCAGCGACGGCTCCTCGACCTCTACAACCGGCTCTGGGTCGAGGGTGAGTTACCGTCGCAATGGCGGGAAAGTATTGTTATCCCAGTTTTGAAACCTGGCAAGAACCCTTTGGAGGTGGACAGCTACAGCCCCATTAGCCTTACCAACGTTCTTTGCAAGTTGCAAGAGCGGATGGTGAGCTGGCGATTGAGTTGTGTACTCGAGTCACGGGGCCTCCTGGCTCCATCTCAGGGTGGGTTCCGTAAAGGCCGTTCTGCCGCCGACAATCTGGTGAGCCTGGAGTCAGCCTTTGCCCGCCGTCAGCACCTGGTCGGTGTCTTTTTCGACATGCGGAAGGCGTATGATACTATATGGCGCCATCACATCCTCTCTGCACTTCATGATTGGGCTCTTAGGGGTCCGCTGACGATTTTCATACGCAATTTTATGGCGCATCGTACCTTCTGCGTGCACGTCGCGGCCTCTCATAGTTCCACCCGAGTCCAGGAGAACGGGTTACCACAGGGATCTGTCCTCAGTGTCTGCCTGTTTTTAATTGCAATAAAAGGGCTCGCTGCATCGGTGGGAACTTCTGTCTCAGCTTCACTGTATGCTGACGACTTCTGCCTGTACTATAGCTCCATTGGCATTGCAGCTGCTGAATGTCAGCAGTCTTGGGCTGTAGCGCATGGTTTCCAGTTTTCGGCTGCCAAGACCTGCGTTATGCATTTCTGCCGCCGACGAACAGTCCACCCTGAGCCGTGGCTTTATCTTGCCGGCAGACATCTTGCTGTGGTGGAGTCCCATAGGTTTTTGGGTGTGGTTTTTGATGCCCGGTTGACTTGGCTGCATCATATTCGGCAGCTTAAACAGATGTGTTGGCGGCATGTAAATGCACTGCGATGCTTGAGCCACACCAGCTGGGGCGCCGACCGATCTACCCCCTTACGGCTCTACCAGGAGTTAATCCAGTCCAGTCTGGATTATGGGAGTCTGGCTTATGGCTCAGAATTCCCATCTGCGTTGTGGGCGCTGGACCCAATACTACACAGGGGGATACGACTTACCACTGGTGCCTTCAGGACCAGCCCTATGGACAGCATAATTGCTGTTACGACTCCAACATTTACTGGCGGCTTATGCTGCACAAGTTCGTAGCTTGCATTGAAAATAATAGTCTCCGGTTTCTGCAGTCAGTCGTCCTTCTCCCAGAACTTCGGCCCCGGTCGGGTTGTATGATAGCCTTCCACATCCGAGAGCTTCTCTCCAGGCTTGGGATTTTCCCTGTTCCACCTCCTTTCCAGGCTCCTTTAAGAACACCCCCATGGTTTCTTCCTCGCCCTTGCCTTCAGCTCAGATTCGCACAGGGCTCGAAGGACTCAGTCCCTCCAGAGGCCCCCCCTGGGGGTCTGGGGTAAGAATATGCCTGCGGTATTCCTGCCTGTCGTAAGAGGCGACTAAAAGGAGTCTCACACTTTTCGGCCTTATGTGATGATCCCCTCTTGGGTTTGACCTCCAATTTTTCCAGATTTCCGTTGTTAGTGCGTGCCATTTAGGGAAGGACGTCTTATGTGGTGTTTTTCTATTGGTCCATCATGCACAACCATCTTGCATGCTACCTATTCTCGTGTGGCGGGATTTACACCCAACGTCTTCTGGGTTGCCTCTTTCTCATCTTGTGCGCAATCCCCTTCTTAGCGCCCACGACAACTGTGTACCCTTTCAACACCTAAAATACAGCATGGTATCCAGCCCAATATGGTGGGGGTATCGCACTACAGAGGCCAGAGCTGTTTCCTTCCCATGCATGCCACGGAGTATGTACCCATCTTGTCTGGGGCACGGGGACTCCGGGCAACGGGATATCGGCCAGGTACCCGTTACATTGGCTGGGTGGCGCCCTTGGGGAGAGCCCTCGTTGGGAGCAGGTGGCATCTGGGCGGGTGTGGCGCAATGAAGCGCAATAAATCACACCAATCTGGTGGTCGCACGGCCACCAGCGTCTCTAAGCGCGGCAGAGTCGAATTTGATGCTGCGCAATATGACCCTCAGTCGTTCCCCTCGTTGGCCGCGCTGTGGGAGGGATGCAGATCTAGTGCCAAGCCGGAGCCTTACATACCACAATACCTTGTCTGCAGCAGAACTGATAGTGACTCCTTTCTTATGACAAAGCCTCTGTTTTTTGTGGGACATCTGGAGGATAAGTTTGGGGAAGTGGCGGGGTTGTCTAAAATGAGGAATGGGTCCATCCTCCTCAAGATGTCCTCCCCAGCCCAGTCACGGGCATTGCTCTTGTGTGATAAGCTGGGAGACGTCCCTGTTACCATCACTCCCCACAGTAGCTTAAATATGGTCCAGGGGATTATTTACCATCGTGACCTATTGTTTCAATCCGACGACGAGCTGAGAGCCGACTTGGAACGACATGGTGTGCATTTTGTCTGTCGTGTACATAGCGGCCCCAAGACTAACAGGGTGTCCACCGGTGCCTTTATCTTGGCCTTCGAGGGTGCTGTATTGCCCGAGAAGGTCAAGGTAATGGTTTACCGATGTGACGTCAAGCCATACGTCCCTCCCCTGATGCGGTGCTTCCAGTGCTAGAAGTTTGGGCACATGTCCTCCCGTTGCCCATCCAGCGCCACATGTCGAGATTCCAGACGCCCCTCTCATCCCGATTCTCCATGTGCGCCTCAGCCTGTCTGTGTCAACTGTGGGGAACACCACTCTCCATGCTCGCCAGACTGCCCCGTTCTTCATAAGGAGCGGAAGATAATGGAATTTAAGACCCTGGACCAGCTTACTTATTGCGAGGTAAAACTGTTATTCGAAAGGTTGTATCCTGCCCCACTTCGGACATCTTATGCTGCAGCCACGTTATTGTCGCCCTCGCGGGCGGCAGTTGTCGCCTCATCTGTGCCGCCTTCAGCGGGCCCTCGGAGCCGTGCATCTCTGTCTGCCCCCCTAGTGTCTGGGGGCAAGCCTTCCTCTGTTGCCCCTTAGCAGTTGGGGGCTCACCCTCTCCTGTCACTCCCCCCGCACATACTTTGGGAGTGACATCTGCTCAAAAACTGGGGGGCTCGATCCCTCCCCCCTTTCTCCGCCGGCTTTGCCTCTGCCGGTTGCTCTCTCGGGGAAGGGGTCCCTCGGGGCTCTCCCTTCCTCCATTTCTTCTTCTGCCCAGCCGGATGTCAGCCAGTGGCTGAAGGTTCCGCCACCTGCTGGTCGTAGGGCTTCTGCTTCGTCGTCAACCTCTGACGCTCCTTCAGAGAAGCTCTCCCAGCCCTCTAACCCAAAGGACAGACGAGAGAAAAAGGAACGGAACGTGTCCAAGATGAAGGACGTTCCGGCGGTTTCAGTACCGCCTGCTGTACATAGTTCTAGCTCTGGGGATGAGGTGGAAATCCTTGCCTCTGCCGCGGATCTCGCCCTCACGGAACCCTTGGGGGCCTTTCCTGTGGATGCAGCTGACTCTCACCTGGTGGCGGCCGTTGGCTCTGAGGCGCCGTCTGCCTCTTAGTCACCTTCACGCCCTCCCAGTCCCTTCCTGCTTCCATTCTCCACTGGACTGCGGCGGTTATTTCCGCCACCTGCCTGAGCTCTGTGTGCTTCTGAGTGTTTCCCTTGTTCTCTGCATTGCTCTTCAGGAAACTTGGTTTCCAGCAATGCGGACCCCTGCCCTTTGCGGTTATCGGGAATACTATAAGAATCGCGCTGCCTGTCAACGAGCGTCAGGTGGAGTTTGCCTCTTAGTTCACCACTCTGTCTGTAGCTCGCCAGTACCCCTTCTGACGCCTTTAGAGGCAGTCGCTGTCAGGGTTGAGCTCTCGCCGGCTATTACTGTTTGCTCTGTTTACATTCCTCCAGATGGGGAGCTCCCCCGACGTCTTGGCTGCGCTGCTGGCTCAACTCCCGCCACCATTGCTGCTTTTGGGCGATTTCAATGCCCACAACCCTCTATGGGGTGGGACTGTCTCCGACGACCGCGGTCGTGCCATGGAGCTTGTGTTGGCTCAGCTCGACCTTAGCCTCTTGAACACCAGTGCTCCCACGCATTTCAGTGTGGCCCATGGCTCGTTCTTGGCCATCAATCTCTCTCTTTGCACACCCGGACTTGTCCCATCCCTCCACTGGAGAGTGCATCCTGACCTGTGTGGTAGTGACTATTTTCCCATCTATTTGTCACTGCCCCAGTGTCATTCTTCTGGGCGCCTGCCCAACTGGGCTCTCCACAGGGCTGACTGGCCGGCTTTTACTTCCGCTGCCACCACTGCTTCTCCCCCACAGGGTGAAATTGGCGAGGTGGTCCATGTCTTGACCACATCAATTATTTCTGCGGCCGAGGCTGCCATCCCACGAACTTCTGGACTCACTCGGAGGAAGGCTGTCCCCTGGTGGTCGCCAGAGATTGCTGAGGCTATTTAGGGCCGTAGGCGGGCTCTCCAGCGCCACAGGCGGCACCCGTCTCTGGAGACCCTCATCGCCTTTAAGAGGCTCCGTGCCTTGACCAGTCGTCTTATTGCACGGCGTAAGCAGGAGTGCTGGGAGAGGTATGTCTCATCCTTGGGCTCCCGTGTCTCCCCCTCGCACGTGTGGTCCCGCAGCCGGCGGATTTATGGATACCAGACCACTATGGGTGTCCCTGGAATCTCCCTGGACGGTGCTGTCTGCACGGACGCTGCCGCCATTGCTGACCACCTTGCCACGCACTTTGCTACGAGCTCTGCGACTGCAACTTACCCCCCCCCCCCCCCCCCGCGTTTCGCTCTCTAAAGGAGCGTGCCGAGCGGACGCCATTATCATTCTGCACGCGTCGTTCTGAAAAATACAATGCTCCTTTCAGCGAGAGGGAATTCCTCACTGCCCTCGCCGATTGCCCTGATACAGCACCAGGACTGGACTGCATCCATGCGTAGATGCTGAAGCATCTCTCCAGGGACTGCCAGAGACACATCCTCACCATCTTTAACCGCGAGGGTGTGTTCCCGTCGCAATGGCGAGAGGGTGTTATTGTCCCCATCTTGAAGCCCGGTGCGGACCCTTTGGCGGTGGACAGCTATCGTCCCATTAACCTCACCAACGTTTTGTGCAAATTGCTCGAACGTATGGTGGGGTGGCGTGTGTGTTGGGTCCTTGAGTCGCGCGGTCTCCTCGCTCCATCCCAGGGTGGCTTCTGTCAAGGCCGGTCTGCTGCGGACAATTTGGTGCAGCTGGAATCTGCTATCCGTACGGCCTTTGCCCACCGTCAGCATCTCGTTGCTGTATTTTTTGATCTGTGGAGGGCATATGACACCACATGGAGGAATCACATCCTTGCTACGTTGCATGAGTGGGGTCTTCGTGGTCAGCTCCCAGCTTTTCTTCAAAACTTTTTATAACGCCGCTCTTTCCGGGTGCAAGTCGGTGCCGCCTCTAGTTCATCTTATATACAGAAAAATGGGGTCCCACAGGGCTCGGTGTTGAGCGTTTCCTTATTTCTAGTGGCCATTAATGGTCTGGCTGCAGCCGTGGGGTTGTTGGTGTCTCCATCTTTGTATCCCGACGACTTCTGCATCTCATTTAGCTCCACGACTACGAGAGTCGCTGAACGCAGGCTGCAAGTAGCCGTTCGCAAGGCAGCATCATGGGCTCTGACTCATGAATTTCAGTTTCCTGCAGCCAAGACTCGAGTTAAGCACTTCTGCAGGCGTCGGACAGTCCACCCTCATCCTGAACTTTACCTCGACGGCCACCTGCTTGAACTGGTGGACACTAGCCGCTTCTTAGGACTCGTCTTTGATGCCCAGCTCACATGGGTTCCTCATATTACTCAGCTGAAGCAAAAGTGCCGGCGGCACCTGAACGCCCTCCGCTGCCTGAGCCACGCATCCTGGGGTGCATATCGCTGCACGCTGTTGCGATTGTACAGAGCCCTTGTACAGTCCAGGCTTGATTATGGGAGCCTGGCCTATGGGTCTGCCTCACCCTCAGTGTTGTTGTTGTTGGACCCCATACACCACTGTGGGGTTCGGCTTGCAACTGGCACTTTCCGTACGAGCCCCGTGGATAGTCTACTGGTGGAGGCCGGGGTTCCCCCGGTGCGGTTTCGCCGCCACCAACTGCTCGCCAACTATGCTGTCCACGTGCTTTGCTCGCTGGGCCATCCCAATCATTGCCTGCTTTTCTGTGCCATGGTCCTCCCTCTGCCTGAACGGCAACCTAGGTCTGGGCTTTCCATTGCTGTCCGCGTCCAGTCCCTGCTGTCGGAACTGGGGTTATTCCCTCTTCTGCCTCCCTTCCAGGTCCATGCACTCACGCCTCCCTTATGTATGCCCCGTCCATCTGTCCGTCTGGACTTGGCACGGGAACCCAAGGACTCGGTTCCGCCTGTGGCCCTCCGTCGCAGTTTTCTTGCGCTCCTCGCCTCATTTTCAGGCTGTGAGCCTGTCTACACTGATGGTTCCCTGGTAGATGGTCGTACTGCCTACGCTTTTGCTCACGCTGCCCATGTTGAACAGCGCTCTTTGCCGGCTGGCTGCAGTATTTTTACTGCAGAGCTGGTGGCCATATTGCGCGCCCTTGAGCATATGCGTACCTGCTCAGGTATGTCCATCGTCATCTGCAGTGACTCCCTGAGCAGCCTCTAGGCTAGCGACCGCTGCTATACCTCTTCTTCTCTGGTATCCTTGATTCAGGAGTCTGTTTTTGCTATTACCCGCTCTGGTCGTTCGGTGGTCTTTGTTTGGACGCCAGGTCACATTGGCATCGCGGGAAACGAACGTGTGGACAGGTTGGCCAAAGGGGCGATCGAAGCCCCCGCTTTGGAGATCGGCCTCCCGGCTCGTGATCTGCAGCTGGCGTTGCGCCGTAAGGTGCTTGGGATGTGGCATGATGAGTGGCGTAGCCTGACATCGTCGAATAAACTGCGGGCTGTTAAGGAGACGGCCGATGTGTGGTGGTCCTCCCTGCAGGCTTCTCGCAAGGACTCTGTCAACCTGTGTAGCCTTCGCATCAGCCATACCTACCTGACGCACGGACATCTTTTGTGTCAGGAGGATCCCCCCCTGTGTCAATGTGGGTCCCGGCTGACGGTCGCCCACCTTTTGCTGGAGTGTCCCCGACTGCGCACCCTCCAGCAGTCTTTTAATTTCCCGGGCACGTTGCCTTTGGTTTTATGTGACGATGCCTCCGTGGCTGACGACATTTTAAATTTTATCAGTGGTTGTCCTTTTTATGGTTCCATTTAGGGAGGTCCTGTACCTTTCATTTCCTGTGTCCCTTGTCCTCGAGTCTCTCATAATTGGTTGCAGGTTTTAGTGTGCCTTCGGATGGTTGACTCTTTCCCTTTTTTGTTCTCATGGTCAGTCAACCAGTCTCCGGCCCCCTTCTTTTCTTCCGTTTCTTTCTGTCCAGTGTTCGTCTGTACTCTTCTAGTCTCTAGTGTTTGCTGCCATATTTGTGTTCTTTAAGTGGCTGGAGGGGGGGGGGCGGGGCGACTCCTCCCCCTTGGGGTTTTAGCTGCTCCGTAAATTTTCGTCTCGCCTGTTTTTGGAATGGGGGACTGATGACCTTAGCTGTTTAGTCCCCCCTTAAACATCACAACAACCACCACCACCACCTCCAGACGCCTTCTGCCGCCACTTTTATTCCATCCTAGCTACGTATCAGGACTCTGGCGTTGTATACACTGACGGTTCGATGGTTGCTGGTCGGGTTGTTTATGCTTTAACTTTAGGGGACCATTACGAACAACGATCCTTGTCGGATGGCTGCAGCTTTTTCACTGCTGAGCGGGTCGCCATATTTCGTGCCCTAAAGTATATCCGCTCCTGCCCAGGTGAGTCCTTCGTTATCTGTAGCGACTTCCTGAGCGGTTTACGAGCTATCGACCAGTGTTTCCCTCACTCTCGTCAGGTGATGGCTATCCAGGAGTCCGTGCATACTGTTGCCACGTTGGGATGCCCGGCAATGAACATGTGGACCACTAGGCCAAACAGGCCACCAGTGAATCAACTCTGGAGGTAGACCTCCCGGAGACTGATTTGCATTCTTAATGTGTCTCTCGGTGGTTGGCTTCTCCTTTTTTTGTTCCTATGGCCGGCTAACCACCATCACACTCTGTGTGATTTTAATTCGTTTTGTCTGGTCTTTGTCTAAGTTTCTCTTGTTCTGTGTCGTCTGTCATCTATTCTGTTGAACTTTTTTATTCTCTGTGGGTGTTTTTAGTATTTGGAAAAAGGGACTGATGACCGTAGCAGTCTGGTTCCTTTAATCCCACAACCCAACCAACCTTTCAGTTGAACATTCAGCAGGTTATTCTGAAACTAAAACAACTGGTATGTCCCTTAAATGTCGTATTCTAAGTAATTTCTTAAGGATTTTGAAGACTTCTAAACGTAAATCTTAAACAACTTGTAATTTGAACCAATTGTAAATTAAATTTTTGGAACAATTCTGAAACCGTTCACATGGGAATAAAGCAGAGTGATCTGAAGACGGAATTTGGACAACTTTTGCAAAGACCGAGTTATCGTTAAGAGGTTGTGTGGAAGCGTTGGAATTTTTAAAATATAATGTAGAGTTTAGTTCTATTTTTTTCATACATATGTTAGCAGGTATATCGTATCCGTTCGTTAATACGTAAATAAAATTGTCTAAAGGCTTCAGTTTTTCTGTAAACAATGCCTCTCGCGTATTTATTCACTTCAGTTCACTGGAGATGAACGACTTCACGGTCATTGCCTCTTCTGTCACGTTGAAAAGCTTCTCGAAGAATCTCCTTAACGTCGGTCATTGGCTCTTGGAATGTAGGCGAGGGCCTTTGTTCACTTGTGACAATTCAGAAACACGTGGGCCGGTCGGGCGATACCCTGAGGCATGAATCGACAGCTTCCGCTTATGTGGGGAGGGCGATGGCCTCTTCTGTCACGTTAAAAAGCTTATCGAAGAATCTTCTTGACTTGAGCCGGTTGGGCGATGCCCTGACGGCAGAATCGACAGCTTCCGCTTATGTGGGGAGGGCGATGGCTTCTCATGAACGTGCTATACTGACTTGCAAGCGCCGGCCATTGTCACTGCTGCATTGTCCGCTGTATCCCAGCGTGTAATTCTTCTAAACTAAACTAAATTTTTCATTTGTTTTCTAATTTCTACTCCACTTTACATTGCTTTCACTAATTTATTTACCTATCTTAAGTACCACTCAACATTCCTCCACTCTTTGGAGTAATTCGCCCTCGAATTTACCACTCAACATTCCTCCACTATTCACATGGCAAAAGCACTAACACAAGCAATGAAAATTCTCGACTTAGAAGATTACACACACTTCACATTAAGTATGTTGAAAATACTTTATCACTTCACTAGAGCACTGTACGCTCATGAATCACATAGTTCACACATAAATCGTTGTAATAAGTGTAACAAATCTTCATGACAATGAATAAACAAAAATAGATTTTTCATTTAGAAAATTACATAGCAACACCTGTTTAATCTACCCTATATTAATGCAAGAATATCTATTCTACAGTATTGTTTATTTTCACATGAGACTGCTTAATATAGACTGAAGGACAATAAACTAAATTAATACAGTAATGCTCAAAAGTAACCACTGAAGTACACCAGTTAAGAGTGTGGTATCCAGTTAACAGGGACTTGAGGAAGTGGTATATTATTATTTGTCTTATTTTTTCGTCTTAAATAAAACAAAACTGTACAAAGCAGAAACACCAACACAAAGGTTCCAGGTATACCCGTTCCTAGCATTATAATTTTACTATTGTGCTCACTTTTTAGCTTTAAGACATGTTGCATCATAACATTGGCGTCAATTTGGCCTTGTTGTGAGTTTATGAACATATCTAATGAATTCAGAAGGAAACTGTCAAGGAAGTCATTGAGGTAGGATAGATATTGTGTAGGAAATGCTTACATGGCGTTTTCTGAAAAAAGCAAACAACATGGTTATGGACCTACCAACCCAGTAAAAACAAAAACAAAGAAAAGAAGGAATACATTGATAACTACAAAATCAACATGTTTCTACGTTCACCTTTTTTTCTTATTTTATTGATAAATTATTTACATTTGTATACTATCCACAGTCTTCTATGATTCAACAAGGACATTCGCACCCTTGGTCGAAGATTGTATGGTGCCGTGTCTGTATGTTGTGCTGGCGTGGCCACCTTTTTTCCTTTTCGGGCACTTCCTCCACCCTTCGGAAAAACAGACACTATCGTTGAAGGAATTACATCTGGAGCGCCCATAAAAGGTTTTAAAGGACTTGCATGGACAATAGTAATTCGGGGGGGGGGGGGGGCAGTTGCAGTTTAACGTTGACTGGTGACGTGATCTCAATAATTTGATAAGGACCTCTGTATTTTGTTACAAATTTCTTACTTTTTTCTTTCGCAGTGTATAGGGTTGACAGCATCACCAACTGACCGATTTTGTTCTTTGGATATTTAGCTTGGCCATTACCTAATCTTTCCGGTCGTTCGGAAGCCTGTGTATTAGATTATTGAACCTTTTTCCATACATCCTTCATTACTCGACCGAAATCTTTTACTGTTTCTCCGACTTTTCCGTTTTTCAGCCTGATTACATCAAAGAGGGGACGGCATTTTTCTCCCATAGACCACTTCATAAGGTGACATGCTAGTTGCTTCATGCGTTTTGTCGTTGTATACCGACA
The DNA here is from genome assembly GCF_023897955.1 of Schistocerca gregaria. Taxonomy (NCBI): domain Eukaryota; kingdom Metazoa; phylum Arthropoda; class Insecta; order Orthoptera; family Acrididae; genus Schistocerca; species Schistocerca gregaria. The sequence continues at coordinate 106,408,689 of NC_064923.1, forward strand.
CGATTATTGGTAAATACATATCCCAATTAGGATATTGTTCGTTAATATAATAACTAAGCATCTTGCCAATTGTCCGATGAACTCTTTCTGTGCGTCCGTTGCACTTGGGGGGTAACGGAGTTGTGAGTAATTTACGCATTTTTAGTAAATTGCATAGCACTTTCATTAATTGAGACATAAAATTAGATCCATTATCTGTGATAATATCTTCAGGTCCGCCAAATTTAAGTATCCATTTGTTAACTGAAGCTTGGGCAACTGTATTTCCTTTCTGATCTGGGAGACTCACCATAGCTAGATAGCGTGAAAAGTGATCTATAATCATAAGAACATACTTATTACCAGCAGGTGTTTTATGAAATGGGCCGTAGAGATACAGTCCACAGATTTGAAATGGAGATGAAGCCTCGGGGAGCCTCTGTACGGGTATTTTTAAACTAGAACGTTCAGCTCGTTGTGCCCACGCAATGCAGTTACGAACGAACTGCGCGACATCCTGCTTTCCGGTTTGCCACCAAAATCGCTCTGCTACGCGTCTTTCGGTTGTCCACTGTCCACTGTATCCTGCAAGGATATGATCGTGGGCCTCTGCCATTATTTCTCGTCTAAGGTGTTGGGGAACAACAATTTGCGATTGCCTGGTTTATGGATAACTTCAAAACCCATTTCGGAAAGACATAGGGCCCAACGGGTAAGACGACTAGATGGATCCTTTAACCCAAGCAACTATTTTAAAGCTGCGTGGTGTGTAATAACCCTGAATTTCCTACCATACAAGTAGCATTTAAACTACCTGATGACATAAATAACACATCAATTCTTTCTCCGTCGTGGAATAATTTCTTTCTGCCGTTGTTAGTTATCTCGAAGCGTAGTCTATGGGGTGTTCTGCGCCATCAATATTCTGACTCAAAACAACTCCTACTGAATGATCACTTGCGTCACAGGATAAAATAAATTATTTATTATAATCTGGGTAGGCTAATACTAGACTGTGTGTTAACTTATCTTTAAGGGTTTGAAATTCTGATTCACAATCTTCAGATCAATGAAATTTTGCACGCTTTTTCAATAATTGGGTTAAGGGTCGGGCAATTTCAGCAAAATTTTGAACATATTTTCGGTAATACGATGCGCGACCAATGAAACTTTCTACTTCCTTAACGCGTTGTGGTGTTGGGAAGTCCTTAACTGCCGAAATTAATCGAGGATCTACACTCCTGGAAATGGAAAAAAGAACACATTGACACCAGAGTGTCGGACCCACCATACTTGCTCCGGACACTGCGAGAGGGCTGTACAAGCAATGATAACACGCACGGCACAGCAGACACACCAGGAACTGCGGTGTTGGCCGTCGAATGGCGCTAGCTGCGCAGCATTTGTGCACCGCCGCCGTCAGTGTCAGCCAGTTTGCCGTTGCATACGGAGCTCCATCGCAGTCTTTAACACTGGTAGCATGCCGCGACAGCGTGGACGTGAACCGTATGTGCAGTTGACGGACTTTGAGCGAGGGCGTATAGTGGGCATGCGGGAGGCCGGATGGACGTACCGCCGAATTGCTCAACACGTGGGGCGTGAGGTCTCCACAGTACGTCGATGTTGTCGCCAGTGGTCGGCGGAAGGTGCACGTGCCCGTCGACCTGGGACCGGACCGCAGCGACGCCCGGATGCACGCCAAGACCGTAGGATCCTACGCAGTGCCGTAGGGGACCGCACCGCCACTTCCCAGCAAATTAGGGACACTGTTGCTCCTGGGGTATCGGCGAGGACCATTCGCAACCGTCTCCATGAAGCTGGGCTACGGTCCCGCACACCGTTAGGCCGTCTTCCGCTCACGCCTCAACATCGTGCAGCCCGCCTCCAGTGGTGTCGCGACAGGCGTGAATGGAGGGACGAATGGAGACGTGTCGTCTTCAGCGATGAGAGTCGCTTCTGCCTTGGTGCCAATGATGGTCGTATGCGTGTTTGGCGCCGTGCAGGTGAGCGCCACAATCAGGACTGCATACGACCGAGGCACACAGGGCCAACACCCGGCATCATGGTGTGGGGAGCGATCTCCTACACTGGCCGTACACCTCTGGTGATCGTCGAGGGGACACTGAATAGTGCACGGTACATCCAAACCGTCATCGAACCCATCGTTCTACCATTCCTAGACCGGCAAGGGAACTTGCTGTTCCAACAGGACAATGCACGTCCGCATGTATCGCGTGCCACCAAACGTGCTCTAGAAGGTGTAAGTCAACTACCCTGGCCAGCAAGATCTCCGGATCTGTCCCCCATTGAGCATGTTTGGGACTGGATGAAGCGTCGTCTCACGCGGTCTGCACGTCCAGCACGAAGGCTGGTCCAACTGAGGCGCCAGGTGGAAATGGCATGGCAAGCCGTTCCACAGGACTACATCCAGCATCTGTACGATCGTCTCCATGGGAGAATAGCAGCCTGCATTGCTGCGAAAGGTGGATATACACTGTACTAGTGCCGACATTGTGCATGCTCTGTTGCCTGTGTCTATGTGCCTGTGGTTCTGTCAGTGTGATCATGTGATGTATCTGACCCCAGGAAAATTGTCAATAAAGTTTCCCCTTCCTGGGACAATGAATTCACGGTGTTCTTATTTCAATTTCCAGGAGTGTATTTTAATTCCTTTTTCACTAATGACATGCCCTAGGTATGTAACCTCTGTCAATGCAAAACTACATTTTTCCATATTTAATGTTAATTTACCTTTTCTAAGTCTCTGAAAAACATTACGCAGACACACAGCATTAATGTCTTTGTAGAATACAATAATATCGTCTAGATATACACAACATCACTGAGTTTTGAGTCCTCACAATACTCCATCGAGTAGACTTTGAAACGTTGCTGGTGCATTTTTCAAACCGAAAGGCATTCTTTTAAATTGCCAGTGGCCTCCAGGGGTAGAAAATGCTGTTTTACACCTATCTTAAGGTGCTACTTCCAATTGATGCTATCCGCTACGTAAATCGATTGTTGAAAAGTATTTACTGTTACCCAAACTGTCAATGATATCTGTAATGTGTGGAAGAGGATAAACATCTGAGATACTTTGTTTGTTAAGGTGTCTGTGGTCACAACAAAATCTATATCGTTTCGTACCGTAGGGAGACTTCTTTGGAATAATTACAATATTTGAATTATAAGGCGAATCAGAATATTCTATAATTCCGTCTTTTGGTTCTGTTCTAAAAATTCATCCAGTACTGGCTGTAAGTGATGCGGAACTCTATAAGGCTTCCTATAAACTGGGGGGCTATTTCCTATTGGGATCCTATGCTGTGTGATATCTGTTGCTGGCAGTGGACCTTCTGCATTAAATAAATCTTCGAACTCAACTAAAACTGCTTCTATCGTGTCTCTATCATTTCCTTTCAAATGATCAATCTTCTGGCGTAATGCGGTTTTATAGGCGTCTGGTTTCTGACCATCAGTAATATCTGACCAAATGAAATCTTCTTCTTCAAAAGTACTGGCTGTAGCTACTAATATTCCCTTATGGAACTCTTTGTCCTCCACTCCGAAATTGTCAATATGTACCGGTACTTTTCTTCCTCCCTCAACGTCTTGAACCCGTACAACACTTCTACGTTCAAAAAAATGTGATACATCTAATTCCTCATTTTCCTCTAGTGGCTATATTAGACACACTGTATCTGTAGGTACCTCGAGGTCAACGGTCATCCAGAGCCAAATGGTGTCTTATCCCGCGAATCAACCTTCAAGGACGTTGCACGTAGTGTAGTTGATTTCGCTTTCCGGTTGGGGAAATCTTGCGGCAGCGGGCCCTTTGCAGCGCTGTCATCTAGCTGAAACACTATTCCGCTAAGTTCTAACGTTTGCTGTCTCAGGGCGATTTTAGCGTGATGTTTTTTCAGGAAATGCAGCCCTAGGATCGCGTCGCACCCGTCAGTTACCTTTGTTACCACTTCTACATCTTCTTGAAATTGTACACCGTGAATATAGAAAATCAATGATGTACATCCTAATGACTTCACTGTACCACCTCCTACTCCACTCAATCTATACCTTGGAGGGTCATATTTCTTTTCTCCAACACATTCATTACTCACTATTGATACTTTTGCGCCTGTATCCACCAGTATCCTTGCTCTTTATCCTGTATGGTAGCAGATAACCAGCATTCCACCTTCACATTCGCCTTAATGGCATGAAATTTTATTGGGTACACCTGGCGGTGGCTCCGACATTCCCGTTTGAGTTTAACTGATTTCTATTTCCAAAAACTTTCTTAGACCTGCATTCCTTGAATGTGTGACCTACTCTTTGACAATTAGTGCATTGAGGTTGTCTGCAGGATTTGGCTATATGTCCCTGTTGATCGCACCTAAAACACCGTACTATTGCTGAAAATACATTTCGCTTCTCCTTGTATCTGGTGGCAATGTCTATTTCTTCGAAAGCCATCACCACAGATACAGCTTCCGCTAAATTTTTAGGAAACTCTGCCCTGACACGATGGGACGTTTCGGGAGGTAACCCACATAAAAATGTATCCAGAGCTCTATCTTCTGCCTCTTGTAAATTAACTCTATTTGCTTCATCACTATTTGTCAAATGATAGGTGTTAATTTTAACTTTTCTAATCCTATCTACAAAGCCTTCTAATGACTCGTTCTGCCTCTGAGTGGTGTTTAATTTTTCCCTATAAAATCTACAGCTATTCTGTTTTTGAAAACTTTTAAGTAATCCTTTCTTCTATTCCTCAAATGTTGGAGCATTCCGTAATTCTTCATGGTATAACACGTGTGCTTTAGGCTCTCCTAGCAATCTTAACTTTGTCATTTGCAAGAGCTGTTCATCTGACCATGATCCTAACTTTGGAGCTACTACTAAATCATCGAAAAAGGCAGTTATGTCTTCGCCCAGCTTACCTGAAAAAGGAGTTACCAAGGCTGCTGCTGAGGAATCTAGGGTGGGAGGGATTGAACTGGTTTGCCTATCCTCACTCAACTTTTTAAATAATGTACTATTATCATTTTTAAACTGTGCGATTTGATTAACTAAGCTCTGAATAGCTTCCTCAGTAGAAACCGCTTCTGGTGCTCACTCTGACTTTGTACGATTTTGTGTCATCATTTTACAAACTATTAGTTACACAATCTTACTACACTTAATGTTTAAATATTTTCGACAAACTCTTAAAATTATGAGAGATAATATACTTCTAAATAAAGAAAATATTACGACTGCTATGCAAACCTCTATCCTTTCACACATTAAACAATACTAACTGTGGACCTTTAGTGACTGTCATTCACAACTCATATTGAGCCAAGGATTTTTCTCTGACACCAAATGTAACTCTTCTAATACTAAATGTAACTGGGTTTTCTCTTTTGATGCTAGTCAATTATCAGGATGAGCATTAGGGCATAGGGCATTTGATTCTAAAGCATTATGTCAGGGTAAAAATACTAAATAAATTAATTTTTCTCTCTTAACAACATGTGGGCAGGGTGGGTTCTACCTTGGCTCGGGTATGAGATAGAATGAAACAGCATTTTTACATAAGATAATTTTTATTGAAAATTTTGTACAACTGTTTTCTTACTGGATGTTCTGGCTCGGAGAGCGGCAGATGTGTCGTTTGCGAAGCCCTTTGCTGCGGCAGCGGCGGCTTCTGATTACGCCTGGCGGTGTGTATCTCGTGTCGCCGTCTCGCCCAGCTGACTGGAGACGCGCGTCGTGGTGTGGCCCGTTTAATTATTGAGAACGAAGTCGTGAATCGGATGGTGATACCTTGGATGTGGCGTCCCAGTGTTTCTCTTCTCTAGTGGCCGCGTGTGTCAGTGTTGTGCTTCGGCCAGCGGAGCGGCGTGGCGGGGGAAGGCCAGTGTCCCGAAATCGAACAACGGACTCCCGCTTGCCAGTCTTCGGCTGTCAGATCTTCATCCCAGTTCACAGGTGACTGCTGATGTGAGGCCGTCTCCTTTCCGTCCTCACGAGTGCCCGGGTACGTAAAAATCAGTCTTCAAATACCTTATAACTTCTGTCTTCTGGTGCCAAGGATACTGCTTGCTATTCCATTACAGCGGCGGCCTTGTGCGTCTGTGTATGATGTAGTCTCTTCTTGCATGACGGTCTTCAGCACCGAAACTGACTGAAAACTACTGCTACTCTTTTTAGCGCCCACTGCGTCTAGCGTATTTATTCACTTCAGTTCACTGGAGGTGAACTACTTCACTGTCATTGCCTCTTCTGTCACGGTGAAAAGCTTCTCGAAGAATGTTCTTGGTGTGAGCCGATTGGACGATGCCCTGACGGCTGAATCGACAGCTTCCGCTTATGTGGGGAGGGCGATGGCTTCTCCTGAACGTGCTATGCTGACTTGCAAGCGCCGGCCGTTGCCACTGCTGCTTTGTCCGCTGTATCCCAGTGTGCAATTATAATAAGCTAAACAAAGTTTTTCATTTACTAATTTCTACTTCACTTCACATTGTTTCGACTAATTTATTTACCTATCTTAAGTACCACTGAATACCTGCTACTGAGTACATATCTTGCTGACGGCAAATCACCAAACGAATCCTAAACACAAATACAGCATCCACTCAGTAACCTTAGAGCATTGATTACCAACCTAGCGTAATTATCTCCTGAGGGGTAAAATGAAGTTCACTGGCCGCGCAGCATTGCCCGAGTGGTCTAAGGCGCTGCAATCATGGATTGTGCCGGCAGAGGTTCGAGTCCTCCCTCGGGCATGGGTGTGTGTGTTTGTCCTTGGGATGATTTAGGTTAAGTAGTGTGTAAGCTTAGGGACTGATGACCTTAGCAGTTAAGTCCCATAAGATTTGACACACATTTGATTTGAACATTTTGAAGTTCACTGAGGGGTAAAAAATAAACTGAAGGTTAAAAAACTAAACGATTCTAACATGCTTTAGTGACGAAAGTAAATTACTTTCAAAACATCATTACTATTATCATAATTTGGTAAGACTTTAGTATTGATAATATGGGCTTCCAATTAGTGGCATTAACGCGGTATAGGTTACGGGTTCCTCACATAGTTCACCCACAGCACACACATGTTGAGCTTTGTCCTTTACATCGCTGGTGATAGAAGTGAGACAAGTATATATCAAATGTCAAATATGTCACGTAAATGTGTTCACCAAGTTATAGATAATATTTGCAGTAGTCTTGAAATTGTTTCATTTCTCACTTCGAAACACAGAAATGAATTAATGAACAGCACGACATAGCAGTAATTACACAAGTGCCACTATAGTGCTCTACACAGTTTTATTACTGTTGTTATTATTATTACGAAGCATTAACAGCCTGCAGTCGTTCAATTTCTGCCTGTTCAGAAAGAAGGAGTGCAGCAATGAAGTGATTTACGAACAGTAAGTATAGTGCACACATCGTAATTTGTTTGATTTTAAATGGGGGTGCAGCGTGCGGGTCAAGCAGTTGGCGCGGCGGAAGTATGTCTTCAATTTAGTGTCTACCATCACTGTGGTTGGTTGGTTTAGTTGGCGAAGAGGGCCAAACAACCATGTCATTGGCCCCTTTAGGCTAGGGGAGGATGGAGAAGGAAGCCGGCCGTGCCCTTTCAAAGGAACCTTCCCTGAATTTACCTGAAGCGATTTAGGGAAATCACGGAAAACGTGGATGAGGGTGCCCAGACGCGGGGTTGAACAGTCCTCCTCCCGAATGCAAGTCCAGTGTGCTAACCACTGCACCACCTCGGTCGGTTTCCCTCACTGTCGATACTTTGCTTTCTTTTCTGAGAACGAGCTATGGGTAGCACCTGTGATGCACCAGCAATTTAATGCAATGCTGAAGCAATTTAACAATTCATATTTGCTCGCTCTGTATCCTCATTCATCCCAACACACACACACACACACACACACACACACACACACACACACAGCCATACACACAACTTGAATATCATTCATGTTTCATGGTTTTAAAAATAAAAGAGTTTTAAGAAAGTCTTTCACTCTACTCTTTAGTTAGGGGCTTAAGTTGGAGATAATGTTGTACGGGGCGGGGGGGGGGGGGGGGGGGGGGGGGTGGGGGAGGGGTACTAGCTAATGTCCGATTACACTCAGGGGTGTAAGAATGGTTATAACGTGAAGAACTGGATCCGTAGCCACAAGATACACAACAAAATGGATCTCAGTCCAAACGGAATAACTCATCATACGGCCAGCCGGTGTGGCCGAGCGGTTCTAGGCGCGTCAGTCAGGAACCGCGCGACCGCTACGGTCGCAGGTTCGAATCCTGCCTCGGGCATGGATGTGTGTGATGTCCTTAGGTTCGTTAGGTTTAAGTAGTTCTAAGTTCTAGGGGACTGATGACCCCCGATGTTAAATCCCACAGTGCTCAGAGCCATTTGAACTATTTGAACTCATCATACGAAAATACCAATAATAATTGCTTGGTCATGGTACAGCTCTAAGAACAAACGATAGAGTCGCAGGTTCGAATACAGCCTCGGGCATGGATGTGTGTGATGTCCTTAGGTTAGTTAGGTTTAAGGTTCTAAGTTCTAGGGGAGTGGTGACCTCCGAAAAAAAATGGTTCAGATGGCTCTGAGCACTATGGGACTTAACATCTATGGTCATCAGTCCCCTGGAACTTATAACTACTTACACCTAACTAACCTAAGGACATAACACAACACCCAGCCATCATGAGGCAGAGAAAATCCCTGACCCCGCTGGGCATCGAACCCGGGAACCCCGGCGTGGGAAATGAGCACACTACCGCACGAGCACGAGATGCACGAGAAGTTAAGTTCCATAGTACTCAGAGCCATTTGAACCAACACAATGCTGGAGCAATTTAATAATTCATATGTGCTCGCTCTCTGTATCGTTATTTCACAACATCGTGTATCCTCCAGCAGGCGTGTATGTAAGTCGGTGCTCGGCACACGGAGAGCCAGTTACGTCTCGATCCCCGGGCAACAGGCAGCCGTCACGGACACTGCTTGCTGTTGTCACCACTTCGTTGACCGCCAAGGTGCCGCACCGCCCTCGAGCAGCACCACGCCCACGGCTGTGCTTCTTCCAGCCGCTCCAAGTGCACCGCTTCGCGGTATTTATGTGACTACCCACTTGCTCGTCGCCTTGTGGGACCGTGTCGTTACCAGCAGACTGCATACGAGATCTCAGCCTCATGGGATGGTGTCTTCACAGCTCCTACTGCTCAACATGACACTGCCTTCGAGATACTAGCCTCGTGGGGCTCTGTCGTTGTTGATCTACCCTGCTCCTTAATATCTTTCTGTTGTCAAGGTTCGTAGAAGTTATTCTGCAGAGGTTGTATATAACTTAGTTCTTGAATAAACAGCTGTTATTGCAATGTGTTGTTAGACACTGCCAGTAACAAATACAAGAGCCCCCCCCTCCCCTCGTGCCGGGCCCCTCTGAACTGCTTCGGTGCCTTCCTTTAGTCCGACATAGTGCACATCGCAGACACTAGAGCACTACTCAATAATAGGTCGCACTTTCGTCCTATAAGAGGCCTCCTTTATATATTAACTACATTTTCCTATGTTACTTTGCAGCGACACTTCATGCGACAGTTATTTCCGTCCTTAAGTTTTGCACACCATTGTACATCTGCCTAACGTCTGTACTCTCCTTAAGGTATTGGAGACATCCTGCATCAATAAACAACGAGTTGTCACGGTTACTGTTACACTCCAGCGAGAGGGCACATTACATGGAGTATGTTATCCAACCCCTTATGTCACAGAGATAGTTATCAAACAGACATACATCTGCCAAACGTAAGCAGAAACAGACAACCGTCTCACAGTATGAGGGAACAGTGTGAGGACAGTGTCTCAAGAAATCTCTCAGGACCGGCTTACAGTCACTGCGGAAAAGAGTGAAACTGGACAGCACACGAGTGACTTCAGTCATCGTTCACTGGGCATAGGATTACCCCAGTGTGTAAAGACATATCAGCGCAGGGCGGCATTGAACTGCATATATCTACTCACATTCTTCAGACTCCAGTTAAGATTTGTAAATATTCTGTCAGTGAATCATTGCAGATGGTTGCTAACCTGTCCCTGCAAGGAAGCCGCCTCGTAAGAGCAACTACTTGGGTCGTTTTTACAGCGTGTTAGTAGTATAACTGCAGATTATGTGATCATTCGTACCTAAATATGAACCAAATTCAGTGTGTCACTTGTTTTCTTTCTCGCCGTCTAGCAGTCTACCCGTAAAAAATGGTTCAAATGGCTCTGAGCACCGTGGGGCTTAACATCTGAGGTCATCAGTCCCCTAGAACTTAGAACTACTTAAACCCAACTAACCTAAGGACATCACACACATCCATGCCCGAGGCAGGATTCGAACCTGCGACCGCAGCGGTCGCGCGGTTCCAGTCTGTAGCGCCTAGAACCGCTCGGCCACAACGGCTGCTCCACCCGTAAACACGTAGCATAATTTGCTACCTGATGTTTTGTGCACGGTCATAACTGCCCCACTAAGTGGACCACGACTGTCAGTTTTTGCTAACCATTTTGCGTCCACGCATTCACACTTTAACACCTGACCTGGTGCCCTGGAGAAAACAAGCCTTAATGGCTTGCTCTTGCTACATGTTCTTAGAGGCACTAACCGATCTAGCAACACACTAATCGTAATAGTTAAAATTCTAATTCGGCAAATGAAGTAAATACTAATGTAATATTGTTCAGTACACTGCCCTGAGTCATAAATGAAAATGTATGCACAGTTACCCGCAATTCCCTGTACGTTTGTCACCAAGTGAGTTTGTTGAACTCAACTGTTGAACAAGCAAAGTACTAACACCCTTTTGGATTTAACACGACAGCTACTTGTCACAGTTTATCAATAGATAATTCAGTAACTCGTAACATACTTTGGTCGTGTAAGCAAGAGGAGCTCTGCAACAGGGCGTACTGTCAACGACAATACTTACGCATACCTAGTAACGAACAGTACTTCGGTGCAGCTATTTAAAATACATTAAAGAAGCTAGACACGTGTATTCTGTGCACAGAAATCACTGAACAAGGCGGGGGTCGCTAGCCGCGGCTGTAGATGCCACGTGCAGATCAAAGACATCGCAGGTTCTCAGAAATGATCTCCCTCATAGCGAGAACTTTGGTGCAAGGGACTATATATCCAAACTCATGGAACATGTCAGTATATGAAATTACAGCGTAAAAGTAATAACAGAAATATAAAATTTTTATGAACCCAAGAAAGCAAGCCATAACTTCAAGCAGACGTAAACAATAATATATCATAAGAATCAGCTTAATTTTCCAAGGAACGCCTCAACAGAATAGAATGAGTGACACATGAGGAAACTCTTCAGTTTCGATTTGAGAGCGCGTGGATTACTGATAAGATTTTAGAATTCTTGTGGTAACTTATTGAAAATTAATGCAGTAGTATACTGCACACCTTTCTCCACAAGAGTTAACGAAGAGCGATCCAAATACAGATTGCATTCCTGTCGAGTATTAACTGAGTGAAAGCTGCTAATTCTTGGGAATAAACTGATATCTTTAAGAAGAAACGACAGTAAAGCATTATATATATTGAGAGGCCAATGTCAGAATACCCAGACTGGTGAACAGGGATCGACAAGAGGTTCACAAACTTACACCACTTACTGTCCGATCTGCCCGTTTCTGAAACTAAAATATTCTTTTATAATGTGAAGAGTTGCCCCAAAATATAATACCATGCGACACAAGCGAATTAAGATAAGTGACGTAGACTAAATTTTGCGCCGCACAGTCACCTAAGATATCGCTCGACTAGTAAAAATGGCAGCATTCAGTCTTTGAACAAGTTCCTGAACGTGGGCTTTCCACGACATTTTACTGTCTGAACACCTAGAAATTTGAACTGCTAGGTTTCACTAATCAAACGCCCATTCCATGAAATTAAAACGTCAGGTTTTGTTGAATTGTGTGTTTGAAACTGTAAAAACTAGAAACGTCCCCTTAGAAAAATTGTACAAGACCGTGCTTAAACTAACACACAATATTTTTAGCGCAACGGAAACTGGCTTTCAATAATCCTTACAAAAGAATGGCCCTGACTAACATTAAACTATACCTTTCACAAATCACTTACCTCACAAAAATCTTCGTTACTCAAGCTACTGCAATACAGCGAGCGCCACTACTGTCAGCTAAATAAAAGATTCAAACTACTGCAGACACTAACTACTGATAGGCATAGTTAGCAAATGAAAGCCAGTCTTACAGAGTAACTGTCTCTGTCCAGATCGTCCGATTCTGTAAGATCCATTGTAAACTAGAAAGAATGTGTGACTCAAGTGTTTCTTATTATGTGACAATCAATGAGCTTTAATGAGAACTTTCTGACCAATATATAATTTCTTTGCATTTGCTTTATCGTGTTGTTTTCTCCTTTTGTCTGCGGCAGATTTTATATTTTTAATAGCTAGTTTACGTGTATTCGGAAAAGGTACAAGCTCTCTGATTCTGTTCGGTGGTTCCGTTCAGAAGGGTTACAATGTGGTGAGTACAATGAAATAAAAACAGGTTTGATTTTATGATTCCGAAGCATGCGTGACCAAACAGCAGATCTGAATTTCGTTCCGTTATCTGAAATGACTTTACTAACGTGTCCAACTTCACGTAAGAAATTTTTAACAAAGGCGTTGGATACAGACCGTCCAGTGGCTTTACGTAACGGAGTGAAAGAAACAAATTTTGAAGTAAGTTCAACAGCGACTAGAACGTACGAAAATCCATTCGATGTTCTGACAAGGGGTCCCAAGAGATCAACAGCAGAAAATTCTTTTAATTTAGAAGGAATGATAGGAAAGAACCGAGCACGATGTGAGATAGTAGATGGTTTTGCCTTTTGACCAAGTTTACAAATAGCCAAGACTCTTCGAATTCTCTTTTCCATATTGTTAAAATAATAAGTCGTTCGAAGAATATGATAATATTTTCGTGGACCAAAATGTGCATAGCTGAAATGAATGTACCAAATGCGCTTATTAAAAAAATCGTCAGGAATGCAAAGTAGACATAGTTTGTCATCAATAGTGCATCGTTTGAACAGTAGGTTGTTTCTAACCAGATAATAATGCCGAATCTGTGTGTGTGTCTTTTCATGCCATTTACTTTTCATGTCTTTCCAAATCGGATCTTTATCTTGTTCATGAGCAATGTCCTTCAAAGATGTGGTGATGAAGTTTTCAAAGGCGACTTTCTGGATGTAAAGAATACTGAAATTTTTCTCGAGGTTGCTTTCTGTGTTACTTTTCTCAAGCCCAGCCGGTGCACGGGACAGTGCGTCCACAACAATGTTCTCCTTGCCGGGAATGTAGACTATTGTGAAGTGGAATTCTTGCAGAAACAATGCCCAACGTTTTAACCTGTCATGATTTAATTTTGAAGACATAAGAAATTGTAATGCACGATGGTCACTGTATACTTTTACGTGCTTACCATAAAGAAAGAAACGGAATTTGTTAAATGCCCAAACGATAGCTAAAGCTTCTAATTCAGTAACGGAATATTTTTTTTTAGATTTTGTTAGCAATCGGATAGCAAAAGCAATGGTTTTCTGAACAGTAGTGTCATTTTCTGTGGCTTCTTGAAATAAATGGGCACCAAGACCGACTTTAGAAGAATCTGTGTTAAGGCAGAAATCGTGTGACAGATATGGATGAGCTAGTATTGGCGCGTTAAGTAACGCTTCTTTTCAAAGAATTTAATTCCAACTTGTAAAATTCTTCACAGTGACAATCCTGAATGGCCGATCGCATTCTTACAGCTGGTTCATTCTCTAAGTAGCCACACATAAATTCTTATCTGTGTTCTAATTGGCAGTTGGAAGGAAAACAATGAGAGAATTGATGAAGCCACGCTTGTGGATGCATGTCGTTGCCAGAATTCTTAAATGTTTTGAATTTACGTGTATTAATGAACCGCTTATAGTCAAAATCATCGTGTCGGCGAGTCGCATATCGGTCATTGTTACATCGTTTCGGCAGTTCCACCTCAGAATTCAATGCGCCTTGCCAATTTCTTTCATCATTTCCGAAGTGTCTTGTGTTATTATTTTGTCGTTGTTCCGTATTTCTATGTCCCTCTTCACGTACTGGAGCGCGAGTGTCCTCTGAAATATGTAATTCTTGTATTACTTGTGCCAACTTATCTTGTACTTCCCGGATTTCTCCTTTGTACTGTGTATTGATTTGATTTTGATTTTGTTTGAATTTTCTAATTTGTTCATACTCTTCAGTGTCATTGAAGGCTACAGGCCTTGTGTCATTCAGATCATCATCTACCTTTGTAGATAAATTATTTAGCTGATCCGAAAGTTCGACTACTATCTCTGATAATGAACTAATTTCCTCCATGTGTCTTTATGACCAATTTTCAGAGTATCTACTGTGTCCTTTAAGTTTTCATGAGTTTTTGGAAGTTGCGTAACCGAATTGGTAGATGCAGCTGAGTCAATTTTAGCTTGCAAGATCTCGTGATTTTCATGAACAATAATTTGCAGTTCTTTTATGGCTGCTTCGTGATTCTGTAATGCATTTAAATGCCGCAAAAAAATAGGTTGAAGATGCTCACAAATTTGTGTTTTTACGTCATTACAGACTTTTTGACATTTCGATTCAATGTTATGTAACTCAGTAGTTATATCTTCACGTGTTTGTTCAAGCGTTGTGTCTAACTTCCGAAGATTTTGTTCCATTGTGTCTAACTTTTGAAGATTTTGTTCCATTGTATCTACCTTTTGAAACTTTTGCTGTGTTTGTCTCAGATTTTGTTCCATTGTGTTTGACTTTTCAAACTTTTGTCCCATTTGTTGCATTAATTGTAATAACAATGCACTGGTGTCTGAAACATGTTCCTCAGTGCTATTCGGCAATGCATTTGAACCGGCAATATTCGCAGTTTGAAAAATAGAAAATGCATCTTGACTTATTTGAGAAAACGGTGAGGACGCAAAACCTGAATCTACAGTATTTGCAAGATTGTGCTCTGTCATTCCCGATTCCTGAGGCGAACTGTTGCCGACCGATCGATCGATAATGCTTCCCCGTTCACTACCTGTTACACTGTCTACACCATTATTTGACGCCCGCTCCATTTCCCTATGCACAGTTACCAAATTACTACTTTGAATGTCTGTTAATTCATTACACAGTGGTGCTGGTAAGCTCTGCTCGTCGCTACTATTATTTCTCAGGTTATTTTGGAGCCTAGTGTTAGGTTTTTCACACGCCATTATTGTCACAATATTTCACACGATAACACAGAAAAGCACAATTTGAAGAGCAAAAATAAGAGAAGACATTAACATAGCGCTGAAAGTAATATCTAGTTAATTGCAAGCGCAGCTGCGAAAAACTTGGTACAAACCTACATGCATGCCACAACTGTTTTGCTGTACAACAAGGAAAGACTGCAACTACAAAGGAGATTCTCTCTACAATTACGCGCTAGCAATAGACAAAAGCTACAGTAATTACACAAACTACAAGAAAAAATCAGAAGATTCCAGTGAGGTATCCTCGGCTAAGGGTCGAATATGAAACGTCCCCTTAGAAAAATTGTACAAGACGGTGCTTAAACTGACACACAATATTTTTAGAGCAACAGAATCTGACTTTTAATAATCCCTACAAAGGAATGGCCCTGACTAACATTAAACTATACCTTTCACAAACCACTTACCTCACAAAAATCTTCGTTACTCAAGCTACTCCAATACAGCGAGCGCCACTACTGCCAGCTAAATGAAAGATTCAAACTACTGAAGGCACTAACTACTGATAGGTATAGTTAGCAAATGAAAGATTTTGATAGAGAAAAACAATGTATTTACCTTAATATTGTTCAAAGGTCATATATATATATATATATATATATATATATATATATATATATATATATATATATATATATATATATCTGTTAGCTTGGTAGTATAGGATGTTGTGTGCAGCATTGGGTCGGTGTGAAATAGCGTTGCGCAGTTTGTAAGACTCGATGTTGTGAACTGATATATATATATATATATATATCAGTTCATAACATCCAGTCTTACAAAGTTACTGTCTCCGTCCAGATCATCCGCTCTCACAACTCCGCCATCTCTCTCCCCACATCCACCACTGCTGGCGGCTCACCTCCAACTGCACAACGCTAAGCGCTGTTAACAGCCAACTGCCCAACACTACAATCGCAGACAACAATGCAAACTAGCCACAGACTGCACACGGCACAGCCAGTGATTTTCATACAGAGCGCTACGTGGTGTTACCATTAAAAAAACATAAACAGCCACTTACATAGCCCCCACGCTCCCCACAAAACATTTTATAAATTGTTTTGGGCAGTGGCCAATAGAGACTTGAAAAAATTTTTATAGTTACAATAACAAAGATATCAAATGCACACACTTATTGATACAATGTTGGTCAAAAGCTAAAATTTTCTCACAGTCCATAAAGACAGTCCTGATCGTTCATCATAGTAAAATGGCAGTGTTCTTTTTTTCTCAAAGTCTGAGCAGTAAAAGAAAATGCACACGGAAGTAGTGGATTTCCAAGCAGTCTTGAAGAAGTAGTGTTGTCCTTCCAACGGAAAGACAGTGCTGACTCTTGACATGCAGACAGGTAATAGGCCACAACAGAGCAAACCCACAGCAGAGTCAGTCGAAGTTTTGAAGAATATCGTTTCGTAGTTCATCACAGAGCAGACTCACTGCAGTCCTGGTAGAGATTACGGTATTGGTGGGCCACCAGAGGTGCAGACCCACTGCAGTCCTTGTAGAAATAATGGTAATGGTGGGCCATCAAAGATGCAGACCCACTGTAGTCCTTGTAGAGACGGCCAGGAGCCATCTGTTGCATCTGTGCAGGTGCACAATCACCATCGAAGAGCCTTTCGGACAATATAGGAAGTCCATAAACCACCACTTGTGCACTCACAAAGTTTTTGGAATTGTCCTTAGAACCAGCAATGCTGTTATCCAGTCTGTTGCTGAATTATTAACAAACGTGCAAACACTAACAGTCCCTACTTATCACATATTGTCCATATACTATGACCAACAGAAATGTGTGCAGTGAAATGTAACTTACAAGTTACTTAATTTGGTGAACAGGTGTCAATTACAATTTTATAACATAAGAATGCAATAACAGGTACAAAATACATCATTAAAGAACATAACAATGCAGATAACTTTTGTAGTAATAGGGGCTTTACAAAAGAATAGAAATAAACATATACATCAGTGTTACAGTAATTATGACATAATTACATACATAAAAGATCAGAATAACTTTTGAAACATCAACTTGACACATGAGCAACAAAAGAGAATAAATAATGTCTAAACATCTTTACAAACTAAATAACATAGTATTAGAAAAATTCCACAACATAACTCTCATCACATAAACACATAAAGACAGGAAGAACACAAATACCCAAGGGTACACAAACACATAGTGGGATAACACAAAAGGAAAGGGCAAGGTTTGTTTTCAGTGTAACATTTGGTACTGCAGTATCTTGCAAACAAATCTTTCTTTACTTCTTGGAGATCTCCCTTCGTTCTTCATTATTTCAAAAAGTGCTGCCTATACCTGCTTTCTGTACTTTTTTCATAAAACTTCTCAATGTATTTCTTTCAATTCATCGCAACTCATTCTCTTATATAGTCTAGCCCTCTTAAGCTAACTTAAATCTACTGAGCTCAGATGCTAAACTAAGGGACGAGGCAATGCAGCAGCACAAAACAATTAATACAAACAGCAATGAAATCAATGCAAATTGGCAAAGCAAGCAGCATAAATTAGAAAAGCAAATGCAAAATTACAACTAATATAAGGCAATGCACATCAAAGAAGAAAAATGAATCAGTAGTAAAACTGGCTTAACAGAGTAATACAAAGTGAAATTTAGTAGCACTATGCCTGGCAAATGCAATAACTTATATCTAAACATGACAAAGCTCAAGCAGAAAAAATATTACACTAAAGATGGCCATGTCTAATACCTATGTCACATTTTAACACTAGAGTGATGCATCACAATTTATTCTACAAAAGAAATTACCAAGTACTTGAAAAGAAAATTCTGTATGCAATTCCTGTGAAGGGAAATGTCTTTTTGTGCTCCTTCGTTTTTTTTGAAGTACATCATAAAGTTTTTCTTTACTGGGTCTGTAGGCATAAAATATTTATATTAGCACATCTATAAAATTTTATTTTAACCAATGCTGCAGGGCAGCTAGAAACTAGATATTAAACAAATTGAGCAATCTCTCACTAGAAAGACAATAGATGTAAAAATGTTTCTCCTCATTTCATTAGGCATTTAGTAAATATCATAAATTAAGAGCTCCAAAGTGCAATCATATGTTTTCAAGTTTGAGCGTGGCGTATTTGCGACTCTTTCTACAAAGAAATGTCAATAGCGAGGATAATGGCCTCTTTTTTTCCACCTGCGCCTCTGAAAGGCACACACTAATGGCTTTTTTCCAGGCGACAGCTGGGTGCCCACGACGCATTACGTGAAGGTGGTCACTTAACTTTCTCACCGAAATATTTACGACACCAGTCTCATATAAAAAATTTCAAAGGTCGAGAATTTGCTTTACAAATGTGCAGAAAGAAAATCCTTTAAATATAACAGTGTCCAAAAAATTTTCGTCGGCGTTGTGATACATTTACACATATACATACATTTCATAATTCCGAAAAAACGATTCTTGGTTTCCAACATCCTTTTCCACAAATCAGAGTAGCTAACCACTACTCATTATTCCTTACCTTATTATACATATACATATTCGTCGACACTTCTTCAATATTTCATCATAAGAAATACGTAGCATAATCAAATTCCTCATATACGGTAGCATCATCTTATTGATCATAAACATACCTCAACAGCATAATACACATCGTCGTCGTAATAATATAATAACAGCACAGTCAATTCTCAAAAACGTTGTAGCTTCCTCCATTAATTTCAGAACCTAAAAAAATTCTCCACTCATGTCAAAAGTGTCATCTACCTCAAACGTACTTTAAAATCATGATCCCATAACAAATGCATCATTCAAAACTCTCATAGTATCACAATGGTTCTGAAAAAATATGAACATTTCACAAAGTACAGACAAAATATAATTTCATAAGTGTGAAGTTTTCCAACTGTGTAATTACGTAAACACCTGTCACTGATGTAGTAAAATAAATATTTGTCTCTCTCAGTTAAATGATCAGATAGCTGGTTAATTCTGTGTTAGAGAAATATGATACCGATGTGTAAAGTTGTATAAGGAAATACCGTATTAGCTAGGGCTCCTTGTGCTTGCCATACACATGGTACACAAAGTAAGCGTGTACCTCCATGAGGATTAATGTAATTATACCCTCAGCTGTTATAGATTACAGCAATCGAATGAAATGTATCATGGAAAACTTTCTTTGTAATTCAAAAATCTTGAAAAATAAATGGCTTAAGTACAAAATTAATCTCTTAAATGCGTGTCCTGTAGCGCTAAATGTGCGTCTTGCTGTAAGATAATTCTGTGGAAGTGTCGTAGTTGCCGTCCTCCGTAAGCAAAGTTCTGCTGAAGTCAACGTACTTAGCTCATCATAAACGAAAGTGAAATGCTTTGGGTATAGGTATCGTAGTTATTACGTACCTTACCGTGATCAAGAAAGTACTGTAATGTAATGTATTGTTGTGCTACGGAAATTGCATTGTAGCTATACCACAAAAGTTACTACTAAAACATGTTTTACTTTCCAGAATAATACAGAAAAATTGTGCAGATATAAAACAGATACACCGCAAAAGCAACGATGTAAATTGTGTCACTTATTAGTAGCGTCGTGATATAATCGTGTAGCTGTGAAATAAACTAACCACTGTGTCATCTGGTATCTCTCAGAAAGTACTTTAAATCTAGAATGTATTTTCAAGTAAACCAAAATGCTACATTAAAATCTCATTAGCAGTACCGGTACGTGTTCAAAGTATGTCAGCATTACTGTCGTTAAGTAATCGTGCAACTAACAAGCAAGAATGTAGACACACTGTGTCGTCTGTTCACTATAACAATGCATTCATAATTTCTGTTTAAAAATGTTCCCTAGGTTCTAGACTGGATATTTAACTTCAAACATTGTTGCATGTTAACAGTTTCTTAAGTCTGACAAAGCATACTAGAAATGTGAAGTGAAAAGTTTTATGGCAAAGACAAAGTTAAAAAGTAGATTATCTTTCAATAAACGGTTTTACATGTGAAATGTGGTGTAAACCTTTACTCTTCCTAGTACGCGCTGTTAACAGCCAACTGCCCAACAAGCAATGCAAACTAGCCACAGATTGCACACAGCACAGCCAGTGATTTTCATACAGAGCGCTGCGTGGTGTTGCCATTAAAAAAACCTAAACAGCCTACTTACAAACTGAGTCATACTGCGATTTAGCGTTAGTTTATTTTCTACAAGCCATGAACTTATGTCATGAACTGCACTATATCATACCGACCCAATGTTGCACACAACATCCTATACTACCAAGCTAACAGAAAACAGAAATATTTTAGATTTACCCATAATACCAGAGGGCATATCATTTACATAAATAAGGAACAGGAGCGACCCCAACACGTATCCCTGGGGTACCACCCATTTGACCGTACCCCACTCAGACCCCACACTGTTAATAATAACATTTTGCTAAGTTCATGGATAACATGTGCAGCACAGTACTTTAATATTCTGCTAGGTACTCCATCATATCCATCAGTCCTTAGCCTTCAGTGATTTAATTATTGACTCTCTCTTTCCATTGCCACTATCACAGAAGAGTATTACAGACATCAGTTTCGGAAAGGCAGTTTCGAAGAGATTTATATGATCCCTGTATAAACTAATTTTTTATTTAATTCACCAACAGTGCTCAGAAAAATATTGTGTCCATTGCAAAGTTTAATAACAAAGTTAAATCACCCACCTAGGAAAATTTGCTAGGGGAACCAGTTGGCGGCTTTCCAGCGAACAGAGGATTGAGCCCTCAGATCTGTTCCCGACACCTTCCACCCCCACTAAACAGAAAACAAAGCATAGGCCAAAGTTGCGTCTGCTTCTCACGCAACGAACAAAGATGCTCTCTCGTTGATAATATTTTTTGGCTGCTCTCTGGGAACATGCATTTCAGCGAGAAACTGATTCCATGGCTTATGGGGCTGGAGGGCATCCTGTGAAAAACATTGTACGGCTCTGTCTAAATGAAAGCATTTTCCACATATCCTTATCTTCTTCCCATATCAGGCGCGCCAGTCCCTTATACAACGGAGGGACTCAGCTGAGAGCGTTAGTCCAGTTCCAGCTAATGCAATGCTCAGCCACAGACTCTAGGCCGACGAACCAATCCTGGGCTAGGAATTACCCCGTGTCCCCGTCTTGATGGGCACCTGTGCTAAAAAGCATGCGCTAAACGCCATTCACTCTCAAAGAAATCTGAAGGAAGAGATGAGGTGACTCTGTAGATGGATCATGTAACCATTCACCAATCCCCGCGAATCAATTTATCAAGACAAGCATGATGCACTTGAAAATTAGCGTAGCAACATGCTGCACAATAGCAATGGAGATGTTATTAATGACAGTACCACTAAAGCAGAGTTACTAAACACATTTTTAGAAATTTCTTCACCGAAGAAGACAATGTAAACATTCCAGAATTCGAATCAAGAACAACTGGCAACATGTGCAACTTAGAAATACACACATCAAAAAAAGCTTTGAGTCACTCAGGTTCCTATAAATCCTGAGGATAGACGTTGACTGTCGATATTGTATCACAGGCATAGTCCATCTGTCTGTTCAGAGATGTCACTGAAGCCGCCCAAAGATGTAAACAACCTTGCATGAGCAGCCCCTATTTGACGGAGGGGGTCCGACATGCCTCGCTCTAGCCGGCTATTACTGCAGTGGATGACCGCTACCTACGGATTATGGCTCGGAGGAACCCTGACACCAACGCCACCATGTTGAATAATGCTTTTCGTGCAGGCACAGAACGTCGTATTACGACTCAAATTGTCCGCTATAGGCTGCATGATGCGCCGCTCACGACGTCCATGGCGAGGTCCTTCTTTGCAACCAAGACACTCTGGTACTGCACGCCACGGAATTTAAATCATCGCCGCCCGCATCTCGTGGTCGTGCGGTACCGTTCTCGCTTCCCACGCCCGGGTTCCCGGGTTCGATTCCCGGCGGGGTCAGGGATTTTCTCTGCCTCGTGATGGCTGGGTGTTGTGTGATGTCCTTAGGTTAGTTAGGTTTAAGTAGTTCTAAGTTCTAGGGGACTGATGACCATAGATGTTAAGTCCCATAGTGCTCAGAGCCATTTGAACCATTTGAACCATCCTCGCCAGACGTCATGGACGTTGAAGACTCCTAGAGGTCTCTGCACCATCGCGCCGTAAGCTGTGCATGTAGTGTGAGGGCGCCACAACGGAACACGTATTTCCAGCAGCCAATAGCGGCGCCCCGATAGAGTATTTAAGAGCCTGCCTCTCGCTCCGCCGCCGAGTCTAATCGTTGCGTGAATCTCGACACTTCGCCTCAGCAAGACAGCGTGTTTGTCGTACTTTGATCTCGTTAATCGTGGACGTCTTGGATTCGTTTGGTTGTCTCTGTCACTCCGTTGCGTCTTGCGTGTTTTCGTCGTAAGGTCTTTCTCCATCGTCCGTCGTTGTTTAGTGTCCGTTCATTTCGTTCGTTTGTTTGTAGACGGGCCGCTCTCCGTTTGTTCCCGCCGTGCTTTCCCAGCCACCCCGGGACCGTCTCGTTCGCGGTCATAACTGGTTACAACATACACCATGCAGCGCGGTACAGATGGGGCCCAACAACAGGACGAATGGACCGCTCAGGATTCACAGATGAGTGTCGCATATGCCTTCAATCAGACAATCGTCGGAGACGTGTTTGGAGGCAACCCGGTCAGGCTGAATCCTGTTGAGCGAGTGCAGCAAGGTGGAGGTTCCCTGCTGTTTTGGGGTGGCATTATGTGGGGCCGACGTAGGCCGCAGGTGGTCATGGAAGACGCCGAAAGGGCTGTACGATACGTGAATGCCATCTCCGACCGATAGTGCAACCACATCAGCAGCATATTGGTGAGGCATTCGTCTTGATGGACGACAATTCGCGTTCCCATCGTGCACGTCTTGTGAATGACACCCTTCAGGATATCGAGATCGCTCAGCTAGAGTGGCCAGCATTTTCTCCAGGCAATAACAATATCAAACATGCCTGTGATAGATTCAAAAGGTCTGTTTATGGATGACTTGGCCCACCAACTAAAGTGATATCAGGTGTTCCCCCAGGGAAGCGTCCTGTGACCTGTGCTGTTCCTGATCTATATAAATGACCTGGGTGACAATCTGAGCAGTTCTCTTAGGTTGTTCGCAGATGATGCTGTAATTTACCGTCTAGTAAGGTCATCAGAAGACCAGTATCAGTTGCAAAGCAATTTAGAAAAGATTGCTGTATAGTGTGGCAGGTGGCAGTTGACGCTAAATAACGAAATGTGTGAGGTGATCCACATAAGTACCAAAAGAAATCCGTTGGAATTCGATTACTCGATAAATAGTACAATCCTCAAGGCTGTCAATTCAACTAAGTACCTGGGTGTTAAAATTACGAACAACTTCAGTTGGAAAGACCACATAGATACTATTGTGGGGAAGGCGAGCCAAAGGTTGAGTTTCATTGGCAGGACACTTAGAAGATGCAACAAGTCCACTAAAGAGACAGCCTACAATACACTCCTTCGTCCTCTGTTGGAATATTGCTGCGCGGTGTGGGATCCTTACCAGGTGGGATTGAAGGAGAACATAGAAAGGGTGCAAAAAGGGGCAATGTTATCACGTTATAGGGGAGAGAGTGTGGCAGATATGATACACGAGTTGGGAGGGAAGTCAGTAAAGCAAAGACGTTTTTCGTCGCGGTGAGATCTATTTACGAAATATCAGTCACCAACTTTCTCTTCCGAAAGTGAAAATATTTTGTTGAGCGCAACCTACATAGATAGGAATGATCATCAAAATAAAATAAGATAAATCAGAGCTAGAACAGAAAGGTTTAGGTGTTCGTTTTTCCCAAGCGCTGCTCGGGAGTGGAATGGTAGAGAGATAGTATGATTGTGGTTCGATGAACCCTCTGCCAAGCACTTAAATGTGAATTGCAGAGTTATCATGTAGATGTAGATGTAGATGAGGGATCTACGCCGAATCGCCGTTGAGGAGTGGGACAATCTGGACCACAGTGCGTTGATGAACTTGTGGATAGTATGCCACGACGAATACAGGCATGCATCAAAGCAAGAGGACGTGCTACTGGGTATTAAAGGTACCTGTGTGTATAGCAATCTGGACCACCACGTCTGAAGGTCTCGCTGTATGGTGGTACAACATACAAAGTGTGGTTTTCACGAGCAAAAAAATGGCGGAAATGATATTTATGTTGATCTCTATTCCAAGTTTCTGTACAGGTTCAAGAACTCTCGGAACCGAGGTGATGCTAAACTTTTTTCATGTGTGTAGAGATGCTTGGTGAAATGAAGCAGCTTAAATCACTTAGCAAGGTTTCTAGTCAACATTGTATACCAGTCAAGCTCCTATCAACGTATGCTGACATAACAGCTCCATTCTTAGCACTCGTATACAACAGCTCGCTCGTAGAAAGACCCATATCTAAGAAAAAGAAAGTTGCACAGTCACACTAATTCCCAATGAAGGAAATAGAGTATCCTACTGAACTACAGATCCTTACCACTAACGTCAGCTTGCAGTAGGATTTTGGAACATACACTGTGTTCGCACTTTATTAATTACCTCGAAGAAAACGATATCTTGACAAATAGTCAGCATTTCAGAATTAGTTTCATGCTGTTTCTGGGAATATCCATTGTTATGAATTTCGGCGAACAGATTTCATCGAGCTTATTTTAACATTGTCCCTCACGATGGCGATATTTTTGCAGTATGACTAACACGAAAGCGCCCCGACGGTTTAATGTCCACAGAGGAACCGATTTCCACAAATTTAGCAATTAGACGTGTGACTCTCGGCCTTTGTCGGTGTATTACGCCGACCTAACATTCCACGGGGTTCCAAACAGTCTCTACCGGCCGTTGTGGCTGAGCGGTTCTAGGTGCTTCAGTCTGGAACCGCGCTGCCGATGCGGTCGCAGGTTCCAATCCTGCCTTGGGCATGGATGTGTGTGATGTCCTTAGGTTAGTTAGGTTTAAGTAGTTCTATGTTCTAGGGGACTGACGACCGCCGATGTTAAGTGTCATAGTGCTCAGAGCCATTTGAACCATTTTGAACCCAACAGTCTCTGGACAACATACACCACGTTGGTAATAAGTTTCCAGTATGACAGCACAATGTCGTGTCCTGTTAGTGCTTACAATCCCCAAGGCCGGCCGCGGTGGTCTCGCGGTTAAGGCGCTCAGTCCTGCCTCGGGCATGGATGTGTGTGATGTCCTTAGGTTAGTTAGGTTTAAGTAATTCTACGTTCTAGGGGACTGATGACCACAGATGTTAAGTCCCATAGTGCTCAGAGCCATTTGAACCAATCCGCAAGGGAAACAGATGAAAACTGCTACGTGGATTGCTGCTAACGTAACTAACAAAAGTGGCGGGTATTTCTAAAGTTGCTTTCTTTACTAGAAACCTTCATTTCCTGACTGAAAGAAGTGATCGGTTGGTAGGGCACTTTCTGAGCCATTCAAGGAGTAGTGACTTTGACAATGAATGGAAGTGTTTGGTGAGGGGGTTAAAATCGCTTAGAAAGGTCGAGGATCGAATACATCCCCGGCACACGAAGGCTGCGTAGATGAACAGTATCTGACCAATCTTCAGACTTCATAGTACAGCAACACATTCAGGCGATGCCTCCTGCTTTGCAGTAGCAATTGTACACTCATGTGTAGTATGTGTATGAGGCATTCTCGTGTAGGGTACCCTCTTACGAGAATCTTTGTGGCTTCTTACATGTATGACGCCTCCTCTCACCAATGAACGAACGATACAGGAACCTACTGCCCAATCGTCTGCATCCGTTTCTTCATAGACAACTATCCCCCGTTGCTCTCAAACTCTGAGAATAGACTGAAGAACTCTCCACGTACGTGCGGGTGTATCGGCTTTGGACCGTGGTTCAGTTGGTTCAAATGGCTTTGAGCACTATGGGACTTAACTTCCGAGGTCATCAGTCCCCTAGAACTTAGAACTATTTAAACCTAACTAACCTAACGATGTCACACACATCTATTCCCGAGGCAGGATTCGAACCTGCGACCGTAGCGGTCGCGCGGTTCCAGACTGAAGCGCCTAGAACCGCTCGGCTACACCGGCCGGCTGTTGGACCGTGCCCTCAAGGCACCTGCCCTCAGACCTGCCAACAATAGCTTTACATGACCATACAGTTTAGAAGTATTTTATTATCAGTCGAAATATTTAGAGCTTCTCTGGGGGAGACAGAAAGAAATTAATTGATGTATTGGTTACCGCAATAAACTGAATGTGTCGATAATCATTACGCTAAAAGAACCTTTGAAGAATGAAGTTTTGCTTACGAACCCTACAGAAATTTTTTTTTAGTAGGTCCAGCCTGAGGCTGATCTGACGCATTTCATTTTCAGTTCATTTCTTTATCTATATCTAAAAGATCAAATCGCAATTAAGGTATTTTTCTACCGATTCCTCTCTCAAATACCACACGGGAAAATTGAATACTTAAATCTTTCCATGGCAACTCTCATTTCTATTACATTATTATGATGAGCATTGCTCCGTGTGTAGGGGGGAGCCAACATAACATTTTCATTTTCGGAGACAAATCTTGGCGATTGAAGTTTTTTGAGAAGATTCTGCAACAGCGAGAGACGACTTTGATTTGATGATTGCCAGCCCAATCCCCATGTCGTTTCCGTGGCACTGTCTCTCCTATTTCGCGATAATGCACAACGAGCAGCCCGTTTTTAAACTTTTCCGATGTCTTCCGTTCATCCTGTCTCAAGTAGATCCCGAACCGCGCAGCAGTACTCCAGAAGAAGGCGGACAAGCGTAGTGTAGGCAGTATCTTTATTAGACCTGCTGCATTTTTTAATTGTTCTGCCAGTTAATGGCAGTCTTTGGTTTACTTTTACCGCAGCATTATCTACGTTATTGCTCCAATTTAAGTTACTCTTAACTGGTATACCTAAGTATTTAGTTGAATTTACAGCCGGTAGATGTGTGTATTTATTGTGTAACCGAAGTTAAACGGGTTCCTCTTGGTAGTTATGTGGATGACTTCACCCTTTTCATTATTTAGAGCAGGTTGCCACTTTTTACTCCATACAGATATCATATATAAATCATTTTGTAATTGGTTTTGATTACCTGATGACTTTATGAGACAATAGACGTCAACATCATCTGCAAACAACCTAACAGTGCTGCTCAGATTGTCTCCTAAATCATTTATGTAGAGCAGCAACAGCAGACGGCCTATAACAATTCCTTGTAAAACGTCAGACACTATTTTCGTTTTATTCGATGACTTTCCGTGCATTACAAAGAACCTTCGCCTTTCTAAAAGGAAATCACGAATCCAGTTGCACGACTGAGACAATACTCCATTGTTACGCAGTTTGTGAGGAAGTCGCTTTTGAGAAGCCATGTCAATCTAATAATATGGAGTCAATTTAACATCTCCAGTCGATAGAACTTATGAATTAGTGAGAACAAAGAGCTAGCTGTGTTTCACATGTACGATGTTTTCTCATTTCATGCTTTGGGCATATAGAATCCAACTTTCACAAGAACTGACGTCAAATTATCATGGAAAAAGCTGAGCATTTTTCCATAGGGTCCTTTCGAAACATAGAGCAACCAATAGTTTCATCCAGAAAATAATGTTCGCTGTTGAGGCACTCTTTCCGTTGAATGGCTTCGTGAACAAGAAAAATTGCAGGATTTGGGGTACAATAAAACATAGTGCAATTAATGGAGAAATAGAGCTTGAAAAAACCGCTATGGTCGAAAGGTTTTTTATTTAGAAATAAAAGAGCCTCACAACTGCAGTGTTACTTTGAACATCTGGTATAATGTTCAGTTGTAGATGTTCTTCCGACCAGATTGTTTAATGTAGAAACCATTACGTCCACAATGAGTGACTGAATGGTTTGGCATTTGGGCTGAGGTAGTAATCTGTGCATATTTCATCGAAGTTGCTGAAATGCATTTACAGAGGAAGATAAACGCTTGTGAAGAGAGTTTTTATGGTTTGAAGAGGGTCGTGTAAATTCTGAAGACGTTTTGTTTCAACACAGTGCCGTAATATGCAACACATCTATGGCAGCAATTGACTCGTTACGGGACGGCCGAAGTGGCCGAGCAGTTGTAGGCGTTTCAGTCTGGAACTACGCGACCGCTACGGTCGCAGGTTCGAATCCTGCCTCGGGCATGGATGTGTGTGATGTCCTCAGGTCAGTTAGGTTTAAGTAGTTCTAAGTTCTAGGGGACTGATGACCTGAGAAATTAAGTCCCATAGTGCTCAGAGCCATTTGAACCATTTGATTCCCAAACGGTTTCGATCATGGACCATCTTCATAGTGGAAAAAATGACTGTTATGACAACTTCACGTGTCATACCTGCTACTTAACCAGAAAAGTATACACCATAGCTGACTTGCAAATATCAAAAAAGAAAATGAACACCACAATACCGGCTCAAACAAGCAGAAAACACTGACAACACGGAAAGCATGTAACAGTAGTAAGTGCACGGCACCATTGCGTCTAGAACTTCAGCAGTTTGAAACAGATTTCGGTTCCTCGTTGCTTGTTTCCTACAGTTATGTAATTTATTGTTAAGCTTTCAACTTTACAAAATTAATTGACTATTACATATTTTGCGCATATGTGGTGGAACACAAAAAGATTCATTCTCCCATATATGTAAAATATCGAACGTCGATGTCGTGATAATATCATAATTATAATCACATAGATTTAATTTATATTTCATAGGTGTACGTAATGGTTTTAACGTCTCTGGTGACATGCTTTCGTAGTTTTTAGTGATCGTCTGGTGAAGCTCTAGAGCTGATTTGTGACTGTTCTTCGCTGTCTATTTCTTATTGCTTGATATCCTAATGTTATTAGATGTGCCTGAGAGCTGGTGTAAGCTTTTCAGTACTGCTTTCATTTCTGAAGGAAATTAACAACCACAGAAAGAGATGGAGCTAAACCGAAATGTTCTACATTGCAGACTACTTGAAAACGGTGCTCTTCGAGGGTGACAAGATATTTTGATTTCATGTGGATTCAAATCTCGTTTGTTTTCCTCTTTTGAATGTAACTCTGCCTTGAGTTTCGTTGTGTTAGGATGTGGAGAATGCGTAGGTGTCGTTGAAGAAATATCCTCGTACAGGCGCCACAGTGCACAAGAAACAGTTGTCAGAGGTAGAATTAGGTGGTTCTTGAGAAGTTTGTCGGAGGAATATGAGATCCGAAGGCGATCAGTGTCGTTGAGAAGAAAGGGTGGAATTTAGAAGATGAGACGGGAAGAGCATGGAGGAACTCAGGCCAGTGTGAAAAAGTTAGGTATAGGGGGGAGGGGGGAGGGGGGGGGCACATGGTTCTGTGAATGTTTTACCAGCTAGCAGTTTTAGCTATTGTAGCCTATGTTGTGTGGTTAATAGGTGGTGTTTTCAATATCGTTTATGTTTTAATATTTCTGAAAGTAGTTCTGTAACTTATCTAATAGGAAATTATATTGTAAATTGGGAGGTAGAAGTAACTGGAGTCGAATCTGAGGGTGTGTGTATGTGTGCATGTGTGTATTGAACCGGGGACCTAGGAATGACGGAGAGGCTTCGTTCCGCCGTAGCCCTCAGTGATTCACAAGGCCACAACAGGCCACAGCAGTCTACCCACCCCACCGCAGCCCCACACCGAACCCAGGATGCTTGCGTGGTAGAGTAATTATGATGTACTCATACGTGGAGACAGTGTGCAAGCGCCGACGAAGTGTAACTGAGGCGGAATAAGGGGAACCAGCCCGCATTCGCCGAGGCAGATTGAAAACCGCCTAAAAACTTCGAGACTGATCCTCCGGGCGGATTTGTGCCGGGGACCGGCACGCCTTCCCGCTTGGGAAGCAGCGCGTTAGACCTCTCGGCTAACTGGGCTGGCTAACCTGAGGGTATTTCATCCTATTATGTCCTGTGTCTCGTATGGGTTGATCTTGCTCAGAGCCAGTAGTTGCAACAGAGTTTAAGTAATCACTGGGATTTCCGGTAGCCGTGGTGTAGCTCTTGGAAGCAAACTGAATGAAATGGATGGAATGTGGAGGTGGTTAATATATATACACTACTGGAAATTGAAATAAGAACACCGTGAATTAATTGTCCCAGGAAGGGGAAACTTTATTGACACATTCCTGGGTTCAGATACATCACATGATCACACTGACAGAACCACAGGCACATAGACACAGTCAACAGAGCTTGCACAATGTCGGCACTAGTACAGTGTATATCCACCTTTCGCAGCAATGCAGGCTGCTATTCTCCCATCGAGACGATCGTAGAGATGCTGGATGTAGTCCTGTGGAACGGCTTGCCATGCCATTTCCACCTGGCGCCTCAGTTGGACCAGCGTTCGTGCTGGACGTGCAGACCGCGTGAGACGACGCTTCATCCAGTCCCAAACATGCTCAATGGGGGACAGATCGGGAGATCTTGCTGGCCAGGGTAGTTGACTTACACCTTCTAGAGCACGTTGGGTGGCACGGGATACATGCGGACGTGCATTGTCCTGTTGGAACAGCAAGTTCCCTTGCCGGTCTAGGAATGGTAGAACGATGGGTTCGATGACGGTTTGGATGTACCGTGCACTATTCAGTGTCCCCTCGGCGATCACCAGAGGTGTACGGCCAGTGTAGGAGATTGCTCCCCACACCATGGTGCCGGGTGTTGGCCCTGTGTGCCTCGGTCGTAAGCAGTCCTGATTGTGGCGCTCACCTGCACGGCGCCAAACACGCATACGACCATCATTGGCACCAAGGCAGAAGCGACTCTCATCGCTGAAGACGACACGTCTCCATTCGTCCCTCCATTCACGCCTGTCGCGACACCACTGGAGGCGGGCTGCACGATGTTGGGTCGTGAGCGGAAGACGGCCTAATGGTATGCGGGACTGTAGCCCAGCTTCATGGAGACGGTTGCGAATGGTCCTCGCCGATGCCCCAGGAGCAACAGTGTCCCTAATTTGCTGGGAAGTGGCGGTGAGGTCCCCTACGGCACTGCGTAGGATCCTACGGTCTTGGCGTGCATCCGTGCGTCGCTGCGGTCCGGTCCCAGGTCGACGGGCACGTGCACCTTCCGCCGACCACTGGCGACAACATCGATGTACTGTGGAGACCTCACGCCCCACGTGTTGAGCAATTCGGCGGTACGTCCACCCGGCCTCCCGCATGCCCACTATACGCCCTCGCTCAAAGTCCGTCAGCTGCACATACGGTTCACGTCCACGCTGTCGCGGCATGCTACCAGTGTTAAAGACTGCGATGGAGCTCCGTATGCCACGGCAAACTGGCTGACACTGACGGCGGCGGTGCACAAATGCTGCGCAGCTAGCGCCATTCGACGGCCAACACCGCGGTTCCTGGTGTGTCCGCTGTGCCGTGCGTGTGATCATTGCTTGTACAGCCCTCTCGCAGTGTCCGGAGCAAGTATGGTGGGTCTGACACACCGGTGTCAATGTGTTCTTTTTTCCATTTCCAGGAGTGTATTAAAAAATCTTTCAATTTCGCATAATTTCCACGGATTCCGAAGGTTTTTCAACATGCTAATTTTCTTGAGCTTAGCTATTCCATTGCTCAGTAAAACTTTAGCTTTGTTCCTTCACACCAACTTCCTATCCCTCTTCTGTTTTATGTTTTTGCATTGTTCCTTTCTGATAACACGACCATGTCATACGCAACTATCTACCTCTCATTGCTTCTGCAGGTAACACAGGCTTCCTTTTCTTACTTTTGATTTTTTATTTCAGTGAGGTGACTATTAATCTTCCTGTGCACAGCGTTGAATCCTCCTGTGATTATCTTTTTAGCTCTTCTTTATATACCACTCTTTTACAAAACTTTTGTTGTAGTATCCTTCATTTTCTGTTGATTACAGTCTAAAACAATCTACTTGTATAATGCTGACTTTTCATTTCTCCTTTACGTTCTTGTAATATGTTACCCTGCTGATAACTGGAAATATCTTTTTAATTGCCCAAGCTGTGTTCACTTTATTTTCTCTGCAACTACAGCGTCCTGTCCCACAATAATTATTTGTCGATTTATTACCTTCTACTCACTCGTAATGCAAAAATTTATTATATCTTTACGTAGAGCGTTGGTCATTATTTTTGAGTACTCCTGTCTCATCTAATTGTGTTCTAAATGCCACTTCATGATGAATTTCAGTTTCCTCGTACTCTTGACTTTACGCATTTTGTTCTTCGCTACTAGATCTCCCAGACCTGAATAAGCTTCACAAAACATTTAAGTCTTGGTCTAAGTATTATTTAGCGCAGCTGATACAGTGCCATATCTCCCAGTCCTTACCTAGTATGTCACTTTCTCTACCACCGGATAAAAAGTCTCCCATAAGGCTGTAAGCTCCTCTCACGTCCCACTTCTTTAGCTCTGTCTAATATCTCCAGCAATTTTGCCTTCCACTTTGCCCTCTATTGTGAAAGTATATCACTGCTCCTATTTCGATTACACATTCTGTCTGTATTGTAAGAGTTAAGTTGTCATAGAAATCTGTGAATGACGGTCGGCGTTACTTTCACTCCTCAGAAGAATTAATTGTTCACCACACTACTTGTAGGAATTACTTAACCGGATTCCTATCGTTCACTGGCGCTGTTTATTCCCCTATAATGATTTCACTAAATCCCTCTGTATTCTTTGCATTTCATTTGACTGATTGCTGCCCAGTCTAACTTCAGCCTGTCATCCCTATTTCCAGATTCTGCAGTACCTCTAGAACTTGTAACACAATTCACAATGATTCGTAGAACATTCTCCTTATGAGTATTTTTGGTAAAGTATTTTTTGAGGTGATAAGTGTGAAAGTTTTTAAATTAAAAATATGTATGTATATAATTTTGTAGAACAAATTTTTATTTTTGGCTGAGCGGTGTAGCCACACTGTCTCAGACGTCTTGTCACGGTCCGCGAGGCTCCCCCCATCGAAGGTTCGAATCCTTCCTCGGGCATGTGTGTATGTGTGTGATGACTTACAGGGTACATCTTATGGCATACTGTGTTGTGTACGAGGTTGTGACACGGTGTGTCATACTGTATTTAGTTTTAAGTCATTGGACAAAATTCTCTGACTACTTTTTTTAATTTATTTATTTCCTTTACTTCTGTTCCGAAGATAATCAGGGATGGTCAAAACCAGTCACTTGTATAAACATGGATGTGTTGGTGTCTGTAAATAAAATTCGTCACTGTTTCGTAGCAGTGGTTGACGGTATTGGAGAATATAGCTTACGAAACCTGAATCCCAGCGCTGGAAAGTTTCCTCCTTTCTGCCGTTTCTTAAAATACTCCTGTCGAGAACGGCAAAGTTGGTCCGTAGGAACTTCCATCTAGTTGCAGGCCCCGCAAGTTGCGGAACTCGGAAACTTATGTACGGCCCTATATCGTCCTCACTGCTGGCCTGTGTCAGTTTATCTCCGTATGCCCTTACATTCCAGTACCGTAGTTTGACAGCGACATCTGTTTCCTGTATTTGCCGTAAAGTCATACGAATGTTAGCACATGAAATGTACCAGGGACAAGGCAATGACAAATAACCTCTCTATCTTTCTTTTTTTTAGATGAAATACTTTGTCATACTAATACCCATTATTAGTAGTCTACACATAGTAAATGTAAGCACACTTCTCATGATCGCAAAAATACCTTTATTTATCGTCTCATGACGTGTTTCGGGAGAAGCTCATCATCATATCTGTAGCATGAAACGTAAAATGTAAGATCAGATGTTAAAAGGAATACATTGCAACGCTGCAGTGACGTTGAGAAACATGTCTGTGAAAATAAGCAGAAAGTATCCTGAGACTGCCATAGCCAGTTCGAGGTGGTATAAAGTAAATTAATATTCCCATCAAGTGGTGTTAGTGAGAGTAATGTCTATGACATCGGGCATGACTGTTTTATGACAGCACACCGTTTACTGAAAAGTACCTGTATATTTAACTCTATCTCTCTCACTCACACACACCTATATATATATATATAACTTCGGATGTTTTTCTTCTTTGCTCCCCAAAACCTCCTCATCCTCTCAGAATGCTCCTTCTTCCGTACCTCTGTCCATTTTTTGACAGGCTGACGCGATGTTGTTTCCCCAAACTTCACACTTGTGATTTTATGCCGGCACTCGGTGCGATCTTCGAGATTTTTTATGTTGATCTGCTGTAGATCTCTCTGGACTTCTTTCAGCCATTCTGTGCCACATTTACTCATTGTTATAACATTCAATCATTTTTTTTGCTGTTCTGGAGTCTTCCATCCCGTAGATATGTGTATAAAATTTGGCTCGGCGCTTTCTGATTTCATCTGTTACTATGTTGATCTTTCTATAGAGTTCTTTTTGTGGTCTCTTCATCCAAATGCCATTTTTGTTGATTGGACCGTAAATCTTCCTGAGAATTTTTCTTTCCTGCTTTTCTATTTCCTTAATTTTTGAATGACC
The DNA here is from genome assembly GCF_023897955.1 of Schistocerca gregaria. Taxonomy (NCBI): domain Eukaryota; kingdom Metazoa; phylum Arthropoda; class Insecta; order Orthoptera; family Acrididae; genus Schistocerca; species Schistocerca gregaria. The sequence goes on from NC_064923.1 coordinate 106,443,551, forward strand.
ATCAATCACCATTGTTTCAGCTGCATAGATTGCTTCTGGAAGAATCACTGTTGTATAGTGCCTTAATTTTGCGTCTGTCGAAATGCACTTCTTGTTGTAATGCGTCCATGTTAGCTTGTAGGCCTTCTGGAGTTTGGTGATTCTTTGTTCATTGGCAATTCGGTTTAATCCTGAGGACTGTATAGTTTCACCGAGGTATTTAAAATGGCAGACTTGTGCAATTTTACCATATTTTGTTATTAAAAGGAATTTATTTTCTGGCTGCCTTTCCATATATTGGGTTTTTTCATAAGATATCTGTAGTCCGGTTTTTTGTGAAATTTCATGTAGTTTTACACTGCGTTGATCGCTTCTGTTCTCTTATTGATGATAATTGCAATATCGTCAGTGAAAGCAAGGCACTTGACTTTAATTCGTTTCTCTTTCTTGATACCAATTTGGATACTCTTTACGTGAGGTTCGCATTCCCTGATTATCTTTTCTAGAACAATATTGAAAAGGATTGGGGATAGTCCGTCCCCATGTCGGACTCCAGATTTGATTTCGAAGGGTTCTGATACTTCGCCCATGAATTTCACTTTGGCCGTTGTTCCTGTAAGTGTCTGTTTTGTGATTTTTCGTGTCTTTCGGTCTATCCCAAATTCTTCCATGATTTTAAACAGAGTTCCACGGTCCACTGAATCGTATGCTTTCCTGAAGTTGATGAATGTAGCTACTGTGTTTCTGCATTTCCTCATTTGTAATATTGTCTTTAAGCACCAGATCTGTTCCGCACATGAGCGTCCTTTTCTGAATCCGGCCTGGTATTCACCAATTAGTATATCTGCTTGGGATTCTATCCTGTTTAAAAGCGCCTTGGAAAGGATTTTGTAAGCGACTAGAAGCAGGGAACTTCCTCTGTAATTGTTCATTTCTGTCTTGTTTCCCTTTTTGTGTAGCGGGTGAATTAGAGCGCATTTCCAGTCCTCTGGAATCTGCTCCGTTATCCACATGTCTGACATTATATGGTGTAATTTCTGCATAAGTATAGGATCGTTTAGTTTCCAGAACTCAGCAATGATCCTGTCTTCTCCTGGTTTGTTATTTTTCAACTGCTTGACTATCTCCATAATTTCTTAAAGATCCGGGGCATGTGAGTCTGGGTGTGTGAATACTGGAGAAGACAAGACAAGTTTTTCTTGGGGTGGTTCGCAGTTGAGGAGGGAACTGAAATATTGGGCTAAGATTTTGCAGTTATTTTTCGTGTTGGTTTCCAAAGAGCCATGGGGGTTTCTTGAAGCACAAACTAGGCGCTTGGTATCCCTGTAAGTTGTCTCTGAAAGTCTTATAAAAATTTCTTGTATTATTTTTGATGAAATCCTGCTGGATTTCAGAGAGTCTGTTGTTGTCATATCCCCGTTTTTCTTTTCTAATTATTTTTGAGGTGTGTTTTTGGGTTTTAAGAATGTTCTCCCAGTTTTCTTCAGTTTTGTGACTGCTAAATTTTTTCCATGCAGTTATTCGGTTGTCGACTGCCTCATCACAGGTTGCATTCCACCAGCGATGTTTCCTGTTGCGAGAGGGTTGTCCTAATTTGAGGGCTTCCTGAATTTTCTCTGTTAGTTTCTTCCAGTCTGTTGATTTTTCCTGATTAATTTGCATGACGATTTTTTCTTTGTTGAGTTGCATATATTCCGGATCTGGTTTGGTACTTTTGGGTGGCCTTTTTAGCATTCTGTTGGGTTGTAATTTTGTTTTTATTTGGAGAAGATGATGATCTGATTGAAAGACACCTTTGCGGGTTATGATGTTTTGAATTTCTTTCATGTTTTCTTTGGAAATTGCGACATGGTCTATTTGGTATTCACCCTGTCTAAGACTGAGTGATCTCCATGTGGTTAATTTGTGTGTAGGTTTTTGAAACTGGGTACTCATTATTTTAAGTTCAAAGTTTCTTCAGAAGTCGATTAGTTTTTCACCATTCTTGTTGGTACGTTTCTGTTTGGTGTGGGGTCCAGTGGTATATCTGAATTTTTTTTCCTTCCCTAATTGTGCGTTAAAATCGCCTACTAAGATTTTCACATGGTGCCTAGGTACTTTATTTGTTGTTTCTTCTAGTGTTTCCCAGAAATTGTCCACTGTTTCAGCGTAGATTTCATTGTGGTGATTTGTGGGGGCGTGCACATTGATCAGAGTGTAAGCTTCATTAGCTGATTTTACTGATGACAAGGAGACTCTTTCATTGGGAGACGTGAAGTCAATAACTGAGTCGAGTACGGAAGTGTGTACGGCGAATCCTGTTCCGAAAAGTTGGAGTTTGTCTCTTACTTTTATGGCAGGTTTGCCCTTGTAGATCCTGTAATTCTCTGTGTTAAAGTGTCCTTCACCTGTGAATCTTGTCTCTTGCAGTGCAGTGATTTTCAGGTTAAATTTTCCCATTGCGTTGGTAAGTTGCTTTAATTTGTCGGTTTTAGTGAAGGTGTTCACATTAATTCTACCAATAAAATTTTTACGTTTCGTTTTGAGAGCATGAGGAGTTTTTGAGAGAAGGTCGATTCTTCTCCGCATGGTGTCCCTGATCCCCCAGAATCCGATGATCAGGTGAATCCAGTCTATCGACTGGTGCCAAGGGTAGTGACTCTGTGGTCGTCTTTTCCATCATGAGTTCAAGTTGAATTTTAGTTTTTGTGGTGATCTCTGTTGAGACCATAGGTATACGACTCGATTTTTGAGTTCGAGAAGATTTTGTGCAGCCGCCTCATCTAGAGGAACAGACGCTGGCCGCTGGCAGCCAGATGCTGAACAGACACCACTGGGTTTATTGGTTTTTGGTCCACCCTGGGTATTTCATTTCCCCAGTACCACCTATATCTACGAAGCTTTCCCCTATCCGCCACCTAGGGAGGCGCCCGATGGGGGTACCAACAACCCCACACGGAATGTACACTCCTGGAAATGGAAAAAAGAACACATTGACACCGGTGTGTCAGACCCACCATACTTGCTCCGGACACTGCGAGAGGGCTGTACAAGCAATGATCACACGCACGGCACAGCGGACACACCAGGAACCGCGGTGTTGGCCGTCGAATGGCGCTAGCTGCGCAGCATTTGTGCACCGCCGCCGTCAGTGTCAGCCAGTTTGCCGTGGCATACGGAGCTCCATCGCAGTCTTTAACACTGGTAGCATGCCGCGACAGCGTGGACGTGAACCGTATGTGCAGCTGACGGACTTTGAGCGAGGGCGTATAGTGGGCATGCGGGAGGCCGGGTGGACATACCGCCGCATTGCTCAACACGTGGGGCGTGAGGTCTCCACAGTATATCGATGTTGTCGCCAGTGGTCGGCGGAAGGTGCACGTGCCCGTCGACCTGGGACCGGACCGCAGCGACGCACGGATGCACGCCAAGACCGTAGGATCCTACGCAGTGCCGTAGGGGACCGCACCGCCACCTCCCAGCAAATTAGGGACACTGTTGCTCCTGGGGTATCGGCGAGGACCATTCGCAACCGTCTCCATGAAGCTGGGCTACGGTCCCGCACACCGTTAGGCCGTCTTCCGCTCACGCCCCAACATCGTGCAGCCCGCCTCCAGTGGTGTCGCGACAGGCGTGAATGGAGGGACAAATGGAGACGTGTGGTGCCAATGATGGTCGTATGCGTGTTTGGCGCCGTGCAGGTGAGCGCCACAATCAGGACTGCATACGACAAAGGCACACAGGGCCAACACCCGGCATCATGGTGTGGGGAGCGATCTCCTACACTGGCCGTACACCTCTCGTGATCGTCGAGGGGACACTGAATAGTGCATGGTACATCCAAACCGTCATCGAACCCATCGTTCTACCATTCCTAAACCTGCACGTCCGCATGTATCGCGTGCCACCCAACGTGCTCTAGAAGGTGTAAGTCAACTACCCTGGCCAGCAAGACCTGATCTGTCCCCCATTGAGCATGTTTGGGACTGGATGAAGCGTCGTCTCACGCGGTCTGCACGTCCAGCACGAACGCTGGTCCAAGTGAGGCGCCAGGTGGAAATGGCTTGGCAAGCCGTTCCACAGGACTACATCCAGCATCTCTACGATCGTCTCCATGGGAGAATAGCAGCCTGCATTGCTGCGAAAGGTGGATAAACACTGTACTAGTGCCGACATTATGCATGCTCTGTTGCCTGTGTCTATGTGCCTGTGGTTCTGTCAGTGTGATCATGTGATGTATCTGACCCCAGGAATGTGTCAATAAAGTTTCCCCTTCCTGGGACAATGCATTCACGGTGTTCTTATTTCAATTTCCAGGAGTGTATATAGCAGTCACGTCGTTCTAACAAGGTCGTAGTTGTCATGCTCCAAATCTCATATAATCAGAGCATAGGAAGTGACACAAACCGAAAAAGCGTTACATTTCATCTAAATCCGACCAAAACTTTAAAAACAATACTTCATGGCAAAATGATTTTGTTTATTTGGCAAGTAAAGACCTGCTGCCTGTTGTTATACAGCTGGTCGTACGCTGTGGGATTTTACATGTTATATCATACAAATTCAGTTTTATTACTAGTACTTTTTTTGTTGAAATTTTTACAAAAGTATAAAATTTTAAAAAACAACAAATAAAATATATGTAATGAGCACAAATGTATACTCACAATATTGTTTAATTTTGTTGCTAAGTTAGATAATTATAATAAATAAGATACATAATAGGTTGTCGATGTATTTCAAAATAAAATAAAATTTGACTTACATAGGAGGTGAGAGTGCTTCCCTTTATGCCTTCTACGTGCATGGTTACATCTGTCACATATGTTATCTCGACAGTGGTAATGCTTAATTTATTGTATTGTAATGTTTCCGAGATTGGAAGTTGATTTAAAATGTCGTAGTCATCTGCATCAGTGCGAGGGCTGGGTAAAACTTCGAGCCAGTCACGCCTCATGCAGCGGAAGAAGAAATGTCACTTCTTCAGATAGTGTTACACGCTATGAAATGATATAACAACTGACCGATTCGATTTAGTGTTGTAGAATCTTCGCATATATTTGCTACGTTTGTATGTTTACCTAGTCCTCACTTCCTGTGGGCGATATAGCATCCGATTCCGTGTCTGTGTCGTTAACTACGTACTGCCGGTCTGTCAGATGTGGAGTCTGTTCTTTCCTAGCGTATGGTCGCTCCTGTTTGCCGCATGTAGTGCTCGCGATACTGTTGTCTACAGAGTCCCAGTTATCTTCTCTGCCTGTTAACTGCCTTATGTCCTGGTTTCCTCAACTCGGTCTTACGTGTCCTGGGGTAGCGAGTGTCTCAGACGAGCACTGTGCGTTCAGGTGTGCCATTCTCACCACAGCCACAAGTGTTTGTTTTTGGCCACACCTGTGGTGAAGTAAAGGATACGGGGCTTGGTCCGTGAAGAACTGCACCATGTCGCGTCCCACGCCTGATAACTATATTATTTATAAGCAGAAACGGAACAGAGTCATTCAAGTTGTGAGAAAACCAAAACTCATGCATGCCCGTATATTAATCGACGTGATTAATAGACCGGCTGTCCTAAGGAAAAACCTCCTTGGTCCTGCTATAGGTTGAGTACAAGCTGTAGGTGATCCCATTGCTCCAGCCGATGAACTGCCCGGTACTTCACATTACTGTGATATCAGTCGCTATCCTGTCGGCCGCACTTTCAAATAAACGAGTCACCACCGGTCGATGTGGCCGAGCGGTTCTAGATGCTACAGTCTGGAACTGCGCGACTGCTACGGTCGCAGGTTCGAATCCTGCCTTGGGCATGGCTGTGTGTGATAGGTTAGGTAGGTTTAAGTAGTTCTGAGTTCTAGGGGACTGATGACCTCAGAACTTAAGTCCCGCAGTGCCATTTGAAACGAGTCACCAGTTACGCCGCCGCGTTTCCTACAGTCACCAGAACGGCAGGAGGGTGCTACCACCAACGATTACGCCGCTGCCAATGAGGTGCAGGCACCCCCTCTCCGAAGCTCCAGCGGCGGGAGTACTTAAGTTCGTTCATTCATGGACTGAGCCCATTTTGTAAGTTTGCCAGCTGAATAACGTTTACACACTTTCATAGTGGCTAGGGCTAAAGATCTACTGAACAGCTGTTGTATTGAAGACGGTCTGATTTCTAAATCTGAGGTATCTGTAGATGTTTCAAAAATCAAGGGTACTGATAGCAACTGACGCTCCAACTACAGAAACAAAGACATGAGTGTTTTTTTTTTACTATTTAAAATTAGATGAACAACAAATTTATATCTGATACTCTGTTCAAAGAGGCTTCTATCCTCGACTTATGTATCCAGTAAACGACACCACTGCGTGCAGCGAAGTTGTAACAATTATCTAAAATGACAAATGAATCACAAACAAAACAGAGACTCATTTATCACTTCACGGCAGTAAACAAATCTATCCATGATAAACTCTATCTAAACCATGTTACTTCCAACACCGACAAAAAAGTCATCATGTTTATCAGACCAGAATCTTCTGGAAACGGTGGTGTTACAGTCGAAATAATGAGGCTTGTTACTGACCCAGTAATACCTACTATTACATATTTCTTCAACCACTCCTTAACCTCAAGTGTTTTCCCTCAGGTCTGGAAACAGGGACTAATTAAGTCATCACTTAAAAGGACGCTGACATAGAACCTACCGATTACCGAGCTATTTGCGTTTTTCCTGCCCCGTCCAAGGCATTACAATATAGAGCCAACGACCAGCTAACAAACCACCTAACTACAAACAAACTACTACACGAATATCAGTCAGCACAACGTCGCAGCATGACATCTGCCTTAATAAAGGTAACAGACGACCTGAAGCTTGCCATGGATGCTCAAGAGGTAAGTACCATGTACTTCTTAGACTTCAGAGAAGCTTTTGATCCCATCGAAAATGACATTCTACTTGCCAAACTTAGCAGACTGCAGTTGTCACCATGTGCAATGCGATGTTTTCGCTCATACCCGGCGTCTTGCCAGCAATGCGTGATATACGGCACCAAGACCTAATAATTGTGGCAGGTAGTATCAGGCGTTCCCCAGGGATCGATATTAGGTCCTATATTCCTTTCACTGTACATAAATGATGTGTCATCTGTCTTGTCCTATTACAAATGCCATATGTACATGTAAGTGCAAAGCCTATACACCTGAAGACAGCTATCGAGAATCTCAACACCGACCAGTGTGCACATCTTAATTAACTCAAACTAACAGCCTCTCCTGGCTGTCTGTAGACAAGTGTAGAGATTTCCATACGCTCTGCCTTCTCTACTGTCTTATCAATGTACACTGCTCCTCATAGCTGACATCAACGCTCTTATCAGAAAAAAACGGCAGAAACAGCCGTTCCTATCAGAGCAAACTCCCTCCTATCCTATTCCATTGTTCAGCCACCCTCTGGAAGTCCTTTGCAATGGCAGGAAACCTACTCTGGGACGACCTCCTGTATGATATTAGGGAACTAAATAATATCGCCAGCTTCAGAGGACAGGCATTGACCTATGTAATAAAGCAGCAATAAGATTACCATAGACACTGTACACACTCGGTACCTATGTAATACCTATTTCTAATCTGCTCCTGCTCATCTACTAGTACACTTAACCCATGTAGTCTCCTTCTACTTCATTTTCCCAGAACTTGCTATATCAGAAAACATCTATTTTTAGAACTACAAATTCTTCTTACACGTTCCACTATCATTATTGTCATTAATGTCACAAATTTTGTCATTATTATTATTATTATTATTATTATTATTATTATTATTGTTACTATTATTTGTGTTTTTGTAGTTGTCATTGCTGTTATTATTAATATAAGTATTACCACTATTAGTGGCAGCTGCTAAAGTAGTACAAATGATGTAAGTATAATTTATTTAAGACACTTAAATCATTTTGATGCTAGCATATGTAACTTGAAGAGAGAGGGAAAGAAAGGGAAGGAACTAATGATATCAGCTGCAGCCTAACCTCTTCTCTCCTATCTCTCCCCTCCCCGTTCAGTTTACGTAGTAAGTATCACATCTGCGGATCCCGCGTAGTGTCTCTTCATCAGGGATATGGACGAAGGGCAACAGTCAGATTCCATATTTCTATATTTCCGAAAAGCATTCGACACGGTACCCCACTGCAGACTGCGAACAAAGGTACGAGTATACGGAATAGGCTCAAAGATGACTCGTTCGAAGACTTCTTATCTAATAGAACCCAGTATGTTGTTCTAGACGGCGAGTGGCCATCTGAGACAGGGGTAACATCAGGAGCGCCCCAGGGAAGTGAGATATGACAGTTGCTATTTTCTATATACACAAATGACCTGGTAGATAGGAGGGGGGGGGGGGGGGCAACTACCTGCTACTGATCGTTGATGATACTGTGGTGTACAGGAAGGTGTCGAAGATAACGGACTGTAGCCTGATACAAGATGACCTAGACAAAATTTCTAGTTGGCATGATGAATAGCAGCTGGCTTTTAAAGTAGAAAAATGTAAATTAATGCAGATTATTAGGAAAAACAAACTCGTAATGTTCGGATACAGAATTAGTAGTGCACTGCTTGACACAGTCAGGTCGTTTTAATATCTTGCATAACACTGTGAAGCGATATGAGATGGAACGAGCCCGTGAGGATTGTGATTGGGAAGCTGAAGGGTTGACTTCGGTTAATTGGAAGAATTTTAGGAAAGTGTAGTTCATCTGTAAAGGAGACCGCATATAGGACGCTAGTGCGACCTATTCTTGGGTACTGCTCGAATATTTGGGATCCACACCAACTTGGATTGAAAGAAGACAGTTCAGAGGCGTGCTGCTAGATTTGTTACAGGTAGGTTCCATGAGCATGCACGTGTTACGGGTAAACTTCTGGAGCTCAAGTGGGAATTACTGGGGGGAAGGAGACATTCATATCGAAGAACACTGCTGAGAATGTTTACAGAGACGACATCTGAAGCTGACTCCAGAACGAACCTGTCTCACGGTTCTAATGAATTCAAGTTGCAACGGCACCTCTACTACCGATGATACTGGTAAAAATTCGAACTGGTAGGAACGCTACGTGCAACATATCGTCTTGCTACCGGTACTGGTAAAACTCCACCTCGTAGGAAGATTACCGTCACTTTTCATGTCCTTCACCTCCTGCAAGCTACATTCTATAGTACTATTTTTTTTAATTCGCTTGGGCCACGAAATTACAGGCCTCTGAGTCGTTACTGCTGTTTTATTAATGGAAATTAGCGTTTAGCGCCATTGACCGGTAGGCCCCCTACGGTGCAGGTCTTATTACATTGGGCGACCTGCGCGCCGGATGGGGATGAAACGATTATGAAGACAACTCAACACCCGGTCCCTGAGCGGAGAAAATCACCGACCCAGCCGGGAATCGAACACGGGCCCCTTAGGACGACAGTCCGTCACGCAAGCAGCTCTCGGGGCGGACGGTGTATTGATTTCTAGCTGGTGGGTTCAACCAACCAGTAAAAATCTAAAGGAGATAACGTAATTTATTTTTTTGAACCACTGCAGAAGGCACCTATGCAGGGCTTAATAGGCAGCATAGAGCGCTTATTTACTTTCATTTGTCGACCCAGCATGCGACTGAGGAAATGACTATCTTTAGCTTTCATCTATTCTTTATGTTGTTTATGGTAAATGGAGAAAATAATCAGTCGAAGAAATAGATTAATTGATATTTAGTTAATACCTACTGCATTTCAACTCATAGCCGAGTATTTACTGGAATAGTTACTGCCCATTCTTATGCAAGAGAAGGGGCTCTCATATTACACATCATCACAATTGGTCTTTCTAGTTAACATGATTTTCATTCTCCACGTAATTATGGAAAGGGAGAGGGGAGCGCAGACCTGGCTTCAATGAAATTTTATGCATGTACATAACTATATTTAAACCCATGCTTTCTATTGATATTACGTTTAATTACTGCAGGGCATGAGAACAAGTTTAGCAAAGACACTACAAGCAAACTCGGTCAGGGCGGAAGAGTATTTGCTTAAAGATTTCTATTTTCATTAGAAATGTGCGCTGAAGAGAGACAGCAAGTGGCGCACTTGATTATGACTACCAGTTTTGGTTTAATCCTGAGTTCCGAAACAACACCACATTACCTAGCTGGAGGGGGGGGGCGACAACATTTACAATGATGTGGCGGGAAAATTTTGCAAGTCTTTGTCCCGTCAATGTGCATTAAAATCAGAACTTTACCTAGATGCAAGAGTTTAAACGGTATATTTTATGCACAACATGGCAAGCAAATCAAATAGTTACGGGGGGCACAAGAGAAATTTACTAATTATCACCACGATACCATTCCACACATGTGGCAAAGTTGCGGTAGCCAACAGAAATACAACAATACCGACACACAAGATTATTCCTTCCCCATCTTACACACACGCACTACCGTATAGTTATTCACTCATCTACTGTACATTTTCAGACCGAAACTTTACTTTATCAATCCGGCGGTTGCTCCAACCAACCACGTCGGCAGCGGTAACCGAGCGGTTCTAGGCGCTTCAGTCCGGAACCGAGAAACTGATACGGTCGCTGGTTGGAATCCTGCCTCGGGCATGGATGTGTGTGATGTTCTTATGTTAGTTAGGTTTAAGTAGTTCTAAGTTCTAGGAGACTTATGACAGATGTTAAGCCCCATAGTGCTCACAACCAATTGAGCCCTTTTTTTCCAACGGGCCACGTAGTGGGAAAACGAGTATCCAAAAAAAACGTATAAAAATTACAAAAATCCCCTAAAATATTAGTCAAATAAACACCACATTAAAATACATCGAATGAGTTAACTCCTGTTAGGCTCAGAGCAACAATACCACTATCAGCTTAAATTCCAAGGTGCGTGGCCTGACCAAGGCACAAACGCAAAGTTCTTATTGAAATTTGACCAAATTATCAAAATAAACTCCCTTATGGGGGTGTTGTAGTAATCTCACACCTAATTTCAACATCTGGACTTTAGTAACGAACAGTTTGAAATATTCCAAAACCTTTCTTAATATTAGCATAATTTGAGAGCTGCGTCTCCACGTCTGTCCAGCTAGCCAGGAACCAGTGGACCTGCGGCCACACCGCCTAACCTTGCTCGTTCAAAAGATGGTGGAGGGCGTGGTTCGCAGACCTGACAGAGCCAGTACTCGTGTCTCCACGACCTCTCTGACCTGGCTTGCACACATTCTTTGCCAATCTTTTACGCGTTTAGGCGTTGGTACTACCCCACCACAGTACCACACTACTCATGGAATGCTACAACTTCTGGCTAAAGCTTTCTGCTACTTCACATAATATCTCATTCATACAGCCCAGGTCGCACAAGATAAATGCTGCAGGGAAACGTGGCACACACTAAACAACAATCAATAAATAAACACTGTTCTGTCCATTCTCTCCTGCTTGTTACCCACTGATTCATTTCTGCAGAGTAATAATTCTCCTGAACCGGAATTTATTGAGAAAAATATGGAACAGGAAAACAAGTTCCGTTTCAAAGTGAAATAAACGAATAAAAAGCTAATAAGTTAATATCAAAATAGGAAAAGAATAATGACTGATTTACACCAGTTTTATTAGGATGTAACTTTGAATATACCAGTCATTGTTCCGAGATATTTCATCAAGAAATGTTTTACAGATAATGGCAAAAAGCTACCGAATAAACTACATCCAGACGAGACAAGTAATCTGAACAAAATTCAGAATCAATAGAACCGCCAGAAACAGGTAGCTGTTGGACAGTACTGGTTTCCCTCTTGATTCTTGCCAACTCGAGACACCTCCGCTGCTCGTCCAACTGGACACTGGCCACATCCAAGAGACAGATAGCCAGACCCGCAAGACCGACTCGCTTGCAGAGAACGCCAAAGATAACGTTCCCGCGGAATGACATCCGGCGTGGCAAAGACTTTAGCGCGGCGACAATCGATACTTATACTTACATTATACCAAATGATTTACTGATATACACGAATGATGATTCAAATCTTACTGACAAACGTCTAGGGGTGACAGATAACGTCATAGGAGACAACTTTTGACGGAGACAAAATATTCGTTGAAGCTTTCTGGCGAAGCTGGGCACTGTTTTCAATTTCATATGCCACTGAAAGCCGGCAGGTTGTAGGCACTCTGCAACATATGTACGTCTTGTGTCTTGCCTGTATTCCAGTCATCTCCTCCGTATACAACGGTTGGCCTAGCAAAATTAAAGTTCCTCATTCGCTTCTAAAATATCTTTCCCCGCTTGGCGACATTCAGTCCTAATGTTTTCTTGGTGAAAATCACGGTATCTACGAGAGTTGGAACTTTAATACTGGCAACTATTTATTTGCAGCTCGTACAAAACATATATGTGTTTCAAAGTTTTACTGGCCTTCAAAGTAGCCACCAGCATTTTGTATAACCCGTTGCCAGCGATGTAGAAGTCGTAGGATACTCTTAGCAGTGCCAGTTATGTTGACAGTTCGAGCAGCGCGGTCTATTGCCCGACGAATTTGTAGCAGTTCTGAAGCGAATGCCATGAAGTGTGTCCTTCAGTTTAGAAATCGAGTTGAGCTCATGATGGTATAAGTCAGGGGAGTGCAGTAGGTGGTATAGCACTTGGTAGCCCCATCAGTCAAACAAATCAGTAACAGCTTGCACTGTACGTGCTTGAGCATTGTCCTGCAAATTGATGGTCCGGTCCTGCAGAAAGTGTCATCACTTCTGTCTCCATGCTGTTCATTTTTGGAATTCAACCTACGCCCAGTCACCGGGAAGCATCCGCGAATATTTGGCTCTACAAAACATTTTCTCCATGACGAGATATATCAGTCATAGACGTTTGATGCGAAGACTTTGAAACACGCTGTACGTAACAGGGATAGAGAGGAAGAAAGAGAGAGACAGAGACAAAGAGAGACAGAGAGAAATGGAGAGAGGGAAACAGCTTCACTAACTTCAGTGCAAATGGTCAAAGGATGAAACGGACTTATTATAGCTTCTCTACAACCAGTGAGGCTGCTATTACAAAAAACGTGTCACTTTCACCAGTACACAGTACTATCTCTTAAACCAATATCTGATGTTTCTCGCATGAACATAAACAGAACTTTATGTAATCAAAAATATAATTATATACACCTGAACATATAAATACAAACAAATAAATTATATTTCACTTTCATCAAAGTATACTTTCTCGTATTTAATGACTGTCTCAGAAACAAGAGACAAGCGGTCTGTGGTGTCACCGTCAGACACCACACTTGCTAGGTGGTAGCCTTTAAATCGGCCACGGTCCGGTAGTATACGTCGGACCCGCGCGTCGCCAATATCAGTGATTGCAGACCGAGCGCCGCCACACGGCCGGTCTAGAGAGACTTCCTAGCACTCGCCCCAATTGTACAGCCGACTTTGCTAGCGATGGGTCACTGATTTCTACGCTCTCATTTGCCGAGACGATAGTTAGCATAGCCTTCAGCTACGTTATTTACTATGACCTAGCAAGGCGCCAGTATCCGTACTATTGATATTGTGAATCATGTACCATAAAGAGCGACGTTCTCCATGAATGGATTAAAGTTAAGTATTCCACCAGCTACGTCCGTTTTTCTCAATTCTAATTCCCTTGTCATGTTCCAGACCTCACGCCAGCCTGCGTGAGCTAAAACGCGTGCATTTCGGCCTCCTTTAGGAACACGGTTGGCTCTCCTGCCAATCACAACATTGGCGACGAGAGTAAAAGTGTTCTTATCTAAATTGCCCTGATTTACTTGTGTAATGGTTTCGCCACAATCTCCAGATCAGATGTACTGTCCGAATTTTATCGCTTACAGAATCAGCAGACGCAGGCCTTACTGGATGCCATTGGACAGCTCGTCCAGGGTCAACGTGCGATGCAAAACGATGTGGCAGCAGCCGCTTCACCGCTAACGCAGCCACAACACGCTGTGCACCCACTTTTCGACCTTTTGATGCTGCACTGGAAAGTTGGACGGAGTAGTCACGCCAATTTGGATTCCATCTCGCAGCCTACGGAACTCAAGGTAACGAGAGGCACCCATTTCTGTTGTCTTCCGTCGGCGTGAATACGTACCGTGTGGTAGTCAAATTATTTCCCCGACGCGACGTAGCAACTCTGTCCTACGAAGAAATTTTGTCTGCCTTAGATGCATATTTCTAAGAATCAGTCAATGTAGTTGCCAAACGGTATACCTTCTTTCTTACAAAACGTACGACAGCTCAGACTAATCGGGAGTGGGTTGCAACCTTGCAAGGACGTACTAGGGATTGTGCTTTTGAGCGTCAATGTGGACTCCATTATTCAGATACTATGGTACGTGATGCAATTGCACAGAACGTTTCTGATGTTCGTATAAGGGAACAGATTTTGAAACTAGTAAATCCCTCCCTTCAACAAGTGATGGGCATATTGGATCGGGAGGACACACTTGACTTTGCTCAGGAATAATTTGAAACTTCGCCAGCAGTGTGTCAGGTGAGGCGCACGGAGCGGCCAACAGCCCTCGCGCCCGGCCGCGCCGCTGCAGCTATGCTCTCAGCCACATGTGCCGCGCAGGCAAGCTAAGGCAGTGATCAAATCATGCCCGCGGTGTGCTACTAAACATACGCGTGAGAATTACCAGTCACGCCAAGCTATTTGCTTTTATTGTAATAAAAAAGGACATGTTCAGAGTGTTTGCCAGAAAAAGCTTCGCGCCAAAGATACTGAGGCTCGCGAAACTTCGCCCATGGAAATTCATGTAGTTCATTCCACTCCACCCAGTGCCACTCTCTCTAACAGTGACTGTGTTCGTCGCAAAAATAGTGTGCGTCGACATCGCCGGAGCTCCCGTCAAGTCGCAAGTGATTATGTACCAGTGTCAGTTCACGTTGCACGAGACAGTCGCTCTTGTCGTCAGCAGGACAATAAACTTTTTGTAGACTTGGACATTAACGGCAAAGTGATACCATTCCAGCTCGATACTGGAGCTGCAGTTTCACTGTTCAATCACGACACTTACAAACTGCTGGGCACACCTCCGTTGCGTGCCGCAAATGTTCAGTTAACACGCTATTCAGGGCAACGTATCCCCGTGTTAGGACAGTGCAGCCTTCTTGCAACATACAAAGGACAAACAAAACTTGTGTCATTTTACGTCTTTCGTTCTTCTTCTGCAGTAAACTTGTTTGGTTTCGATTTATTTCAGTTATTTAACTTGTCTATAGTAAATAAGGTCCTATCAGTGAACCAGACTGTGCCTTCAGACAGTGTTTCTCGTCTATGTGAAGAATTTGCAGACATTTTTGCACCGGGTCTCGGTTGCGCTAAGAACCATAAAGCACATTTGGAACTGAAAGTAAAGGCGCAACCGAAATTTTTCAGAGCGCGCAATGTTCCCACGCACTGCGTGATGAGGTCGCAAAAACATTACACGATTTGGAATCACAAGATGTAACTGAACGTGTGCAGGCTTCTCTCTGGGCTTCACCCTTAGTAATTTTGCCAAAACCTTCCGGCAAATTGAGACTTTGTGTGGACTTCAAGGCAACAGTGAAACCACAAATAGTGATTGCAACTTTTCCTTTACCCCGCCCGGAAGATCTTTTTGACAAACTGTGCCCGGGTAAATATTTTTCGACGTTGGACCTAGCAGATGCGTAATTGCAAATACCGGTGGACAAGGAATCCCAGCGCGTTTTGGTGGTTAACACGCATCTTGGTTTGTATCGATTCAAACGACTGCTATTCGGGTGTGCATCCGCCACTGCATTGTTTCATCAATATCTACAAACTGTTTGTGCGTCGGTCCCAACTGCAGCAAATTATCTAGACGATATTGTGATCTCCGGAAAGACGGAAGAAGAACATTTGGCCAATCTCAGAACATTATTTCAGGTCTTGCGACAAAATGGTCTTCGCTTGCGAAAGGACATATGTGTGTTTTTTGCTCGGGACTTGCCACACTTGGGACATGTACTCAATGCCCAAGGCATACATCCCAGTCCCACGCACCTGCGTGCCATTCAAGACTTGCCTTCGCCGCGGAATTTGAAGCACCTACAGAGTGTGCTGGGAAAAATCAACTATTATAATAAACATGTGCCGCACGCCTCTTCCATTTCAGCTCCGCTGCATCGCTTACGCAGTAAGGGTGTTCCGTTCGCCTGCACGACGGAATGCGAACGCGCCTTTCGCCAGTTGAAATCGGCGTTGCTTTCCAATACTTGCCTTACGCCAGTCGATCCCCAGAAGCCCCTTTTGTTGATGGTGGATGCATCGGATTTCGGGATCGGTGCTGTCCTTGCGCACAGAGATGGATCGCCCGATCACCCTATTGCGTTTGCGTCCAAATTGCTCTCTTCTGCGCCAAGAAATTATTCACAGATCGAGAAAGAAGCATTGGCTCATGTCTTTGGTGTTACAAAGTTTCATGATTTCTTGTATGGTCGTCACTTTACCATCATCACAGACCACAAACCTTTGAGATCGCTTCTTCATCCGACCAAGCCTGTACCTCCAAGTACAGCGCAGAAATTCATTCGCTGGTCTATTTTCCTCTCGCAGCACCGCTACGATATCTTGTATCGGTCCACTGCCAAGAACGGAAACGCCGATGCGTTGTCCTGCTTGCCTGTTGCTGAGGATAGGAGATTCGATTCCTCCGAACTTGCTTGTATGTTCATTGACACGGAAACCGATGACGTGGTCGAATCGCTTCCGATTGATTTTCGTCGTGTAGCTACAGCAACAGCTGCCGACCCTGTCCTTGCTCCCGTTCTGCGTTTTGTTGCTACGCAATGGCCCTTGTCAAAGTCACGGATCGGGGACCCGTTGGTTCGCCGATTTTTTGCTCACAAGGAGAGACTTTTTGTACGACGTGGTGTTTTGCTGTTGGGTTCTGATAATGATCAGTCCAGGGTCGTGGTACCACGTTCGTTACAGTCCTCTGTCTTACAGCTTCTCCACCAAGGACATTGGGGTACAGTAAGAACGAAACAACTTGCTCGTCAGCACTGTACTTGGTTCGGGATCGATGCCGCGATTACGAATATGTGCTCTTCTTGCGTGGTGTGTGCCGAACAACAATCATCACCACCGCGGAAATTCCTTGCATGGCCAAAAGCCACTTCCTCTTGGTAACGCTTACACATCGATTTTGCTTGTCCATTCTGGAACGCCCGATGGTTGGTTGTGGTAGATTCATTCAGTAATTTTCCTTTTGTTGTCCGGATGTCTTCCACGACGTCATTTGCCTCCATCAAAGCGTTATCCGCTATCTTTTGCATTGAAGGTCTTCCACTGACTATTGTTTCCGACAATGGCCCACAATTCATGTCCGCAGAATTTAAGTCATTCTGCAGCGCCAATGGTATTCAACATCTGACGTCCGCGCCGTTTTCGCCACAGTCAAACGGTGCCACTGAACGATTGGTCAGGACTTTCAAGTCACCGATGTTGAAGTTAAAAGAGTCGCATTCTCGGGAGGACGCGTTATTGCTCTTTTTGTCCTCGTATCGCTCTCAGCCCCGAGATGGTCGCTCGCCGCCTGAGTTGCTCCACGGTCGTCATCATCGAACCTTCATGTCTTTGCTACATCCGCCACATCAGGTTCCTGTGCAGCGGTAGACACCTGCTTTTGCTCCAGGCGACGTCTATCGCCACTATCGAGGTTCACGGCGTTGGCTCGAAGGGCGCATTCTTCGCTCCCTCGGACGCGCTATTTATCTGGTTTTGGGGGCCTCTGGTGAGGTGCGTCGGCATCTCAATCAGCTGCGCCTCTGTCGTCGCACGGGATCTGCCGCTCGCCGTCTGCTTTCAGCGACGGTGCCGTCCGGTCAGCGCCCCGGGGACCCATCTACTGACTCGCCTCAGCCCCAGGTGTTACCGACGCTGCCTTCCATTTTGCCCCATGGCGACGCGCCGCCGCCGCCTCCGCCGACTGTTCTCCCGCCGGCGACGCCCGCAGTGGACGCGACGCTGCAGCCGTCGGGCGCCTCCCTGGATCACGCGCCGCCGATCGCTTCCCGTGACCAGCTGTCCTCCGACATGGAACTCTTGCCCGCTCCGGACCATATGTCGTCTTCGCCCGTCGGGTGCCCCGGCCCGATGGAGGTCGACCCTTTGGCCCCTCCTGTCTCTACGAGTGCATACACCGCATGTTGGCGTGCACCCTGGAGCAGGTTTTCAGGCGTTTCATAGCTCCCCGCGGTCCGAATGGCAGGGTGCGGGTGACACAGCCTCGCCTGTTGTTAGGCTCCCCACCTCGTCGCATACGTCAACATGCGGTCCTTCTCGCGGCGGGCGGACGCCTTATCCCACAACCGTACGCCGATTTGCAGGGGAGGAATGTGGTGTCACCGCCAGACACTACACTTGCTAGGTGGTAGCCTTTAAATCGGCCGCGGTCCGGTAGTATACGTAGGACCCGCGTGTCGCCACTATCAGTGATTGCAGACCGAGCGCCGCCACACGGCCGGTCTAGAGAGACTTCCTAGCACTCACCCCAGTTGTACAGCCGACTTTACTAGCGATGGGTCACTGACTTCTACGCTCTCATTTGCCGAGACGATAGTTAGCATAGCCTTCAGCTACGTTATTTGCTACGACCTAGCAAGGCGTCAGTATCCGTACTATTGATATTGTGAATCATGTACCATAAAGAGCGACGTTTTCCATGAATGGATTAAAGTTAAGTATTCCACCACCTCGCGCCAGCCTGCGTGAGCTGAAACGCGTGCATTTCGGCCTCCTTTAGGAACACGGTTGGCTCTCCTGCCAATCACAACACGGTCAATAAGTTTTTTAGGTGTGATGAGTCTATGTGACTCTGAACGTCCTTAACGACAATGCAGAGATGTTTCTTGCTTGTTATGTCAACATCTCTCCACTTCATACCATACCATTTGGGAAGGCCACACCTTATCTTTCAGAACCTTCTGTTTATCCTTTGCTACAGTGTACTTCTGGCACACCGTCGACCGATGTTTTTGTTAGTATCCTGTTGTATGTGAATCCTATCCCTATTAAGCGCGATCCACACAATATCGTATCATTCTAAAACATGTAATGTTAGAGGTTCTCCCGCAAAATGTTCCCAAACCGTAATAGAAGCCCCACCATGTTTAACTGTAAGTATAATGCATTGCTGGGACATCTTTTTTCCTTCGGAGTGGCAACGAATAAACGTCCTCGTTCTTTCAATTCATCTGTGAATAACAGTTTCTTCCATTCTTCAGGTATTCACCTACTACGTTTCCTAGCAAATTGGAGTCTCTTCTTTCTATTTACGGGCAAACCGGCACCACTCAGTCTCCTTTTCCTGTTGCAACAGAAATGTATTTATGGTCATTTCTACCAGTTCTACACATAGGTTTGTTGCTGTTTGAACCTAATTCTCTTTCTAGTTCAAAAATGTCTCTGAGCACTATGGGACTTAACATCTATGGTCATCAGTCCCCTAGAACTTAGAACTACTTAAACCTAACTAACCTAAGGAGAACACACAACAGCCAGCCATCACGAGGCAGAGAAAATCCCTAACCCCGCCGGGAATCGAACCTGGGATTTCTAGTAATACTTAAGAATTGTGATAACTTTTATTTGTTTTATGAGTTCGTCCAGGTCGTGGTAGGTCCTTATTGCTACCTGGTGTCTTGCAGTGAAGCGTGTGTTGCACTCCCCCTATACACACGCCACAGTAATTCTCAATTTAGGCCGTGGGTAAACCTGTTTGTCTTGATGCTACAACTGTAATACGTTTGTCTGTGGATATCTCCAGTGTTGGAGCCATAATAACGAAGCGCACACAGAGGTGCAATCACCAAATAGTAAGCGTCATAACACTGAATGAAATACGTTACAGGTATCGTAACACTACAGGCAGTCTGCCACAGAGGTAAACATACCAGTGCCCGCCCGGTTAGCCGTACGATCTAACGGACAGCTTTCCGCAGTGGGAACGTCCCCGGTTAACGTACAATACAATACAATGCAAACATACCAGTTCAGGCAGCTATTTTTTATACACACAATACTCTTGTGAGTAATACTGCATGTAGATAGTAACAAACACATATAATTGGAATGTTTACCAGTGTTATACTATTCCTTTGCTACAGTATTATACGGTATCTAAAGGCAATTACACGTCAATAAATTATTTGTGTTATTGAAATTAATGAGCAGTAGTGTAAAAAGTTAGCTGCTGTAAGTACCTTCACAGTAGTCTGCATACAGCTACAAGAACCAATGTAATGATTGTTATGTGAACATAGCCAATGTATATTTTTCACACTTGTCCTCTAGAATTGGATTGCGCAACTGTTACATCTAAAGCAGCTTCAGGAAAGCTTAAAAACTGGCAGTTTGGACGTATTCAGTGAATCAGCACCTACGATATAGTTATATAGTTCAGTGCCTTTACTCTGTGCTAAGCATTAAACACATTAGTGAGAGCTGACGCCCTTAAACGCTTCCTGCATTGCTCCAGTGATACACTGTATCAATACGATCTGGGCAGTTGAAAGTACCAACTAAAGACATAAAATATGTAAATGAGTGAGTGATTACGTTATGGCAATTTATTTGTAATGGTGCGTCTTGGTAACGTAAGTTGTAAAATGCACAACTACCGTTATCGGCTGTTACCATCTTGAGATCTGCTGAAGGTACTTCATGTGTGGGAAAGAGAAGGCTTGTATAGCAACACTGAATGAAATGTTCCTCATGTAATATGACCGAAAATTCTTGTACTGACTGTTGAACACTGGAGCACACAGCAGAACATTTTATCGCAGCAGGGGTGCCTAACGCATAAGATTCTCAGAGTCCATTCCGACATTGTGCTTTACAAACGACACCAACTCAAACGTATGCTGTAAATGCCTTGTTTCATGGAAGGCCACCAGTATGACGGTAAACTGCAGTGGGTAGCCATGTCGGTTGTCGGGGTAGCGATCGCTTGTTGCTGCGGATCATATCACTAAAAAAATCAATTTCAGGACAATAACAACAAGCGATGAGTGGTCGTAGCATCCAAAATCACCATCTCACTTTAGGGTACAGGATTTACCCACATGTGATTCTCTGACCACACAACAAAGCCATGGAATGCCACTGTTGCGCACATTGATTCAAGTGTCACAACGCACCCTGCTATACGTTGATCGCAGGATTTGAATACACTGAAAATACATGCAAGGCGAGGCAACAGCAACCGTTAGAGCCGGTGGAGAAGTGACTATCACGTCGAGACATATGCATCTGACACCTGATATGGGACACTTATGTCTTTAATCGTCTCTTTCTGATGAAAAACCTGGGAAGACAATGTACTACAGAATTTCGTACACCGATCCTCGGGACAACAGGGCTCCACCTAAGCCGTACCTGCACGTTGTGAGACTGTCCAGAGAGACACAGAAAACTGGTATGATTAACAAGGAAGCATTTTTGTTTTCTTTCCTCTTAAATGGGTAGCCGATTCTTAGATTGACTGATGGCGGAGGAACGCCAACAACGTCCAAAAGCCCAAGATATTCGAGCGAAGGTTTGACGGGTTTTCGCGTTATAAACCAGGTTTTTGCTGAGCAGCAGCCTTGTTGGCCGTTCAGAAATGCGGGAGCACTTGAAATACTCTCAGCGTTTTTCGCAAGAAAATCCGACATGTAAGCCACTAAGAAACCATCAACTGTTGATGTGAGGAGTCACAACAGGACCATTTTGGGAACGATATCAGACGCTAACTGCCGTCCACGATCTTTTCGACTCAAAATAGTGGGAAGTTTGACATCTTGTATGCAGACCGACTGGGGTCGTTCTCCAACACGGAAGTTCGTTGGCTGACATTGTACACTGAGGCTACCAATTGCAAATATGATACGATGGTAAATTCAAAAACCATGAGGTACAGAGTAAGAGAAAATTAACAAAACAACCGAGTAGGGGCAGCCATGAAGACTAAGTTGTATTATTTTCATTCGATGGATCGATTAGTGAGTAGGAGTAATTAAATAATCGGTTAGTCTAAGCATTTGGAAGTCTTTCGGAGAGCATTCTACGTATGTGTCTACATACATACCTAACGAGCTACCGTACGATGCCTGACGGAGGATACCTTGTACCACTACTAGCCATTCCCATTCCTGTTACATTCACAGATAGAGTGAGTGAAAAACGACTGTTTATATATCTCCTTATGAGTCGTAATTTCACTTATTTTCCTGTTCCTTACGCGAAATGTACGTCAGCGGCAGCAGAATCGTTCTGCAGACAACTTCAAATGCCAGTTCCATTTTCTCAACAGTTTTCCACAAAAAGAAAGTAGTCTTCGTTCCAGAGATCACCAATTAAGTTCACAAATCATCTCCGTTATACTCACCTATTGATAGAACCTAATCTAGAAGTCTCCCTGTGGTGAGACCTTCGGTACACACACCGTCAGAGTATTTGACTTGTCGCTCTAACGAAGTAGGCGAGTGTTAGCAATATTTCTCGTGGTCTTATCGTGGCGTGTTTATCTTCTGCTATTAGGTCAGACGATATAAATGCCACTAGCACGCTTAGAGTAGCAGATTGACGGTGACCAACTTTAAACAGAACTTGATTAATTGTCACAGACATTTATTAAAACAATAAAAAGCATAGACATTACGTAAATTGATTGTAGATGCTGTTTACAGTTGACAATCTGAAATTCCCTTGGTCTTGGTAAGTTAATCTTATTCTCACATATCTCTGATACTTGACAAAGTGTCCATACATTTATATTCATGGCTATGTACAGGAATATGATAATCTTACTAGGCGAAGACTGAATCTTGACTATAGACTGGTACAGACTAACGCTGGTGCAGACTGGTACACTCGTTATAATACCTCGCGTGTTCAGGTATCAGTGCACAAGTGTGATCTGCGAGGAGAAAAGGTTCTACGTTCTAAACATTCATGGTGGTGTCTGTTTGTACTATATCGTGTCTCTCTACCACTTTCGCGCAACGACGCTCTGAGCGTGTTTTTTAGGGAATTAACTAGTTTGAACCTGGGACCTGTTGCTGGTAAGGAGACGCCAGACCACACATGACATGTAGAATTCAGAAGAGTTCAGTGAGACTAGTGATGATATATCCAAATACTTAATGATCTCAGCGTCAACTCCACTACACTCCCTGTAAAAGAATCTTAATACTAACTAAATATAGTGGAAAGGGTTCAAGGCTTTCCTATTTTTAGTTAGCTGGTAAAATAACTTCGAAAAAGCAGGTAAGTTTACCACTGGAAATTTTATTCTACTCACAAAACATTGTTTATAAATTGCGCTATTGATAAAAGGAAATGTTTTAATATAGGATGGTAAAAACCAACTGCGTTCAACAAAAATGTGAACGAATATTTCATGAGTGGTTGTCCAAGTTCTACAATCGATCGAAGGATGACCTATGCCATATCACATCTATAATCTAGGTTTAATTTAAGTTTCACAAAAGAGAAAACTATCAAAATGGTCTACAGTGACCCTCAATTATCTTTAATTACTTATTTAAATTGTCGTAAATTACAGTGGCTGATGTGGCTTCTCAATAACTATATAAAAGAAAAATCATCGCGTTTCAGATCTGTTCTTAAAGTGGCAAATGTGAACACCATGAGTTTTAATTAAATATCGACACTAGTATTACGCAAAAAAGGGGTGTAACAGATGAGTCTTCTGCAGTTCTGAGTGAAGCCTTTTGCGCTCAAAAATGTGGCATCGCGTGCGTTCATTACCTTGTCGGTGTTTAGGCAGCGTCAGGGCGACAGCGGCGGGCGCACCAGCCATCCAGCTCGCCGTCTCGGAACTAACTCTACTCTAACTTCTCCTTACTACAATTTACCGAAGTTGGTTAAAAAAACTATCTGGCTGTGTTTTCATCTGACCAATCAGGGTCTCAATGTTAACCTTAAGCTCTGCCTACAAAAATTCTGTCTATCCAATGGGAAACGTTATTCTTTTCGTGGTGGGCCAATGTTTTAATTTTTGCAACGTAACAGAGACGCTAAAAAGTCTCACGCTAAAACCTGCAGCTGGTGTGGTCCTTTTAGCGTTATTGTATGATCTATACTGTTCTTCTGGAGGGCTCTATCTTTTAACATGGGCTGGGGGGTGGTCCTTGACGTACCTGAGACACGAAAAAGTCTCACGCTAAAACTTGCGGGTGGTAGTGGCCCTTTTTGTGTTATCGTAAGATCAATACTGGTTTTCTGGAGGGCTCTAGCTTTTAACATGGGCTGGGGGTGGTCCTTGACGTAACAGAGACGCGAAAAAGCCTCACGCTAAAACGTGTGGGTGGGAGACTTAGCGGTAGACTAGCAACGTGGGTGTCCACTCCGTCCGTTATCGTAGGGCCTTCTAGCTTAACACGGTTCTGCTCTCGGCTTCTGTCCTCGTTTCTCCCCTCGGAACTGCATCTGCCTCACGGTGGGAAGGTACAACATGCATTTAGGCATTCTTGTGTTAGTCTGTGGCATTCCATTTGCTCACTCGTTACTTGTATTACTTTGGTTAATTTAATGTCACGATTTATTGGGAGCTATGTGACATACTAGTAGATTTGCTTACTATGTCAGGGTTTTCATGGAAGTATGTTGGATTGGCCTGACACCTTACAACGTTAGCACCAATTGGCTGTGTTACATATTAATACACGGTTCGGCGGAAGCAGAATTTGGTCCATCTCTAAGGTAGTGCCATCTCGTAGTGCGGGGACGGACGAGCGCTGCGCCTGCGCTGTTGTGCTTAGAGGGGTGCGCTCTAGTGGGAAAGTTGTGTATACGCTGACTACGTGGAACTATGTACACAACACTCTCTCAATTTTTTCGATGTTTTTCTCTAATACAGCCTCATGGGGATGCCAGACATTCGAGCAATACTCAAGTCTATCAACCCTCTTTGCAGCTACCGTCCTTATGTGCTTGTTCCATTTCGTGTTACTTTGCAACTTTATGCCTAGATATTTAATCGACATGCCTGTGTCAAACGGGACACTGATAAAGCTGTATTACAACATAACAGGTTTCTCCTACTAATATGCATTCACTGACATTTTTGAACATTTAGACCTAGCTGCAATTCATCACACCAATCACACAATTTGTCTGTCAGCTTTTATACTCTTACAGTCACTAAACGATGACTCCTTCTCGTAAAAGAAAGCAGCATCAGCAAACAGCTGGATATTGTTGCTTACCCTCTTCGTCAGATCATTTGCAAGTATGCAGAATAAGAGCGGTGCTATTGCACTTCCCTGGGACACGCCTGAAGATACCGTTGTCTCTGATGAACAATCTGCTTCGGTAGCTCAGTTGGTAGAGCACTTGCCCGCGAAAGGCAAAGGTCCCGAGTTCGAGTCTCGGTCGGGCACACAGTTTTAATCTGCCAGGAAGTTTCATATCAGCGCACACTCCGCTACAGAGTGAAAATCTCATTCTATTCAAAAGTAATTCATACCACGGCTTGTCTGTACCACCTGTAATGAATCCATAGACATCCCCGTCTATACTAGGTAGGTTGAAGTCGCCTCCGACTAATATTGCATGAACCGGGCACTGCTGCGATACAGAGTGTAGACTCCCTTTGAAAGATACTAGAACTGTCTCGGTGGAACTTGGTGGCCTGTAATAACACCCAACAATAAACTTTATTTCTCCTAGCCCTGTTAAACGTGTCCAGGTAACTTGAGAATCACACTCTACTTCGACTCAGTAGTCACAATATTTTTGTGTCAAGACACACACTACTCTGGCTCATGCCAGATTCCCTTACGATTTGACGCGAGGTAACACAAGGATCTCGAACCACAGTGGTAAGAGTACCAATTTCAGTTTCTTCGTTAGTAAGTTTCCTTTGCCGGATATGTTTCCGATGCGTTAAAGATCCAGTTGTTCTCAATGTACCATACACATATTTAAATGTACGACGTTTAGGGTGAGTACGTTGAGGATATCTTTCAGCGTATAAGTCTCTAGCTCTCAGTGACATTCGTTGGCATTATCCGTAAATGAGAAGCGTATCGACTTGTTCTTCGAAGGCATATTTATATTCACTTGATTCGACGATATTAGTCTTACCGTTCCTATTAGTCCTTTATTGCAAAATCGTCGAATGGTGTTTACATGACAATGGCATTTTGGATGGATAGGCAACATTCTGCGAATATCTGTTATTTGCACGATATGCGAGAGAGAATTGTCAGTGCATGTGCTTCGATAAGTGCCAAAGTGATAAGAAATATCACTCAATCCATTATAAGAAGATTGCAACACTGCTTTGATACCAATGGTCATCACTTCGAACATCTTCTGATACAGGACGCTGGCCGATGTGGCCGAGCGGTTCTTGGCACTTCAGTTCGGAGCTCCGCGACTTGGCTCTGAGCACTATGCGACTTAACTTCTGAGGTCATGAGTCGCCTAGAACTTAGAACTAATTAAACCTAACAAAACCTAAGGACATCACACACAGTCTTGCCCGAGGCAGGTTTCGAACCTGCGACCGTAGCGGTCGCTCGGCTCCAGACTGTAGCACCTAGAACCACGCGGCCACTCCGGCCGGCGCTCCGCGACTGCTACGGTCGCAGGTTCGAATCCTTCCTCGGACATGAATGTGTGTGATGTCCTTAGGTTAGTTAGGTTTAAGTAGTTCTAAGTTCTAGGGGACTGATGAGCTCAGATGAGTCCCATAGTGCTCAGAGCCATTTGAACTATTTTTGTAAACGGACGTTGATGCAACTTCTTGACCTTGATTGACCTTCAAAGACCTTATTGCTACACATTATTGGATTCGTCTTAATAGCGGCTACCAGAAATAAGTACATAGCTATAGCATCCCATTAAAATAAAGTTGACTATATCTCTGACGCAACCCCTCCTAGAAACAAAACGCCATTGTCATATTAAGGCCCCCGTCGTCCCATGCAACATTTGTCCCACAAACTTTTCAGCTACTATCGCACTTTCGGAGTTATTCTAGGTGGCAATAGTTAGTGGCTCACCCTGTATATTTTATGACATGCCTGCTCCATAGTGACGCAGTTCGCAGCTACGCCATGGCACGTTCTACGAATAAAAAATTGGAGAGATGTTCTGTTCACTGATGTGTTTCATTTTTCTACATGTCTCCTAGTTTTCGTGCAGTCGTGTTCTGAAACGTCGGACATGCTGGGTGGTGGCTAATTGAACTGACGTTGTTCCGAGTGGCGCAGTATGTGCAGCACACACCGCTGGACGCTGAAACACCTCAGGTATATTCACTAATCAGTGCGCCCACGGAGTATACAGAAGAAAAATAATAGTTCCAAGTTCCACTTTTTGCCACAAGGTTAGAAGGTCAGAATGTGAAACGTTTCCTATTATGTTAGTATGCTGTTTGTTGCTTGGCAAAGCTTATTACTTTCTTTTATGAAGGATTAATAAAGTTGATGTTTTCCATACGAAATACTATGGCTATGGAGAAGAAAGATCGTGTACTGCTCGTAAAGTTGCTTTATAAGAACTGCAGCAATATCTGCACTGCGTTGTGAAAGCACTGCCGACAGAAAAAGCACCGAAGAGGCCTCCGTCAACAAATACGCTAAGGAATATGGTCAAGACTTTAAAGAAACAGGTCAGTTAGGTGGTGAAATAGGGAGAGCGAGGTGGCCCATTCGCGTGGCAGTTGTTGGTGAAGTTGCTGTAGCTACAGCCGACTCTGCAGCACATGCCTCGTACTCCGCGGCAACTGCTGAAGTTGTGTCACGGGAATTGTCTCTGGCCTGATCACCAGTTCAAAAGATTTTGCAGCGTGTTGTACACTGGTATCCCTACAGGATTCAAAATGTGCATCAAATCAAGTCACAAAAAATGTTCAAATGTGTGTGAAATCTTATGGGACGTAACTGGTAAGATCATCGGTCCCGAAGCTTACAAACTACTTAACCCAAATTATTCTAAGGACAAACACACACACCCATGCCCGAGGGAGTACTTGAACCGCTGCCGGGATCAGCCGCACAGTCCATGACTGAAGCGTCCTAGACCGCGCGGCTAATCCCGCGCTGCCAACACAGGCCAAAAATGCGTAACTTTGCCTGTCGTTTTCGAATACCCATGGAAACGGGGAAATGTATGACATGTCGCCTGGGAGTACTCTTTGGTTGGACTATGCAACTTTTACTTTGCAAGGTGCCGTGAATGCCCAGAACAGTCACATATGGGGTTCTGCCCCGCCGCATGTTTTGCAGGAACATCCAGGGCACTCAGGTTACGTGACTGTGTGGTGTGTTTCACAAGGTCCTTCCTTCCCTGTCCATTTTTCTTCGAGAAGATGTCATCTTGCGAGCCTGTCAGGCTTTTCTTTGCAACTATTGCAGCTCATATCGAAAGCGTTGTAACTTGTGACCGTAACCTAATAAACGTTCCAAAACCACTGTTATCATGTGTTTCATAGCTCCTCCTCTTTCGCGGCACCCACACCACATTCTCACTGCATATACTGCCATATTTTCACCTGGTGACTGAAAGTACAAGCGTAATTTTTTATCATACTCTACCGGTGCATCTATTAATGAACATAACACCGATGTTCCAGATGTCCTGTGATGTATGCAGCCCACACTGCACCACTTCGAGATACTGTCAGTTGAATTATAACAAGCCACTAACAATGAATAACCCTGTGAAATTCCCTTGGTCTGTGTTCTGGTAAGTCAAGATACCAAAGTGAAGAGGAATTTTAACGCGTACGACGTATCATACCTTGTTGACAAAAAGAGTTTCGTAAGACTTTGCTTCCGATATTCCAGTTGGTTCCTTAAAAGAAATTGTTCATCCTCCAGAAGAGCCGTCTCAGCTGAAAGAGAGCGACTTCTTGCAGCTCACGCGCCACGATCGAGAGCGAGTTAATAAAACAGCGGCTCGTGGAAGTCTGTTTCCTGGCGGCAGCCAGGGCTGGCGAGGGAGGGGAGATCTCCCTTTGGTCTGGCAGCGCGCGCCCTGGCCCTTATCGGGGCAGTCCGGTCGGCGGCGGGACAAAGGGCCGGCGGCTGCACCGCCCCCACCCTCGGTCCGCCCCCACGGTCCCCGCCGTGGCGGCAGAACGCTCTGCAACTTCCGCGGCCGCCACGCCGGTCTGTCGGAAACTGTCCGCTCCCAGCCAGCGTGGTGGCGGGGGGGGGGGGGGGGGGGGGGGAGGTAGGGGGAGCGGTACGGTGGTCGCTGAGAGAATGCGGGCTGGCGCGAGGCGAGCACACACGGCGCTGCCAACACCTGCCCCACAAAGCGAATCAAGCCGACGTGCGGCAGGCACAACCGTCCCACGCCAAGTGTGGTAGTCATCATAGTTGGCGTAGGGATACTTAATGGACGAACAAGGCAAGTACGCATGAACACAAAAAACGCACAACTGCTTCCTTGAATGCGTGCAGCCTTGTTGGCCTTAGTTACATATAACGTGCTCATAGGCGGAAACAATGTGACAAATATCAAAATACACAGTCCAGTCACATTCATTTGGCCACCGCCTACATTCACAGACGGCAGGTTCAAGATGGTTCAAATGGCTCTGAGCACTATGGGACTTCACTGCTGTGGTCATCAGTCCCCTAGAACTTAGAACTACTTAAATCTAACTAACCTAAGGACATTACACACACCGTAGCGGTCGCGCGGTTCCAGACTGTAGCGCCTAGAACCGCTCGGCCATCCCGGCCGGCAGACGGCAGGTGGCAGCAGGACAATTGTAGGGTATATAAGCATGTCGGAAATGTGGTGAACGATGTAGTCCTTGTTCCAGTGCGGAAAACCCAATAGGTCATGACCATTGGCTTTCAGGCTAGGGTAAAGACATTTCAAAAACGTCTAAGTCTGTAATCTGTTCGCGAGCTGCCATGGCTAAAGTACACCATGCGCGGCAAAACGACACTATCCGAAACTGGCGCCGGGCCCCTCTGCTGCACTATTGGCCATTGGTGACAGGTGGCTGCAGAGATGTGTATGGGCGAATAGATGTGCTATTGTATGAAACTTCCTGGCTGATTAAAACTGTGTGCCAGAACGAGACTCGAAGTCGGGACCTTTGCCTTTGGAGGGCAACTGCTCTACCAACTGAGCTACCCAAGCACGACTCACGACCCGTCCTCACATCTTTACTTCCTCCAGTCTCATTCTAGATGTGCTACTGTTGACCAACTGCCGCCCTCATATACCAAGGGCCCACCACTAGTGTGTCCTCAACGACCCTTCAGCGAACGTAGCTGCACATGGGCCACCGCAACAAGCGCCTCGTTCTTGCACGCATGCTGACAGCTGTCCATCGACGACGAAGGCTGGAATTTGCCCGCCAGTACAGCAACGGGGCTCTTAGAGAGAGGTGGCCTTTTCAAACCCTGCCTTGACGTCAAATGTGTGGGGTCCAGGAAGCCCGCCTTATCGGATCGCTAGACAACATCCAAACAAATCGTTTTAATGGGTTTTATTACGAAATGAACAATGACAATACTTAACTTTGACAACAACACAGAAGTGTCGCAAGCAGAGTTCGACATGAAAATAAAAAATCTATTCAGTAGAAACAATTCCTAAGCAGCTTGTCTTGAAGTGCCTAATTAGATGCTACTGTGGATGTGGGCCGCACTCAGTCGGAGCGGCGCTTATGTCCGGCTACAGGCCGCTGCTATCGCGTTGTCGTCCTGGAGAGGGGTCGGTCAGCGTGCGACTGGCTGACGTCTTCTTCACAGCCCTCTCCGCTCTATCATTCCCAACTGGCGTGCCGGCACTTGACTTTACGCCGTAACACAGATGAATCACGTTTTATGCTTCATTGGATAAGTGGCCTTACGTATGTACGGCGTCAGACATGTGGAAGCTAACACCGTTCTACAATCGTCAGCAGGGTACAGGTCGGAGGAGGGGGCGTTATGGTCTGGGAAATGTTTTCGTGGCATTCCCTGGTCATATCGTCATTCTGGAAGACGTATCAACAGAAGTAAGCATCTATCCTTGGGGACCACATCCACCCATCCATGAAGTCTTTTTTCCCTCGGCACTATGGCATCTACCAGTTGGACGATTCGGGTGACACAGATCGCAGTGTACGACTGTTGTTTGAAGAGCACCCATCCCCTTCTCCCCAGATTTAATAAAACACATCGAGAATCTGTGAGTCCATCTCGATCGACGTGTTCGCGTCATGGATGCTCAATCAAAAAGCCGAGTACAGCTGGCCACTACACTGGAGTCACCATGAATCCTGCTGGTAACACACAGAACCTCATTGAGAATACATGTGCTACAAAACGTGATTATTCAGGCTTTTGACAGGTGATTACATTAATGAGCTGGACAGTGTACTGCTGTTCCTCTTAAAGACGAAAAATTCTGAATAAACACTTATGGGCCAAAACAAAATCTCTACCGAACCTCCCCCCCCCCCCTCCCACTGCAAAGGTCAATGCGGTTCAAAGCTGTTGTGAAGGCGATGCATGTCTAGGAAACGAGGAAGCTTGTCGGCTTTACCGCTTGCCACCGTCGTGAGTATCTATGGAATGTAGTTGAAGGACGAAATCCTAATTACACAGCACAGCTGACGACAGAGTTCGTATGACGACAGTGCAAGCCTAATTGTTTCGGATCTCGTTGTTCCACACATGTTGTTGAACATGAGACTCCACAGCAGTTGACACAAACGTGCTCCCACGTTAACTCAGCGACACGCTAATTACCACTGCATTGGGCACGGGATCATGGCCATGTGTCCACAGGTCGCCAACCAACCAGGTGACTGATCCAAACATGCGCTGCGGCTCGGCCCCAGGCCGTTGGGAGGCAGCGTTATGTCTTTTGAGTTATCTGTCTTCTGATTGGTTCGATCCGGCCTGCCACGAATTCCTCTCCCGTGCACTAGCAACCCACGTCCTCAATTACCTGCTAGAGGTCCTTCTAATTTTCAACTATCTTCAGTACCATCACATCTCAAAAGCTTCGATTATCTTCTGTTTTCCCACAGTCTAATACCATACAATAATGTGCTCCAAACATACATGCTCAGAAATTTCATCCTCGAGTTAAGCCCTTTGTTTCATACCACGAGACTTCTCTTTGCCAGCGAAGCCCTGTTTGCCAATACTAGTGAGCTTTTTATGTCCTCCTTGGTCCGTCCATCATGTGTTATTTTGTAACCCAGGCAGAAGAATTTCCTAACGTCGTCTACTTCGAGATCCCCAACTCAGAGGTTTCGTTTCTTCCTGTTCTCATTTGGATTTACTTGGATTTACTCTCAGGCTATTATCTGCACTCGTTAGGCTGTTCATTTCGTTCAGCTCATGCTGAAACTTTCCTTCACTTTCACTGAGGACAGCAACGTCATCCGAAAAACTTATTATTTACGTCTTTTCATATCGAACCTTTTTTTTTTTTTTTTTTTTTACTTTCGTCATTTCTTCTTCGATATACATATTGAACATTGGGGGCGAAAGACTACACGCCTGTCTTACATTTTCGATTCGAGCACTGCGTTCTTCGTCGTCCGCCTTTATTGCTCTCTCTTGGTTTTTGTACGAAGTGTATCTGACCCGTCTTTCCCTACGGCTTAGCCTTTTTTCTCAGGATTTCGGACATCTTGCACCATTTTACATTGCCAAGAGCTTTTTGTAGGTCGACAAATCCAATGAATGTGCGATTACTTTTCTTTAGTCTTGCTTCCACTACCAACGGCAACGTCAGAACTGCCTCGCTTGTTTTCTTACCTTCCCTAACGCGTAAGTGATCGTCATCTAACACATCCTTCATTTTCCTTTCCATACTTCTGTACATTATTCTTGGCGTTCTTGGCAGGAATTAGAATGCATGAGATGTTAAGCTCATTGTAGGATAATTCTCGCACTTGTCGGCCCTTTCTACCTTCGGAAGTGTGCGGATGACGTTCTTCCGAAAGTCCTATGGATTGACAGTGTCTTGAAAAGAGTCTATACGATGAGTGTCAAGAACAGCAGAACAGTGCAATGGACTACAGCCGAATTCATTCAGGCAATTAGGCAGATTAGGAAAAGTGATATACTTAAATGAATAGACGAGTTTTGCCATTCGAACAGCAAACTAACTGATGTTTGTCAAACTAGAGGGCACATAAAACGCAGAGCGTCGCTGCCAAGCTATCCTGAAAGTGAGAAGTTTGTTAACATTGAATAGAAATGTAAGGTTTAGGAAGTATTTTCTGAATATACATGTCTGAGGTGTAACTGTCAAAAAGTATTTTCTGTAGATATTTGCCTTGAGTGTAACCTTTTGTGGAAGTGAAACACAGATAATGAACAGTTTCGAGAGAAAAGACTAGATTCCTGTAAAACGTATTGATGCAGATTAGATGGGTAGACCAAACAGCTAATGAAGAGGTAGTGAACCTAACCTCGGAAAAAAGGAATTTATTTCACAACCGGACTGAAAGATAGGATCCGTTGGTACGACACTTTCCGAGGCGCAGAGGAATCGTTGAGTTTGGGATACGTGGGAAATGTGTGTGTGTGTGTGTGTGTGTGTGTGTGTGTGTGTGTGTGTGTGTGAATTGTGGTCTTTATTTGGAGGGGGTGGGAAAAATTTTACAGGGACAAGGGTTAATACAGTAAACAGATTCAAACGGCTGTAGCTTGCAGCAGTTAATCAGAGATGAAGAGAATAGCACAGGATGGACTAGCATAGAGAGACGGACATAACCGGTCTTCGGACTGAAGACCTCAATAACAGCGAATACGAAAATACTCTTCACTTGCAGACTGGAAGTAGGTATACTGGATTTTGTTAGTGGACATAGAGGGTCTCACAAAACGACACCGGCAAACTACTTGGCGCTCATTATGGCAAGATCCGCGCAAGCATCTGTACCTAGACACTATCGGTTTCGTGGCATACAACCATATCGCCAGGTACGAAAACTGCTTGTTTCTACAGACAGGGATAAGACTGTCGCCACGTAACGTCATGAATGTTGACAGGATAATAAGAAGACATTGGAGTTGCGGTCCAAGTATGCCGAAGGGCTGGTCTATCGGCATACTTATAATTTTGACGCTCTGACATTTCCGAACATTACTCTCTGTTATCAATTTGTCCTTCACGACACGATCTATAACAGTTGGAAGCTTGTCACTATCACTGCGCTACGCGTTGTACACCACTTTACGAACGCCACTACTGTGCAACGTCGCCTTGGTGGTAAGGTCCTATGAGACAGTGTGGTCAGAAAATGACTGAAACGCTTGTAGGGATGTTGCAGGGCAGGTTGTACTGAGATATGAATGTTAAAAAAAAATTCGATACGTAGCGCCGTTTCCGAGTTATTTTAGCATTGAAGTTAGCCAATCAGATAGCCGCGCGTGTAAATTCAAGTTTCAGCTAACGAGACAAAGCACTCGTTGGGCAATACCGCCTCTGGCTTGAATGCGAGAGCGCGACGCCCCGATTCGCTAAATTCTATGCTAAATAACTCGGAAACAGAACAACGTATCGAGTTTCTTTCTTAACATTTATGTCTCAGTACTACCTGCCCTGTAACAGCCCTACAGGCATATTCGTGAAAAATAAGCTTCCTTTAAATGGAACACATATTACACAGACTGAAGCAAATGAAACCAACACAAATAGGGCTTCGCTTTTTCAGACGTATACGTTTTACATGCTTTAAGTCAAATATTTAACAGACTAACGTCTGTAAAGTAGTCTGGCTTCTGGATCTCTTTTAGCTGTACACATGGGAGTTTGACTCTTTAACGAAGCGGGAGTAGGAGGTTACTGGCGTTTCATATTAAGAGTATAATATTACGAGTGTCGTAGTAGTTTTTAATGAGAACCTTGCCACACAAAATACGTTATGTCTTACGTGAACAGCGGTGTAAACTGTGTTGAATACTACTAAGCTATAGCTGACGAAATAAAAGAACTCTACTTCACACCCACTGGAGCAGATAATAACATGAGAAAAACACAGCAATGCAGGAAAGGCAACAGATTTTCTTGTAGTTAGTTGTGCAGTGTTTCTAGAACATTACATATCGAGTTCGATTGAATTAATTTACCAAAACTTCTTTGTCGAAGGGTTCTCTGCTGCTGATGTGATTATTGCTTCACATTGCTCAGTTTGGCAACAGAACACGAGACTTTTGTTTCAGTTTCACACTGGAAACTTGTGGATGTTGAAAATATTTTTTTTAGATTTCCACAAAATCTATAATTCAATAGAATTTTTTAATATATGAATCTCAGTCACGAATTGCGAAACCAACTCTGCCAATGGCCATCGTAAGAAATAGAAATACCTCCTTGAAGATTTAAACCGTGCACCACAACGAGACTCGAACTCTGGACCTTTGACTTTCGTGCTAACGAAGCACGACTACGAACAACTCCTCACAGACATACTTGAGATAGTATCTCGTCTCCTTCTTGTCCACGAAAGGCAAAGGTCCCGAGTTCGAGTATCAATACGGCTTATTGTTTTAATCTGCCAGGAATTTCCATATCAGGGCACACTCCGCTGTCGAGTGAAAACTTCATTTTAATCTTTTCTTGTTTGCGACCAAATTCGTAATCAAGTAAACCAGAACATGTAATATTCCTTTACGCAATGGAACATGTTAATAATGACAGTAATGATAATAATAATAGTAATTATGTGTATTTACTTTCTGCCGGCCGCGCTGGTCTAGCGGCTCTTGGCGCTCAGTCCGGAACCGCGCGACTGCTACGGTCGCCGGTTCGAATCCTGCATCGGGCATGGATGTTTGTGATGTCCTTAGGTTAGTTAGATTTAAGTAGTTCTACGTTCTAGAGGACTGATAACCTCAGAAGTTAAGTCTCATAGTGCTCAGAGCCATTTGAACCATTTTTTTATTTACTTTCTGTAGAGCGTGTTGGTGTGAAGTTTAATCGTGGATTTCTGTTTAATCAAGATGCATGGCATTCACTTGATTAATACCTGTTGTAATGTTCATATTTTTAGCTTTGCAGAGACTAAACAATTACTTAGGTCACAGATTTAAATTTATGAGTTTCTAACTTCAAAGGAAGTAATATACAGCCGGCGCACTGTGCTTCATCGTTTGTCTATGTTAGCAGCTGTCTAAGTGCGCTACAAAAGACAAATCGTAATTACAGAGCTACACAATGTTGTCTGTTTCCTTCGCCTTCAGCCATTATTAGTGTCGGTTCAAGAAGCCCCTTAATAAGCCGTACCACAACAACAGCATTTCCTCTAATTACTGCTCCACTACTGGCTACCGTTATTACATCATTCGAAGCTTCCTCGTCTGTGCACAAGCGATGAAGGAATTCACTGTTTGTGTGAGATAAAGCAGCGTCAAATAATTTTGTCCCTTATGTTTGTAATAACTTTTCATAACGTTTATGAACCCTTCATAGAGGGCCAGTGACTATGTAAGGGGGGGGGGGGGGGAGGGGCGATGGAAAAAACTAAGGAAACATCCAAAGAAATAGAACACACTACCAAGCCTAATATGGTGTAGGAAAACCGTCGGCATTTAAAACAGCTTCCAATCATCTCGGAATGGCCAAATACAGGTCATATATATGGCTTTCTAGAGAGTGTTATACCATTCTTATTGCAACAGCAGTAGCAAGTTCGAGTAACAATGACAAGAGTTGATAGCGATCACACACTCTTCTCTCTATAGTGGATCACAAAGTCGCAATAGAATTGAGATCTGGTGACTGGGCGGCCAGAGAGATTAAACAGTTCACACTCGCGCTCGCAGAACCAGTCCTGGACGGCGCAAGCTGGCTGAGCAGCAACCTGCCATCTTCGAACACAGCTTCGCCATTGGGAACAGACATTGTAATCTGCATGTTAGCTTGATGATTTTTCTGACGTTTCGCTAGCACAAGTGTGTGGCATTGTCAGACCTTCAACCTGCATTTATATTGGTGGAATGGATTCGAGCTCTTATCCGCAGGTTATACGCGCCTGTTGCGCCTTTCCGTGGGCATTTAGGTTGCGGTTCTCCCTTTGCAAACGATCGTCAGCTGCAGCACAGGAATCCAGGATCCGTTCGCTTTAAGGTTTCCTTCATTTTTGTTGAAACTATTCTTATGTTTGTTTACTTCTATAGCTTTCCTGAACAAGCGGGTGTGGTAGCTCTCCTCCACCGCAAGACCTTCCGGCTTGGCAAAATTTAGCTATGTGGTCAGTCTCACACACGGTGTGCTCTACCACAGCCGATTGCTCCTCCTGCCGCAACCTGGAGTGCGAATTATTTTCGGCGCTCCTGCTGTTGCTTGAACGTCCAGTCATTCCAAGATAGACTTTCCCACAGGCACACTTGATAGCAAAAAAAGTGGGCCACTGATGAATTCTACCAACACAACATAGCTGTGTCGCAGGCCCTCTAAACGCTGAAACCGTGTGGGTTACGTTCGTTTGACTATACACAATAGTTTCCACAAGAGACCACTAGAGAAAACTGCTAATTGTAGCAGTCAGTTCAGATGTAAATTAATATTGCGACATTACAAATATTAAAAACGTTGTTAGAGATGAGACAGTACTTAACGCCTGTAAATTAAACTTCATTACTACAAGTGACTTCAGAGGCCTTACCACTCCCATTAAATGACATGACGAGTTTTTGTTCGTGATCTGAATTTGATCTCACTGTTAAGAAACAAAGCTTGTGTACCTGATCGAGACTCAACTACACATCAAGAGATGTAAAATATCTCAAGTTCACCAGTGTCAGTTTACAAAGCCTAATGTTCGAACCTGGAAAGAAATGACGATACGTTTAGCACTGCACCAGGATCCCCACAAACCTTCATATTGCACTTGAGAGGTAACCACTAGAGGTATGTAATAAAGCGTAACGTATAAAGTGTGAAACGCCATGAAGTAAAATTGTGGTCATGTACTTGGAGCAAACCCCAGGACCTATATGAATTGCTAACTAAGCAGAATCAGATGTCAGATATTAAATTTGATTACCAGGTTGCGTGATACTGGAGACTGAAAAGTCGATATAAATGATTTTTGTCTGCGAAGGATCAGAACCCGACACCTTTCGCTAGGAATAAATATTAAACGTTTATTGGTTCTTCACCAATAGCGAGATGAACTTAAGTCCATCTAGAGTTAACGCACCGAATAGTTCTGTGCTGCCTGGGATTCCAAACATGGGCACATCGTCGTTGCTGACCCCACAAGAAGAGGTATTGACTATCAAACAACCTTTCACTAGTAGTTAGCATCGCGTCGTTCGTGGGACCTGGAGGAGTCTGGAGTTGTGAGGAAACAACGAAATGATAGTACCATCTCAAATGTTTAAAGTCTAGAAAAAAACTGAATCGGAGGTAGAATCCAAGTCCAGCGTCAATATTTTCAAAATCTCAAGGTCACTTAAAATAAGAAAAGAAGGTCCTATGACCTTACACGCAACTAAAATAACATTGCTAGTGTTGTAAAGCTTACTACAGACTGAGTTTCTACAAGCAGCCAAAACTAATCCAACTCTGTTCAAGTCAGTAGAGAATGGATATGTTTAGATCTGAAACCACGCCAAAGTCCTGCGCTCTTTAGGCTCGTTACTGGAGGTGAAGAAGGTACGTTTGTGGTACCGCCAGCGGGAATCGAACCCACACATGAGCAATTACAGGCTGGCCTCAGTCCAACCAACCACCGTATTTCACATGTGGTAGTATCATGTTCTTGTCATAATGGGGTACACAAGCACGAGAAGTGTTGACTTCCACTTGAGCTGTTCTTGTGAATAATCTATTCATGGTCTATAGTCAACGTCATGTAGTGATAACGCAAAGCTGCGATATCAAATCCATCCATTTCCTTTCTTTTTTAAGCCGCATTCCGTCTGTCTGCTAAGAGCATCAGTCTTGCAGAGGATACAAGAAAATTTCGTTCATTTTCTAACCATTCAGTAACAGAAAACTCTTCCAGAGACAAGTTTTTAAAAATGCTCGTGGGTGTGTATCATGGTAAGAACTATTTAAACTCCATCTGCCAACGGCGGGTTGACACAGACCGGCGTCGGCCCAAGTGATTGCAAACCATGTGGCATAGATCCTATGGTCTACAGCGGACTTAAATGCACTCAAATTATATACGATATAATACTATATTTCAACATGCTCCGTGGCGATTTTGTATGGCTGTAAGCTGTATGCTGTATGCTGTACGTTGTTCAAGTTCGTGTCATGACATCCTGAATATTCCTTATTTTTGACGTTATGTGAAGCGTCGTTTATGCTTTAGAAAACAGAGTCTGAAACGAAGTCAAATTTTTTTGACGTTGTGGTCTGTTTGTGTTTAATGAAAGGGTTTAATCAGTGGGCGCTATCGAAATACCTGTGTCCTGTAAGGACTAAGTGATATCGAGAAAGTGAAGTTGTATCATTTCGGCCGGCCGAAGTGGCCGAGCGGTTATAGGCGCTAGAGTCTGGAAGCTCGAGACTGTTACGGTCGCAGGTTTGAATCCTGCCTCGGGCATGGATGTGTATGATGTCCTTAGGTTAGTTAGCTTTAAGTAGTTCTAAGTTTGCCTTCAGCAGTCATATTGAAGTTAAAAGAAAGGAAAGAGTATTACGGTAAAACTTCTCATTATAAACTATATTAGACGCAAAGCTGAATCTAGAACAGTCAAAGATGCGGAAGGAAGTCGTGTGTGCCCTTTCAAATGATTTATCCTGGCATTCATTGTACTAGATTTAAGTAGGTCACCTTAAACCTAAATAAGTACGGTCTGACGACGGTTTGAATTACTGTACGATAACTTTATAAGGAGTGGTAGTGGGTAAGCCAAAACAAGCATTGTCTCAAACGATAGCTTGTATACATCCACAAAATGTATTGTTATTGATATACATCTAGTGCCACAAAGAATGTGTTTTGTGTTATGAACTACTTCACAGGAATGTATCCTTCGCAGTTGACATTTGTAGCACAGCAACAAATGTGAGCTGGAAGACACCACCAAAGAACTTGGTCGGCAAACAATCCTCCGGCACATCTTTTAATCTGGCACCCACAAGAGTTTACGTTTCTCGTCTATCATAGATCAAACACCAAGAAATATAGTTTCGTTTTCTTCTGTTTGTTTTGTTTTGGTGACTGCACTTGGAACGTGTCTTATTTCAGAACCAGCAAGTCGTTACACGAGTGGGATCAAAAACTACCTGCACATCTTCAGACGGTATTCGATAACGAGATGGAATATTTTGTTGACAAATCCTCAGCTGTTTGTCTGTTTAGTTCAATAACCTAAGAGGCAAATTTTTTTTAATATGCACTTCACTAATACAGTTGGTGTCTTATCATAATACCATACAACGAATGGCATTAATAATTAAATGTGAAGTCCTTTGTCATACTCAAGTAGCTTAACCGGACTACAACGTAAATATGACAATGTCACTGTGAGAGTAGTTGCTGAATGAAACACAGTCGGCAGAGTATTCAGTGATGTGATTTCATTTACAGATTTGTGTATTTTCAGTAGTAGTTCCGCAGAATTTTACGTTTCTTACTTCTGGATCTACTGGTTATTGAACTTAGCGAGACCTCTTATGATGGCAAAATTCCTAAAGATATCGTTCTGAGACCGATATGCACTCCTGGAAATTGAAATAAGAACACCGTGAATTCATTGTCCCAGGAAGGGGAACTTTATTGACACATTCCTAGGGTCAGATACATCACATGATCACACTGACAGAACCACAGGCACATAGACACAGGCAACAGAACATTCACAATGTCGGCACTAGTACAGTGTATATCCACCTTTAGCAGCAATGCAGGCTGCTATTCTCCCATGGAGACGATCGTACAGATGCTGGATGTAGTCCTGTGGAACGGCTTGCCATGCCATTTCCACCTGGCGCCTCAGTTGGACCAGCGTTCGTGCTGGACGTGCAGACCGCGTGAGACGACGCTTCATCCAGTCACAAACATGCTCAATGGGGGACAGATCCGGAGATCTTGCTGGCCTGGGTAGTTGACTTACACCTTCTAGAGCACGTTGGGTGGCACGGGATACATGCGGACGTGCATTGTCCTGTTGGAACAGCAAGTTCCCTTGCCGGTCTAGGAATGGTAGAACGATGGGTTCGATGACGGTTTGGATGTACCGTGCACTATTCAGTGTCCCCTCGACGATCACCAGAGGTGTACGGCCAGTGTAGGAGATCGTTCCCCACACCATGATGCCGGGTGTTGGCCCTGTGTGCCTCGGTCGTATGCAGTCCTGATTGTGGCGCTCACCTGCACGGCGCCAAACACGCATACGACCATCATTGTCACCAAGGCAGAAGCGACTCTCATCGCTGAAGACGACACGTCTCCATTCGTCCCTCCACTCACGCCTGTCGCGACACCACTGGGGCGGGTTGCCCGATGTTGGGTCGTGAGCGGAAGACGGCCTAACGGTGTGCGGGACCGTAGCCCAGCTTCATGGAGACGGTTGCGAATGGTCCTCGCCGATACCCCAGGAGCAACAGTGTCCCTAATTTGCTGGGAAGTGGCGGTGCGGTCCCCTACAGCACTGCGTAGGATCCTACGGTCTTGGCGTGCATCTGTGCGTCGCTGCGGTCCGGCCCCAGGTCGACGGGCACGTGCACCTTCCGCCGACCACTGGCGACAACATCGATGTACTGTGGAGACCTAACGCCCCACGTGTTGAGCAATTCGGCGGTACGTCCACCCGGCCTCCCGCATGCCCACTATACGCCCTCGCTCAAAGTCCGTCAACTGCACATACGGTTCACGTCCACGCTGTCGCGGCATGCTACCAGTGTTAAAGACTGCGATGGAGCTCCGTATGCCACGGCAAACTGGCTGACACTGACGGCGGCGGTGCACAAATGCTGCGCATCTAGCGCCATTCGACGGCCAACACCGCGGTTCCTGATGTGTCCGCTGTGCCGTGCGTGTGATCATAGCTTGTACAGCCCTCTCGCAGTGTCGGGAGCAAGTATGGTGGGTCTGACACACCGGTGTCAATGTGTTCTTTTTTCCATTTCCAGGAGTGTAGATAGTTCCTGCGAATTACTGTGGGTAGAGATTATACTCAACGACCGTACCAAAATAGTAACTGGCTCCTTCTACCTACCCACCAAACTCAGATTATATAATAGGTGAACGGTGCAAAGAAAATTTGAATCTCATTACAAATAAGTATCCCACTCATACAGTTATAATTGATGGAGACCTCAGTCTACCCTCGATATGTTAGTGAAAATACATCCTCAAGACAGGAATCATCTTCCGTACTTGTACTAAATGCTTTCTCTGAGAATTAGTTTGAACAATTAGTTCATGAGCCCACAAGAATTGTAAATGTTGGAAAAACACACTTGTCAGCCACAAATAATCCTCATCTAATAGAAAGCATCATGTCGATACAGGGATTAGTAAACACAAGGTCATTGTAGCGAGTCTCAAAACCAAATCAACCATAACCACTAAAAGAGACGCAAAATACAGGTATATCTATTTAAAACAGCAGATAAAAATTCGCTTCATGCTTTCCTAAGAGAGAGTCTCCATTCCTTCCGAGCTAATTATGTATGTGTAGACCAGACATGGCTCAAATTCAAAGATACAATATCGACAGCAATAGATAGATCCCTACCGCATAGCCGCTGCGGTGGCCGAGCGGTTCTAGGCGCTTCAGTCTGGAACCGTGCGACCGCTACGGTCGTAGGTTCGAATCCTGCTTCGGGCATAGATTTGTGTAATGTCCTTAGGACAGTTAGGTTTAAGTAGTCCTACGTTATAGGGGACTGATGACCTCATAAGTTAAGTCCCATAGTGCTCAGAGTCATTTGAACCATTTTTGAACCATACCGCATAAGTTAATAAGAGACGGGACTGATCCACCATGGTGCACAGAACTCGTCAGAACACTGTTGCGGAAACAACGGAAAAAGCTGGCCAAATTCAGTACAACGCAAAATCCAGGAAGCTCGAAATTTAGTGCGGTCGTCAATGCCAGATGCTTTTAATAGTTTACACAATGAAACATTGTCTCAAAATGTGGTAGAACACCCAAAGAGATTCTGGTCGTATGTAAAGTACACCAGCGGCATAAAACTGTCAGTACCGTTGAGCCAGATCGCTGGTCGACCATCAGCGATCGGCTTGCTATCTTTGGCGCGTCCCCGGGCATGAGCGTCTTTGCTTTGTCGGCTGGGGCGCGCGGGACGGCGAGAGGCAGTCGGTTTGGGGCGGCCGGTGAGACTGGCGGAGGTGTGGCTCGGAAGTAAGCACGTGTGTGATGTCTGTTACGCTGGGGCTGTTTGCTAATCGCGAAACTCCTGCGGCGGTTACTGGTTGCCTGGAAGGCATTTCATATAAACTGTGCCAAGCCTCGCAGTGAGAGGGGAGTCCGGAGTTGGTGTTGGCCGAGATGTTTGTACAGTTGTTTAGTTTATCTGGTTATTGGCTTCACTCGCGCTTCACGCGTTAAATCAGCTGATTTTGAAATTGTTTATTTTTTCCTATTTAATGTCAGACAGATTCAAATGTAACTTCATTTATGTTATTTGAAATAAATGTGTTGGATTGACCTTAATTAATTATGTGCAATCGAAGTAAGGGACCCAGTCCGTCATTAGTGCTTAACAGTGGCGTGTGGTTCGGATTGTGAGCCCCGTGCTCGGATCAACCGTCACTTCGCGACAGCGATGGACATGTTACCGATGA
Source organism: Schistocerca gregaria (assembly GCF_023897955.1). Lineage (NCBI taxonomy): Eukaryota > Metazoa > Arthropoda > Insecta > Orthoptera > Acrididae > Schistocerca > Schistocerca gregaria. Next base: position 106,487,287 of record NC_064923.1, read on the forward strand.
TGGCGCCACTAAAGCGTAGTTCCTAAATACAGTTTTCCGTAATTCCTTCACGAAAGAAGACAAAGTAAATATTCCAGAATTCGAAACCAGAACAGCTGTTAGCATGAGTGACATAAAAGTAGATATCTTAGGTGTTGCGATACAGCTCAAACCACATAAGAAAGGCAAGTCTTCCGGTCCAGATGGTATACTTTCAGAGTATGCAGACACAATAGCGGCTTTCTTAGCAGTGATATACAACCGCTCACTTGGCGCAACGTCTGTTCGTAAAGACTGGAAAGTAGCACATGTCACACCAATATAGGACTAACCCATTGAATTACAGACCCATATCTCTGACCTCAATTTCTCAGATTGATTCCATATTCATAGCTTTTCTGAAGGCTTTTGATACCGTTCCTCACAAGTGACTATTAATCAGATTGCGTGCTTATGGAGTATCGTCCCAGTTGTCTGCTTTCCTCTCAGAGAGGTCACAGTTCCTAGCGATAGACGGTAAATCATTGAGCAGAACAGAAGTGATATCTGGTGTTCCGCAAGGTAGTGTCATAGGACCTCTGCTGTTCCTGATCTACATACATGATCTAGGTGATAATCTCATCAGCCCCCTATGATTGTTTGCAGATGGCACTGTAATTTACAATCCAGTAAAATCATCAGACGATCAATTCCAATTTCAAATGTTCTATAGTGAATTTATGTATAGTGCGAAAATTTGCAATTGGCACTAAACAAAGAAAAGTGCTAGGTCATTCACATGGATACTAAAAGAAGTCGCACAAATCTAAGGGCTGTCAATTAGACTAAATACCTAGTAACTACAATTACAAGCAACATAAATTGGCAAGACTACGTAGATAATACTGTGGGGAAGGCGAAACGAAGACTGCACTTTGTTGGCAGAAGACTTAGAAGATGTGACAAACCCACTGAAGAGACAGCCTACATTACACTTGTCCGTTCTCTGTTGGAATATTTCTGCGCAGTGTGGGATCCTTACCAGGTAGTATTGACGGAGGACATCGAGAAAGTGCAAAGAAGGGCAATTCGTTTCGTGCTATCGCACAATAGTGGTAAGATTGTCACTGATATGATATGCGAGTTGGGGTGGCAGTCACTGAAACAAAGGCAATTTTCTTTGTGGCGAGATCTATTTACGAAATTTCAATCACCAACTTTCTCTTCCGAATGCGAAAATATTTTGTTGACACCCACCTACGTAGGAAGAAATTATCATCATAATAAAATAAGAGAAATCAGAACTCGAACGGAAAGATTTAGGTGTTCCTTTTTCCCACACGCGATTCGATAGTGGAATGGTAGAGAAGTAGTATGAAAATGATTCGATGAACCTTATGCCAGACACTTAAGTGTGAATTGCAGAGTAACCATATAGATGTAGATACATTTGGTAAGTCGATGACACACCAAAGTGGAATTCAATCTGAATCTTTTACGTGTATACCACGAACATACCAAGTGAATACCATTCAGTCTAGGAAGCAATAAAATCATCACAGGATCACCAGACATGTTCCACTATGGTGTCTTGACCCTTTTATAGTCGTAGCAGGACGATTATGTTTCTCCAGGCAATGACTTTCTTGAGTGGGCTAGCAATTGAGGAATGCACCTTGTGCGTCAACGATGCAGTGGTTTAATTACTTTTCCTACGACGTCATGAGGAATATTCTGGTATTTATGGCGAGGGAGAAGAACGGTAAGTTGCACAGACCTCCGCAATACATACGAAAGAAAATACACGTTATCCACTGAGTTACAGATTCATTTTATTCACAAGGACATGAAGCAGGACGTGTGAACAAATACTTTGTCACATCGTTATGAATTACCCCGAAATGTGCTACCTACTGACATGAAACCAACATAGATTTGGAAGGCATCACTTTCGTGAAATCGGCTGGCACTTTATTTGCACGCCGTACCACGCACAGGAGTTCTCAAGTTGATTCGGTATTCATAGAGTTCCGAAAAGGCTTTTGATATTATTCCTCATAATCAGCTTTCAACCACATTGCTTTCCTATACAATATCGTCTCAGTTGTGCTGCTGGATTCGTGATTTTGTGTCTCAAAGGTCACAGTTCGCAGTAATTGGTGGGACGTCACCTGGTGAAACTAAAGTGATGAATATGATCCTCCAAGTAAAGTGAGACAATCAAATCATCTCTCTTTAATTTTTGACAGGTAACGCTGACGTCTAGTAAACTAAGAGAAGAGCAAAGAGAATTGCCAAATGATGTTGAAAGTGCAAATGATGTTCGCAGTACAGAATGTGACAATTGATCCCAAACAAACAAAAATGTTGAGGTTCTTGACATGATTACTAAGAAGGTTTCGTCAAGCTTCGAGAAATCGGAAGTGAAACAAATTTGACTTTTTATATATCTAACGGAAGACCTACGGGTTTCAAATATAAACAATGGAAGTAGAAAATATATGTTGTGGTGAAGGTGAAACAAATGTTGGGTTATTGACACAACCCTTAGAAGACAACAGGAAGTCTGCTAAGGAGACTGTAAGCACTATGGTTGTTCGACCTCTTCTGGAATACTGCTGAGCACTGTGCAGTCGAGGCAGCTGACTTCGCACTAAAACCAATTTGGGGGAGAGACTATTACGGATGTTCCTTTTTTTCCCTTGAGGTTGGAGGGTGCCGGGGGCAGGGGGACGAGCTGGAGACGCAATATTAAAACAAATCCTTTTTCACTCAGGCACATTATTTCCAGGACATTTTAACCTCCATTTTTCTCCTCCGAAAGCAAACAGTTTTTGCTGCGACCACCGTACGAATGCGATATATCACAACTCTAATAAAATAAGAGAAATTAGAACTTGCAGATAAAGATTTTGGTGTTAGTTTTTCTCGAGTTTCGTGCGTGAGTGGAACTGTAGAGAAATTGGATTCTGTGAACTATTCACGAAACACTTAACTGTGAATTAAGGGTAATCGTGTATCATTGTGATTTCAAGTAAGCGCCTCAGCTTTCCATCGTGCACCACTTATCGTTTCAGAGATATTGAGTACACTTCATAACTCCTCAAAAGGTGAATAACATACTACGTATACACAAATATTTGGTAAGGTTCCCACCAAACCTGTTTATCTTCATAGGATACATATTTTCTTCAGGCCAGATGTAATGCACAGCGCTTAGAAGAAACAGTAGTTTCCTGTATCGTGCGATTGCTAGTTAGTTTAAATATTTTGTGGTAGCTACGTTTACCACGAGTAAATATTTAACTCACTACTCGTTAAATATTTCATTGAAACGTAAAAAGTAGATGTGCCTACTCATGTTACAGCAAAACAGCTCTAGCTGCGTTATAGCAAAATAGCTCTATCTACAGACTTGAGTTGGTTGCATGGAACATTTCAGCCTTCAAGGGTTGAGCCTGAGTTTGCGACCTGGGCCTGTACTAGCAGCGGCTCTCGAGTTTCGGCCCAGCCAGGCGTGGCTCTGCCTCTGAGTCTCCCTGCCGTGGAATCGGTACAAGAACGGCAAGCAGGAATACACATCAGGCCGTCTGTTGCAATGGCTCACTGGAAGGAAGCAGTCCGAGGTAGAGTCATCGGTCTTCCTGAACAAAGTGGATGTTCCATCAGAGAAGCTGACAGGAGGTATGGTGTGCTACACACGACTACAATAAGATGGTGGAGGAACTACCTGGCTCAGGCAGGAAGAGAGTGAGCTCACAGTAGAAGAACAGGGAGCTAGCGCCTCAGAGCAAAGAAAATCCCTTTCGGAACATGAAGCTGTTGCGGCGGGAGACCAACTTTCCCCATTCCAGTGACACGATTCGCCTCAGTGATCCACGGTGAAACACGAGCTCAGCGAAGACAATGTTATTTGCCACCTGGCATTTGCGGAACGCCGTCTAAGTTCGTCATGGGTAAACATGATTTTTACGGACGAGAAAGTTTTTCCGACCAGTAACGACGGTCTAAAAGCCGTTTACAGGCCGTCATCGACGATAATATGTAACCACGAAGAGAGGGAGTGGGCGGCTATCTGTTTCCTGCTGTGGACGGATTTCTGCGAGAGGAGCAGGAATTCTTCACAGGATAGAAGGAACTCTCGAGAGCCGGTACGCCCACGTATTGGAAAATGTGGAGCTTCCGTCAGTGCGAATGCTGTATGGAGAAGGGCACTTTACATTGCAAGAGGACCGTCATTCCTTTTCACATGTCTGCATTCGTTCAGCATGAGCTCTCCACGATTGGTGTAAACGTCACGAACGGGCCGCCACGGGCTACTGATATGAACCCTATGGAAACATAAGGGCTAAGTTCGCCAGCAAGTTAACAGGCAACTGGCCCCGAAACCAACCAACTACAGCCGAGCTCTTTCGGACTGCTTTCTTGAAGCTTGGGAGGAAGTTGCTTCTTCATGTTGTTACGTCTGATGGCTTATAGCTTCTGTGCCAAGACGCATGATAGAACTACAAAATAATGTGATAATGTGGGATTCTGCATGAAATATTAGATTCCTTAAAACGTTTTTTATGTCATCTTTTTATTCATACTGCCTTACTGAGAGCCAGTCGAAGATCTCTTGGCAGCAGATAAAATAAAATTTCAGTCTCCTTATTAATTGAAATGAGTTTCTTCTGAATATACAGTTTGTTAAATACTCTATTTTTATTTCATTTATACGTTGTCTAGATGCTTACAAAGCAATCAGTTTAGATTAGCGCTTTAAAAGTAATTTGTGTAATTTCAAATACATCTCTCTTCCCCTCCGTCGATTAATGCATCCTCCGTCTTCCAAAAAGTATCAAAGCGATTTCGTCTTGTATTTATTAGTTGGTTCTGAGCACTATGGGACTTAACATCTGAGGTCATCAGTCCCCTAGAACTTAGAACTACTTAAACCTAACTAACCTAAGGACATCACACACATCCATGTCCGAGGCAGGATTCGAATCTGCGACCGTAGCTGTCACGCGGTTCCAGACTGAAGCACCTAGAACCGCTCGGCCACATCGGCCGCCTTACATTTATTCGTTGTTAATTTCTACTCTATTCTCTCTCTCACTCTCCCTCACATCTCTTATATTATCACCTCAATTGCTCTCCTACTAAAATCTCCCAAAACCATATAACCAAATCTAGCTGTTTCCATTGAAATTATACGTTCTCGTTTAATTTCTTTACTGTCATCTGTCATTCCTCTCAAAACCTATTAAATGGTATTCTTTTATATCTCCTCACCTATAATCCATTCTTCGTTCTGAAAACATTCGTTCCTTGTCTCTCTGTCCGAAGCTAAAACGAACTGTAATATTCGTCTAACGAATACTTTGCAAGCTTTTTACTTTTTTATTTTACACTTTCACTTATCTCTCCATTTTTAAATCCCTCCCTCCTTCCTGCTATCCTCCGTTGACAGCTGCATCCACTTCTACGTAAATACTCTGCAATTCACAATTAAGTGCTTGATAGTGAGTCCTCTGCACCACTGGCATATTATTTCTCTAGCGTTCCACTCTCAATAAGTGCGTAGAAATAATGAACAACTAAACCTTACTGTGGAAGCACAGACGTCTCTTAACAAAATGGTGGTTTCCTCCTACGTATATCGGGGTGAAAAAAATACCGCGCCATTTAGTGGAGGAGGCTGTCGACTGGGATTTAACGAAAACACCTAGCCGCAATATAAAACGCGTACCGTACGTTCAAATGATTTCCATCGTAATTCGTTTACAATATGTGGACACGATCTCCCTAGTTCGCAATAATACAAAACCAGCTGCCCTTCTTCAAGCTTTTTCAATGTCGTCCGTCAGTCCTACTCCGTAGAGATCCCATACCTGGTAAGAGCAGCCACGAAGAGGACAGACAAGTGCGTTGTTGGCGGTCACTTTAATTAACGTCCAGCCAGTAACTGGAACTCTATATGTGTGGAATAAATTTTGGAGCCCCTGAACGCCGTACGTCGTACTAACACTGTCAGCTATGTCTGATAAGAGTGATGCTTTCCAAATCCATGCTCGATTGATGTTCATAGTTAATATCTTTCAGGTTATTTCGTAATAATGGAATAAAGGATTTCTTCACACTTCCTGCTAAATTTCGGTGTCAATGAAACGGATATGTAACTTAGTAAATTACGTTCACTTTCTTTCGTATCCAGCGCGGTGGTCTGTGCAATTTTTGATTCTTTCCCTAGCCACAAATACTAGAAAATTCCTCATTGCGTCGTAAGAAAAGTAATTAAGCCGCTGGACTGTTGATGCACAAGACACTCTCCTAAACTGTTAGCGCACTCAAGAAAGACATGGCCTGTAGAAATATAATTGTCCTGCTACGACCATGATAGGGTCTTCACAACATAGTGGAACATGTCTGGTGACGCTCTGATGCTTTTTTTTCGGGAATGACAGTGATTTACTTGATATATTTGTGGTATACCGTCAGAGATCCTGAATGAGTTCCACTTTGGTGTGTCATCGATTTATCAAATACACTCCTGGAAATGGAAAAAGGAACACATTGACACCGGTGTGTCAGACCCACCATACTTGCTCCGGACACTGCGAGAGGGCTGTACAAGCAATGATCACACGCACGGCACAGCGGACACACAAGGAACCGCGGTGTTGGCCGTCGAATGGCGCTAGCTGCGCAGCATTTGTGCACCGCCGCCGTCAGTGTCAGCCAGTTTGCCGTGGCATACGGAGCTCCATCGCAGTATTTAACACTGGTAGCACGTCTCGCGACAGCGTGGACGTGAACCGTATGTGCAGTTGACGGACTTTGAGCGAGGCCGTATAGTGGGCATGCGGGAGGCCGGGTGGACGTACCGCCGAATTGCTCAACACGTGGGGCGTGAGGTCTCCACAGTACATCGATGTTGTCGCCAGTGGTCGGTGGAAGGTGCACGTGCCCGTCGACCTGGGACCGGACCGCAGCGACGCAGGGATGCACGCCAAGACCATAGGATCCTACGCAGTGCCGTAGGGGACCGCACCGCCAATTCCCAGCAAATTAGGGACAGTGTTGCTCCTGGGGTATCGGCCAGGACCATTCGCAACCGTCTCCATGAAGCTGGGCTACGGTCCCGCACACTGTTAGGCCGTCTTCCGGTCACGCCCCAACATCGTGCAGCCCACATCCAGTGGTGTCGCGACAGGCGTGAATGGAGGGACGAATGGAGACGTGTTGTCTTCAGCGATGAGAGTCGCTTCTGCCTTGGTGCCAATGATGGTCGTATGCGTGTTTGGCGCCGTGCAGGTGAGCGCCACAATCAGGACTGCATACGACCGAGGCACACAGGGCCAACACCCGGCATCATGGTGTTGGGAGCGATCTCCTACACTGGCCGTACACCTCTGGTGATCGTCGAGGGGACACTGAATAGTGCACGGTACATCCAAACCGTCATCGAACCCATCGTTCTACCATTCCTAGACCGGCAAGGGAACTTGCTGTTCCAACAGGACAATGCACGTCCGCATGTATCCCGTGCCACCCAACGTGCTCTAGAAGGTGTAAGTCAACTACCCTGGCCATCAAGATCTCCGGATCTGTCCCCCATTTAGCATGTTTGGGACTGGATGAAGCGTCGTCTCACGCGGTCTGCACGTCCAGCACGAACGCTGGTCCAACTGAGGCGCCAGGTGGAAATGGCATGGCAAGCCGTTCCACAGGACTACATCCATCATCTCTACGATCGTCTCCATGGGAGAATAGCAGCCTGCATTGCTGCGAAAGGTGGATATACACTGTACTAGTACCGACATTGTACATGCTCTGTTGCCTGTGTCTATGTGCCTGTGGTTCTGTCAGTGTGATCATGTGATGTATCTGACCCCAGGAATGTGTCAATAAAGTTTCCCCTTCCTGGGACAATGAATTCACGGTGTTCTTATTTCAATTTCCAGGAGTGTATAAGTTTACAGATAGGGGAGATTACTTTCACGCAGCAACTACTACTAATCTCGTTGTCGACATTGCGAATTATCCGTATCACTAGGGCAATGAGGAGGCGATGAACGCTGCAATTGGTAGCGTGCTCCATGAAAATATCGACGCATTGTACGAGGCAGTAGTTGTCAGTTCCAAAGTGGTCCAAGAGTATCAGTTTACCTCCTGTGTGACAGTGCTGAATACAGCTATATTAAACTCAGAGCGATATCTTTAGGAATATCGTCGTCATAAGACATCCCGCTCTGTTCAGTTACCAGTAGATCTAGAGGTAATAAACATAATATATTGCGAAACTACTACTGAAAATACACAAATCCGTTAATGACAGCGTATCACAGAATACTCTGTTGACTCTGTTTCATTCAGAAACTACTCTCACTGCCACGCTGTTTTATTTACGTTGTAGTGCGGTAAACCTACTTTAGTATGAGTAAAGTCTTCACGTTTGATGGAGATAGCCATTCGTTGTATGGTATTATGATGAGACACCAGTTGTATTAGTGCAGTCCATACTGACAGTGTTTCCAATTAGGTTATTGAATACAATGAACACAAATATAGGAGAAATGCTCAACAATATAGTCAATCTCGTTATCGGAAACCTCTGAAGATACGCAGGAAGTTTTTCGATCCCACGCATGTAGCAACTTGCTGATTCTAAGTTAAACCGTGTAGTTGAAACGATACGATTTGACTTTCTCGACAGCACTCATTCAGTACAGGGCACAAGAGTTTCGAAAATAAAAAATATTCAAATTGTCATGGCACGAACTACACTACTAGTCTGAACAAAATAAGGCCATTGTTAAATACACTTATAGCAATATGCCATGCAAAACATCCAGGGAGAATGCTGAAACATAGTATTATATCAAATGCAACGTTACATAATGTTATACTTGATGATTCGAGAACAGAAAAGTCCACTGGGGATCATAGGTTCTATGACACATGTGTCACGACCACTTAGGCAGACGCCGGTCTGTATCAACCGGCCACTGGTTGATGACGCTAAAATTGTTCTTACCATGACAGACACACACGAGCCCTTGCAAAAACTTGTTTCTCCAAGACTTTTATGTCACTGGCTCGTTAGAAAATGTATGAAACTGTTATCGTCTGTCAGACTGATGCTATTACCAGACAGAAGGAATATGGCTAACAACACTTCTCGTACTGTATCTGCGTATCCCCATATGACAAAAGCATGATCCTAGCGCATGTGAAATTCGATGGTGGTTGGACTGAGTGTAGCTTGTAATGACTGTCTGGGTTCGATTCCCGACGTTTTTAACAGCACAGTCGTACCCTTTTTACCTCCAGTAATGCGAAGTAAAAACGCAGGAGTTTGTCATGGTTCCACTTGAACATTAAACATGTCCATTCGCTACTGACTCGAGCGGAGTTGTCCGAGGCGGAAATCGCTGCTTGCAGAAAGTCTGTCTCTAGTAAGCTTTCTCATATTAGTAATGTCACGTTAGTTCACGAACCAGTTATCATGTAAGGTTCATTTCTTATTTTCAGTGACCTTGATATTTTGATAATATTGGCACTGGACTGGGACTCGGATTCTGATTCCAATTTTTCTCTTGATTTGGGCCCTTCGAGATGATGCTGTCCTATCATTTCATTGTTTCCTTACGATGCAAAACTCCTCCAGGCCTCTACGAAGGGCGTGATCCTAAATACTATTCGTTGCGTTACCTCTAGCCGAAGATACGCACATCTCTCTACTGGTGAAGACACAATAAGTATTTCATCTCGATTCGTAGCTATAAGACAATAGCGGAAGGTGCCGGGCTATAATCCCTTCCAGGCAAAAATCAATTGTATCGTCCTTTCACGTTCCATTATCACGCTAATGGTAAACATACTTAATATCTGACATCTGCTTCTGCTTAGTTAATAATTCATATAGGTACAGGGGTCTACTCCCCGTCCATCACCACAGCTTGACTTCATGGCGTCTCACACGTGTGCGTTGCACTTTATTCCATAGATTTCGTGTTGACTTCTCACTGCCAAACCTGAAAATGTCAGATGCTCAGATTGTTACGAAATGTGGTAAGTCGCTAAAGTGTCATCCAAATCTCGATATAGTTCGTATCATGTGCTGGTGCTGTCGTCCAACATAAAGGGCGTAAATGTCAGTTAAAAGTGACATCAGAACTACTGAACATAGCTAAAGAGCAACTGTGATATCGTAATACATGTTGCTAGAGCGTCCGATTGTAGCTCAGGGTGTTGCGTCAGAGAGCTTGTTGGGCTGTGTAATAAAATTCTGTGTGAAGGGATCAACAACGAGTATCATGTGACGTCCGCTACGACCAAATACAGCGAACAATAACGAACAAAATGCAAAAAAAAATTGCCGTACCAGGGATACTGAGTTCAAGCTCCAATGACGACAAACATTTTTACTGTATTATGCGCGAAGATGTTACGTTGGACAACGTGTTTATGACATGTAAAAAGTGATGCTTTGGTTCAGAGCAATGTTCTTCAGGCAGTCTGATTTCGCTTCGTTCCTTTGAAAGTAGTAAACCTATAGAGCACATATGAGGTTTCACAGAATATATAATCATATCCGAAAAATAAAGAAACAATTCCATAACAGTTGCGGAAGTAATAGTAATAATAATAATTAATAATAAACGAAATAATAAGATCAGTAATACGTACCTAACGTTCAACTAACGAAGTGAAAGCAGACTGCCAAAAGAACAGTGCTACAAACTCTGAAAAGTCCTTTTACATATCAGAAAACGGTTCTCCCATGTAACAGTTCCAGTTAAAGAAAAAGGACATCTGTGGGGTTTGAACGCGCTTCCTTCTCACCCACGAGAGATGTGCAATGCAGTCAGTCACAGATAAGCTTTTCCTGTGCTCCGTAGCTCTGGTGATACGTTTAATTACCGTTTACGCATGTTCCACTGGACGATAGCAGATTGCTCGAACTAAATCGGTGTTTTGGTTCTTACTCCATCGATGTGCAACGTTTGGTACCGACCTGAGTGTCTGACATCTGGAGGTTTGGGTGTCAGGGGCAATGTAAGATTCACGTAATTCCCGGTGCAGTGCTAAACGCATCGTTATTTCCAGAATTAGAGATCCAGCCTTGTAAAGGGGTACTGGTGCTCCTACGTCTCTTTCTGCCTGGTCGAGTCTCGGTCATAAACGCAAGCTTTGTTTGATTACAGTGGTTTCAAATACCGAACGCGAGTCATTTAATTAGTGTGATAAGACTTCTGCAGTGTCCCTTGTTGTAATGAATTCTAATTTACATGTGCGAAGGACTGTTTCATCTCTAATAACGGTTTTTTTCTAATATTTATTGTATGACGGTATTAGTTTACATCTGGACTGATTGCTATGAAGAGCATTGTTCTCTAGTAGTCTCACGTGGTACCAGTTGCGATCAGTCGAAAGACCTTACTGCAGAGGGTTTCGATGACACAGCTATGGTATGTTGGTTGCATACAGTCAGGTGCAGCCTACACATGGGAATTCAGTGGTGTCCGGTTTTTGTGCTGTCGTGTGTACATGGAAAGCAGTATATTCCCGACATTGCATGTACCTCTTTTCTCCTTTGCTGATCCGAGACACTGTTTGATTTTGTCACTCTGACATGTATGTGCAGTATATGGACGCCTCTGTCCGTCACGCTGAGAATGTATGGCAGAAAGGCCGTTCCCTAGATATTTCTTTTGTCTATTTACCGAATGTGTGATTCTGTTACACGTCTTGCGTTACTGGTGAGATACCCATTGCTCCATAGGACGTTTTCTGGGCGTTGTATATCTCGTGTGAGGTGCTATAGGTCACACATTCATTTTTCTCGCGTTTCGGGCGTATTAATAATGTATTTGATAGATTGTTGTTTAACGTAACTGTCACGTTTACGAGGTGCTAAGTCCAGCGCCCACGCTTCGAAATATTCCATGGAGAATCCATGGCGACGCCTACCAACTGTTCGTAGAAATGGTTCAAAAGGCTCTGAGCACTATGGGACTTAACTTCTGAGGTCATCAGTCCCCTAGAACTTAGAACTACGTAAACCTAGTTAACCTAACGACATAACATACATCCACGCCCGAGGCAGGATTCGAACCTGCGACCGTAGCGGTCACGCGGTTCCAGACTGTAGTGCCTAGAACCACTCGGTCACTCCGGACGGTTGTTCGTAGAAGTTGCCATTCCTCATAAAACAGCTCGCGGTGAGTTATGCATGAAACAGCTTGCTGATGTCTTGCGGGAAAATGGAACTGATCTACTCCAGAGAGTGTCACTTTGGTAAACAAAGAAACAATATTAGAGCTGACCAGGATGTCGTTTGGTCCAAGTTTTAGTTTCTTCGGCTTCTCAATTAAATGTCCTGAGTACTTTATGAGTGTGTCAGTCTTTTCCAAGTGCGGCTGGAGCACAGAGACCAAGTTTCATGCCAGTTTATACGTCCTGGAGCCAGGAGCACTAACAATAGGTCCTGGAACATGTCTCACTGATCTTTGGCAATCCTTACAGTCAAGATGGTAGGGCTTCTGTGTTACGCAGGTTGCTCTGTGCGTCCACCGTGATAGGGGACGCCCTAATTAACCGATTAATATTCCGTGTGATCCCTTGCGACGCATCTGCCTTTAGTATACGCTATGTCGTCGAATCTAATGGGTCCCGGGTCTTCTGCTCACAATCTTCTGTCTTCATTAGATGGTCGCACTTCCTTTGTATGCAACCGCGGTACATTTTATGTTGGCATGGAGGCTGTTCACAGTGTCGGGAAGTCACCGAGCTGTTCCTCACAATGGCTCGAGATAACGAAAGTATCCTCAACTTATTTGTACCACACCTTACGTGTACGACATAGCAGAATAGGAACCTATTTGCAATGTCGGGAATACACTGTGTACCATGCACATGTGGAAAAGTCCATATCGGAATAACTGGGTGATTAATCAACATTTATTTATTTATTTATTTATTTATTGCCAAATTATAGACCTGTTACCTGATGTTTAAAACAGGTCGTACATCTTACAATTCTCGTTTTTTATCTTTTTACAGTTTTCTTTTCTTTTGTTTTATCTACAACATTTACAAAGAATGATACTTTTCAAAATAACAATAACTTAAGGTTTAAATACAAATAAAATTTTGATGCTTTTTAAGAACATAACAAGAAGATAGGATAGAGGAGAGATTTTTTAGTACCATCACCGAAAGTCACTGACGGTGAATACCTCGGAATGGTTTCTTCGAGCCGTTGACCGCCAGTCACACACATTCACACACACACACACACACACACACACACACACACACACACACAAATGGTTATTAGTAGAGAAATAATGTTGTTATCCTATTTATTACTAATCTTATGTATTAACTACTTTAGTTTTTTTCTTGGCTAGAACGCCAGCACTTTTGCTTATTTACTGTCACATCTCAGCTTCCTCCTCCTGTTCGTCCTCATTGTCACTATTTTCGCTGTCACTGTGGGTATCGCTCTCCACCCTCTGGAGATTGTTTTTACGCTGCACATGGGCATGTCTGTAATGTCGTGTCCGCATGTACTCTTCATGAGTTGTTTTTGAAATATTGTTTGTCAGTGCGTTTAATTGTGCCCATTGTTCTTCGTCTCTTATTGCTGTGTATATATCTATGTCTGTATCTGTATAGTCTAAGTGTAGTGTATGTCTGTTGTTCGCGTATTGCCTGCAGAAAAGACAGTGTGTTCTGGGGAACCATCTTCCCCCCTTGTGCATGTAGGTGTCTGCCTCAGAGTCACGCGGTTTAAGTGCGTGGGAAGAGGTCCGTGTCCGGTTAAGAAATGTACCATACCGCGGCTGGGATCGATATGTCTCATTCTCAACCGCTCCCTTATGTCAGGGAGGAAGTCGTGCAGTCTACGTCCCTTATCACTTACACCCCACTCACCTTGCCATGTATCCAAACGCCAACTTTTAAGGTGACGTATCGTCTCTATGGCCACACCGGTTATGGTGTGTACCTTATCTAGTCTCCCCACCTTTAAGCAGTACCTAGCAGCTCTGTATTTAATCGTCATTTCTAAGGGGGATATTCCGAGCACCACACACAGTGCATCCGCTGAGGTGGGACCGAAGGCTCCAGATAGCCTAAGTAGGACACTTCTCTGCCCTCGTCTGACGGATGCTTTGTTGGTGACCACGTTCAGTCTATCTGCCCACCTGCTAGATGCGAAGCTGAGTACTGATTCGAAGAGCGCAGAGTAGTATGTACGTATGACTGGTAGAGGTAGTCTGTGCTGTTTTGAATTTAGCCTCACCAGTTTGTGTAGTACTTTTTCTTCTTTGTCTGTTGTTAGCCTTATGTGTTCGTGGAAATTCAATTTTTCATCTATGTGTAACCCAAGATAGCGCGTAATGTGTGCTCCTTTGATGTTTGTGTTCCCAATTTTAACCGAAGGATTCCAACACCGGGTGGAGAAATCGGCCGTGGCGGAGCACACACTGTGTGAGGACAGCCAAATAGTAAAATTCACCGAAGCGGAAATTCTTCTTCTAGAGATAACTGTGGCCGATAGACAGAAATGGACGAAACGACCTCCTCCACGTGGCGGGACACTGGCAACGGTGTGATCGGTTGTGGGCGCCGGATGGAACTGCCACTCAGATCCACTCGGCTCCCATACACCAGTTATAGCGACCAAACGACGCACCGTAAGTGATCAGGTGCTGGGTCGGAAAAAGAAAGCAGCAAGTGAAAAAAAGTGTACAGAAGAGCTAGCATACCCTGTTGTTCAGAGAAGCTATAAAAATACACTAACAGTTTCAGCAAGAAAGAAGAAAGTCTCAGAGGGAACGAATCCTGGGTTCCTGAGCTGCAGCGAACGATCGTTGCAACTAGCAACGGGAGAACCGCATCGGAAATTCCCACCTAAAGGCCTTTGGACATAGGAGGGCCTGGTACATAAATCTGCGACCGCGAGTTCGACTCCGTTCCACCACCGGCAATGGAAGGTGGAACTCTGGCAATGCCAGCCAGTGGTGCTGGCGAAACGTCGGAAAAATCGTCAATCAAACGTCGACCGAGGAGCCGGAGATAGAGCCGAACTGGCTGTTTGTCAACAAGTGTCCAGGAAAGCCTTGACAAATTTTGTGCTACTCGATGGACGCGATTAGCCAAAATGGTAAGATGATACTTGACAGTATAGCGACTTTGCAAAGTGACCATGGAACTCACGGAATACTACGATATGGCTGCCAAAATGAGAATCGTACTAGCGCCATGTTTCACCCTTGGTACGTAACCTCAGGCAGAAGTATGAAACAGTGAGAAACAAGACTGGACCGATCAAATTACTTTCCTCCTTTGCTCCATAGTAAAGGTTTTATGAATTCGACACCGTGTTTTCCTGTTATGCACATTGGCATCATCGATTAATGTCTTATAATTCGAACTCGCCCTTCAATTCCCTTCTTGTGGAACTCCCTTCGTGTTATTTTGGTGGTGGCACGGTTAGCGATTTAGCGAGATTCAGTTCTGCAGTGAATTACGAAGCTGTCGTTCTCTTATTTTTCGTCACCATCTTCTTCAGTGACCGTTTGTCACGAACACTCGACACACACTTTAGCCCGCGTTGTGACTCAGTGGATGACCTTTGTTTTGCTTCCCCTGAATGCGGTGTAAATTTTCAATATGGTGGTTCTTGAAACGTCAAACCTCGTTACGGAAGAACCCATCATAACAACACCAACAATTTGCCCACGTTCGAATTCACATAGTTCCGACACAATGTACTCACAACTACGCTGAACTGTGTGATAGTTACTACTGACACTGGCAACGTAATGAGGATATTGTATAAGTGCAGTTCATCGTCAAATGTAACAGCGCAGTCAACAACTTTGCTAGTATCTGCATCGTTTTTTATTCGTTACAACTTCCTGGCTGAGAGGCCGTGGTCGATCTGTAGAACTTCTTCTTCCTGACGTTTCATTGTCAACTGCGGGCAGCATCTTCCGACGTGAGTCAACGACTGGCTGCGTGGCCGTGGAGGTCCCGTGTATATAGAGCGCATAGAGGGCACCATCATACATCACGGGGGGCCGGCTGTCAGTCTGACTAATGTCATTATTCTCGATTGAAAGGAATGGATAGTCACAGCCATATCTTATCTAACTTAAAGTCTTCCTCCTTTCTATTAAATTATTGTGGTGTTTCTGAATCTCTGTAGGTTCTCTATACATGCGTCTCTAATAGTGCGATGTCCTGGATAGAACTCCCGTCTCAACGATGTGACAATCGATTACTTTCAATCGAGAATAATGACGTTAGTCAGAGATAGACTTACAGCCGGCCCCACGTGACGTATCGTGGTGCCCTGAACCGGACCTCCACGGCCTGGCAGCAGCATAAGCACCTATGGCAAGCCAACATACACCAACAAGCGACAGACGACAGCCAGACCCTGCATATGAGCAACGTTGACTGGATAAGCCAGCTGCTATTAAAGCCGACCAACAGGCTACAGCAGGTAAACCGACGAGCTCGCACAGTGACGTGCAGACAAATCGCCAACATCACCCTACACTGTGCATCTGATATATGACCTATCGGACACAAAACGATGATGAACCTGAATGTTACAGGTATGCTGACGCTGACGGAGAGATTGGCTCCCAGCGGCAGCCGCCGACTAACAGCACCGCACAACGTCCAAGGTATCGACCTACATGATACGCACTGCTAACAAATTCTACCCTTGCACGACCTGTCGCAGGCAGCAAGACATCTGCTACTGCTCTTACTACCCGACCTAACCATCGCAGAGGTTTTTCTCCCTTCGCTCTTGCCTTGGCACGTTCTCCCTCTGCCCTTCAAACCTCTACACTTCGTTCGACATACGATCCAATCTATCTCCAGCGCTTATTAGTGGTTAACCTTAACAAGAAGTACGCAAACATCGCTGTACCAACATCCTGCGACATCTAACTTTAGTGAAAACTAACCCTTATGCATAGATGGCAGTAGACCTTTCGAGTTGGCCATTGAATCGTGATTTATTTTCAAAGAATATTCTTAAGAATTTACTTTATTTACTAACGATTCGTCAAGAACATTAACACATTTAATCATACTATGTAAGCATGGAAGTAGTTGCCAGGGAGTAACTGATGAAATCATAACAAAATTCCTTTTAACAAATGGGGATTTTATTCACTTTAATAGTGCCTAAAAGCTTTTCTTTGAAGAAACAGATCTAAAACTATAATCAGTAAGCACCCTCTAAATATAAAAGTTACAATTCACTCAGAGACAGAAAGAAACAAGTTTTGACTGTATGAGCTTTGAGGCAAAAAACCTTCTCGCTCCCTTTTGGCACGGCCATAGTTACGACCGCTCACAACAGCTTTTGAAAGACTAACTGGTGCAAATTTGCAGCACACCAGATAACTTTAAATTAAGAGTTTTAACAATTCACAGAAGCACACAAACTATGAACCCTCCGTAGGAGGGACGGAAGTGGTACAAAACACTAACAATTAAAATATTACCCTTGCCACCGAAGGTGCAACTTGATTTTAACTTCTAAGAAAAGTCTCACGGTGAAAGGGTGGCTACTTCATATACTAAAATGATCATTTAAATTAAAGGACATCTTATAAATCTTATAAAAATTCTACAAGGTTGGCCAAACAATAGTTAAGATGCTCTACAATACACAGATACCGCCTCTCAAGATCATAGGCAGTAATATCAAAGTTTCCAAAGAACAAAACATATTTCAGGTACTAGGCCGTTACAATCCAAGCAATAAATTCGTTAACACACCAAATCCAACAAACATTACAGAGGCAGCTACTAACGTACGGTAGATTGATAGGGAGATTACCGAACAACCCGAACCGCAGGTTACTCTAACCCGCCCCTACTCCACGAGGGAAAAACGGACCACCCAATTTATAAACAACCACCTTCTCTCGAGAGGGCAAACGGAGAAGAATGGTGGGACGACCTCAAAGCAAAACGGCTGGTGACCTCACCAAGAAAACAAGTAGAATTTAAGAAGAGTAAATCAAACAAGATATCTCCAATCACTTAACTTCTAATAAACTGCGATATCTGGAGAAGACATGGCGCAGCACCCACAAATCGCTCTCCCGAACCGTCTTCTGCCAGTCACCTCAACTGCCGCAGGAAGGATCGCCGATGTCGCGTTGCATGGTGTCACAGCTCACACCGGCCAGAGTGATGTCGTGGGTTGACTCCTGTTGCTCTCGTGTCGACTGCGAAGTCACTACCCCTCGCTATACGCCGCGGCCCACTGGACTCACCTGGCGACCTGACATGCGCCGACACTCAAGGCGGACAAGTCATTTTTCGGTCATCACACGTAATGATAACAGACGAAGAGAAATAATCGGGAAAAGTCAGCGTACTAAAATATTATCTACAATAAAATACACACAACATACCGTTGTCGTTACTGCAGTACCTCGTCAGTGCACTCAGTCGCAAGCAACCGTACTGAACGCTGTACAGTCCTCACGTATTCATTTGGGACCATCCATTCGCATAGTTGGACGCGAGTACGAGCAGCTTACAACCACAACTGCACGTACACTATCAGATCAAACGTATCCTAACATCTAGCAATGGACAGCAACAAGGGGACTGTCAACCCTTCACCTTTAAAATGGACTGAATTCTGCTGGGAACATCTTTAGTTAGGTGTCTGGATGTACGTGGAATAGTGGCAACCCATTCTTCCTCAAAAACCGAAACTAGAACCGTTGGAAATGTTGAACACTGGGATCTGGGACGAAGTCTTATTCTGACTCACCCCAAACGAGTTCCATTGAGTTCAAAGCGTGACGCCGGGGCGGCCACTCCGTTTTGTGATAGTTTCTGTCCACAAAAAACGCTTCTCAGATAGCGCTTTATGAGAGGTTGTATTGTCATGCTGACAGAAACAATCACTGTTTCCGAACTGCTGTTCTGATTTATTCATCACACAATGCTGTGAAATGGTTTGATATCTGTACGTAATTAGAGCATTCCTTAACACAATAGCGAGATGGCAGCGTGACGACGAAAACCTCTGTCACCACCGTCAATCCTAACCGTCAAGGATCCCACATCGCGCAGCAGTATTCTGAGAGGACGGAGAAGCTTAGTATAGATCCGTTACTTTTTCTAAGTGTCCTGACAACAAAACGCAGTATTTGGTTAGTCATCCCAACAACATTTTCTGGGCGTTCCTTCCAATTGAAGTTGTTCGTAATTGTAATTCCTAGGTATTTAGTTGAATTTACGGCCTTTATATTTGACTGATTTATCGTGTAACCAAAGTTTAACGGATTCCTTTTAGCACTCATGTGGATGACCTCACACTTTTCGTTATTTAGGGTCAATTTTTAACTTTCGCACCTTACAGATATCTTTTCTAAATCGTTTTTCAATATGTTTTGATCTTCTGATGACTATTAGTCTGTAAACGACGGGCTACATCTGCAAATAACCTAAGAGGGCTGCTCAGATTGCCCTCCAAATCGTTTACATAGATTAGGCACAGCAAAGGGCCTATAACACTACCTTGGAAAATGGCAGAAATCACTTCTGTTTTACTCGATGACTTTCCGTCAGTTTCTACAAACTGAGACCACTCTGACAGGAAATCAGGAATCCAGTTAGATAACTGAGACGATATTCCATAAGCAGCAATTTCACTACAAGCCGCTTGCGTACTACAGTGTCAAAAGCGTTCCGGAAATCCAGAAATACGGAATCAATCTGAAATGTCTTGTGAATATCACTAAACACTTCATGCGAATAAAGACCTAGTTGTGTTTCACAAGAATGACCTTTTCTAAATCCATGCTGACTGTGTGTCACTAGAGCGTTTTCTTAGAGATAATTCATAATGTTCAAACACAATGTATGTTCCAAAATCCTGGTGCATAGCGACCTTAATGATATGGGCCTATAATTTAGTGGATTACTCGTACTAACTTTCTTGAATATTGCTGTGACCTGTTCAACTTTCCAGTCTTTGCGTACGGATCTTTCGTCGAGTGAACAGTTGTATATGACTGTTAACTATTGAGCTATTGCATCAGCATACTCTGAAAGGAAGCTAATTGGTGTACAGTCAGGACCAGAAGACTTGCCTTTATTAAGTGATTTAAGTTGCTTCACTACTCCCAGGATATTTACTTCTACGTTTGTCATGTTGGCAGCTGTTCTTAGTTCGAATTCTGGAATGTTTACTGCGTCTTCTTCTGTGAAGGCATTTCGGAAGGCTCTGTTTAGTAACTCAGCTTTGGCATTCTTCCGTAGTATCTCCATAGCTATCACCCAGAGAAGGCATTGATTGTGTCTTACCGCTAGCATACTTTGCATACGTCAAGAATCTCTTTTTATTTTCTGCCAGGTTTCGAGACAAAGTGTCATTGTACTTCGTCACTGGCACTACACATGGTGGAAGGCATTCGCCAAACCCAGATCCTTCAATCGAACTGCCACTGAGTATAACGTGATTCATCACTCCAAAACATTCATTTCCAATCATCCACTGTGCAGCGGTGTCGCCTTTGCACCACCTCAAGTGCAGCTTAGTACTGACTAAATAATGACGTGTCTCACGAGTTGCTGCTCGACTCTTGCACCAGCTTCTTTTTAATCAACTATGCACGGCAATTACGCTGAGCTGGACTGAACTGCTGGTAACATTTTGGAACTTACGAGTGACTCCTTGCGTTGACCTTATGCCATTTTTACAGCCGCCATCCACAATGCTAGATGGTCCCACCACATCAGTGCCTGAGATCTGCTTGGCAGAAGTTTATCTGTGTTTCCTTCACGTTTCCTACTTCACCATAAGTCGACTTGGGTCACTTAGGATCGCATGTAATGCCCAACCGGATTTGTTACTCAAGTGATATTCAGTGACTACGCCACGTTCGAAGTCATGGCTGACCCATTCTGCTGTTACTACACTACTGGCCATTAAAATTGTTACACCACGAAGATGACGTGCTGCAAACGCGAAATTTAACCGACAGGAAAAAGATACTGTGATATCCAAATGAGTATCTTTTCACACAAGGTTGGCACCAGTGGCGACACCTACAACGTGCTGACATCAGGAAAGTTTCCAACCGATTTCTCATACACAAACAGCAGTTTACCGGCGTTGTCCGGTGAAACGTTGTTGTGATACCTCGTGTAAGGAGGAGAAATACCATCACGTTTCCCACTTTGATAGTGGTCGGATTGTAGCCTATTGCGATTGCGGTTTATCGTATCACGACATTGCTGGTGCGTTGGTCGAGATTCAATGACTGTTAGCAGAACATGTAATCGGTGGGTTCAGGAGGGTAATACGGAACGCCGTGCTGGATCCCAATTGCCTCTATCACAAGCAGTCGAGATGACAGGCATCTTATCCGCATGGCTGTAACGCATCGTGCAGCCGCGTCTCGATCCCTCAGTCAACAGATGGGGATGTCTGCAAGAAAACTACCATCTGCACGAACAGTTCGACGACGTTTCCAGCAGCATGTACTATCAGCTCGGAGACCATTGCTGCGGTTACCCTTGACGCTGCATCACAGACAGGAGCGCCTGCGATTGTGTACTCAACGACGAACCTGGGTGCACGAATGACAAAACGTCATTTTTTCGGATGAATCCAGTTCTGTTTACAGTATCATGATGGTCGCATCCGTGTTTGGCGACATCGCAGTGAACGCACATTGGGAGTGTGTATTCGTCATCGCTATACAGGCGTGTGACCCGGCATAATGGTATAGGGTGCCATTGGTTACACGTCTCGGTCACCTCTTGTTGGCATTGACGGCACTTTGAACAGTGGACGTTACATTTCAGATGTGTTACGACCCGTGGCTCTACCTTTCATTCGATCCCTGCAAAACCCTACATTTCAGCAGGATAATGCACGACCGCATGTTGCAGGTCGTGTACGGGCCTTCCTGGATACAGAAAATGTTCGACTGCTGCCCTGGCCAGCACGTTCTCCAGATCTCTCACCAACTGAAAACGCCTGGTCGATGGCGGCCGAGCAACTGGCTCGTCACAATACGCCACTCTTGATGAACTGTGGTATCGTGTTGAAGTTGCATGGGCAGCTGTACCTGTACACGCCAACCAAGCTCTGTCAGACCCAATGCCCAGGCGTATCAAGGCCGTTATTACGACCAGAGGTGGGTGCTCTGGGTACTGATTACTCAGGATCTATGCACCCAAACTGCGTGAAAATGTAATCACATGTCAGTTCTAGTATAATATATTTGTCCAATGAATACCCGTTTATCATCTGCATTTCTTATTGGTGTAGCAATTTTAATGGGCAGTAGTGTAATAACACAGGTAGACCCTCTTCTTCTTTTACGCAGTCGGGTCCGTCTCCCGTGGTATACAGTGGTCAGTTCAGCATTTAATAGAGATGTTCGAATACTTTTGATTAAATGGTGTACGTCCGATAAATACGAAATAATAAAACCTAAAATAATGGTTTAATTAATAGTCAGTTCAGTTCTCGAAAAGACGCATTATATTAGATGACAAAAACATTAAATCAGTTTCATTAAATCAGCAATAAGAGATTTAAATCATAAAACAACGTATGGGTCATAGAAGCATGGACGGTACTGTAATTCCTTGACCTTTTCTGTTTATTTCTCTTTATTACGTTTAGCGCTTAAGATCACCGTGTAGTGCGGTTGAAACTGCCTTGTACAGAGTACGTATAGTGATCTACACTTTAGAATATTCCCTACTTCACATTTTAAATACATTAAATTTCATACAAGTGGTTACATTATTTAAACACAGTTGCTGAACAACATAAACAGCATGTTTAGTACCTGAGGGTGGTTATATCATTGATACGGTTTCATTTTCATCGCAACAAATTACTCGCAAAGTTGTTTAAATGACTTTCATGTGATTTTTGAAAGTGGAGCAAATAGTGCACTTACAAAACATTTTAGTAGCCTGGTGGTTCTCGATCACATTAGCAAAAGCTCCGTCGCTTATTAATGTTGTTTTTAATGTCTGCTAGCAATTTATCATTTCGTGAAGCAGTTACACGCTGTCACGTGTCAAAGGCAGGCGATGATTAATCACGGCGCGGAAGCGGACACGGCCAGTAAGCGGCAGCAATAGCCACGGTAACTATTTGTTTGGCGGCGGACGTTGTAACTCTAGTACTCTAGTGCTCCATCGCAGAACTATTGAAATCGTTTTGATATAGGGGAACGCGACATTGGGCTGAAGTATCAATAAATTTACTTAAATTCTCGTACTTCTATAATCATTGTCTGTAAACGCCATCCTCATTCTAACGTAAAAGCGTAGATAAATTCTATTGCTTGGTTCATTATACGGGGTGTCAGACAAAAGACGACATAAATCTCGTAATTGTGTTACAGAGACCAAGGAGAGAAAAGGCCTACATAAAATACCGTACTCGAGCCTTGCTGGTGTGGTGTAAAGGCCTAATAATGATTGAATGCGGTATCCACGTGATTCCATGCAAGCTCTCTACAATTTTCCCGCCATCTGCACTTCCCTCTATCAACCACTTTACGATTCCTTGACAGCTGAGACTACGCACAATCATTTCATTTCATTATTGCGCATTTAGAGATCTGTTATTAGTATTTTAAAATCGGTCGCACATTTTATATTTTTCATCATATAATAGTGTAAGTCAGGGGTTACCAACAAAATTTTCTCGTGGACCCCCTCATCAAGCATGTTTGGTACCTTGTCATACCACAGTAGCAAGTACCTAAAAAATCCAAATTAATAGTCTTTTTATACGTTTCTATTTTTGGTACATAGAAAAAAACATTGACATATTATTTATTGAAAAAATATTAAACTTAAAACTTTTTCATTTCAGCCATCATTGTTATCGTTAAATTTTTGATTATTGCTGAAAATCTTTGTCTTCAAATCTGGATGTTAAGTATAACAAACTCCATAAAAAAATTGAGTATGAACTGAAGACGGCAGGATAAAATTAAAACTGAATGTATTCGTCTTTCAAGTGTACTACACTTCAGACTGCATTGAGTAGACAGGTCCGAAAAAAAACACTAACTTCACACACGGTACCATTTATCTGAAAAAAATGCAGTTACAACAGAGTACTCCATCCGTATACAGTTAGTTTTAATTTTCAGTTCTTAATGAGATGAGTTAAATGTGAACATTAAGTCCAGTGAGTTAGCGTTCGCTAAAGCTCTGCTCATGCAGGAAGCGGCCAAAACAAAAAATTTGTTATCATATGAAATGTATTTAATATATTTTTTATTCTACCCACTGGCATAGCTCGCGGGCCACTGGGGGTCAGCAGACCACCTGTTGGGAACCACCGGTGTAAGTTATTTCGCTATACAAGCAAATATTTCTTTCAGGAAACAAAAATCAATGTAATAATAATGAGCTAAGAAGCAAATTGCACAAAAGGGAAGCAAAGAATTAGTTAAAGGAAACCGAGGATTTTATGTAAAAATGATAGTAATTTAGATGAGAATAAAAGAAGGACAGGGAAGCTTATATAATTGCCCACTATCGTCGGTCGTCGAAAGAGCAAGCCTCGGAAAGGCATCAGTCCCTTTTCTTTCGATTTGACGCTACAAGTTTTGTATATAATTTCACTATATTAAGAGCTAGTTTCCTAAATTAACTGTACTTTTTTAGTAACCCTTAGGCAAAAATTGCCGGTCACTGTACACATGCTTTTGTGAAATACATTTGAAAGAAAATTGTCACATGTACAAGCCTAGTGTCCGCTGCTTCACTCGCGTAGTGTGTACGGTCTGCAGAGTTTTTTTTTTGCTTTTTTCTTTTATCGTATTTTTATGTTGTTCACGAATTTCAACACCTTATAAGCTTTCCACACTAATTAAGGCCGTATAATCATGGTCTTTTGCGAGCGTATTTCTGACCCAAAAGCGATTCTGGTAGCTGGAGTCCACAGTTTTTGTTAATAATGCCTTTTGCGTTCTTCTAGAAATATTACCCTAGCAACTTTCATCTATTAACAAAGATTTTTTTTATATCTAAGTAAGAAGTGAAGTACCAACTTTCGTAAATTTAGCTTTAAATATTTTTTAATGTAACGAACTATTTTCTTAAAAATTTTTGTCCCCGCCACACTCACTAAGGGGTTAATTTTCCAGAAAGACTGAAACACATATTTTTTTTTATTTCTAATAAGTCAAATACCAGTTGTCACAGACGTTGCCTTAAAAATCCTTCAGTACTTCTATAGTAATCAATTATTTTAAGAAAACTATGACCCACTATTTTACCCCATTAGTGGTTGAATTTCCAAAAATACTGAAACACACATTTTTATTTTCTGACTGAAAACCAAATACAAGTTTTCGTAGTTCTAGCCTCAAAATTCCCTTAATAGTAACATAGTTTCAAAAAGCCTTTCATCCCCTATTTCATCTCCTAAGGAATAGAATTTCGGACAGTCACTTCTTAAACGATGCCTTCAGTGTAAGATCCACACCCTCTCCAGACTTCAAGTTTCTGTCCTTAGCGGTTTGGGCTGATGACTCAGTGAATCAGTCTGGCCCTATTTCATCCCGCTTAGAGGTTGAATTTCCAAAAACAGTGACATGTGTATGTTTTATTTATAACAGAAATGCCAAATACAAATTTCACAGATTTAGCTTCAAAAATGCTTGCAAAATGAAATATTTCCATAAAACTCTCATCCCCGTTTCTCCCCGAGAGGGGCTGAATTTCCAAAAACAGTGAAACACATATTTTCTACAATGTTCATAAATGTAGCTTTCTAAATACTCTAGTAGTTCTTTAACAACGATATACTTTCAAAAAAATCTTTCACCCACTATTTCTCTCCCCATAGGTTTAAATTTCCAAAAATACAGAAACCAAATACCAATTTTCGTATGTCTAGCTTCAAAATCGCCTTACCAGCGACATTTTTCAAAGAAACGTCATTCCATATTTCACCACTTTAGTGTTGGAATTTCGAAAATTGTTAAACGACGCCTACTGTATAAGATCCACACCTTCCCCTAAATTTCACGATTCTACTCTTAGCGGTCTAGGTAGGGCGATGACGAGTTAGTCGATCAGTCAGTCAGGACATTGCTTCTTTATATATGCAGATTTACTATTGAGGCTTGTCAGGAAGGAAGATCTCGTAACGTGGTCATCGCGTTACACATTTTTGACGAGCATTTTCTTCGCTCGCAGTAGAAGCCATTGCTAGGCCTGGATGCGACTGTGCCCTATCCTGTGGCATCATGCGGTATCTCCAACTCTCCTGCAGCTGTTACAAACGGCGTCCGTAAGTTATGTGCTCCGAAATACGAAATTGTGGGTAGTTGTTTTTCTGTTTCTATTTGCTGTGCCTTTAAAATGAGTTTTCTGTGGTCGTGCCAGGCACGTACCATTTATCTATTAACGTGAAGACAATAAAAAACGCTAAGCTCCTGTAGTTCTGTTAGTGATTATTAAACTACATTCAGTCTGGTAGCTGTTACTAAAACAACCGCAAATTTAAAATCTGTTTAATGTATGTTACGTGTATTAGATGTTACTTAGGTTAGTTAATCCTCTTAATGGCCCAGTGCTTCTGTAACTTGAGCTGCGTAATTAAATATTAATATGGTGTCCACTTGCACTGTGGCTATGGAAGGAGGAAAGGCAGAAAGCGACTAGTCATAATTAAGGTTCACCTCCATGTATAAAAGTTTGCCTATATGAGCTGTGTGGTATTTGAGGAAATAATTGATTCCTCTGATAGTTTAATTCAGTGTTTGCTATCTAGATTAGTTCCGTGTAGGGTTCATAGCTTCTCAAGCGTCACAATGCTTGACTCTAAATTAATTGGTATGCCATAAGTTTCAGAGTGCAACTTGTTTGTAGGTGTCGTGTCCGTAGCTACCAAGGTGTTTCTGGCATCGGGCGCAGTCAGTGGGGCTTACACTCTCTGAAGGAGCGTTTAGCTGTAAAACATGCTATTTTAAGTAAGTGGATGTAGAGTATTGATTCTACTTGGCCCGGGGGCTGCAGAAGAGACAAACTAAAACTGCTGTTTTAAAGATTTAGCTTTTTTCTATTTTTCTCTAAGATAAGTTGGTTTAAATGTTGTGAAACTGTGTCATGCTTAAAGTACTCTTGACGAGAGATTGAATGTATCCCTGGAACGATTGATTTTTTAATGGAATTTAGATTTTTTTCTTAAACTGAAATTTAAATTAAGTTGAGGTATAATTTTACTAGCCAAGCCTATTTGTTCACGTCACTAGAGTGATTTTGTTTTATATTCAGGCATTCATACTTGAATCTTCTATTTTTCTTAAGCTTTTACGCTTTTCATTATTGTGTACTGTATTTTACGGGTGAATCGACAATGGTCCCGAACTATAAATTCAATATGTTGTCAGTTTTAGTTTTCTATTATATTATTACATTTATTTTAAATAAAGTTAAGAGGCTTAGAATACGTTTTTGTAGTCTGAATATCTATACTCATTCAAGTGTGCCATGCTATTATTTTATTGTGTTGTCGTAAATAAATGGTTAAAAGGGGTCTGAGCACTATGGGACTTAACTTCTATGGTCATCAGTCCCCTAGAACTTAGAACTACTTAAACCTAACTAACCTAAGGACATCACACAACACCCAGTCATCACGAGGCAGAGAAAATCCCTGACCCCGCCGGGAATCGAAGCCGGGAATACGTGTCGTAAATACAGGAAGTAAAAAGGGTATTGCTATGTCGTATACTTAAATGGGTCAGGTCCCCCTACTGCCTCAGCCATGTGCACTGCAGTCACCTGTCTCTTACGAGGCTTTGTAGCTACGTTGGTGTTTTGTTAGCTTGCCTTAGTGTATGCCTGCTTCATGTTATATTTCTGCATCACTGTGTGGTGTTTCATTTACCCTGTCATCACTACTGTCCTTTAGTGTTATTGTTATATTTAGTTTTGGTGCAGGTTGTAATAAGACACCCTCCTCTAACATTACCTCTTTTATAGAAATATCCGATACCCCTATACTACTTATTTTTTATAGGTGAACATTATATCAGCTGTTTAACTGAATGAACTTCATATCATTTTGTGTACGACGTATTATATTTCAGGCTAAAATGTATAAATAGAAATTAATTTGTCACAATCGATGTCTACCAACAGTTAAAATTACTCTTCTTTTAGAAATATTTGAAATTACGAAATATCTGGCATACTTAAAATTCCTATTATTAATTTTCACAATCTGGCGATAGTTATTAAATTTATTCCTGGATTCATTTATAAAATAATATTATATATCGATGATGATTCTTCTTTTGTCAAGAAAGTTTGTAAACTCTTTTGCTTTATAAACTCTGTGGAATATTGCGAATACCGGAGAATGTCAGTAGTAATGGGTATGCTTCTGATGGAGACAGACCTATTTTTATTATCGACGCTAACAATGTAATGTGGAGTGTTATAGAAGTGGAAATTGTAAATACGGCGTGACATTAAAAATGTGACAAAAAATAAACAAAATTCAACAGTAAAACAGACAAATCTTCAAACATTCAAAAAAAATGGTTCAAATGGCTCTGAGCACTATGGGACTTAACATCTATGGTCATCAGTCCCCTAGAAATTAGAATTACTTAAACCTAACTAACTTAAGGACATCACACAACACCCAGCCATCACGAGGCAGAGAAAAATCCCTGACCCCGTCGGGAATCGAACCCGGGCGTGGGAAGCGAGAATGCTACCGCACAACCACGAGATGCGCGCTCTTCAAACATTATTCAGAGCAACAGTAACCTACAAAATCAAAATTTCAGCCTCAATAATGTACCCCTATACGCGAGAATTGGAGCCAAAAACAAGAGAAAATTAAGATAATTAAGAAGTTTTTCTGTCGTATATCTCGTGCCTCTCGAAGCTTTAGAAACTTCTGGAAATAACAGAGAAATATAATCATGATGCGTGGGAGGGTAGGATTGCAAGGTCTATACAGTTCTCTCTTGCGTCTTCTTTCTGTAAAATTCTTGAAATAGTGTTCGTTGGTCTGTCTAGGTCCACCCACTGGTCATTCCCGAGGGAGTGACGTATGTTGTCGTGTGTCATCCTTTGTCGTCTAGGCTGTATATGCGCGGTTCAGTGTAGTATTGCATGTTATGTAGAGCCTAACAGCCCACATGCGCGTTCTTATCTCGGACGGATGTTCATCCGATGTATGTGTATTGGGTATGGACCATGTCCGATCAGGATATGCGTCACTCCACGGCTTTGGATAGTATGTTTTATTTCTAATCTTTTGTTGGGTAGAACTCCGAGAGTCTCCTGCTCTTTCAGCATGTGCCCCACTCGTTTTTCAGTGTGTTCCCCCGCCATCATTTAAGATGGCATTTATAGGTGACATGTCCTTCTGTTATTGCTCTTATTTTGTTCCCTCATACAATACGCTAGAGCACGGTACACAGTGGTTAACTGGAAAGACGCCTGAGACTACATCTACATTTACATCTACGTGATTACTCTGCTATTCACAGTAAAGTGCCTGGCAGAGGATTCAATGAACCACCTTCAAGCTGTCTCTCTACCGTTCCACTCTCGAACAGCGCGCGGGAAAAACGAGCACTTAAATTTTTCTGTGCGAGCCCTGATTTCTCTTGTTTTATCGTGATGATCATTTCTCCCTATGTAGGTGGGTGAAAACAGAATGTTTTTGTTGTGGTTGGCAGGAGAGCCAACACCGTGTTACTAGAGGAGGCCGAAAGGCACGAGTTTTAGCTCACGCAGGCTGGCGTGAGGTTTGGAACAGGACAAGGAAATTAGAATTTAGAAAAATTGACGTAGTTGCTGGAATACTTAATTTTAATCCATTAATGATGAACGTCGGTCTTGACGGTACATGATTCACAATATCAATAGTACGGATACTGGCGCCTTGCTAGATCGTAGCAAATAACGGAGCTGAAGGCTATGCTAACTATCGTGTCGGCAAATGAAAGCGTATTTAGTCAGTGAACCATCGCTAGAAAAGTCGGCTGTACAACTGGGGCGAGTGCTAGGAAGTCTCTCTAGACCTGCCGTGTGGCGGCGCTCGGTCTGCAATCACTGATAATGGCGACACGCGGGTCCGACGTATATTAACGGACCGCGGCCGATTTAAAGGCTACCACCTAGCAAGTGTGGTGTCTGGCGGTGACACCACAGTTTTCGCAATCGGAGGAGAAATCTAGTGATTGAAATTTCATGAGAAGATCCCGTCGCTACGATAAACGCCTTTGTTTTAATGATTGCCGCTCCAGTTCACGTATCATGTCTGTGACACTATATCCCCTATTTCACGATATAAAATAAGATGCCCTTCTTTGTACCTTCTCGGTGTCATCCGTCAGTCCCATCTAATGCGGATCCCGTACAACATAGCAATATTCCAGAATAGGGCGGACAAGCGTAGTGTAGGCCTAAGCAGTCTCTTCGGTAAACCTGTTGCACCTTCTAAGTGTTCTTCCTGTAAGTAGGATGTTTAGGTTTTTTTTTTTTTTTTAATTGGTAACGCCGCCGCCACGTAGCGCTCTGTATGAAAATCACTGGCTGTGCCGTGTGCAGTCTGTGGCTGATTGGCATTGTTGTAATACTCGCCATTGTAGTGTTGGGCAGCGGCAGCTGGATGCTAAGAGCGCGTAGCGTTGCGCAGTTGGAGGTGAGCCGCCAGCAGCGGTGGACGTGGGGAGAGAGATGGCGGAGTTTTAAAATTTGTGAGAATTGGTGTCACGAACTGATTTATATATTATGACTATTAAGGTAAATACATTGTCTGTTCTGTATTAAAATCTTTCATTTGCTAACTATGCCTGTCAGTAGTTAGTGCCTTCAGTAGTTTGAATATTTTATTTAGCTGGCAGTAGTGGTGCTCACTGTATTGCAGTAGCTCGAGTAACGAAGATTTTTGTGAGGTAAGTGATTTGTGAAAGGTATAGGTTAATGTTAGTCAGGGCCATTCTTTTGTAGGGATTTTTGATAGTCAGATTGCGTTGCGCCAAAAATTATTGTGTGTCAGTTTAAGCACAGTCGTGTATAAATTGTTCAAAGGGGACGTTTCATATGTCGACCCTTAGCCGAGGATACCTCACTGGAATCTTCTGATTTTTTCTTGTAGTTTGTGTAATTAATGTAGATTTTTTTTATTGCTAGCGCGTAATCATAGAGGGAATTTCCTTTGTAGTTGTAGTCTTTCATTGTTGTACAGTGAAACAGTTGTGGCATGCATGTAGAGTTGCACCAAGTATTTCGCAGCTGCGCTTGCAATTAACTAGATATTATTTTCAGTGCTATGTTAATGTGTTCTCTTATTTTTGCTCTTCAAATTGTGCTTTTTTGTGTTGTCGTGTGAAATATTGTGACAATAATGGCGTGTGAAAAACGTAATACTAGGCTCCAAAGTAAACTGAGAAATGACAGTGAAGACGAAAGCAGTGTGTTAGCGCCACCATGTAATGAATTAACTAATGTTCAAAGTAGTAATTTGGTAATTGTGCATAGGGAAATGGAGCGGGTTCAAATAATGGTGTAGGCAGTGAAACAATTAGTGAACAGGGAAGCATTATCGATCGATTGGTCGGCAACAGCTCGCGTCAGGAATCCGATATGACAGGACACAATCTTGCAAATACTGTACATTCAGGTTTTGCGTCCTCACCGTTTTCTCAAATAAGCCGAGACACATTTTCTGCTTGTCAAACTGTGAATGTTGCCGGTGCAAATGCACTGCCGAAAAGCATAGATGATCAGATTCCAGACACTAATACATTATTATTGCAATTAATGCAACAAATGAAACATAACCAGAGACAAACACAGCAACAGTTAGACACAATGGAACAAAATCTTCAAAACTTAGACACAATGGAACAAAATCTTCAAAAATTAGACACAGTGGAACAAAATCAGAGACAAACACAGCAAAAGTTGGACACAATGGAACAAAATCAGAGACAAACACAGCAAAAGCTTCAAAAGTTAGACACAGTGGAACATATGCTTGAACAAACACGTGAAGATTTAACTACTGAATTACATAAAATCGAATCGAAATGTCAAAAAGTCTGTAATGACGTAAAAACACAAATTTGTGAGCATTTCCAACCTATTTTTTCGTGGCATGAAAATGCATTACAGAATCACGAAGCAGCCATAAAAGAACTGCAAACAATTGTTCATGAAAATCATGAGACCTTGCAAGCTAAAATTGACTCAGTTGCATCCACCGATTCGGTTACGCAACTTGCAAGAACTCAGGAAAACTTAAAGGTCACAGTAGATTCGATTTCAACACAAATGGACACTCTGAAACTTGGTTCAGAAAAACACACTGAGGAAATGTGTTCACTATCGGAGAAAGTAGCCGAACTTTCAGATCAGTTCACTAACTTATCTACGAAGGTAGATGATGATTTGAATGACACAAAACCTGTAGCCTTCACTGACACTGAAGAGTATGAACAAATTAGGAAATTCAAACAGAATCAAAATCAAATCAACACACAGTACAAAAGAAAAATGCGGGAAGTACAAGATCAGTTGGCTCAAGTAATACAAGAATTACATATTTCAGAGGACACTCGCGCCCCAGTATGGGAAGAGGAACATAGCAATACAGAACAACCACAAAATAATAACACAGGGCATTTCGGAAATCATGAAAGTAATTGGCAAGGTGCACCGAATTTTGAGATGGAACCGCCGATACGACGTAACAATGACCGATATGCGACCCGCCGACACGATGATTTTGACTATAAGCTGTTCATTACTACACGTAAATTCAAAACATTTAAGAATTCTGGCAACGACATTCATCCACAAGCGTGGCTCCATCAATTCTCTCATTGTTTTCCTCCCAACTGGTCACTAGAGCACAGATTAGAATTTATGTGCGGCTATTTAGAGAATGCGATCGGTCATTCACGATTGCCACAGCGAAGGAGAATTTTACCATGCCTTCCTCTCAGCATATTGGTCCCAAGCCACACAAGACCGAGTAAAACATAGCATCATAATGATGAAACATTTCGAACAATCTGAATTTTCCAGTCTTGTCAAATATTTTGAAGACATGTTACATAAGAATCAGTATCTTTCAAAGCCATACAGCCCCTCAGAACTCATCCGCATTTGCTTAATCAAATTACCTGAACATTTACGACAGGTTATTTTAGCAGGACGATGCAAAGACGACATTGAAGCTTTTCAGGGACTGTTACAAGAACTGGATATTGACCCTGACAATCGCGGAACGCGAAAACAGGTGCACAACAATTACAGGTCACACCTGTCACAATTCCGCGATGACAGAAATAATACACGACAAGGCTATTCGTACAACGTAAATCGTGACCAAAACGGACACCACCCGTATGACAACCGTTGGCAGAGTAGTAATTATTACAGGGAAAGATCACCTCTCCGAGGTAATGACTATCACAGAGACAATCAGAGAAACAGACAATATGGAAACCAAAATAATTATTATCAAGGGAGACGGTATAACTTAAGACGCAATGGTCCAGCGCGCAGTTACGATTCAGGGAGAAATTCTCCACCACGTGACCGACAAGAAAGAAACTATGGAATCTACCGACATGACGACACACGATATGATCGTAACGACAGACCTGAATTGCAGCAGAACTGGCGGGAATCAAACAGAGCAGGGCCCTCTCGACAAGGTGAATTTGTAGAAGTTAGGTCTCCTAATCCCATTAACGACTCGCGCCAACAAAGACACAATAGGCAATGACTCATACCGCTGGCAGCCACAAAACGTACGCATGAAACTGACGACTCAGCTGCCGTAGCTAGTAATTACGTAAAAATGGAAGACATTAGGGACATCTTACTCCAGGAACAGGACGTAAAACATAACAACATTGCACATCCTGTGATTCACATTACAGTAAATGACGTAAAATTTACGGCAGTACTTGACTCAGGCAGTCCCATTTCAGTAATTAGTGAAACAGCTTTTAGTAAATGCAGAAAATCGAAAGATTGCCCCACACTTCCGTTACGCAAGATTAAATTACAAGGTGCAGTCATTGGAAAAAGTGTAGATGTACGCCAACAAACCAACTTAGAATTCTTTTGTCTAAGCCACAGCTTCTCTATGAATTTTCTTATTGTTCCATTATTGTCGACGGAAATTATACTGGGAGTAGACTTTTTGAATGAAAACAAAGCAATCGTAATGACACTGATAGGCAGGACATTTTTCAGATTTTACAAGCACATTCCACAGTTTTTAATCACAAAACAGGAACAATCAAGGCATTTCAATACCAATTTCGTGTTCGTGAGCATACTAAATTTTGTGTTAGACCATACGTAATTCCAGCACATTATAGGGACCGTGTTAGAACAGAAATACAATCTATGCTTGACGAGGGCATTATTGAGCCTGCAGTAAGCTCATACAACAATCCATTACATATTGTTGAGAAGAAAAATGGGTCGATCAGGCTTGTCTTAGATTCGAGACAAATCAATACTATCATTATTCCTGAAACAGACAGGCCGCAAACGTTGGAAGAACTTCTTCAAAATTTTAATGGTGTGAAAGTGTTGTCTTCCATTGATCTCCGATCCAGCTTTTATCAGATCGAACTTCATCCAGAATGTAGAAAATACACAGCTTTCCTTTGTTTCGGCGTTTGTTATCAGTTTCGGAAACTTCCTTTTGGCTTGAACATTTCTTCGGCAGCATTCATTCGCGGGCTAAATTCCATATTACCTGAGTTCTTAAAACGTCACATCACCTTATATGTGGACGATATTCTGATAGCAGAAGCCTCATGGGAACAACATAATCGCCTCCTCAACAGCGTGTTACATATTTTTGCAGAATCTGGAATTACAGTTAACTTGGAAAAGTCTGAATTCGGTAGGACAAAAGTGAAGTTTTTGGGACATATTATTTCTTCTGAAGGCATCCAGCCGGATCCTGAAAAGTTAGAAGCAATCAGAGCCATTCCAATTCCATCCACAAAAAAACAAGTCCGCAGTTTTCTAGATCTCGTAAATTTTTACCGTCGTTTTCTGAATATGCAAATTCTAGTTACACCAAAACTTTGTTCTCTCACTGGAAAAAATACTATTTGGAACTGGGACGAACAAGCACAGTTGGAATTCAATTCTTTGAAAGAATCGGTACTTAACGCGCCAATACTAGCTCATCCAGATCTCTCACAACATTTTTGCCTTAGCACGGATTCTTCTAAAGTCGGTCTTGGTGCCCATTTATTTCAAGAAGCTACAGAAAATGACATTACTGTTCAGAAAACCATTGGTTTTGCTAGCCGAGTGCTAACAAAATCTGAAAAAAATTATTCCGTTACTGAATTAGAAGCTTTAGCTATCGTTTGGGCATTTAACAAATTCCGTTTCTTTCTTTATGGTAAGCACGTAAAAGTATACAGTGACCATCGTGCATTACAATTTCTTATGTCTTCAAAATTAAATCATGACAGGTTAAAACGTTGGGCATTGTTTCTGCAAGAATTCCACTTCACAATAGTCTACATTCCCGGCAAGGAGAACATTGTTGCGGACGCACTGTCACGCGCACCGGCTTGGCTTGAGAAAAGTAACACTGAAAGCAACCTCGAGAGAAATTTCAGTATTCTTTACATCCAGAAAGTCGCCTTTGAAAACTTCGTCACCACATCTTTAAAGGACATTGCTCATGAACAAGATAAAGATCCGATTTGGAAAGACATCAAAAGTAAATGGCATGAAAAGACACACACACAGATTCGGCATTATTATCTGGTTAGAAACAACATACTGTTCAAACGATGCACTGTTGATGACAAGCTATGGGTACTTTGCATTCCAGACGATTTTGTTAATAAGCTCATTTGGTACATTCATTTCAGCTATGCACATTTTGGTCCACGAAAATGTTATCATATTCTTCGAACGACTTGTTATTTTAACAATATGGAAAAGAGAATTCGAAGAGTCTTTTCTATTTGTAAACTTTGTCAAAAGGCGAAACCATCTACTGTCTCTCATCGTGCTCCATTGTTTCCTATCATTCCTTCTAAATTAAAAGAATTTGCTGCTGTTGATCTCTTGGGACCGCTTGTCAGAACATCTAATGGATTTTCGTACGTTCTAGTCGCTGTTGAACTTACTTCAAAATTTGTTTCTTTCACTCCGTTACGTAAAGCCACTGGACGGTCGGTATCCAACGCCTTTGTTAGAAATTTCTTACGTGAAGTTGGACACGTTAGTAAAGTAATTTCAGATAACGGATCGCAATTCAGATCTGCTGTTTGGTCACGCATGCTTCGTAACCATAAAATCAAATCTGTTTTTATTTCATTGTACTCACCACATTGTAACCCGTCTGAACGGATTATGAAAGAAATCAATAAGCTTTGCAGACTTTATTGTCACAGAAAACATCAGCATTGGGACAGATATTTACACTTATTTCAAAACGTACTGAATGAAATGCCTCATGACTCCACTGCTTTACCACCTGTTCTTGTACTGAAGAATAAAGAACCACCAAACAGAATCAGAGAGCTTGTACCTTTTCCGAATACACGTAAACTTCGACACAAAGACATAATTGATTTGGCTATTAAAAATATAAATTCTGCTGCAGACAAAAGGAAAAAATTACACGGTAAAGCAAATGCAAAGAAATTATATATTGGTCATAAAGTTCTCATTAAAGCTCATCCATTGTCACATAAGAAGAAACACTTGAGTCACAAATTCTTTCTAGTTTACAATGGACCTTACAGAATCCGACGTATACCACATGATAATTGCGTTGAAGTTGAAACTCTGCGTACTAGGAAGAGTAAAGGTTTACACCACATTTCACATGTAAAACCGTTTATTGACGGATAATCTGCTTTTTAACTTTGTATTTGCCATATAACTTTTCACTTCACATTACTAGTATGCTTTGTCAGACTTATAATCTCTTAACATGCAGCAATATTTAAGTTAAATATCCAATCAAGAACCAAGAGAACTTATCTAAACAGAAATTACGAAAGCATTGTTACAGTGAACAGATGACACAGTGTCATTGTGTGTGTGTACATTCTTGCTTGTTAGTGGCACGATTATGTGACGACCATAAGGCTGACATACTTAGAACATTTACCAGTACTACTAATGAGATTTTAATGCAACATTTTGGTTTACTTGCAAATACATTCTGGATTTAAAGTACTTTCTGTGAGATACCAGATGACACAGTGGTTAGTATATGTGACAGCTACACGATTATATCACGACGCTACTAATGAGTGACAATTTACAATGTTGCTTTTGCGGTGTATCTGTTTTATCTGTGCAGTTTTTCTGAACAATTCTGGAAAGTGAAACATGTTTTACTAGTAACTTTTGTGGTATAGCTACAATGAGACAGCCTTTTCTGTAGCACAACAATACGTTACAGTACAGTACTTACTTCATCACGGCAATAAGCGTAGTAACTACGATATCTATACGCAAAGCATTTCACTTTTGTTTATCATGAGGTAAGTACATTGACTTCTGCAGAACTTAGTTTTCGGAGGACGATAACTACGACACTTCCACAGAGATTATCTTACAACAAGACGCACAGTTTAGCGCTACCCTTACACGTATTTGAGTGATTAATTTTGTACTTAAACATTCGTTCTTAAAGATATTTGAAGTACAATGATACAAAGGTTTTCCATGATACATTTCATTCCATTGCTGTAATCTGCAACACCTGAGGATATAATTACATTAATCCTCAGGGGGGTACACGCTTACTTTGTGTACCATGTGTTTAGCAAGCACAAGAAGCTCTAGCTAATATGGTGTTTGCTTCTACAACTTTACACTTCGGTACCATATTTCACTAACACAGAATTACACATCTATCTGATCATTTTACTGAGAGAGACAAATATTTATTTTTACTACATTAGTGACAGATGCTTACGCAATTACACAGTTGGATAACTTCACACTTAGGAAATTGTATTTTGTCTGTACTTTGTGAAATGTTCATATTTTTTCAGAACCATTGTGACACTATGAGAGCTTTGAATGGTGTATTTGGTATGGGATCATGACTTTTAAAGTATGTTTGAGGCAGATGACACTTTTGACATGAGCAGAGAATTTTTTTACGTTTTGAAATTATTGAAGGAAACTACGACGATTTTGAGAGTTGACTGAGGTGTTATGATGTTATTATTACGATGACTATGTGTATTAAGCTGTTGCGGTATGTTCATGATCAATAAGCTGATGCTATATGAGTTATTTGATTATTCTACGTATCTGTTACGATGAAATATTGAAGAAGTGTCGACGAATAAGGTAAGGAATAATGAGTAGTGGTTAGGGACTCTGGTTGGTGAAAAAGGTTGCTGGAAACCAAGAATCGTACTTTAAGAGTTATGAAATGTATGTAAATGCGTGAATGTATTACAATGCCGACGAAAATATTTTGGACACTGTTATATTAATAGGATTTTGTTTCTACAGATGAATAACGCAAATTCTTGACCTCTGAAATTTTTTATATGAGACTGCCACTGTAGCGGAAACTGGTGTCGTAAATATTTCGATAAGACAGTTAAGTGACCACCTGCATGTAATGCGTCGTGGGCACCCAGCTGCGCGACAACCACCTGAGAAAAGAAAGCCATTAGTGTGTGCCTTTCAGAGGCACAGGTAAAAAAAAAAAGGCCATTATCCTCTCTATTGACATTCCTTTGTAGAAAGCACCGCAAATATGACACGCTCATTACTGAGAAAGATACTTACATCTGACACCTGATTATAACAAACGTCTTTCTACGAAAGTTGAGAGAATTCTACTAACTTATAAAATGTCACATGACTATTGAATGATATTTTTATGCTTTGTCCATAGTTGCTTATTTCATTTGATATCTGTTTTCCAGCTGTGTTGCAGCTTTGGTTTCATAAAATTAAATGCATTTGCTAATGTGAACACTTTCTGTCGACAGATCTATTAAATAATTATTTTATGATCCACATTCTGCGAAAAAGGAGCTCTTGGAATGGAAAGAGCAATAAGAAGCGACTAATAACAGTAACTGTATATATAATTTTCTTTTCAAGTACTTGGTAATTTATTTCATTGAATAAGTAGTGGTGCACCATTTTAATTATATAGACATTAAGATGTGAATATACATTTCCCTTATCTGCATTGTTGCCTTTAGTGTAATATTTTTTCTGCTTGAGCTTTGTCATGTTTAGGTATAATTTATAGCATTTGCTGCTATGTGCCAGGCATAGTGCTACTGAATGTCACTTTGTATTACTAGGTTAAGCCAATTTTATTACTGATTTATTTTTCTAGTTTGCTGCGTATTGCCTTATATTAGTTGTAATATTGCTGCCTTTTTTTGCCAATTTCCATTTTTTAACATTGCTGTTTGTGTAAATTGTTTTGTGCTGCTGCATTGCCTCATCCCTTAGTTAAGCACCTGAGCTCAGTAGATTTAAATTAGTTTAAGAGGGGGTAGCCTATATAAGAGAATGATTTGCGATGGATTGGAAGAAATGCATTGAGAAGTTATACAAAAAAAGTACAGAAATCAGGTATAGATAGGACTTTTTGAAATAATGAAGAACGAAGGGAGATCTCCGAGAAGTAAAGAAAGTTGTGTTTGCAAAATACTGCAGTAAAACAAACCCTGTCCTTTCCTTGTGTTATCTCACTATGTGTTTGAGTACCCTTGGTTATTTGTGTTCTTCCTGTCTTTATGTGTTTATCTGATGAGAGTTACGTTGTAGAATTTTTGAAATACTATGTTATTTTCTTTGTAAAGATGTTTAGACATTAATTTATTCTGTTCTATTTTAATGCTCATGTGTGAAGTTGATGTTTCAAAAGTTATTTTTATCTTTTTTGTATGTACTTACGTCATAATTTTTGTAACACTGATGTATTTGTTATTACGATTCTTATGTAAAGCCTGTATTACTGCAAATGTTATCGGTGTTGTTATGTTCTTTAATGATGTATTTTTTACCTTTGTTATTGTATTCTCATGTTATAAAATTGTAATTGACACCAGTTCATCAAATTAAGTAACTTGTAAATTACATTTCACTGCACATGTTTCTGTTGGTCATAGTATATGGACAATATGTGAGAAGTAGGGACTGATAGTGTTTGCACATGTGTTAATAACTCGGTAAGGGACTGGATAACAGCATTGCTGGTTCTAAGGACATTTCAAAAACAATTTTTCTGAGTGCACAAGTGGTGGTTATGGACTTGTAATATTATCCGCAAGACTCTTCAGTGGTGATTGTGCGCCTGCACAGTCAAACAGATGGCTGCTGGCCATCTCTACAAGGACTACAGTGGGTCTACACCTTTGATGACCCACCAATACCATTATTTCTACAAGGACTGCAATGGGTCTGCACCTCTGGTGGCCCACCAATACCGTAATCTCTACGAGGACTACAGTGGGTCTGCTCTGTGATGACCTACCTACCGATAGTCTTCAACGTCGACTGACTCTGTTGTGGCCCATTACCTGTCTGCATGTCAAGAGTCAGCACTGTCTTTCCGTTGGGAGGACAACACTACTTCTTCAAGACTGCATCGAAATCCACTACTTCCGTGTGCATTTTCTTTTATTGCTCAGACTTTGAGAAAAACACTGCAATTTTACTATGATGAACGATCAGGACTGTCTATATGGACTGTGAGAATATTTTAGCTCTTGACCAACATTGTATCGATAAGTGTGTGCATTTCATTTCTTTGTTATTGTAATTATGAAAAAATTTTTCAAATCTGTATTGGCCACTGCCCAAAACAATTTGTAAATTTTTTTGTGGGGAGCATGGGGGCTATGTAAGTAGGATGTTTAGGTTTTTTTTTAATTGGTAACGCCGCCGCCACGTAGCGCTCTGTATGAAAATCACTGGCTGTGCCGTGTGCAGTCTGTGGCTGGTTGGCATTGTTGTAATACTCGCCATTGTAGTGTTGGGCAGCGGCAGCTGGATGCTAACAGCGCGTAGCGTTGCGCAGTTGGAGGTGAGCCGCCAGCAGCGGTGGACGTGGGGAGAGAGATGGCGGAGTTTTAAAATTTGTGAGAATTGGTGTCACGAACTGATTTATATATTATGACTATTAAGGTAAATACATTGTCTGTTCTGTATTAAAATCTTTCATTTGCTAACTATGCCTGTCAGTAGTTAGTGCCTTCAGTAGTTTGAATATTTTATTTAGCTGGCAGTAGTGGTGCTCACTGTATTGCAGTAG
Organism: Schistocerca gregaria; assembly: GCF_023897955.1. Taxonomy (NCBI): domain Eukaryota; kingdom Metazoa; phylum Arthropoda; class Insecta; order Orthoptera; family Acrididae; genus Schistocerca; species Schistocerca gregaria. The sequence goes on from NC_064923.1 coordinate 106,528,595, forward strand.
CTCGAGTAACGAAGATTTTTGTGAGGTAAGTGATTTGTGAAAGGTATAGGTTAATGTTAGTCAGGGCCATTCTTTTGTAGGGATTTTTGATAGTCAGATTGCGTTGCGCCAAAAATTATTGTGTGTCAGTTTAAGCACAGTCGTGTATAAATTGTTCAAAGGGGACGTTTCATTCCAATAAATCGAAGTCTTTGATTTGCTCTGCCCACAATATTAGCTATGTGATCGTTCCAAATTAAATTATTTTGTAATTGTAATCCCTAAGTATTTAGTTGAATTTACAGCCCTCAGATTGTGTGATTTACCGCGTAATCGAAATATAGTTGATTTCTTTTAGTACTCATGTGAATAACTTCACACTTTCCTTTATTCAGCGTCAGTGCCACTTTTCGCACCATACAGATATCTTATCTAAATCATTTTGCTTTTTGATCATCTGATGACTTCACAAGACGGTAAATGACTGTATCATCTTCAAACAATCTAAGACGGCTACTCAGATTGTCTCCTATGTCGTTAATATAGATCAGGAACCATAGAGGGCCTATACACTACAGAAAGGGTTTCCAGAGATTCAGCTGTCAAGGAGCCTGATAACCGTGGTAGCACACCTCCTCTGCCTGCCCCTCAGAGGAACTACGTTTGCCTCCAATCGCAGTTTACGTGCCCAAGGGCTTGTTCCAAAGCAGGTAACAGATTCAAACATTAGAAAGTGGTATTCCCATGTGTGTGAGCTAAGTCTGTAATTTATAGTGTTTATCCTTGCAGTTTTGTAGCAGTGTTTGTAAGTGGGCTTGAAGGGAGTCCTTCGTCAGTCGAAATTCTCAGGCGTTTTTTTTTCTGTTTTCAACTTTTCTGGTTTTGTAAAAAGTCATCCCTTAAGTGGAACGTAAAGTACTTTGTTCGGGGACGTCGCCAGTTTATTTTGTGGTCGCCAGTTGTTCATGAGTTGCAGTATACAATTGGCTTTCTCCTAAAGTTGTAGTCCTGAGCTATCCGAAAAGTCGGCAGGCCGTTGGCTTTTGCCACGATTCTGAGCAGTCGAGCCTCTCAGCAGTAGAGGCTTTATCGCAAGCTCCCCAAAGGTGAGCCCATGGATTGATCCTTGTGGCCATCCTTGTTTGTCTTTTAACCGCCTTCCGTTTCCCTGCACGCCACTCAGCAACCCTGTCCCTACAGTAGTCCCACAGGCGGTTGTACGACAGAGGTTGTGAAATGCAACTGCGATGTCTGTCATTAGGGCTACTATATATCTGAGATCTGAGTCTTCTTCTCTGAGGAGAACTTCTTTTAATACGTCATCAATTGCTTTGTTTTTCCGAAATCGATACTGATGAGGAATGAATCCCATTAGCTCCCGGTCATTGTAATACGACACACAGATGGCGTTCCAGAATGTTAGCAACTATGAACTATGTTCAGTAAGCCGTGGCTTTCTTGAGGATAACAACGTTTGCTATTTTCCACGCTGAGCGTACTTTCCCTAGCCGCAAGGTCTCGTTTAGGATCTCGATTAGAAGTGGGATTATGAGCGCCGCGGTCGTTGCAGGAGTTCTGCGTTGATGCTGTAGAGTCCAGGGGCTTTATCTAGACCTCGCGTGACCTATTCTCGCGTAAAAGGACGAGTGACGCTTTCAGTCCTGTACTCAATTTGTAGTTCTGCTGGTAGGTTGTTGTTCACCTGTAGATTTGCGTTTCGATTGTGAGCATGTAGCATTTTTTGCAGGAAGTATTCTGCAGAACCTTTCCACCTGTGTGCACGTGTTCCATCATCTTGACGCAGAGTTGACAACACCAGTGGTGTTTTGTGTTTTTCCATTAACATTTTGTGGCGTCATCGCCATATTTTTTTTTCAAATTTTATTTGTGTGAAGTTACCCCATTATCGTTACTTTGACTGAAAAATGGCTGTATCTTTTTCTTCCTCTTCTTACGGTGATTCGGCTTCTCTTACCTATGGGTTTTATGCGACCCACAACGCCTCCAAATACCACATGCATGATATTCAAGTTCTCTTTCTCACTGCACACTAACTATGAGTGAATGAATAGAACCTTTCTGTGGGAAATTTAAGATAATTAAGTATTTTTCTGGAATCCGTTTTCGCAAGAGGCTGTAGACTTGCAACTGCTCATGAGAAACATACATTGTGCACTTCACACTCGTTTTTCTTTTTAGTAACTCAAAACCGTAGTCTCCAGCGAAAACTAATCTCAGTACGACATTTAACTACATTGTTTCCTACAAAAAGTTCTTCATTCTTTCCGTAGGACTAATACTAGCGAGCGAAAGAATATATCTCCCATGTGGCCTTTGTAGGCGTAGCGGGTTGCATAAAAGCCAGACGTAGTGGCAAGTAAATCTCCCTTTATCTAGTCTGTCTTTCTCTCTCTCTCTCTCTCTCTCTCTCTCTCTCTCACACACACACACACACACACACACACACACACATACACACAAACACACACACACACACACACTGCCCCCCTCTCTCTATTGTTTTTTGGTCATTCCCAGTACTTTCTAGTTTACCTCATTTCTCACTGACTATGCGATTTTTGAGTGTTTTTTTTTAATAGTTTTTGCTGTCTTTTGCCCTGTTTCTATCAGTTCAGTCAGTGTATGGAGTTTATAGTCCCCGCTTCCTGTCGCGACGTGCACATAATAATCTATGATTTCCCGCAATCTATCTCTGACTGCTTCGTGGAGCAAGAATCTCTCGTTAGATACATCCTCTGATACGTTGCCAGTCTGGGTTTTGTTATGATTATATTACGTCCGTTTGTGTGCATCTTTAGGTCCAATTTCATATTTTTGGGTTTTATCATTCACGACGGGGATATCTATGTTAATTTACCGTCCACTGTTTGCTTGAAAGAATAGTGGTTAACGATACCTGTTAAGAATCGGTAGATTCTGTTCATATAGGGTGCCATTTACTATTGTTCCTCTATTGTCGGTTGTGTTGGAGTACAATAACGTCAATTTTGCGTTAACGTCTGCGCATACTAAAAGGCCTTTGTGTCTTGCATATTGTGCAATGGTGCTAATGCAGTATAGCTGTGGTTCTCTATACGGAGTATTCTGCATAGAAAGAGGCTATGACCCAATTGGTATGTCGTCATGTGAGTGATACTATTACCATTGTCTTCCCATGGTGTTGTCTTACTTTGGTTACTACAATCTTTTTATTCTTTACTATTATGCAACCATTGGCATCTGATCACCGGGTATTGTTATTGTTCCTGAAGGATGGCATATAAGTTAACCTTCTTTGGAGTACGGTTCTTGAACGCAAATACATCGCCACCAGTTTCCACCACAACTCACCTTTGTTTTTTTCACACGCATATTGAACGTTTAGCACCTCCTGCTCAGCCTCTTCTACTGTATTCATTAGTCTTGTTTCGAGTGTGACCTATTCGAAAAATATAATACATTCTACTTCGCGAGTTATCAGATCGTCTATTCAGCCTTTTTCTGTCATATGATCAAAATAACGTGTTGCTTCGAAATTTTGTATTGCGAGAGTGAATGATGTAGTTGGAGTGACTGTTTTTTGCTGTTCGTTTAGTGGTACAAAGCCTGTCTGTTGACGCTTGTTTCCTGCTCGACAGGTAGTTATGACGCTTCTGCTTATTGTTGTTAGGGTCATGGCTGGTCTACACTAATCTGCCGTTGAGCCTTGATACCAACAGTTGTCTCTGATGAAATATAGTCTCTCTACTTGTCGCTCGTGTAATTGTTTCTGTGTTGGATTATCAAGTACACCGCCTTGTGAAGTTTGCAGTATACCTTACACTCTTTTCTTTTGTAATCTAATTTTTTGTCACCTTTTCCCCCCTACCACAGTTCTATATCTACATGTATACTCGGCAAGCCACCGAACGGTGTGTGGCGGAGGGCACTGTCATAACCTCCCATTCCTGTTCCAGTCGCGTATGGTTCGCGGGAAGAACGATTGTCGGAAAGCTTCCGTGCGCTCTCGAATCTCTCTAATTTTATTTTCGTGATCTCCTCTGGAGGTATAAGTAAAGGGAAGGAAAATGGTCGATACCTCATCCAGAAACGCACCATATCGAAACCTGTACAGCAAGCTACTCCGCGATGCAGAGCGCCTTTCTTGCAGAGTCTGCCACTTGAGTTTGCTAAACATCTCCGTAACGCTATGACGCTTACCAAATCACCCTGTGACGAAACGCGCCGCTCATTTTTGGATCTTCTCTATCTCTTCTGTCAACCCAACCGGGTACGGATCCCACACATTGATGAGCAATACTCAAGTACAGGTCGAACAAGCGTCCCGTAAGCCACCTCCTTTGTTGATGGACTACATTTTCTAAGGACTCTCCCAATGAATCTCAACTTGGCACAAGCCTTACCAACAATTACTTTTATATGATCATTCCACTTCAAATCGTTCCCAACGCATACTCCCAGATATTTTATAGAAGGAACTGCTACCAGTGTTTGTTACGCTATCATATAATCATACGATAAAGAATCCACCCCCCCCCCCCCCCCAAGAAACATGGACCTTTCCGCTGGTGGGGAGACTTGCACCCCTAAGTGATACAGATGGCCGTACCGTAAGTGCAACCACAACGGAGGGGTATCCGTTGAGAGGCCAGATAAACGTGTGGTTCCTGAAGAGGGGCAGCAGCCTTTTCAGTGGTTGCAGGGGCAACAGTCTGAATGATTGACTGATCTGGCCTTGTAATACTAACCAAAACGGCCTTGCTGTGCTGGTACTGCGAACGGCTGGAAGCAAGGGGAAACTACAGCCGTAATTTTTCCCGAGGGCATGCAGTTGTACTGTATATTAAATGATGATGGCGTCCTCTTGCGTAAAATATTCCGGAGGTAAAATAGTCCCCCATTCGGATATCCGGGCGGGAGTACTCAGGTCGATATCGTTATCAGGAGAAAGAAAACTGGGGTTCTACGGATCAGAGCGTGGAATGTCAAACCCCTTCATCGAGCAGGTATGTTAGAAAATTTAAAAAGGGACATTGATAGGTTAAAGTTAGATATAGTAGGAATTGGTCAGGCGAATCCAGAGTTATAAATACAAAATCAAATAGGGGTAATGCAGGAGTCGGTTTAATAACGAATAAAAAATAAGAATGCGGGTAAACTACTGCAAACAGCATAGTGAACGCCTTATTGTGGCCAAGATAGACACGAAGCCCACGCCTACTACGGTAGTAAAAGTTTATATGCCAACTAGCTCTGCAGATGACGAAAAAATTAAAGAAATGTATGATCAAATCAAAGAAATTATTCAGATAGTGAAGGGAGACGAAAATTTAATAGCCATGGGTGACTTAATTCGGTAGTAGGAAAATGGAGAGAAAGATGTGAATATGGAATGGGGGTAAGAAATGAAAGAAGAAGCCGCCTGGTAGAATTTTGCACAGAGCACAACTTAATCATACACTCCTGGAAATGGAAAAAAGAACACATTGACACCGGTGTGTCAGACCCTCCATATTTACTCCGGACACTGCGAGAGGGCTGTACAAGCAATGATCAGACGCACGGCACAGCGGACACACCAGGAACCGCGGTGTTGGCCGTCGAAAGGCGCTAGCTGCGCAGCATTTGTGCACCGCCGCCGTCAGTGTCAGCCAGTTTGCCGTGGCATACGGAGCTCCATCGCACTCTTTAACACTGGTAGCATGCCGCGACAGCGTGGACGTGAACCGTATGTGCAGTTGACGGACTTTGAGCGAGGGCGTATAGTGGGCATGCGGGAGGCCGGGTGGACGTACCGCCGAATTGCTCAACACGTGGGGCGTGAGGTCTCCACAGTACATCGATGTTGTCGCCAGTGGTCGGCGGAAGGTGCACGTGCCCGTCGACCTGGGACCGGACCGCAGCGACGCACGGATGCACGCCAAGACCGTAGGATCCTACGCAGTGCCGTAGGGGACCGCACCGCCACTTCCCAGCAAATTAGGGACACTGTTGCTCCTGGGGTATCGGCGAGGACAATTCACAACCGTCTCCATGAAGCTGGGCTACGGTCCCGCACACCGTTAGGCCGTCTTCCGCTCACGCCCCAACATCGTCCAGCCCGCCTCCAGTGGTGTCGCGACAGGCGTGAATGGAGGGACGAATGGAGACGTGTCGTCTTCAGCGATGAGAGACGCTTGTGCCTTGGTGCCAATGATGGTCGTATGCGTGTTTGGTGCCGTGCAGGTGAGCGCCACAATCAGGACTGCATACGACCGAGGCACACAGGGCCAACACCCGGCATCATGGTGTGGGGAGCGATCTCCTACACTGGCCGTACACCTCTGGTGATCGTCGAGGGGACACTGAATAGTGCACGGTACATCCAAACCGTCATCGAACCCATCGTTCTACCATTCCTAGACCGGCCAAGGAACTTGCTGTTCCAACAGGACAATGCACGTCCGCATGTATCCCGTGCCACCCAACGTGCTCTAGAAGGTGTAAGTCAACTACCCTGGCCAGCAAGATCTCCGGATCTGTCCCCCATTGAGCACGTTTGGGACTGGATGAAGCGTCGTCTCACGCGGTCTGCACGTCCAGCACGAACGCTGGTCCAACTGAGGCGCCAGGTGGAAATGGCATGGCAAGCCGTTCCACAGGACTACATCCAGCATCTCTACGATCGTCTCCATGGGAGAATAGCAGCCTGCATTGCTGCGAGAGGTGGATATACACTGTAATAGTGCCGACATTGTGCATGCTCTGTTGCCTGTGTCTATGTGCCTGTGGTTCTGTCAGTGTGATCATGTGATGTATCTGACCCAGGAATGTGTCAATAAAGTTTCCCCTTCCTGGGACAATGAATTCACGGTGTTCTTATTTCAATATCCAGGAGTGTAGTTAACACTTGGTTCAAAAATGATAAACGAAGGTTGTATACATTAAAGAAGCCTGGAGATACTGACAGGTTTCAGATAGATTATATAATGGTAAGACAGAGATTTAGGAACCAGGTTTTAAATTGTAAGACATTTCCAGGGGCAGATGTGGACTCTGACCACAATCTATTGGCTATGAACTGTAGATGAAAACTTAAGAAACTGCAAAAAGGTGGGAATTTTGGGAGATGGGACCTGGATAAACTGACTAAACCAGAGGTTGTACAGCTTTGAGAGATGAAGTAGTGAAGGCAGCAAAGGAACAAGTAGGTAAAAGGACAAGGGCTAATAGAAATCCTTGGTTAACAGAAGCAATATCGAATTTAATAATGAAGGGAGAAAATATAAAAATGCAGAAAATGAAGCAGGCAAAAACAAATACAAATGTCTCAAAAACAAGATTGACAGGAAGTGCAAAATGGCTAAGCAGGTATGGCTAGAGGACAAATGTAAGGATGTAGAGGCTTTTCTCACTAGGGGTAAGATAGATACTGCCTACAGGAAAATTAAAGATCCCCTTGGAGAAAAAAGAACTACTTGTATGAATATCAAGGGCTCAGATGGAAATTCAGTTCTAAGCAAAGAAGGGAAAGCAGAAAGGTGGAAGGAGTATATAGAGGGTCTATACAAGGGCAATGTACTTGACAATATTATGGAAATGGAAGAGGACGTAGATGAAGATGAAATGGGAGATACTGCGTGACGAGTTTGATAGAGCACTCAAAGACCTGAGTCGAAACAAGGACGCGGTTGTCGACAACATTCCGTCAGAACTCCTGACGGCCTTGGGATAGCCAGTCCTGATAAAACTCTACCATCTGGTGAGCAAGATGTATGAGACAGACTTCAAGAAGAATATAATAATTCCAATCCCAAAGAAGGTAGGTGTCGACAGATGCGAAAATTACCGAACTGTCAGTTTAATAAGTCACGGATGCAACATACTAACGAAAATTCTTTACAGGCGAATCGAAAAACTGGTAGAAGCCGACCTCGGGGGAGATCAGTTTGGATTTCGTTCAAATATTGGAACACGTGAGGCAATACTGACCCTACGACTAATCTTAGAAGCTAGATTAAGGAAAGGCAAACCTACGTTTCTAGCATTTGTAGACTTAGAGAAAGCTTTTGACAATGCTGACAGGAATACTCTCTTTCAAATTCTGAAGGTGGCAGGGTACAATACAGGGAGCGAAAGGCTATTTACAATTTGTACAGAAACCAGATGGCAGTTATAAGAGTCGAGGGACATCAAAGGGAAGCAGTGATTGGGAGGGGAACGAGACAGGGTTGTAGCCTCTCCCCAATGTTATTCAATCTGTATATTGAGCAAGCAGTAAAGGAAACAAAAGAAAAATTCGGAGTTGGTATTAAAATCCATGGAGAAGAAATAAAAATTCCAGGAGGAATTGAGGTTCGCCGATGACATTGTAATTCTGTCACAGACAGCAAAGGACGTGTAAGAGCAGCTGAACGGAATGGATCGTGTCTTGAAAGTCGGATATATGTTGAACATCAACAACAGCAAAACGAGGATAATGGAATGTACTCAAATTAAGTCGGGTGATGCTGAAGGAATTAGATTAGGAAATGAGACACTTCCAGTAGTGTAGGAGTTTTGCTATTAGTGAAGCAAAATAAATTAAGATGGCCGAGAGGATATAAAATGTAGACTGGCAATGGCAAGGAAAGCGTTTCTGAAGAAGAGAAATTTGTTAACATCGAGTATTGATTTAAGTATCAGGAAGTCGTTTCTGAAAGTGCTTGTATGGAGTGAAGCCATGTATGGAAGTGAAACGTGGACGATAACTAGTTCGGACAAGAAGAGAATAGAATCTTTCGAAATCTGGTCCTACAGAAGAATGCTGAAGATTAGATGGAGATGGATAGATAATATAACTAATGAGGAGGTATTGAATAGGATTGGGGAGGAGAGAAGTTTGTGGCACAACGTGACTAGAAGAAGGGATCGGTTGGTAGGACATGTTCTGAGGCATCAATAGATCACCAATTTAGTGTTGTAGGGCAGCGTGGAGGGTAAAAATCGTAGAGGGTGACCAAGAGATGAATACACTAAGGATGTAGGTTGCAGTAGGTACTGGGAGATGAAGAAGCTTGCACAGGATAGAGTAGCACCGAGAGCTGCATCAAACCAGTCTCAGGACTGAAGACCACAACAACAACAAAGGATCCTTCTTTCTATGTATTCGCAATACATTAAAATTGTCTACGTTAAGGGTCAGTTGCCACACCAAGTGCCATCTGCTGCAGAGCTTCCTGCACTTCGCTGCAATTTTCTAATGCTGCAACTTCTCTGTATATTATAGCATCATCCGCGAAAAGCCGCATGGAACTTCCGACACTATCTACTAGGACATTTATATGTATATTGTCGAAATCAATGGTCCCATAACACTCCTCTGTGGCACGCCAGAGGTTACTTTAACGTCTGTAGACGTCTCTCCATTCAGAACAACATGCAGTGTTCTGTTTGCTAAAAACTATTCAATCCAGCACACAGCTGGTCTGATATTCCGTAGGCTCTTACTTCGTTTATCAGACGACAGTGCGGAACTGTATCGAACGCCTTCCGGAAGTCAAGGAAAACAGCATCTACCTGGGAGCCTGTATCTAATATTTTCTGGGTCTCATGAAGAAATAAAGCGATTTGGGTCTCACACGATCGCTGTTTCCTGAATCCATGTTGATTCCTACAGAGTAGATTCTGAGTTTCCAGAAATGACATGATACGCGAGCAAAAAACATATTCTAAAATTCTATGACAGCTCGATGTCAGAGATATAGGTCTATAGTTTTGCGCATCTGCTCGACGACCCTTCTTGAAGACTGAGACTACCAGTGCTCTTTTCCAATCATTTGGAACCTTCCGTTCCTCTAGAGACTTGCGGTACACGGCTATTAGAAGGGGGGCACGTTCTTTCGCGTACTCTGTGTAGAATCGAATTGGTATCCCGTCAGGTCCAGAAGACTTTGTTGAGTGATATCAGTTGCTTCTCTATTCCTTGGACACTTATTTCGATGTCAGCCATTTTTTCGTTTGTGCGACGATTTAGAGAAGAAACTGCAGTGCGGTCTTCGTCTGTGAAACAGCATTGGAAAGAGGTGTTTAGTATTTCAGCTTTACGCGTGTCATCCTATGTTTCAATGCCATCATCATCCCAAAGTGTCTGGATATGCTGTTTCGAGCCACTTACTGATTTAACGTAAGACCAGAACTTCCTAGGATTTTCTGTCAAGTCGGTACATAGAATTTTACTTTCGAATTCACTGAATGCTTCACGCAAAGCCCTCCTTACGCTAACTTTGACATCTTTTAGCTTCTGTTTGTCTGAGAGGTTTTGGCTGCGTTTAAACTTGCAGTGAAGCTCTCTTTGCTTTCGCAGCAGTTTCCTAACTTTGTTGTTGAGCCACAGTGGGTTTTTCCCATCCCTCACAGATTTACTCGGCACGTACCTGTCTAAAACGCATTTTACGATGCCTTGAGCTTTTTCCATAAACACTCAACATTGTCAGTGTCGGAACTGAAATTTTCGTATTGATCTGTTACGTAGTCTGAAATCGGCCTTCTATTACTCTTGATAAACAGATAAACCTTCCTCCCTTTTTTTTATAATCCTATTTACTTCCATATTCAGGGATGGTGCAACGGCCTTATGATCACTGATTCCCCGTTCTGCGCTTACAGAACCGAAAAGTTTGGGTCTGTTTGTTATCAGTAGGTCCAGGATGTTATCTCCACGAGTCGGTTCTCGGTTTAATTGCTCGAGGTTGTCCTTCCGAACAATATTTGGTTGCATGTCCCTGGTTCAAAAATAGTTCAAATGGCTCTGAGCAGTATGGGACTTGACTGCTGTGGTCATCACTAACTAACCTAAGGACATCACTCACATCCATGTCTGAGGCAGGATTCGAACCTACGACCATAGCGGTCACGCTGTTCCAGACTGTAGCGCCTAGAACCGCTCGGCCACTCCAGCTGGCTGATGTCCCTGGTCACAGCAGTTTTAATGCCTTAGCATATTCACAAAGTCCTTAACTCTTCCTATCAACAAATTATTGAGGAAGAGGGGTGCACGTCCACATCTGCTGACTAATAATTGCAGCGATTAGGAGTAACAAGAGCAAGCCGATAATGCATTTTGCCCAGGGCAGTATGTTAGGTATTGAAGTGTGGATTCGGGGACGCAAAACGTTTAGTCTGTACGGACAGGCGTATCAACTTAGTGGCACAGTTACGATTGTGCAAGAAATACCAGGTAAATGTAAATGTCGTGTGACTAGGGCCTCCCGTCGGGTAGACCGTTCGCCGTGTGCAATCCTTTCGATTTGACGTCACTTCGGCGACATGCGCCTCTATGGGGATAAAATGATGATAATTAGGACAACACGACACCCAGTCCCTGAACGGAGAAAACGTCCGATCCAGCCGGGAATCGGACCCGAGCCCATAGAATTGACATTCGCTAGCGGGGGTGGACACCACCAAGTAGTAAATTATGTGACGTGTATGCGGGAAGTCTATTAGACGCATAGAAGAAGCATGTCACACTAAAATGGGTATATGTTAGGGTACTGATAACAACAATATTTACTCTCGTACCCCCAGCCCCTGGTAAATTTTCTTTGTTATCGTTCCCCCAGCAATGAAGTTTATGTTTTACCTGCCATTCCACAAAGGTTCCGGTGCCAACATGTAAATGCCACAAAGTAAAACAGCTCGCATATTATCCCTGTCAGACATTGTACAGCTCTGAAAGAGATCTGCCGCGCGGGATTAGCCGAGCGGTCTTGGGCGCTGCAGTCATGGGCTGTGCGGCTGGTCCCGGTGGAGGTTCGAGTCCTGCCTCGGGCATGTGTGTTTGTCGTTAGGATAATTTAGGTTAAGTAGTGTGTAAGCTTAGGGACGGATGACCTTAGCAGTTAAACCCCATAAACTTTTACACACATCTGAACATTTTTGAAAGAAACCTGACACATCCAACTACTGTAAGACAACTGTTTATTTCCCTCTTGCCCACATGGCTGGGGAACAAAATGTAGGGGACAGAAAGGCAAGTTCTGTCAGCCACATAATATTGGTGTCCTTTTGCCACTGCACTGGCGTTGGGGACTTATGTGCTAGGTCGGAACCGTAGCAACACACAACACAAACGACACTGTCATCAGTCGCGAAGTTCGGCATGGACCGCCCACAGCACTTGAAAGCGGACATCAAATATGTAAGCAACGTGCGCCGGCTTCAGCGGGGACATGGTGAGAGAGAGAGCGTCACACCACAGCTGCACCGCTGCACGGCTGTCCAGGCGCTCTGTGTCTGGCCGGCTGGCCTTTTGACGGTGCTCCCCGCGCAGTGCATGAAGCCAGCTTCTGGGGTATCAGCGGGGAATCCCCCGCCACTGTCAAACCGTTCCGCGGATCTCAGCTGTCACCGCTGTGCACTGCTCTGCTGCCCAACTGTGCTCCGGCTGCCGCCTGCACGCACACGCACAGTGCTTTGGAAAAGCAAGGTGCACGCACGCCTAATATCCTCCTACTGGCTATTAAAACTGCAACACGAGGAAGCACAAAGTTACGAAAATTTACTTACTGTGCGTGAATAGCAACTACATTACTAAACTGGTAAAATGGCTACCATTTCCAGGTCGCCGATCTCGTGGCTTAGAGGGGCCACAAAACTTGGATTTTTTTGTGTTTCATACAATTATTGACCTAATTTAAAAATTTAATATGTTGTCGTTATCTATTCATTAACAGCTATACTCTTACGGCAAAGTTTAGCACAATAAGTCTGGTTTTAAAGTCAGAAATTACGCATAATTCTTCGGGCGTGCAACTCACAGCGCGCATATTATTCAGAATGTATTCACCCAATGTCTAACAATGACAACACTTGACGACTTCCGAGAAACTACACACATAATTTCGAACCTTTTCTAAACACTTTCTCGCTTATAGCCCCACAAATTAACGACAGCAAAACAGTCTGTCGCTTGCTAAATGTTTGCCGTTCATTCGCTAAAACTTCAGCGTACGGCACAATGTTGTAATTTATTATTTCTTTACTACTAACTCACTGCTTACCCTTTGTAGGCAACATCCACGTATATCATTGAAGATATCTTCCAAGTTATAACACTGTACGAAACACAGTTTTGCGAGAAAAACGAGCTTTTCTGAAAAATGTAAATAGTTTTCAGCATCATTTGTACAAACGTTTAATAAAAATGAAAAAACCGTTTCTCAATGTGGTTCTTATTTGACTTACCACAAGGTGTTCAAGGAGGAATTGTCAGGAATGTGACTGGAATGATCATTTGAAGTAAAGAATTCTAGCAAACACCGTCTCTGAAATACATAGCTTAACCCATTCGTGAGCCGTGGGAAACATGCTTCCCACAACAATGAACTCGCTCCTAGTCCCGTAGGATTCACAGTTCCCACCTCCGTACAGTGCTACCACCTAGTGAACAGTATGGGGTACTACTTCCAATCAGAAATTCCCGCTGTTTTTGCTGTAACTTCGCGCAGAGGTATTGTAGTGTTCCGCTGTAGAGGAGCCTTTCAGTGCTGTTTGCGTGACATTTTGTAATTTTTTCCTCAAAGCTATAGTATAAGGTAAATACTTTTGATTTACCCAAATTTATGAAGGAAAACGTAAAATTGGAACGAAGAGAATTCCAGTTTGAAACAAAACGAGCCATTTCTGCAGTAAAATGGAGGGATAACCGTCCAGTCACTTTCCTGTCCTCAATTCATGACCCATGAGAAACAGCCACAGTGAAAAGGAGAAACAAGGATGGTACTGATACAGAGATTTCTTGTCCTAAAGTTGTGGCAGAATACAACAAAATAACAAGAAGTTATGTAAAATGGTGGCACAGAATATTTTATTTCCTGGTGGACGTTGCTGCAGTGAACAGTTTTATCCTGTGGAAAATAAGTAAAAGAGAAAGTGGACAGCACGATCAGCTTACATACAGGATCCATCTAGCCAGACAATTGATGGCTGGCTTCTCATCCCAAAAAAGGCGTGGACAAAAACCTGTCTTTCTGGCAAAAAGGGGTGAAGTACCTGAAGATTTTCGTCATGTGGCTGTAGGGGAGCATCAACCCATTTAGGAGAAACCTACTGGACGTGCCGTCATTATAGCACCAAAGCTGCGTTTGTACATATTGTTAAATGCCACTTTGCATAGACCCATGTTTCAGAAAATTTCATGGCAAGTAATTGTGAACAATCATTGTAACAAAAGAAGTAAATTTATCAAATAAATATGACATATAGTGAACAAGTTGTTGTAGTCATTTAACTCCTAGGAAGGGCAGTGGGAAGAATATTCCCCACCTTGTTGTGTGACCTCACTTTCGCAGTTGGAGCAAATTTGATATTCTGTATGATAAATATACCTATCTGCTAACTACTATCTGCTCTCCAGTCATTAAAAAAACTGCTCAATAATTTTTCCCACGAAAGGGTTAAGAGCTATGAGCACTTGCTCATCTTCGCTAATGTGAAACCTATCTCTAAACAAATGATCATAGCATTTTAGAGCCGATGACTCTTTACTAGATTTTTTGTGCTTCAAATTATCTTTCCTGTCATATTCCTGAATACTGAACATTTCTCCCGTAGCACCCTGTACATAACCTATCATCATCGAAGTAAATAAATAAACATGAACGCGGAAACTTCCTGGTAGATTAAAACTGTGTGCCGGACCGAGACTCGAACTCGGGACCTTTGCCTTTCGCGGGTAAGTGCTCTACCATCTGAACTACCCAAGCACGACTCACGTCCCGTCCTCACAGCTTTACTTCTGACAGTACCTCGTCTCCTGCAAGGCTCGCAGGAGAGCTTCTGTAAAATTTGGGAGGTCGGAGACGAGGTACTGGCAGAAGTAAAGCTGTGAGGACGGGACGTGAGTCATGCCTGGGTAGTTGAGATGGTAGAGCACTTGTCCTCGAAAGGCAAAGGTCCCGAGTTCGAGTCTCGGTCAGGCACACGGTTTTAATCTGCCAGGAAGTTTCATATCAGCGCACACTCCGCTGCAGAGTGAAATTCTCATTCTGGAAACATGAACATGGCATTGTACTTCGTATAGAAATATTATACATTGAATGAACAGTAAACAACCGTACCTTATCGCTTCCAATGACATTGTGTTTAGTATTTCCGTACATTTTAGCGTGCAGAGTATTTAATCGTATGTGACGCAGTCTTTGTTATTATTTGCAATCTTTTCCGTTCTCCCTAACATCGATAGCGCGTAATCGCAGTAGCATCTGCTTTTCTTATTGTGATTACCAAAATCTGCCTCACTAGCCTAAAGAAGGAACTGCTGGATTTCTCTGGATTATCGTGGTCACTCTGCGATTTTATGGTGGTTCACCGAAAGTTTAACTGCGTTCTGAACGTATCAGGGGTGAAATACAGTGAGAAAAAGCTATTTACAACTTGTACAGAAACCAGACTGCAGTTATAAGAATCAAGGGTCATGAAAGGAAAGCAAAGGTGAAAGACGGCAGGCGCTGTTGCCTCTTCATAAACTTATTAACGGACTTCAAATCAGCTTTTCCTGCATTTTTCAAAACTGAATTTGCATGCATGCAAATGTCTTTTAGCTACTGCATTACACTGTCATGCAGAGTAGGTAATCGGACGCTATGTACCGGCATGTACATGATTAGGAGTAGGATGCATGCATATTTTAAATCTGTTCGTTTCACGGAGGAGACTAGCCGGAGCTTTTGGGCTGTGAGCAACAGCAAGAGATGGGGTGACATCCGGTCACTGGGAATGCGGACAGAGTCCCGAACGCTGGCTGGTGGCTTTCTTTTGATGGCGGCTTTCTTTTGATGTCTGGTCTCAGGGGCTAGAGGGAAACTTTGATCAATTAATTTAATGATTAAATTATATGAGAGGCGAGAGCCCACACAGGACTATTATAAGATTGCGTAACACACATTATGCAGATTCAGTGTAAACGCACTTAGGAATGATTTGCATAACATCGTGATTCTGCCCCTAACTTGCATATCAGTTAAGGGCCCCACGATAGCAAACACGCGGCAAGTTTTCAGTTGCTGAGAAGGGGGTGAGACAGGGTTGTAGCCCGTCCTCTAAATTATACAATCGGTATATTGGACACAGAGCAAAGGAAAACAAACAAAAATTTGGTGTAGGCAGAAGAAATAAAAACTTTGAGGTTTGCCGACGATATTGTAATTTCATCAGAGACAGCAAAGGACCTGGAAGAGCGGACAAACAGAATGTACAATATCTTGAAAGGAGAATATAAGATCAGAATCAACAAAGTCAAAACATGGATAATGGAATGTAGTAGAATTATATCAGGTGATGCTCAGCGAATTAGATTAGGAAATTGGACGCTTAAAATAGTAGATGAGTTTTGTTCTTTTGGCACCAAAATAACTGTTGACGGCCGAAGTTGAGAGGATATAAAATATAGACTGACAAAGAAAAGAAAAGCGTTTCTGAAGGAGAGAAATTTGTTAACACTGAATGTATACTGAAGTGTCACAAAGCCTTTTCTGAAGGTATTAGTGTGGACTGTAGCCATGTATTAATGTGAAACATGGACGACTGAACTGAAGAGAAAAGAAGCTTTCGAAATACGGTGCTACAGAAGAATGTTGAAAATTAGATGGGTCGATCAGGTAACAAATGAGGAAGTACTGTACAGAATTTGGGAGACAAGAAATTTGTGGCACAACTTGATTAAAAGAACGGATCGCTTGGAAGGACACATTCTGAGCATCAACGGATCACCAATTCAGTACTGGAAGGATGTTTGTGTGTGTGTGGGGGGGGGGGGGGGAGGGGGGGGGGGGTAAAACTCGTAGAGTGAGACCATGAGGTGAGTAGAGCAAGCACTTTTAGAAGTATGTAGTTTGCAGTAGTTATTCGGAGATCAAGAGCCTTGCACATGATAGAGAAGCGCCGAGAGCTGCACGAAACCAGTCTTAGGACTGAAGATCAGAACAACAACAACAACAACAACTGGATATGCGGCAAACGCTCTTAGGGTGTTTAGTTACTCCCAAAAGTATCTCTAGTGTACAGCGTGGACCCAAAGGAAGGCAATAGTTCCAATTAATAAACATTCGGCGATTAAAACATGGGAACAAAGGCCTACGAGCACGGGCCGTCGACTTCTGCAGTTTTACGTACACAGCTGTTTGATTCGTTAAAGAATCGGTTCCCAGGGAGGGAGCTGGGTTACTGGTTGTAGCAAATAAACATTATTAGGTTTTTTGGTGCCTCTGAGTATACAGAGTCCTCAAATTCAGTATTCGCTGCTACTATCTCTCATAGCGATAAACTCCAGCCCCATTGGATATCGGTCCGGGGAGAGCTTGGATGCCATATTCGGGTTTTTCATTGCATACAGCCACAGCTCCACGTCATGCGACGTGGCTGACGAATGGTGGGGCGGCAGCATATAGACTGTTATTTCCCACCCCGTGGTCCGCAGACCACCAATAGTGCACAAGACCTACAGTATGTTCCGCGAAAAACTACAAATTTTAAATTTTTATCCGTTTTAAATTATTAATTCCTGTTACGCGGGAGGTGCAGCGCCACGATCCCGGCGAGTAGTGCTGAACGCAGTTGGCCGGGGAGTGGGTGTTGGGGAGGGTGGGTGGAAGCGGAGCAGGGCAAGTCGAGAGGCCACGTGTTGGGTATATTACACGAACTCAGAGGTTGAGTTGTTTCAAGTTGAAGAAAATACTGAAAGACCTACTGGAGCTCTTTTCGGTCCTGAGACCTAAGACGTGTGTGTGTCTTACCTTCTGGACATTTTCACACACTTGAATAAGTTGAATTTTGCAATTGCAAGTTTCCAGATAGAGGCATCTAGAAGGCGTTAGTGTCTTCATTTCAAATGGTTCAAATGGCTTTGAGCGCTATGCGACTTATCTTCTGAGGTCATCAGTCGCCTAGAACTTAGGATTACTTAAACCTAACTAACCTGCCCGAGGCACGATTCGAACCTGCGACCTTTGCGGTCGCTCGGCTCCAGACTGTAGCGCCTAGAACCGCACGGCCACTACGGCCGGCTGTCTTTATTAGCAAACTGCAATTATTGAGGGGTAAACTGCCGAAAATACACTTCTGGTCCCCCAAAATTCAAACCCTGACGGAAGTATCCAAATCAGATGAAATTTGCATCACACGGTTACCATTTGAGCGCAGGCGCACATCACGGCCGCCAGTGGCGGCACGTGGTGCAAGCGCGGGAAAAGGGGGAGCAGGCGGCCGGGTGGACGTGCTGCAAGTCTTGTTTCGTGCGGTCGTTTAGCGCCAGCAGCTTCAGTGTGCCTCGCAGAAAACGGTGAGCGTCTTTCGACCACGTTTCGAACCGAGGAAGAGATACTTTCCTACAAGGATTGCGGATTATCCTTCAGAGAAATCGGTGATCGTGTCGGACGGAACCAGACAACTGTGATGCGGATTTGTAATCTTTGGATGCAGGAGGGGACGCTGGACCGACGGGACCGATCGCACCCACCTCGTTGCACCACTACCGGTGATGACAGGCCTGTTGTGCCCGTGGCTGTGATGGATCGCTCTGCCACATCATGAACCATATCACAACGAATCCGGTACGTTGCGCAACAAGTAGCGTCCGGGCGTACCATTCGACGTCGTTCTCAGCAGACTAGACTTTGCTCCGTTTACCACCGCCGGTAGTGGTGAGACGAACGGCGGACAGGAACAACCGAATGGAACCACATTGTTTTCACCGACGAATTCCGATTGTACTCGCACCGCCATGATGGTCGGATTACTGTCTGGTGATATCGTGGCGAGAGAATGTTGAACTGTTGCCTCATGCATCGCCATACTTGTCCTGCACCCGGTACCCCGGTCTGGCGTGATATTGGGCTCCACTGCCGCACACCCCTATGGCGCAATGTCGGCACATCTCCGAAAGAACAGATACCATCTTAGTATATATTTAGTTAAGTCTCACCGGTCACTTGACCATCTTCTTCTTCTGTGCGAATGCGAAAACAGTGCCCTAACCCTTACGGGAATCGGCAACACGCCGCGAGTAATGAGTATAATGGGAGGGGGCACTACGAATGTAGTGCGGGGCAATACGTTGAGAATGTGGGTTTCGCGGGAGGCGTGCCAGAGATAAATCCCTGCAGTCGCGCTATCCTCTCAGTCCTCGGTGGCTCAGATCGATAGAGCTTCTGCCATGTAAGCAGGAGATCCCGGGTTCGAGTCCCGGTCGGGGCACACATTTTCATCTGTCCCCATTGACTATGTCAACCCCTGTAAGATGCTGAGGGTGTTAATTTCATTGTAGTCTTGGAGCTTGTTGTCCTCCCAAATCTTCGAGCTTTCCAACGGCGAGTTGCAGTAGGATAATGACTGACCGCACGTGGCACGCAATGCTAAAATCTTCCTCGTCGCCCTTCACAAGCATAGCTGTCTTGGCTTCTCTGTTCTCCCGATCTCTCGCCTTTCGGAAACGTCTGGTCGCTGACTGCCGAAGCTGGTGCGGGATACACCAACCGTCAGGACAGCTTTGGCAATCTGTGGAAACAGCATGGACTGCTGTACCCACAACAATAAATCCAGAACCTCTTTCATTCAATGCGAGGTGTGTAGCAGCAGTTATAACCAGCAATGGCGGCAACACACAATACTGAATCCATCACCTACCTCCCTACACACAGGGCAGCCGGAGTGGTCGAGCGGCTCTAGGCGCTACAGTCTGGAACCGCAGGACCGCTACGGTTCGAATCCTGCGTCAGGCATGGATTTGTGTGATGTCCTTAGGTTAGTTAGGTTTAAGTAGTTCTAAGTTCTAGGTGATGATGACCTCAGAAGTTAATTCCCATTGTGCTCAGAACCATTTGAACCATTTCCCTACACACAGGGCTGTCTTTTCAATCATGTTACCTTTGTGCAATGTGTTATCTCGCAAATCAGTCTGGTTATGATACCTCCCGTCCTTCTTGGTGTTATATTTTGGATGGCCAGCAGTGTAGTTATTCTGCATGCACTGCATTAAAAGCACTCGTTGCTGGTGAAAAGTACGACTCCATTAGGGAAACATACAAGGACACATCAAGAGTTATTTGCAAAGATTCGCTGATAAATTCAATCATTGCTGCCTAGAATATTAATAAAAAATTACAGTTTACCTTTTTAGAATTAATGGTGGAGTTGTTGTAGAATAAATTCAAGAATAATTCCTCATTTAATTCTATCACAGAAACGGATGTCAGTCTCTTGAACAGACTCACATACTACAGTTCCAGCCTTGCGCTATCTTATGGTTTCCTCCAGAACTTATTTATGTGAAAAAGAGTTTCCTGCGTTGCTGGTAATTAGAAACAAGTACAAGAATCGACTGAAAGTAAGTCATGATTGGCTTGAAGCTCTGAAATGTAATACTAGTCCAAGATTATTGAACTCTTACAGAAGATGCAAACTCAAAAATCACATCAATGCAAACGGAAGTGGTCCCTCGTCAAAAAAAATTGGGACCCACTGCTGTAAAAAATCGTTTACCAGAAATTTGGAGAACCTGCTAGCCAGGGAGACAGCACGAGCAACATACGATGTGGCGTTATTTTGCTGCGACATGGCTTCAATGAGATCGAAAAATGAGTGCAATCATCAGCCTTAACATGTTAGAAATATGGCGGCTGCTTTGAAAATTACCTACAAGTTGAGCCACTGTTACTCGTGTTGTACACCCAACGGCACTCGGCACCTTCAAGTCAGTTACTGGGCCCGTACATAGAGCAACGTTCATTCTCATGAGAGCATCCACTTGCGCATGCGTCTATCTGAAACGACATTATGGATCCACTATTGTGTCCAGAGTTGCCGATGGGCGCACGATTGTCGACACAAATCTGGCTGCTCCTTTTCAAGGGAGATGTCAGCAGTGGTCACTGCGCCGACAGCCGTGGTGCTCCGGACACCATCGCACCGTCCATGTGGATACTAGCCTTGCCGCTAAGAAGCCAGTTTCCTAACTCAAGGTACGTCAAGTCGCTGCGTGATCGCATGCGGCCAACGGAAGTGACTGTCCTACCGGGCGCTAGTCGAGTGAGGCCGTAGACATTGTGTACGGCGTTGTGTTGGCTACTATCCACTAGAGAAAGTTTTTACCATTGTGTTGACCTACAAGGAAAACAATCATAACTAAATTGAATGTATTAATTTTACATATATAAACTGGTCTGTTCAAATATATTTAAATTTTATAATTCCCAGTTTAACATTGTGACAAGCATAATAAAATTCAAAAAATAATATAAATGGAATCCAAGTCCATGAACTGCCAGTTCGTCACTAATCTGCACGGCCACAGCACAGCTGCAGCATCATCCCCTGAGACACCCTCATAATCTACTCTCGCACAATACGCTACATGCAGTTTCAAAGAAAAATACCGACCTGGTGCTGTGAGCAATACAGCGCCAGCTTCTTCGTTGTGCCGGAAGCGGTGATGTCGTATCACAGCATGTGCAGTCGAAAGTAGACAGCTGTGTCCCTTGTTTGAGTTGATCGTAGTGCAGCTGACCATCACTTCAGCCCTCGACACATACATCTAGTTATCGTGGAAAAAACGCTACAGAACATGTTTCCGTCCATTTTATTCGCATACCAGCGTGAATTAGAAGAGAAAATGCAGAATTTTAGTGAGATTGGCAGCTTGCATTCGAACAGAAATGGTGTAATTTTAGTGGAATTTCCGGCTCGCATCCGACGAGAAATGACATAGCATCGCTGTGGTACTTACAGTGTGCTGTAGCGCACTAGCGCGTGAATGTCTGCCGCCACTGAGTATAACTGTCACGGACTCTAGACTCCATATATGCATGACAGCTACGCGATTCCAGCCGCTACGAGCAGCAATATCGCAACAAGCTAAACAGCAGTCTCGACTGGCCGTGATCCTGATCATGTCGAATTCCCATTCGTCGTTGTAAATTTTTCTTCTTTGTCCACTGGGCAAAACGTAATCTTCGCACACCGACTAATATCCATTATGTATTTTGGTTTCTCATTTTTAATATTATGAGCCTGCAGACTAGAATGCATGTGTTACTCTGCAACTGGCTTCGCTCGTAATCGATTTGGTGAGGTGTCAGTTGCAAACGGCTGTTCTCTCTCCCAAACCGTTCGTCTGCTCTGACGTACGTGCTGGCCCAGCCCATACACTTCTACCTCTTTTCAAATTATTTCTCAGGTCTGCCATCAGTATTGTTTCCAAGCCCTCGATTTTACGTTGTCCTACATAGTTTCGTATTTCGATCACTATCTACAGATGACGCTTCTCTTGACTGAAGCACTGACGACCTCGATTTCTGAATCAAAAATCCGCCACATACACTTTATATACAGAAGTTTAGACGGAGTCACCGCCACTTACTTTCTGCACTGGCGTTAAATTCCAGTCATTTACATACCGAAGCAAGTAGCACACTTATACCAATTTCACGTTTGTTGCAAGTTCCTATAATGATACTGCAGTTTTAGTAACCGGTAGTGAATGATACGTTTTCTTAGCATTCCCAGTAATTTCTCCTACGAGTCTATCACTACAATCTTGAAAGATTTTATACCACTCTTCAGAAATAAACTATTCTCGATCATTGACAGGTGCTGACGAGGTTGTTTCAAAATTTCTTACTTCTTAGATTTCATTTAATTTGATTGCAATGCAGACCCAAACGGATCGCTATTTCCAAGTATAGTGTCAACAGACATAATGTCTTTCGTCATACAAATACTGACAAAAATTACCTGCACAAACTTACTATGAGACATACAGACAGTGAGCAAAAATGTGGAAACCACACACGTGGCTAACTCGCTATAGGAAAACCGTTGGCATTCAGAATAATTTCCAGTAATCTCTGAATGGATACAACAGTTCCTCTGTGATGTTCGGGGTAAGCTTGTACCATTATTCCTGCAAAATAGTGATTAAGTTGAGTTACCCATGATGGAGGTGGACAGCGAGACCTAGAGCTGACGATCTGAGGGCTATTGCACGGGCACCCCGCGCGTTTCCTCTTAATTTAGATGTACCAGCTTTTCGTTTTAATTGACACATTCCGCAGACGGATATTTGTACGTGAAAGATTTGTCTAGGACAACACCACGGTATTTTGGAATGTAGCAGTTTTGGAGAATCTAATCTCTGAATGGAATGGAATGTCCGATCTAGGCGCGCAGTCCGGAACCGTGCGACTGCTACGGTCGCAGTTTCGAATCCTGCCTCGGGCATGGATGTGTGTGATGTCCTTAGGTTAGTTAGGTTTAAGTAGGGGACTGATGACCACAGCAGTTGAGTCCCATAGTGCTCAGAGCCATTTGAACCTTTTTTTTTAATGTCAGATGTTTGCTTGTTTATTCCGTAGGAGGATTCTGTCGGAGAGAGTTATCGAAGAGAGTTACGCTTGAAGCTTTCATACATCGACTTCAGATCTAATGTTAGTGTTGCTTCAGATTCCCTAAAGCTTCTGAGCGACCAGCGCAATATCGTCAGCATAGAAAGTCTGCCAAAACTATTGAGGAAGATATAGATTAGAAAACATTTGTCACACAAGTGAGCAGCGTGGGTGCATCTTCTAATCGGACGTGAGGGGTCTGGCACAGAAGAGAAAGGAGTAGTAGCAAGCATCATAGTAGTTCGCAAGAGTGGTGTCCTCCCACAGAGGAAAGGCTGAGTACAGGGCTGCTCCTGAGGAAACGCATAATGTAGCTTATTATGTCTCGTTGTGGTACCAGAAGGTACGCTCGGTTGTCCATCCTACTAGGGTTGGCTATGTAAAAGTGGCAAAATCGCTCGCCAGCCACACGGGTCTCAGCGAATGGACCCTAACTGAATCACATCAGTACCTTCATCTGACAAGAGTACCACCCGACTACCGGATTATTGTAATTTTTTAAATATTTATCATACGTGAAGCTCAGAACTGAAATATCACTCGCACAAAGCTGTTCGTTGCAACTCTAAAAATTCTCAAGAAAATCGACTTCCAAGAAAATTTAATTGACCAATGTTAAATCGAATGGTAGGATGGGCCTCGTTGCTAACACGGTAGCATTATAGAATGATAACAGGTTAACCAATGAATCGCTGGTTCGAATGTGATTGTGAAATCAGGTGACAGATTCAGGGCCTGTTGAAGAGGAACAAACAATTGCTCTATTCATAATTTGCACACAAGTTTCATTTTGAAGTATCTAAAGATTCAGTCGGAAGCTCAGAACTGAAATATCACTCGCACAAAGCTGTTCGTTGCAACTCTAGAAATTCTCAAGAAAATCGACTTCCAAAAAAATTTAATTGACCAATGTTAAATCGAATGGTAGCGTGGGGCTCGTTGCTAACACGGTAGCATTGTAGAATGGTAACAGGTTAACCAATGAATCGCTGGTTCGAATGTGATTGTGAAATCAGGTGACAGATTCAGGGCCTGTTGAAGAGGAAAAAACAATTTCTCTATTCATAATTTGCACACAAGTTTCGTTTTGAAGTATCTAAAGATTCAGTCGGAAACTAAAGCACCTGAATAACTACAGAAACGAAAGAAACCATGTATTAATAATTTCCCACGTACAGAGGAACCGAAACCTGGAAGCAGATTTCGCCTGTAGTCATCTTGAGAGGAATCAATACACTGTTCAACATGGCAGTGATCTTTGAAAAGATTCAGGTTCAAACGGAGCGTCTTCTTGGGCTAGAGGCGCGCACGAATACAGAAAGGCAAACGGCCGAGGCTGCGCCAGGACAGGAAACCTTTGGTGCAAAAGAGAAGCGGCCAATTCTGTGGGCCATCAAGCGACAGCTAGCGGCTTGATCACCTAGCAAGCTGCCACAAGAAATACGTTTTTCAGCCGTGGGCACCCTAATGTGAGGTGCCGATGAGCTAACAAAACTCCTGAGCATCGTCGCTCCGGACCATTCCGGAACATCTTCTTGGAAGGTTCAACAACTGCCGTCTCGTCCGTGACTGCGCCTTGTCGATAGGTTCGCTCCGCCATGCTGCGGTCAAGTTCAACTCTCGTGACTTCCTCCACAGTCTAGTACTGATGCTTGGATTCGATTGCTGTGTTTCGCTAGTATGGCAGCCACGACTGTTTCGCGATACTACGGGAGAGCTGCAGCGCCAGCCGTGCGGTAGAGTTCACCGAAAAAGCTACCTCCTTTCTGTTGACCGGTTCCCGTCAGATCACCGCAGTTAAGGGCTGTCGAGCGTGGTCGGCACTTGCATCGGTGACCATCCGGGCCGCCATGCGCTGTTGCCATTTTTCGACGTACACTCAGCCTCGTGATGCCAATTGAGGAGCTATTCGAGCGAATAGTAGCGGCTCCGGTCAAAGAAAAGCATCATAACGACCTGGAGAGTGGTGTGCTGACCACATGTCCCTCCTATCAGCATCGTCTGTGTGGATGACACGGCGGTCCATGGTCCAGATGGGCCACTTGTGGCCTGAAGACGGAGTGCTTTGCCTTTGTAGTCTCATGGTTCAGTACTCTCTCTGCGAACAGTTCCAGAGCTAAACTTGAGTAGTTATAGGTCAATGCTGTCTCTACATGTCGCTCCATTCAAAAATGTTCAAATGTGTGTAAAATGTTATGGAACTTAACTGCTAAGGTCATCAGTCCCTAAGCTTACACACTTAAATTATCCTAAGGACAAACACACACGCCCATACCCGAGGAAGGACTCGAACCTCCGCTGGGACCAGCAGCACAGTCCATGACCGCAGCGCCGTAGACCGCTCCGCTAATCCGGCGCGGCCTGTCGCTCCGTGGATGTGTATGTAATGGAGGTTGCCCTCGGTTGAGAGTACGTTGTTGTGTGGTAACTTCAAAATATATCTCCTTGTGTTAGTTTCCAAATCTTTGATTTTTTGTGGCTTATAACACCTTTCCCCAGTAATCATTTTAATCAGTGCCTCCCTGCAATTCGGGTCGTCGTCAGTGCCTTCCCATGGTCTGAAACCGACAAGAGAAACTCCCCATCGCACCCCCACAGTTTTAATGTTAAGATGGCCCAGTGGATAGCCTGTCAGAAACTGAACACAGACTGAGCATGAAAACAGGAAGAAGGTGTGCTGAAGAGCGAAAAAATGCGAAGCGTCGTAGCTAAGTGGTCAAAGTGTTTGACTGTAAACCAGGTGACCTGTGTACAAAACTCTCTCCTGCCATTAATTGTTAATTTTGATGGTGTTAGGACAGCAACCAGCAACAAATTTACTTTCAGTTCCTTTATTAAAAGGCTACCGTTACCGGTTTCGAATCGTTATGATTCATCCTCAGAAGGCTTACATGCTTTCTTTATGATATGTGGTGTGTTTTTTACAGATTAATTGTCCTAAAATATAAATAATACATAATTATAAACACGCCACACACAGATGGTTGCGTTACCGATTTTCGTTGCATGTGACTTACGTGAAATTTCGGTTTCGAGTTATTGTTTTCATAAAATTCATCGATCAGATGAAAATGCATTCCCACTGCATTCTTGTTGTTGCACACGTAAATTGTTCTCACTGAACACTTAAGATTTTTTACTGAGACGATTTCTACCACGCACCAATAGGCGAGGCTCTACACAAAGGTTAACAGAAATTATAATGTTACTTAAAAACCGTCTTGATTGCAAATATTTTTATCCATATGACCGGTTTCGGTTCATTCAGAACCATCTTCAGATCTGATATTTCAGTTACAGGAGTAACCCGTGCAAATCCAGCAGTTTTCACATGCTACATGTGACGTAGCATGTGAAAACTGCTGGATTTGGACGGGTTACTCCTGTAACTGAAATATCAGATCTGAAGATGGTTCTGAATGAACCGAAACCGGTCATATGGATAAAAATATTTGCTATCAAGACGGTTTTTAAGTAACATTATAATTTCACTGATTGCTGTTGTCCCATAAGACATTATGTCTGTTTTTGCAAAGTTAACAGAAATGAAAACAACAAATAAACAGGTGTTAACTATATCACAGCAAAGAAATTCAAAACGAAACGCAACTTCGAAAACGTTAAAAACAAATGTTCTGACAGAGCACAGAGAGTCAGCGTTACTGCATTCATTTGTTGCAGCTCATGTTGCAAACTATTATGTTTTCATCATTTCCTTGGGAGTGATCCCATTCACATTAAATGTAAATGTCGTGTGAGTAGGGCCTCCCGTCGGGTAGACCGTTCGCCGGGTGCGAGTCTTTCGATTTGACGCCACTTCGGCGACTTGCGCGTCGATGGAGATGAAATGTTGATGAATAGCACAGCAGAACACCCAGTCCCTGAGCGGAGAAAATATCCGACCCAGCAGGGAATCGAACCCGGGCCGGTGGGATTGACATTCAGTCGCGCTGACCACTCAGATACCTTTTTTTCCAGTAGCAGACATGTAAATCACGAAATTCAAAAGAAAAAGAAACAATCTTTATACAAGCAGGGCAACTCACTCCTCAGAAAAAGGTGACCTTATATTTACGTAACATCAAATATTGCAGTATATACTTACATTAAACTGATAAGAAAGCATCAGAACCTCTTATGTACAAGAATATTATGAAAAAAAAATTTAGACCTGGCAAGATGCGAACCCCGATCAGATGACATTTCTCGTCTATGATTCATCAAAGCTACTGACTACACTTTTTTACATCTTTTTTTTCACGACTCTCCACTTTTTATATATATTTTTTAAAGGTTTAGTAGGTCAGGGGGCAGAGTGGGCAGGTGTGGTACTTGGAGGCCTGGCCACGGTGCCCCGTCTCCTGACAGGACAAGGGAGAGGCAGCGGGAAGGAAACATTGTACATTTATGTAAATTTTTTAAATTACTAACAATAATATTTTATTTATTCATTTAATTTTAATCTCCCAAAAGAAAAATCATATATGAAAAAGGAGATAAAGGAATATAAGGACGAAGTGACATCCTCGTCACTTCACTGGGAGTAATCCTATCCCTCGACACAACGTAAACCTGGGACTCCCCACCGCTTCAGGGTGTTAAGCTGCCTAGAAAGTTCGCAAAATGCGTTTTATATTTAGAGTGGCGTCGGATGATTTGGTGTTCTTCTACTAGATAATGCCAATAGTCCATGACCGATATTAAGGTCCGCGAGAGCACATAGTGCGATGCGTGTCCTCCAATCCATCGGATTGCCGATGTTTTTTGTGAGGGGAAAAATACAGCGTCAGGGAAAAATAAAGCGTCCGTCGTGATCGTTGATTCGTCGGTGCGTCGGAGGAGGGCCATGATGCGTTGCGTCAGCCGCCAAACATCCGTTGCCTCACCGCACTGCAGAGAATGTTCGTCGGTGTCCTGCATGCCACATATAAGGCAGAGCGGGGAATCCACCATGCGAATGTCGTACAGTCGTTGGCGGTTGACTGTCTTGCGGTTGATTAGTGTATACCATGACGATCGCGCTGCTGTGGTGAGGAGAGGTGTATGGACAGCTCGCCATATCTGTCGCCAGTCTCGCGTTGGGTATTTAAGTTCGACAACATTGCTGCCATGATGACGCCCCAAGTATCGATACATTTCACGGGTAGTGGGGATTCTGGCAGTAGGTATCTGTAACTGAACATAACTAAAATCAACAACGAATCACGCTACGTGAGAAAAAGAGGGCGAAATTGTGCCTACCGCCACCGGCGGTTCAAAGGACGTGCGAAGAAGCACATCCAGGATGGCCGATGTGATGGCGTTTTGCCGTTGGTTCCAAGTTCGTAGCGTCGCTCGCAGGTATAAAGCTAGAGCCTTTTCCCGCACATCCGTGAGGTTAAGTTCTCCAGAATGGTGCGGGAGAGTTAAAGTCTCGTATTTGATCTAAAACAACATTCCTTGAAACTTCCTGGCAGATTAAAACTGTGTGCCCGACCGAGACTCGAACTCGGGACCTTTGCCTTTCGCGGGCAAGTGCTCTACCAACTGAGCTACCGAAGCACGACTCACGTCCGGTACTCACAGCTTTACTTCTGCCAGTATCCGTCTCCTACCTTCCAAACTTTACAGAAGCTCTTCTGCGAAACTTGCAGAACTAGCACTCCTGAAAGAAAGGATATTGCGGAGACATGGCTTAGCCACAGCCTGGGGGATGTTTCCAGAATGCGATTTTCACTCTGCACTCCTTGGCTGACATAGTATCCAAAGGCCGCCATTAATCTGTCAGCAATACCATTTGGCATTGGCAGTACCTGTGCCAGGTGCGGCAGTCGCGAGGCCAGTTGAACATTAGTGTAGTCCACCCTTTGGAGCATGTCGTGCGTCCGGAGTGAATTGTTGCGTATGTGAAGTCGGACGTGCTGGAGGAGACGTCGATAGCTCGCCGCCGCTGACTGCCGTAGCGATCTGGTGAATAATACACCTAAGCATCTCAAGATGTCCACCGTCGTAAACGGGCTGTGCAGAGCGTCCAGCCCTCGACCGATGTGCATGATCTTTGTTTTATTAATGTTGACCCTGCTTCCCGCAGCTACTCCGTACGTAGTAAGAAGGGTAACCACCTAACTTACTTCGTTCTCCGACCGGACGAGTATCATCAAGTCGTCGGCATATGCACGACATGTGAAGGAGCTCGCACGGAGTCGGACGCCTGTTAGAGTCCGTCGAAGAGTCTACATCAATTGTTCGAGCGCTATTGTAAACAGTATCGTCGACAAGGGACATTCTTGCCTAACTGAGCTGCAAACAGGAATCGGTCCTACCTCCCTGCCATTGACTCTCACCGTCGAAGAAGTGCCGCGAAAGAGGCGCATGAGGACGGTAACAAAAGCCTGTGGTATCGCCATGCGTCGCATGGTTGAGTCAAGGAAATCATGGTTGATCCTGTCAAGGGCACGATCAAAATCCACCGATACAAACGCCGCTCGCATGCGACAAGCTTCCGTCAGGCAAATTACGTCACAGTATTCGCCTGCGATAGAATGTATGTTGCTCCGAACCCCTAGACAAGCCTGGTCTGGTGGTATTGTCTTGGATATTACAGTCTTGAGCCTTGCCGCCAACATTCGGGCAAAGATCTTATAGTCAGTATTGAGTATCGTGAGCGGTCTAAATTGATGGGCGCTGACACTCACTGTCGATTTCGGTATTGGTATAAGCAGTCCCGCCGTCAACTGCAATGGAACGTCAGTGTCAGGGCTCAATAACTCATTATACATCAATACCAATTGGGACATCATTAAATCCGCGATAACATTCGCGATAAAATTCGAGTGTCAACCCATCTGGCCCAGGGGATTTATGCACCGCACCCTTCGTGAGTGCGCCCCGGATGTCATCTTGCGTTAGGGGTTCTAACAGCGCATCTGCATCCGAGCCATCCACCTCCGTTTGCATCTGTCGCAAAATTTCTTCTCCTGTCCGATTGTCCGTCGGCGTCCCAGTGAAAAGGAGGCGATAATACTCCAGAAATTCAGCAGCAATGTCCTGTTGTGACGTCAAGGACCGACCATCGTCATCATGGAGGACTGTGATCAGGGATAGGCGATTACGCGCATGTCCCTTGGACACATGATGCATGCCAATACGTTCTCCATCGACGTTGTCCAAGCACCGAGCACGGATCGAAAGTCCCTCCAGTCGACGTCTCGTGATCGATAAAACGCAGGCCTGAATGCGATGGACTTCCGCTTGACCCTCGGGCGATGGGGCGTTGGAGGACAGGTCGTGGAGCACCATGTAGTAATAATCAAGTGTATCTCGGAGCCATTTCGCTTTTCCCTTGCCATACGTTATGAGAGCTCTGCGTATCGCCGGTTTTGCCCATTGTAGCCGCTGGCGACATTCGAGATCCACCAATAAGGATGAATTAAGTTTCCAGGAACTACGACTCCGCCAGACCCGCTTCAGTGGGAGGGTTAACGTGCATAAAGAAGCAAGGTGATCCGTAAAAGCTGTGGGCCAACGTTCAGCAGCCAATACGTGATCCCGTAAGCTGTCAGAAACATAAATCCGATCCAGCCTGCTCGCCGAGTGGCTAGTAAAATACGTGTAGCCCTCTCGTGTTCAGAGCGTGGCAGGAGCTGAAATGAGGAGTTTGATCCTTCGGTGCGAGCATACAGTTAAAATCTCCCACTACCGAGATGTGGTTATACCTCCCATGGAATAGGGGGGCAATCTCCTCCGAGTAAAATCGTGCACGCGCCTGTCGATTGTCAGATCCGGAGGGTGCATAGATGTTGACGATACGAATGCCGTTCACGGTCATAGCCAGACCCCGAGCCGAAGGAAGGTAATCGAGGTGACACATCGGAATCCCTTCCACGACTAGTATCACTGTGCCACGTCCTCCATCTGGAGTCGACGCTAGATAAGTGTTGTATCCATGCACGTCGGGAAAAGCAGCATTGCAGGTTTCCTGCAATAGCAGAATATCAATGTCTGTGGCGTAAATCACGTCCCGGAGAAGTTGCACCTTTGCAAGCGAACGTGCGGTGTTAATGTTCACTGTGTCCACCATATATACTTGGTCCGTTGTCGTTGTCATGCTCGTGTCATGTCATTAAGAACTCCAAGGGCTTTAGTCCACTATTCGTGCTCAGAGGGGTGCCTGCGAACGCGTGGCCCTCCGTTGTTGTCGTTCCGTGGTGTGCATTCTGTAAGTGAGTTGTCATCATTTGGGGGGGGGGGGGGGCAATTCCTGTTTGTCTTCCACTGATTCCGCCCAGTCGCATTGGTCATCAATCCGAGAAACGTCCTCTGATGTGTTTCGATGTGGCTGCCGGGACATTGGCGTCCCTGACTCCTTCGTCTGCAGCTCTGGGTCAGTCGATGTGACTGAAGAGGGACCGTCTGAAAGGCAGGACATCCGATCACCATCTGACGGAATCCTGTCAGCGTCCTCTAAACACACATGTTCCGTGTCAGACAGTTCTTCGGCTAGGATGAATTTCGTGTCCCCTAGGCTAGAGGGGAACGCGTCACCCGAACTATGGCGACGCTTTTTGCGACGCTTCGGCTATCGCCGTTTGCGTGCCCTGCCCTCTGCTGTCTCACTGTGTTCGTCGATCGTTCGTTGGTCCGTTGCCGGCGCCACTTGACCTCTACTGCCACACCGCGTGCTACATGTGAGTTATCGGAGGGTTCCTCCCTCATCTGACGTGACGTGGGTCTAGAGACATTCTCCGGGTCACCTCTATGCTCCCGTAACTCGGTCTGCTCTTGCAGAAACATGTCCTTGTCACGCTCCGAACTTGGCAACACCTTCCGGCGGGCCACCGACACGTACGTCATCGGCAGTTGCGTGGGAACTTCTCGCCGTGACACTTCACCGTGTGGTAGTCGCGCGACGCGGCGTTGTATGCACTTCGAGCGGATATGTCCTCCACCACATCCAGAACAGGTGCGTGGCTGGCCACCGTAAATCACAATAGCTCGACATCCTCCAATGTATAAATAAGATGGGATATCTTCAGTAAGGACGATCCGCACCTCTCGGACGCCGTTTAGCACAGATAGGTGCTAAAGCTTGCCCAGCGCTCAGGCGTATGACTAAGTACCGTTGCATATAGTCGCGGCAATTCAGTCACCATCGATTCTGGCACCTCAAACGGCAATGCAAAGACCCGAATGACCCTCGCACCCAGTCCTGAAGGAGCTACTGTTACATCGCTGATATGGCCATCGGAGTGTCGAAATTGAAATCCTCTTTGAGCATCGGAGAGAGTTCTTTCACACGCAGCTTCATCGGTCATCTTTACGTACATTGTACTGCTTACAATGGACGGGTGTTTTCCAATTATGTCTGCAACAGGTAAACGAACTTCTTCCCCCAAAAACGTTCTATTTCGAAAGCTTTGGGTCTTGGCACATTCGTTGTCGAACGTGAACTGGATCGTAGTCATTCGAAAATTGTGTGCCATGGCGATCGAGTGAGACAACAACACGCGCGAGTACCGGCAGTGTAAACACGTCCTCGTCCACGCGCGCCCGCGGCCGGGACAACAGGTCCGTGCCGAGTCCATCTCTCTACAAAGCAAGCCTCTACTCGACCTCCATCCGTTGTCCTGTCCATATGTGACAGAAAATTTCTGAAACTCATGACCCAGTCGTCTGTAATAAACTCCTATATCGATCATCTCAAGGTAACATAATCTGTAGTACCTGAACAATCCACAATTATCAACCTTTCATGTTTTTACTCCCACACTGTCCTGCAGCACAAAGTGATCTCCACAACTTCTCCCACTAATCATGCTCGTTTCCCACTCTGTTTAAACTAGATGACGGTCTCCAGAACATTCCCAAGAATCTCTTACTCGGATACTATGGGGATTATCGACATTTAAAGACAACTGCCGCTTCTTACATCAGGTACAAATACTGCCCAAGTACTCATTCCAATTTTATTTGCGTTAGTGTGAAATCTCCTAGATCTACTATAACTGTAGGAACGCATAAGTAAAAATTCTTCGATCGAATGACTTGTTTGTGATTACACAGCATGGTCATACATAACACGATCTACATCTATATCTACGTGGATACTCTGCAAATCACGCTTAAGTGCTTGGCAGAGGGTTCATCGAACCACCTGCACAATTCTCTAGCGTAGTATAGGCAGTCCCTTTAGTAGATTTTTTACATTTGGTAAGTGTTCTGCCAATAAACAGTCTTTGGTTACCCTTCCCCACAACATTATCTACGAGTTCCTTCCAATTTAAGTTGTTCGTAATTGTAATTCCAAGGTATTTAGTTATATTTACAGCCTTTAGATTTGACTGATCTCTCGTGTAACTGAGTTTAACGGATTCCTTTTAGTACGAGGATGACTTCACACTTTACGTTATTTAGGGTCAACTGCCAATTTTTGCACCATAGAGATACCTTTTCTAAATCGTTTTGCAATTTGTTTTGATCTTCTCATGACTGTATTGGTCGATAAAGACAGCGTCATCTGCAAACAACCTAATACGATGCTCAGATTGTCTCCCAATCGTTTATATAGTTAAGGACCAGCCAAGGGCCTATAATAACACGTTGGTGAACGGCAGAAATCACATCTGTTTTACTCGATGACTTTCGGTCAGTTACTGCGAACTGTGACCTCCCTGATAGAAAATCACGAATCCACTCACATAATTGAGATGTTATTCCAGAAGCACGCAATTTCACTACAAGCCGCTTGTGTGGTACAATGTCAAAAGCCTTCTGGAAATGCGGATTCAGTTTGAAATCTCTTATCAATAGCACTCAACACTACTTTTGTGTAAAGAGCTAGTTGTGTTTCACAAAAACGATGTTTTCTAAATCCTTGTTGACTATGTATCAATAGACCGTTCTCTTCAAGGTAATTCATAATGTTCGAAAACAGTATATGTTCCAAAATGCTGCTGAATATCGACGTTAACGATATGGGCCTGTAATTTAGTAGATTACTCCTACTTCCTGTCTTGAATACTGGTGTGACCTATTCAACTTTACAGGCTTTGGGTGCGGATTTTTCGTCGAGGGAAAGCATGTACATGTTTGTTAAGTATAGAGCTTTTGCATCAGCTTACTGTGAAAGAAACCTAATTCGAATACAGTCTGGACAATAAGATTTGCTTTTATTAAGGGATTTAAATTGTTCCATTATTCCAAGGATATTTACTTCTACGTTGCTTACTGCTCTTCGTTCGAATTCTGGAATATTTACTTCGTCTTCTTTTGTGAAGGGATTTCGGAAGGCTGTAACTTTGCTTTGCAGCACTGTTTTCGATAGTATCTCCATTACTATCGCGCAGAGAAGGCATTGATTGTGTCTTGCCGCTGGCATACTTCACATTCGACCAGAATCTCTTTGGATTTTCTTCCCGGTTTCGAGACTAAGTTTCGTTGTGGAAAGTATTATAACCATCTGCATTAAAGTCCGCACAAAATTTCGAGCTTCTATTAACGATCGCCAATATTGGGGATTTTGGATCAGTTTAAATTTGGTATGTTTGTTTCGTTGCTTCTGCAACAGTGTTTTGACCCCTTTTGTGTACCAAGGGGAATCAACTCCGTCGTTTGTTAATTTATATGGTATAAATCTCTCAATTGCTGCAGATACTATTTCTTTGAATTCAAGCCACAACTGGTCTACATTTACACATCAAAAAAAGCTTTACCTAATCTCTGTTCCGAGAGTTCCGGAATCTCTACAGAAAATTGGAATATAGATCAACAAGCAAACCATACATTGCATGTAGTACCACCATACAGCGAGACCTTCAGAGGTGCTGGTCCAGATTGCAGTTAACACCGGTACCTCTAATACGAGGGTTACTCCAAGAGAAATACATACTATTTTTGTAAAAATACAGTTTTCATTCTGTATCTGTGAAAGTTTTACAGTGTGTAGAGACATCCTTCCCGCTTGTTGTCAAACTTCAACCAGTCCCCGTGAGTGGCGCCGTCACAGCAGGTCTTCAAGATGGCTGCCACATGCAACATGCTGTCATAGAATTCCTGTGCAGTGAAAACGAGACAGTGGGAAACATAAACAAGAGATTGAAAAAGGTGTATGGAGATACTGCTGTCGATCGCAGTACAGTTAGTCGGTGGCCAAGCAGATTACGTTATAAAAGCGGGCACGGCAATATTGAGGATTGTCCTCGCAGAGGCAGGCCTCGTTCTGCACACACTCCAGACAATGGGCAGAGAGTTAACGAATGGGTGACTGCTTACAGACACATCACAGTGAACGAATTGTCACGCTACGTTGGTATAGGCGAAGGAAGTGTTTGCAGAATACTGAAAATGTTGGCGTTCAAAAGTTTTGTGCCAGGTGGGTTCGCAGGGTGTTGACAGTGGCTCACAAAGAAACAAGAAAAATGGTGTGCAGCGAATTTTGGAACAGTACGAGAACGGTGCAGATGAATTTCTTGGAAGAATTGTGACAGGTGATGAAACATGGCTCCATCATTTTTCATCAGAGACGAAGACCCAATCAATAGAGTGGCAATATGCAAATTCACGCAAGGAAAACAAAATCAAAACCACACATTCTGCTGGCAAAGTTATGGCTACGGTGTTTTTCTATTCCGAAGGATTCTTGCTTGCGGACATCATGCCAAGTGGAACCACCATAAATTCTTATGCATATGAGACGACACTGAAGATACTTAAACTCGACTTAGCCTTGTTCGACCACGTCGGCAAAAGCAGGATGTTGCACCGACAATACACGAACACATGTTAGTCAAAAAACTATGGAAGCGATCACAAAACTCTGATGGGCAACACTGAAACACCCACCTTACAGTCCTGACCTTGCTCCATGTGACTATCATCTCTCTAAGAAACTGAAAGACTCTCTTCGTGGAACAAGGTTTGAAGATGATGACTCCCTTGTGCATGCTCTCAAACGGTGACTCCAACAGCTTGGTCCAGAATTTTACTGTGCGGGTATACAGGCGGTGGTTCCGAGATGGCGTAAGGCAGTTGAGAGGGATAGAAATTATGTGGGAAATGGAAATATTGTTCCTAAAGGACGTATCTACAGACCGTAGACCTTTCAAACATGTAGAATAAAAGATGGATTAAAAAAAACTAGTGTGCATTTCTTTGGAGTGACCCTCGTACCCAGCAGCATGTTCTCTTGCATTGATGCATACCTGTACTCGTCGTGGATAGTATCCATAGGTTCATCAGGTCACTGTTGATCCAGATTGTCCCACTCACAATGGCGATTAGTAGTAGATCCCTCAGAGTGGTTGGTGGATCACTTCGTCCATAAACAGTCCTTTTCAATCTATCCCAGGCATGATCATCAGGGTTCATGTCTGGGGAACATGCTGGCCACTCTAGTCGAGTGATATCGTTATCCTGAAGGAAGTCATTCATAAGATTGTTGTCGATGAAGACGATCCTCGCCAATATGCTGCCGAGGAGGCATTCACGTATTGTACAGCCGTTACGGCGCCGTCCTTGACCACCAGCGGCGTACGTCCGCCTCACATAATGCCACCCCAAAACAGTAGGGAACCTCCACCGTGCTACACTCGCTGGACAGTGTGTTTAAGGCGTTCAGCCTGACCGGGTTGCCCCCAAACACGACTCCGACGACTGTCTGGTTGAAGGCATATGCGACTCGTCGAAGAAGACCACGTGATGCTTATCCCGAGCGGTCCATTCGGCATGTTGTTAGGCCCATCTGGAGCGCGCTGTATGGTGTCGGGGTTGCAAAGATGGACCTCGCCATGGACGTCGGGAGTGAATTTGCCCATCATGCAGCCTATTGCACACAGTTTGAGTCGTAACACGACCTCCTGTGGCTGCACGAAAAGCATTATTCAAAATGGTGGCGTTGTTGTGAGGCTTCCTCCAAGGTTTCGGTCATCCACTGCAGTAGCAGCACTTGGGCGGCCTGAGCGAGGCATGTCGTCGACCCTCTCCCTCTGTATCTCGTCCATATCCTAACAACATCGCTTTTGTTCACTCCGAGAGGCCTGTATGTCGAGAGCTCTTTCTGTCACAAAGTAACAATGAGGACCGGATCGAACCGCGGTGTTGACCGTCTGGGCATAGCTGAACTACAAACAAAACGAGCCATGTACCTCCTTCCTAAAGAATGACTGCAACTGATCGGCTGTCGGACCCCCTCCGTCTCATAGGCGGTGCTCATGCTTGGTTGTTTATATCTTTTGGCGGGTTTAGTCACATCTCTGAACAGTCAAAGGGACTGTGTCTGTGATACAATATCCACAGTCACCATCTATCTTCAGGAGTTCTGGGAACAGGGGACATGCCAAGCTTTTTTGATGTGTGTGTATTGTTAATCTGGAAGGAGTGCAGATTGTCTCTCAAGAAGGCGCCAAGTGAAACTTTATCTGCTTTTTTGAATAGGCATATTTTTCGTTTGGTATTGGAGGATTTGGGGGTTACAATACTCAGTCTCGCAACGACAACCATGTGTTCACTAATTCCTGTATCCGTTTCGATGCTCGTTATTAACTGAAGACTATTTGTTGGTAAGAGGCCAAGTGTGTTTTCACGACCGTTTAGTATGTGCTTGGGCTCATGAACTAACTGCTCGAAATAATTTCCAGAGAATGCGCTTAGCACAATTTCAGATGATGTTTTAGGCGTACCTCCAGAGCTAAACATGCATTAAATTAAAGTCACCACTACCTATAGTCGTATGAGTCGAGTATTTGGTTGAAATCAAAGTCAAGTTTTCTTTGAACCTTCCAGCAATTGTATCATCTGAATTGAGAAGTCAGTTAAAGGATCCAACTATTATTTTATTCCGATTGCCGATAATGACCTTTGCCCATACTAACTCATAGGAATTATCTACCTCAATTTTGCGACAACATAAACTACTTCTAAAAGCAACAAACAGGCCACTGCCAACCGTGTTTAGCCTGTCCTTTCGGAACACCGTTAAGTTAATTGCAGTAATTTCGGCAGAGCTTATCTCCGGCTATAGCGAGCTTTCAGTGCCTATAACGATTTGAGCATCAGTGATTTCTATTACCGCTTGGAGCTTTGGTACTTTCCCAACACAGCTACAACAATTTACAACTGTTACACTGATGTTTCCAGTATCAACGTTCTTCCTGTGTTCGGCCTGCATCCTTTGTGATTGAAGCCCTTTTTGTGTTTCCCCGATTCCCTCTAACCTAAAAAACGATAATGAGTTCTTGAGGCAAAATGAAACTACGCCACACCAAGCAAAAATAAAAAAAAATCTCCTCTCTACAATAGCAATACAAATAAATAAATATATTTTCCACGGATATAGTTATCTTCAGAAGTGAATAAAGAGACTGTATACGAGATGGAATAATAATACCTCTATAGAAATGGCTAACATCTCTTATGTCTTTGATACATAGTACTGTGGCCTACTATCTCAGCTCCTAAACCAGTCCTTAACCGTCAGTAAAAAGTATTTTAGTCAGTTACATGACGGCTTTTTATTTTTCCAGTACGTATTACATCACTTCTGCTTCCACCGGACTCTCTAGAAGCGGCATACGTCGCCGGATAACGACTGCGAAACAAGTCAGCTCTGACGGCAAAGGAACGGAAATGACGGGTCTTATTTACATATTTTACGACGGGGTCGTTAGACTGCTAACCAACATCTTCATTAATAATTCAGCAAGTACACGCAAGAGTCGCCTCATGCACACGCAACCGGGAACCTTAACGACTAACGACCTTCCGACTTGCGGTAAACAACTTTCTGCGTCAAGGTTACGAATGATAACTTCAATCTCAGATGTGTAATCATCTTTGTACGTTTGACGGAATGCTTAGTTTGCAGTTGATTAAGTATTTTATGTTCCTTATAAATGGAGAACGTAACATGGTCAAGTACTAAAATCGTGTTAGTTCTTCGACTTCATAGTGAAGAGTAGGCAGATCTTAGTAACTTCCACCTGAAGCCGCTCGAAGTTGTATTATAAAATTATCTTATTAAATGTCAGAGCTGTAAGAGCATACACTACACATCATCAACAGAGAATTACAGCAGTCAGCAGAAGAGCAAGTTGCAGGTGTAGTCATTGCCCTGCTGACCACTCGCTGTTTAGCAAAGCAGCAGAAGCCTGAAACTTTGCAGATGCGATTGCTGCCCTCCTTTTGGACGTAGAACGCGTCTTCGGCAAGGTATGGCACGCAGGGCCTCTTGATAAAATGTTACAGCATGTAACCCTACGCGTGATTAAGCGAGCTAATCGGCTGACCAGTATTGGTACGAGGTGAGATGAAACTGTATGGCTGAATGCTAGCTGGCCCTAGCGCTAAGGGTACACCGCGGCAGCTCCGGCTAAACTGCCGCTCCAGCTGTGCTAGGTGCCAGGGCGTCAACAAAGGACCGAATGTGGGGAGAATCTCGTTATGGGGAATTTGGAAGATGCGTCGGTCGCTTAAGAAGGCCAACTATGCTCCCAGAAATTGCGAGCTTTGAGACAAACTGAAAGATGCCTTATTACACGTCTTTGGCAGTCTAGAATAATTCACAATCAAATGCACTGAACAGCCAAAGAAACAGATACACCTGCCTAACGTAGTGTAGCGCCCACACGAGCCCGTAGAACTGCTGCAACACGGCGTGGCGTGCACTCGATTAACGTGTGAAGTAGTACTGGAGGGAATTAACACGATGGATCCTGCAGGGCTCTCCATAAATCCGTAAGAGTCCGACTGGGTGGAGAACTCTTCTGAACAGCACGTTGTAAGGCGTCCCAGATGTGTTCATATCAGCAACAGTGTTTAAACTCAGAAGAGTGTCCATGTAGCTACTATGTACCAATTCTGGAAGTGTCGGGTGTCGCATTATCCTGCTGGAATTGCACAAGTCAGTCGGAATGCACAATGGACATGTATGGATGCAGGTGATCAGAGAGGATGTTTACGTACGTGTCAGCTGTCAGAGTTGTGTCTAGATGTATCAGGGGTTCCACATCACTCCAACTGCACAGACTCCACACCAGCTTGAACAGTCCACTGCTGACATGCAGGATCCGTGGATTCATGAGGTTTTCTCCACACCAGTACACGTCCACGCTCTCGATACAATCTTAAACGAGACTCATCCGATCAAGCAACATGTTTAAGGTCATCAACAGTCCAATGTCGGTGTTTGCGGGAACAGGCGAGGCGTAAACCTTTGTATCGTGTAGTCAATAAGGGTACACGAGTGGGCCTTCAGCTCCGAAAGCCCATATTGAAGATGTTTTGTTGAATGGTTCGCACGTTGACACTTGTTGATGGCCCAGCACTGAAATCTGCAGAAGCGGAAGGTTTGCACTTCTGTCACGTTGAACGATTCTCTTCAGTCGTCGTTGGTCCCGTTCTTGCAGGACCTTTTTCCTGCCGCAGAGACGTCGGAGATTTGATGTTTCACCGGATTCCTGATATTCGCGGTACACGCGTGAAATGATCGTACGAGAAAATCCCCACCTCATAGCTTCCTCGGAGATGCTGTGTCGCATCTCTCGTGCGCCGACTACAACAGCACGTTCAAACTCACTTAAATCTTGATAACCTGCCGTTATAGCAGCAGTATCGGATCTAACAACTGCGCCAGACACTTGTTATCTTGTATAGGCGTTGCCGACAGTATGTGCCGTGTCCTGCCAGTTTACGTGTCTGTGTTTGAATACGCATGCCTATATGAGCTTCTTTGGCGCTTCAGGGTACTATGAAAGCTGAATACAACGGTGAACACTGAAAAATGAGGCGCATCGAGAAACGTAACAATGATTTCAGTTTCTTTAGAACTACAAAAGTTAACGTTTCACATTGAATAAACATTCACACAGTGAAGCTCTGAAGTAAAAACTTTTAAACGCTCCATGAGATTACAACAGACAATCTCTCAGAGGATAGTCTTGCACTGTAGTTATCATCCATGTTTTTTCTTTGATTAAGGTATCATAATAAAGTGTTTTTACTAACTCCGATTTAGTGATACTGTCATCGGTAATATTACCATTGATATTGCGCGGCGATGGTATTGATTGTGTCTTGCCACTGGTGTACTTTATTTAAGACCAGACTGTCTTTGGATATTCTTCCAGATTTCGAGAAAGAATTTCGTTGTGGAAGCTATTAAAAGCATTTCGAACTGAAGTCCGTCCTCAGTTTCGAGCTTCAGTAAAACATCGCCATTCTCGGAGTTTTCACGTTCTTTCGAATCTGGAATGTTATTTCGTTGATTCTGTAACAATCTTCTGACCTGTTTTGTGTACCATGAGGGAATTTTTATCACCTTTTTCAAATAGATGTATTTTGCGTTTATTTTTTTATGGATTTGAATGTTAGGATGTTCAGTCTCGCTACAACGATCTTGTGGTCGCAAACGCCGGTGTCCCTTATCATGCTCCGTATTTGCTCAGGATTCTTTGTTGTTGACTAGTAAAGTATATTTCGTCGACCATTCGTTCTTGCAGTGGGCTCCTGGACTAACTGTGCACAATAATTTTTGGACAAAGCATTTAGTAAGACGATGTTTTGTGCCTACCACTGAATTTAACATTTCTTCCCGTCAACATATTGAGGGTACACTGAAGTCGTCACGAACTATTACTGCATGAATTACTAAATAACATGTGATTTACGCCCAGTAATTATTTATTTATGGAAATGTTGCAATCAGAAGTTATTGCAGGCGTGGCTGACATAATTTAATGAGTATTACGATAGTTTCTGTTCTCACAGTAAAAGAAATAAGAGAAGGCGACAGCGTAAGGAAATCATGGAACGTGTGCCGCAGTAGGATAATACTCACATTAATAAACAGTTAATGGCTGGTCGTTTGGTTGTTTGATTTGGGGGAGGGGACCATACAGCGAGGTCATTGGTCCCATCGGATTAGGGAAGGATGGAGAAGGAAGTCGGTCCAACCCTTTCAAATGAACCATCCCAGAATTTGGCTGAAGCGATTTAGGGGAATCACGAGGAACCTAAATCAGGATGGCTGGACGCGGGTTTGAAACGTCGTCCTCCCGAATGAGAGTCCAGTGCGCTAAGAACCGCGCCATCTCGCTCCGTAACAATCTTGCATAATAACAGAAAGCTATTGCTGTAAGATATTTTTGTATGAAATCCCATAACGAGACGTAGCAACAACTTTCGCTACACAACGCACATATTCAGAATGAAATGTGCCTGCTCACTTTGACGCACCATCTATTCCGTGCACTCATACACTTGGCATGTATCATCTCCAAAGCTATGGCTCATAGTCGATACTATCGTTTCTTGTATTAGGCTTTTTAGCGATGTGTAGAGTACCTTGGTAGTTTCTTCTGATAAAGAAATACGTTTTGATGTTTTGATTATCAAAA
Organism: Schistocerca gregaria; assembly: GCF_023897955.1. Classification (NCBI taxonomy): domain Eukaryota; kingdom Metazoa; phylum Arthropoda; class Insecta; order Orthoptera; family Acrididae; genus Schistocerca; species Schistocerca gregaria. The sequence goes on from NC_064923.1 coordinate 106,571,337, forward strand.
CGATGTGTCGGTGGGTCTGATGCTCACACAATAATAAACGATCTTTCCATAGCCTCTGTTCAGCTGTCAGGCTGTTAAATTCTGTTTTCGATTTCTTCCTGAATCTTAGTGTAATGTACTTAAAAATTTCACATAAAATGACGTGCAACACCATCAGTATAAACGTAATCTTCACCCTAACAGCGACTGTACACCATCTTCACCACATTCATGAACAGAAGTTTATAATAATATACAGTAGAGTCTCGATTATCCGATCTTCGGTTATCCGACCTTCAGTGTTATCCGACCCTTTCCCCGCGCCGGCCGTGTGCCAGCCGACGACAGCTCGGTGACTAACGTGTTGTTTGTTGATAGTTCATTGTCGCCGTCTGCTACGTCCCACTCCTCAGTGCTAACTTAGATCTGTAGTGTAGTGGACATGTTGCACTTTGTTTGTTGTAAAAATTTGTGATGATGGCTTCCAAGCGGAAAAAGGTGGTCGTTTCAATGGAAGAAAGCCTTAAAGCTTTAAAAAGAATAGACAATGGTGAAACTTTATCAAAAGTGGCGCAAGATTATAACGTCGGGAAAACAACTGTTGGAGACTGGAAAAGGAATCGCAATGAAATTGAGAAGTGGTGTTCTCAGCGAGTAACCTCGGCTGTTTTGGAAGATCTGAAAACAATGAAAAAAATGTGATTATGAAAAAAGTAAGTGAAGCTTTGTTCCTATGGTTTACTCAGAGATAAAGGTGTACCCATGTCGGTACCTATTTTGCAGGAAAAAGCCTTAAAGTTTCGTAACGAACTAAACGAAGGTGATCCTGATTTCACAGCTACTGTAGGCTGGCTCGATAGATGGAAGAAAAGATACGGAATTCGGCAACTTAATGTCTGTGGCGAAAAGCTTTCAGCAAATGTTGAAGCTGTTCAATTGTTTAGAAATAAACTTCAGAAGATATTGGACAAGGAAAACTTAACAGGCGATCAAATTTTTAACTGCGACAAGACTGATCTCAATTATAAAATGTTACCGGAAAAAACAATAGTGTCAAAGGCGCCAGGTTTCAAACGTAGCAAAGAAAGAGTGACAATTTTTGCATGCAGTAACCCCGCAACAAATTTGAAAGTGAAACTGTGTATGATAGGTAATCCAAAAAAAAAACGAGAACATTTAAAAATGTATCTAAAAATGCTTTACCGGTGAAATGTTACAATCAAAAAAATGCTTGGATGAGCTCAGACATTTTTATAGAATAGTTTTTTAACGAGTTGGTGCCACAAACTGAAACGGTTTTGAAAGCCAACAACTTGCCCGCAAAGACTGTTGCTTCTAGACAATGCCACTTGTCATCCTAATGAAGATGAACTTCAGGATCAAGATATAAAGGCCATGTTTTTGCCTCCAAATGTCACATCCTTATGTCAGCCTATGGACCAAGGGACCTTAGAGACACTGAAGAGAAACTACCGCAGAAATTTGATTTCCTCCTTAATTCATGTTATGGACAAGGGGGAAGACATGCTAGAGCAGTTGCGCCGTATTAATTTGAAAGACGTAGTTTATGACGTGGCCCAATCTTGAGAGACTGTTGGAGCAAATACAATTGCAATATCCTGGAAAACGTTGCTACAGAAAAATCAAGAAAATTGTCCACATGATGGAAATATACAGCAGCAGACCGAACCAGAAAATACTACCCTGCTTTCATTGTTACAAAACGTTCCGGGATGTGCTGACACCACAGAAGATGACATAAATGAATGGTTTGTCCAAGATGATGAATTTGAAGTGCCACATGAAGAAATAGTCAACATGGTAAACGAAAAAGAAGAGGACGAAGAAGCGGATGTAGTGGAGGAAAGTGCGCCCAAGATTTCTCACAACGAAGGACACAACTTCTTAGAAACTGCTTTAAAATATGTGGAGCAACTGGAGGAAACATCGTCTACCGAGGTTTTACTTCTTAAGAGACTACGTGATTTAGCGGCAAAAAACGGCAAACAGCAGGCAAACAAAATACAATTACTAACTTCTTCAAACAGTAAATAACTAATCAGTCTAGTTTGATCTGTATTGTCTCTCTCTGGCTGTTCTTTTTTTCCTCAGAGCCATAGTTGCAACTGAGGATTGGAATTTACAGTGGACACCGTCAAACTGTCGAAATGATAAGAAGACGATTACCATTCTTACACGTAATTATACATATCAAGAGAATTTCGTGTAAAATGCACCTGTCACTGGAATCATTCACATCGTTAAAGAAGGAAGATTAAAATGGTTTTCAGTCACTTTCTGGTATGTATCAGTATTTTGAACTGCTCAAAAGAAAAGGTATGGAACAACACTGTGGGTATAACTGAAGTCTTATTCAAAAGTAATCTCCGTAGGCCTGAGCACAACTACCCCGCTGTTTTAACAGCCGGAGGATTCCTTATTCCCAGAATGGTTCTGGGAGGTGCCAGTTCGCCGCTTTGTCCTTCAGTTCGTTGGTTCCCTTTTAAGAGTTTTTTATGGTGGGCCAAAGACACGGAAGTCGCAGGGTGACATGTCCGGGCTGTAGGGCAGAGCTTAGACTGCTCGCACTTGGCATTACTCTTTGCGTGATCTTGGAGACGTGTGGACACCCATTATAGTGGAGCAGAACCAGCCCCTCCGTGAACAGCCTAGTCCGTTGGCTCTAGACTGGACTTGCATAAGCTGCGGGGTGTCTCACAGTACGTACGACTATTTGCGGTTTTTCTGTGCTCTAGGAATTCGATGACTATCGGAAGTCGGAAGTCGAAAAAGACGGTGAGCATCAGCAGGATTTGAATTTTTTAGGTGAATTGACGACGTAACTTCCATTGCCTAGCTGTCTCACTACGATATTCCAAAATATCGTTTGCCAATTTCAACAGGTTTCGTTGTTACGGCATTTGGTACCCTTTCATTTGAACACTCCTTATACTAAGCCGCATTACTAAATATCTTCAGTCTCCCAAAATAAAATCTCAATCTACATCTACATCTACATGGTTACTCTGCAATTCACACTAAAGGCCTGGCAGAGGGTTCATTGAACTATTTTCATGCTACTTCTCTAAAATTCCACTCTCGAATGGCGCATGGGAAAACAGAACACCTATATCTTTCCGTTCGGGCTCTGATTTATCTTACTTTACTACGATGATCATTTCTCCCTACGTAGGTGGGTGTCTACAAAATATTTTCGCATTTGGAAGAGAAAGTTGTTGATCTAAATTTCGCAAATAGATCTCGCCGCAAAGAAAACCGCCTTTCTTTCAGTGACTGCCACCCCAGCTCGCGTATCATATCATTGACAGTCTCACCCCTATTGCGCAATAACACGAAACGACCAGCTCTTCTTTGCACTTTTTCCATGTCCTCCGTCAATCCTACCTGGTAAGGATCCCATACCGCGCAGCAATATTCCAGCAGAGGACGAACAAGTGTTGCATCTTCGAAGTGTTCTGCCAACAAAGCGCAGTCTTTCTTTCGTCTTCCCCACAATATTACCTATGTGGTCTTTCCAATTTAAGTTGCTCGTAATTGTAATTCCTAGGTATTTAGTCGAATTGACAGCCCTTAGATTTGTGCGATTTATCATACACCCAAAATTTATGGGATTTCGTTTACTACCCATGTGGATGACCTCGCACTTATCTTTGCTTAATGCCAATTGCCACTTTTCACACCATACAGAAATTCTCTCTAGGTCATTTTGTAATTGGAATTGATCGTCTGATGATTTTACTCTACGGTAAATTACAGCTTCATCTGTGAACAATCTAAGGGGGCTGCTCAGGTTATCACCTGGATCATTTATGTAAATCAGGAACAGCAGTGGGCCTGTGACACTACCTTGCGGAACGCCATACATCATTTCTGTTCAACTCGATGATTTACTGCCCATCACTATGAACTGTGACCTCTCTGAGAGGAAATCACGAACCCAGTGACACGACTGAGGCAATACTCCATATGCACGCAATTTGATTAATAGTCGCTTGTGAGGAACGGCATCAAAAGCCTTCTGGAAATTTTGGAATATGGAATCGATCTGAGATCCCTTGTCGACAGCACTCATTACTTCGTGCAAATAAAGAGCTAGTTGCAGTGGAGTGTGCACTGATTTTAGACTTCATGACAGATTAACATTGTAGTATAAATTTTTCACTCTGCAGCCGAGTGTGCACTTGCACGAAACTTCATGGTAGAGTAAATCTGTGTGCCAGACTGGATCTCGAAATCGGGGCGTTTTCCTTTCGCAGGCAAAACGTGCTCAATCGCCTGAGCTATCCGAGCACGATTCACATCCTATCCTCACAGATTTACGTCCGCCAGCACCCAATCTCCTACCTTCCAAACTTCAAAGAAGTTGTCCTGCACGCCGTGAGGGACTAGAACTCCTAGGAGATAGGTTCCGGATTCGGCAGGCAGCTTCAGTTCTGTCTTCGTATGCCAGGCCTGCATTGGCATGATCAACTGGGAAATATCTATCCCAGTTAGGATTTCAAGGTAGCTGGAAGAACAAGGCGCTAGGCCGGTGGATGCGAAGATCACTTGTTTATCAGGTCCTGATGATCAGGTGAGGGTGATGAGAATTCTCTGAAATATACAACAAACATGGCGGTTACATATAGTGTACGTGGCAACAAAAGTAAGTGTGGCTCTTGCCCACTGTTTGTCTTAACGCATGCTGGCCACTGCCCAAAACAATTTGTAAAAATTTTTTGTGGGGAGCATGGGGGCTATGTAAGTAGGCTGTTTAGGTTTTCTTATTGGTAACGCCGCTTAGCGCTCGGTATGAAAAATCACTGGCTGTGCTGTGCGCAGTCTGTGTTTAGTTTGCATTGTTGTCTGCCATTGTAGCGTTGGGCAGCGGCAGCTGGATGCTAACAGCGCGTAGCGTTGCGCAGTTGGAGGTGAGCCGCCAACAGTGGTGGACGTGGGGAGAGAGATGGCGGAGTTTTGTAATTTGTAAGACTGGATGTCATGAACTATCATATATATTGTGACTTTTAAGGTAAATACATTGTCTGTTCTGTATTAAATTCTTTCATTTGCTAACTATACCTATCAGTAGTTAGTGCCTTCAGTAGTTTGAATCTTTTATTTAGCTGGCAGTAGTGGCGCTCGCTGTATTGCAGTAGCTTGAGTAACGAAGATTTTTGTGAGGTAAGTGATTTGTGAAACGTTTAGGTTAATGTTAGTCAGGGCCATTCTTTCGTAGGGATTTTTGGAAGTCAGATTGCGTTGCGCTAAAAACTATTGTGTTTCAGTTTAAGCACAGTCGTGTATAGAATTTTTCTAAGGGGACGTTTCAACAACAAACATGGCGGTTACATATAGTGTACGTGGCAACAAAAGTAAGTGTGGCTCTTGCCCACTGTTTGTGTTGACGCATGCACTGTGGACTGTGAGCTGCTTCGTTGACGGTTCAGAGGACTACTTGCTGATATGTAAAGGCGACGAAGTCGCAGCTTATTTTTACGATACTACTGTAGTCCGACAAGGTAATCAGCACCTATATGATAGTAAAATATATTAGTCTTTGATATACTGCAGACAAAACTGTATCATCGGGATGAACAACCTAGGAACTGGTTTATCCTCAAACGACATCCTGGTGGTCTTCCCATATGTCATCTGCAAACCATCACTCCCTAAGTCAGTTACCACTCTAGTCTTAATACTCTGTCGAAATAAGCTCTATATGTTTATAATTTTAGTTCTATTAAATTCTTTTTGTACACTCTGCCCATGATCCAGACAAGTCTCCTACAGAAAAGGATTGGGGAACGATCTGTAAGATTGCTCGAACAGTCCACGGGTGTACTGCCGGTCCGTAATGTCCAACGGGCACAATATTTCGGCGATCAGACATGTCGCCATCGTCAGGTGCGCTGACGAACTGAGCTCCTGAGGGTGCGCGGCCGTCTTAAATCCCCTCTCCCTGCGAAGCGTTCTCTCGGCGGTCCGCGCCCGCGGAAGCGCGTCGGCGGTCGCTCAGAGGCTGGCGTCGGCGTCTGTGGTGGCCTCGGTGTAACTGCCTCGGCCGCCTTGGTCACTCGTTCGTTTTCTTTTCTGAGCCTCTTTTTAATTAGACTCAGTGCTGGTTCCCATGTCTTGCTGAGGTTATAGCCGCAATCTCTGTTGATGAGTCCGTCCCTGGTACGAATTTCGAGAGCCTCTCTAACGACGCTGTCCCAGAATTTAGATGTCTGTGCCAAGACCCTGGCCTTCCGGAAGTTGCAGTTATCGATCGCGGTCCATATTTGTATCATTGAACCCGTGAGTCGCGACCAGCGCCTCTAGCGCCGCTCCGCGGTTTGTATCAAGTTTCTAGCGAGCTCTCGTCCACTCTTGCTCGGGACGTTAAGTAGTAAAGTAGCATAGAATTCAGTCGACAGGATGCAACCTCTAATAAGGCGCTTAGTAACGTATGGCCTAAGTGAGGCATCAGCAGACTTCCGTTTATATGTATGCACCCAAGAAGATTCTTGTACAACCAGTTAAGTACAATACATATTTTTTTACCAACGACATCTAATTATTTTAGTAGTTGCAGATCCATACCACGCAGCCAACACCTTATCGACGTTACTGACAAACCTGCTGTGTTTATATGTTTCTATTTAACATTGCTCACGAGTCAACATTGGCGATTACTATTTCGTCGTCATCATAACAGAATCCATCCACACACAGCAGGGGTTGAAAATACCGCTTCAATTGTAAATTACTTTATTTTTACACGACGGGTTTCGGACTGTTATAAGCCCATCCTCAGGTGCCGTAGCTGTGCTGCGATCCCCGAGGGCAGCGTGTACCAGGCGCGGTGTGAAGCCTTATGAGAGCATAAGAGATTTCTTCTATAATGCTCAGTTACGGATGTTCTGCCAACAGAATTGTATGCTATCTACACACAATAGATAACTCACGGAATCCAACACTATACCCCATGGCGCGTCGGGTTTCGTATTAGAATACATTCAACAAATCCTGACTATACTGTAGCGATTGGTACGTATTCCCCTGGTCAGTTACACTCTATTTCCGGTATATATTTCTATGCTCTTACCTGTGTTGCAAACCGTTCTTTACACAAGTGTATATTCTGTACTTCTACTACACTAATCAGGAGCTTCAGATTGCTGTTTGTGTATCAGAGGGGCGATGTGCAGTTTTCGAGTCATGTTTACGCTGGCGTAATTTCGTTACCGTAATTGTGTTCGCTCCACCAGAACAGCGAGGTTCGTTTGAAGAACCACATTGTTAATTAATTGCTCATGTTACTGTCGCTTTGCTTACGGGGAGCAACCAATAGTCTGAAATTTATACACTCGCTGTAATGAGTATCTGCAAAATTTTCACCGTGTAATTTGCGTTCAAAGGGAATTATTTGTTTCACTGACGCTTAATTGGGCTGTAGGGCATATTCGCTGACATTGTGCCGAACTTTTTACAACGTTGCTTTCTGACGTTACCGCGAAGAAACAAAATTAAATGTTATTTGTACTTTATCAATGCCTTTCAATCTGGAGTCTCTGAAATTGTATAATCGCTGTTATTCAGACAAAAGCCAAATAGGAAAAAAATGAAATTAGCTCGTTATCTGAATTCAGACGATTCTCATTTCAAGGCTTTTCATTACGGCGACGTCATCCAGTTCACTTGCCTTGTGGCAGGTTATTTTCCAGAGGCCAATGTCGATGAAAACACCAGGATAGAACTAACACGTTGTCCTTCAAGCTTTCTCGGCAAAGCTGGTGATTTTCAAGGTTTTCATTATACATCTAAGTTGTTAATTTCTTTTTACTTGATATTTCGACAAGTTGGCTCGTAACCTTCGTCAAGTGTGGAACGCAGATTTCGTTGCTCGCTGTTCGATACACAATCAATCTCTGTACAGCCATGCTGCGAGACGCACTATCCTTAGTTTCCCGGTACCTGCTAGCAGTGCTTCATGTAAATGCAGTGTTACAGAGCCGTGTCTTGTACACTTTTCATTTTCCACTGATGGAACAAAAGCTAATAATAAGAAACGGGGGGGGGGGGGGGGACAATATAATATATATAGAGTGAATTTTTCATACACGTCAGCATAGGCAACTCAGCTTACAACATCCGTCTGGGTGCAGATGACGCAAGTTGGCTTGCCTTCCTTGATGTAAACTGAAAGGTTTCTGTTGTGGGAAAAACGAATGAACTACTCCCAAAAGTACTGATATTTATGCCAGTACATACTGGGGCGCATGTGACAGCATGTCCTATTCAATATGTTCCAAAACACAGCACAGAAAAACAGTATTTTTCAGGGGCACATAACTCAGGTTCTATTAGTGATAGAAAGGCAGGGTCAAGTATTTTGGATAGACCTTGGACTAGGGTCCATTTGTATACCTAACAGGACGATCGTGTTACTATAATTACCCCACAGTACAGGGTCAAACTTTGAATGTTAGACGCTTTCTCCAGCTTAGGTAAATGGAACAAATCGGTTGGTTCTATTTGCAAGTATGGTCTATGGTGTGCCTTAAGGGGCTCACGGGGGCACCATTTAGTTCATGGAAGGTGTACTAAAACACAGCGGCGGATTCCAAGACGACTATGGACAGCAAATGACTAAATATTTACAATATGTTCCTAAGATCCCGATCTAGAACAATTTTAAAAATTTTGACATCTTCATCCGCTTCCAACATACAGAGGTTGACATTTACCCTAATTGTACGCGAAAAATACCCACCTAAAATGCAGTGTGAAGTGAAAATGTAGATTTCAAAATGACACAGCACGGAGAAATACGCCGTAAACTGTATCTGCGTCATCAGAAGGAATGTGGAAACCCCTTGTTGCTGTAGTACTGAAGCACATACAGAATTTTTGTGAATATAAAATCCTTTCTTAGGTGTACAATTATATAGTAACCGTTATTTCAATTTCACATAAGTAGACTATCAAAATTTTACAGACCCATAAGTTCTTTCCATACGAGTGACAGGCCCTGCTATAGCAGTGAAAAGACGGGAACCAGTGGAAAAATGCTCCAACAGGAGCAAAAAAATGGCGAATATACTGTTGCTTATTAAAAGACTGGAAAGTGGGGTACTAGCTGCCCCTCTTTGCCTTCCTCAGCACCTTCAAACATTTTCCCAAAAATTTCGGCATGCTATCACACCCGCGCTTTTCATGCTGAGAGAGAACGATATAGTGCCAGTAGGAGAGAGACGGTAAAAGTGATAAATACTGGAACACAGTAACAGTGGCTGTAGTATAGGAATAGCGAAGGAGACAATAGTGTGGAAGAAAGAGAGGGACTCAGTGGCAGTGGAAAATAATTAACAGTGTCAGAAAAGTGCTGGGAAAAGAGTGAAGGAGACAGTCAGTGCCTTTGTGAGAGGAATACAGAGAAGAATGTGGAAGTGAGAGCCAATGACAGTGAAAGACAGAGCCTATGACAATCACAACGAAGAAGAGAGAGATAGTGAAAGAAGATACGGCAGCAGTGGGAAGGAATGAATGAGTAGTCGCAGTAAACGAGAACAAGAGAGTCACAGTGAGAGGCGACTGTACTAATAAGACAGGAGAATGTGGCTGTTAGACAGGGGAGAGTGTCAGTTAGGGAGACAGAAAGAGAAAATGGCAGAGTTGGGCTAAATGAGTGAGGGTGAATGGTAGGTGTGGGTGGATGGGTATGAGCGACTTACATTGATAGACTTGTGGGTGCGAGCGAGTTACAGTTTCATTAGCTTATGGAAATGAGAGAAGAGTCGCATGATAGAAAGAACGCGAATATGTTCTTTCCCCAAAATTTTTTGGAAAATTTTTGAAGATGGGATGGTAGGAGGAGGGTACAATGAGGCAGTTAGTACTCCACATTTCATTCAGAGTCTTTTAATAAATAGGAGCATATTGGCTTTTTCTCTGCTCCACTGGTAAATCTTATACAGCAAAAACCATTTGGTAGTGAAATCTAACTCGTTTAATATAACTACCCATGCGCACATAGGCATTTCCATAGTCAAGGGCAATAGCATATAGGCTCTCATAGGTACTATCTGAATAGTGAGCAGTCAGTAATGATTCGTCAAGAAACTTTTTGAGAATTGAACAAGTTTTACTTCTCTCCTTATAGCATCCACCTGTGCTAATGAGGATGTATTCTCAGTTTTGCAATCACTGACTTTAAAGTAAAAGGCATAAGTAAGTTGTCAGAATGAACATATGATCACCACCAAATATCATAGCAATATGCGACATCACTTCGCAGAAAATCCAGCACTCATCTCTCATTTACTTCCCATGTATGTACTTTTGACCTGATTACATCCGAAGAAAAAGTACTTATTACTAACTTAGAGACTGAAACTCAGTATGTGGTTTCCACGGCATTAGAATATTCGTACATTATAAGTCGCATCCGCGGCAATGTAAACGTGGCATTGTCATACATAAATAACAAAGAATTACTCGCTTTGGATCGAAATAATTCAGAAATTAGTTGATGAACAAGTATATATTGTTACGAAGGAAAAGAACTGATTTAAAAGCCCACATCAGATGAAAAAACAACAAAACTAGAATTCAGTTACACAGCGTGTGTTCGACATCACTTTAAACAAGGCAGTAACTCTTTCATAATTTAGAAGAGGATTATAACTTTGAATCTACAGTAGGACGGATTGGAAAAATACTGTGTGTCGTTATAATTAACTGCAATTGAGTCAAGTTTGAGAAAACTTCTACGTTACATTTTACAGTGCCATTCTTAATTGTGGGGTAATTGTACATACCGAAGTAAACTAACCACTTCACCTGAGCTTCACCTCAGCAAATTATAGAAGTGATCTCAGTAAATACAGACCAAAACCATGGGTAGTTATATTAAACGATTTTTGCCTCTGCTGCCTTCACTACTTAATCTCTCAGGTTACCGGTTCGTCTTCTACTGTATTCATTCCCATACCTAATATTTGCTCTGAAACTCTCAACAACCTCCGTTCGATTCATCTTAAGCAGGTCCCATCGCCTCAATTTTCTACCTTTTTGCGATTTCTTCAGTTTTAATCTACAGCTCGTAAACAATAAATTGTGGTCAGAGTCAACATCTGCCCATGGAATGTCTTAAAATTTAAAACCTGGTTCCAAAATCTCTGTCTTACCATCATATAATCAGTCCGAAAGTTTCTGGTGTCTCTAGGTCTGTGCCACGTATAAAATCTTGTTTCATGATTCTGAAACCAAAGTGATAGCGATGATTAAATTATGTTCTGTCAAAAATAATACCAGCAGGCTTCCTCTTTCAGTTTTTCGTCCCAATCCATATTCATCTTCTTTTGCTTCTCTTTTCTAGTATAGAATTCTGGTCCTCCCCATCACATTTAAATTTTCGACTCTCTGAACAGTCTGAATAATTTCTCTTATGTCGTCATATATTTCTTGAATCTATTCATCATCTACGGAGTTAGTTGGCATACAAACTTGTTGGGAGTGGGCTTCGATCTACCTTCTTGGTTACAATAATGTGTTCACTATGCTGTTCGTAGTAGCTTACCCGCATACCTAACGTCTTACTCATTATGAAACCCACTCCTGCACTACTCTCATTTGATTTTGTATTTATCACTTTGTACTCACCTGACCGGAGGTTCTGTTGCTCCTACCATCAAACTTCACTACCTCACACTATATTTCATTTATACATAATATTTAACCAGTTCATCAAGTTTAACAGACATACACATATAGGTGTTAAAATTGATAAAATATAAACCTGAATGAAAAGTTTAATAGCTCGCTGTAGCGGTATTTATTTAAATCGACTCGAGACTCACACAACAAATTTCATAACTTTTAAGTTGCTTCGTCTGGTGTACAGAAACTTTTATGAAATAGTACTCTGATAGCAGGAAAATAGAGGTTACCGGAGATATTTTGAAGTACTGAGTGAATGGAGTTGAACAAGGAAGACAATAATACGCATCTAGTTGGAAAACCAGGAGTGGATCACATGCGACCCAGAAGAATGGGCCTATACATATTTAATAAAGATTGTAATTTCATACCAAAAGAGGATTACAAAAATCGACATCAGAGATTAATGTCCAGTTTGAAAACCGAAGCAATAGAATAATGAATCAGAAACTGATCCTTGATTAAAAACAGTGAAACAGTAATAAAAATGGAAAAGAAATGGGGAAAGTCATCTTGTAACGTGGACCAACTGCCAACAATGGGACTGACATGCGCTGAAATCACGAACATCCATCACTTTAACGAGCAAAATATGTCTAGTGAGCCTACGTCCAGCAATAGACGATGCAGCTCGTAAATGCTATCAGGAAAATTTGAGTCCTCGAGTGAGTGAAGAATAAAATCAAGTTACTGATGAAAACTAATAAAATTAATGTATTGAAGGAAACTGAAAAATTATTTTTCACATAATACTATTTAAAAGCAGTCTTGATCGCAGCCGATGTAAACTTCTGACCGGTTTCGCCCTTTTAATCACGGGCCATCATCAGAGTTTACGCTGTGAAAAAAAGAAGTAAAAATGCTATATTACGTGAGGAAGCCAATGATGTAAAAGTATACTCTAAAACGATTATAAAACTATGAATATTTTTAACATGCCTAATTTCAGCCTATCCAGTTCCCTATTTAAATTTTCAAACCTGGCTACCCTATTAAGGTATCTAACATTCCATGCTCCTATCCGTAGAACAGGAGTTTCCTTTCTCCTGTTGATGATGTCCTCCTGAGCAGTCCCAGCCCAGAAATGCGAATGGAGGGCTATATTACCTCCGTAATATTTTATTCAAGAGGATACCATCATCATTTAACGATACACTAGAGCTGCATGCCCTCCGGAAAAATTATGACTATAGTTTCCCCTTGCTTTCAGCCGTTCGCCATACCAGCAAAGCAAGGCCGTTTTGGTTGATGTTACGAGAGTAGGTCAGTCTATCATCCAGACTATTGCCACTAGCCGTGTGGAGTAGCTGCGCGGTTAGAGGCGCCATGTGACGGTTTGCGCGGCCCCTCCCACCCGAGGTTCAACTCCTCCCTCGGGCATGGGTGTGTTTGTCGTTGTTAGCTTAAGCAGTGTGTAAGTCTAGGGACCGATGACCTCAGCAGTTTGGTCCCTTAGGAATTCACACTCTTTTGAACATTTGAACTGTTGCCCCTACGTCTACTGAAAAAGCTTCTACTCCTCTTCAGGAACGACATGCCTGTTTGGCGTCTCAACACATACCCTTCCATTGTAATTGCACCTACCGTACTGCTATCTGTAGCATGGAAGCACCCAAGCCACCCCACCAAAGGCAAGGTCCATGGTTCACGTTAGCATGTGACATATATTTCAACTTGATGCCTCTGGGGAAAAAAGGGTTTTTAACAGTCAGACAAGCACACAGATGGACAAAAAACTGATCCCATAGGTGCTTCGTTTTTACTGGTTGAGATACGGAACACCAAAAAATTGTAGCTGACGATAAGAAACATGCTCATAATTCGTGGACCTGCAGGCATTGAGACGGAGCGCAGAGACAAAAGCGCCAAGAATGCACGCGTGTGGAACTTCGGAATTGCTGGAGTAGAACAGGCCTGTGTAAATAAACTTTTGCGGACGACAAGACGCTTATAAATTAGGAGCACCAGAAGATTGTACGATCAGGTACAAACATAAGAATGCCCGGGCCTTATGGAGAGACGTTACAGCGAAGTAAATTTCTTGGGGTGATGTTTTCCCAATGGCTTGGAGATCATAAATTATGCGTTCCTTGGAAGTCAGATTTGGAAACTGGAGAGGTCTGGAGAGACTGAATAAGAGTCTCTGACCGTTCTTTCCACCAACCTGTCGTCTTTTACAGTTGTGTCCCCAGCGCAGAAGACAGCTCGTCGGTTGTGAGATCTTCTACCGCGGAGGCTGGTACGCAGTCGTTTCGAATCTGCGATTGTGCTTTTTGCGGGATGCCATTTTCCCAGGTTCGTATCCACAGAGGTACTGACAAAGATGGGTGGCGATACTTCTCATTAATTTATCCTTTTTGGTTGTCATTTATACACACTTACACTGTCTTTTAAAACACTCGACATAGCTTTTTTAATTTATGCAAACTTTTCCATCCAAATTCCGAATATGATACACATGTCCGACTGTCCAGCACGCAGTAGACAGAGTGAGTATTACATATTCACAACTATAGAGTACAACATGTCCGGCTCTGAAGAACACCAGAAACAGGGGGACTATTAGATATCTAAGTTACGCAATATTATGAGATACGTGTCCGGAAATCCAGAACGCCCGAAACGGAGGTACGTACGTATCCGGACCTCCAGAACGCCCTTAACAGAGTGACTAGGGCAGCTGGAGTACTTCGTCTCCCTGGCGCGTCAAAGCGACCCGAAGGTGTCCGAAGCACTTCTGTTGCAGTATCGATACTCTTTTATTTCTCAATACTAGTGGAATTTAATAAACAAAAACGATAGACTCGTAGGGTAGCCATGAGAGAATGTCATACTAAAAACTTGGTTCAGTACAATGAAAAGTATATATGTTCGCAGTACAAAGTATATAAAAGCATATTAATAAGATAAGTCAGCCGTTTTGGTGCCCATCACCCGAAATTGCCGACCAATCAGAAGCACGTTCAGTAAAAATGGCGGCCTCTCCCACGGGGCTGGTACATACTCTACCGTAGCTTGCACCTCACTCCAACTTTTGTACCATACGCTACTTCACGTCTATCAAGCTGCATGAAGTGAGTTTCTAGCAAAATAAAATACTGGCGGCCACAGCCAGGAATATCACAAGATGCAGCGAAACATCAGAACAGTGTGCCGGCCGTTGTGACCTGAAAAGTTACGTCCCATAGTGCTCAGAGCAATTTGAACCATTTTTTTATTACTTTTCGAAACAGGTCAAGTGCGTGTGGTGGTCATTTTTTTGCGTGCGGAGGAAAAAGCACCTTACGGCCGCACTACAGCATTTTCCTTCCTGTTGCCCCTGACTCGAGAGTCAACGTGACTGCTAAGCTAGATCACGCATGCTTCATAAAATACTCGTGCCCGTAATGAGTCACTTACCGGAGTATTTCAAAACACATGTAAACTATTTTCGTTCTTTATGATAATAATAAGAAACGCTTTTAAGAAAATTAAAACATGTCTTAGTTCCATTTCTGTAATTTAAAATCAATTCCTGTGTATACTGAACATGTTTTTCATGTTTACTGTAACATCGGTTAATCAGTCTATTCAAAAGCACACCGTGTTAAAGCTGAATCGTCGATGAGAATAATATTTTCCTTTAACACTTAAAATGGACATTTCCTGCAAACACTATGCCCTTCATTTAACTTTTTAGCTAACAGTAGCAAAATAGACCTTCTGGCCCAATAAAGGCAATTTTTATGTCGACATCTTGGCTGGAAATAATGAGTCCATTGGAGGCAGCTTCTTTACGAATTAATGTTAAAGTGCTCGCATATGATTCAGTAATAATCTTTGTTTCGCATTACTGGTAGTTACCTGAATCTGTCTGCGTAATTTATCAATGGCTTTGTGGTTATCACTGCATTCATTTAGTAAACAGAATTGGAGTTCAAGTAGCTTTTAAATAAGTACGTGACGAAAGTGTTTATTAAGCCCCTCCACGCTATTCCAGGTTGCGTATCTCTTATCTTCCCGAAATTTATTTCTTCCGACAACAGTCAACTTATGGCCTCTTTCATTTGTTACATCCTCCACAGGAAATTAACTACTCACATACGAGAATTAGGAACTGCATACACAACGCGGCACTCCGACAAAGTGACTAATGATAACATTGCTAGCGACGGTTCAGTGTAAACATTACCAGGCAGCAAATGAAACAGACGCGCGCAGCCGACCTGTTTACATCGTACCGAGCGCAGGCGACCTGTTTGCCGACGTAATGCTGAACCTGCTCTCTCAGTGCTGGGCAAACAGGAAATCTTTTGCCCGGCAGTCGGTACTCTGAGACTGAGAGAACAAAGATCTAGGACAGTCTGTGAGCTAAGGGGAGCCAGGAGAGTTCATGCTGACAGTTGATGAGACAGCCCGAAAGCAAAAGGACATCGGGAGGGGGGAGGGAGGGGGGGGGGAGCGTCAACACACTGCCTACTTGGTCTTTCTAGCTTTCATTCCGATCCTCAGTCCCTTCTGAATGTTCGTAGTCAAGTTGTGACTTATTTTTCTTCTGCTCCATATTGACTCCATTTGCCTCCTAGTTCTGTGACAACGCTGCTTTTGCAGCGCAGCCGCAGGCGCCAGTCAACATGTGAACGGTCCCGGGGCCCGCCGCAAAGTCGTGGGACACACAGCTGATGACTGCCTGCTCCACGCCACAAGCCGAGACATTGAAAGCCGCACGGACTCTTCGCTTGCGCCCACACCATCAAGCGACCAGGTAACTACGAAGAATTGAGAGATGATCAATTCCCTCCTCAGCCCAAGTCTTATCACTTAATAACTGAGCCTGTCCACGCCAAATGAAGTGAGGCCTGCAAATCTACATCTACGTGGATACACTGCCAATCACATTCAAGTGCCTGGCAGAGGGTTCATCGAACCACCATCACAATCATTCTCTGTTATTCCAATCATATTCGTATGCAAAAAGAAACGAACACCTATACAAGGTGTGATTCAGAAGTTTCAAGACCGATTCATTTCTGAGTAGGGGAGCGCGAGCGGACCGGTTCCGCGAAGTGGGGGAAGTATTGCGGGGTCTCAGGGAACTAACTGACGCTGTGGTAGCTGCCTCCGGAATCCTGGAGTGCGCTCCACTTGCAACGTGAGTTCCTGTCATTGGCATCTGTGGAAAAGTGCGAGAGGCGAAAATGGAGCAGCACTTGGAGCAGCGTTATCCGATTTTTGCGAGCGAACGAACAAAACCGCCACGGAGACTCTAGGTGTGATTCAAGAGGCCTTTAAGGAAGAAGCTATTTCCCGTGCAAGGGTTTTCATGTGGCACAAACGTTTCAAAGATGGCCGCTTGAGTACTGAAGACGACGACCGTTCTGGGAGGTCATGATCAAGCGGAACGGATCACAATGAGAAGAGAGTGCGGGAACTTTCAAACAATGACCGTCGTCTTGAGGGATCGAGTTCGCCGTGTCCGCCAAGCGATCAAGGGCAATTGGATTCTCCACCGCGACTACGTGCCCGCTCACACGTCGCGCGCCGCCGCCGAAGTTTTGGTCAAGTTCAACTGCCTCAGCCACCCTACAGCCCCGACTTGGCTCCAAGTGACTTTTTCCTCTTCCCCCAATCAAGACAGGCCTAAAAGGGAAGCGATTCGACTCCATCGACGTATTCAACAGGCTTCGACGAGATCGCATGACAGCATGACGCACGAGGCCTTCCAATAGGGCCACGAACAGTGGAAGACGCGCTGACACCGCTGTGTTGATGCTGGAGGATCATTATTTGAAGAATTTTAGTCCGCTGCACTTATATGTCCAATCGTTTCTAGTCCTGAGCTAAGTCTAGAAGCTCTTGAATCACCAATCACGTACACATCGTTTCTCCCCATGTAGACCGGCGTCATCGAGATATTTCACATTCAGAGGATAAAATATACGATTGAAATTTCGGGAGAAGATTTGCCCCAACGAAAAACGCCTTTGTTTTCATTATGTCCACCCTAAATCCTCTATCATTTCAGTGGCACTCTCTCATCTATTTCACGATAATGCAAAAGTGCTGCCCTTCTTTGAACTTTCTCGATGTACTCCGTCAATCCTGTCTGCTAAGGATACCACACCGCGCAGCAGTATTTTAAAAGAGGACGGACAAGTGTAGTGTAGTCAGTCTCCGTAGTAGATCTGTTACATTTTCTAAGTGTCCTGCCAATAAAAAGCAGTCCTTGGTTAGCCTTACCCACAGCATTTCCTATGTGTTCCTCGCAATTTAAGTTGATTGTGAACCCTAGGTGTTTAGTTGAATTTACGGCCTTTGGAGTTGACTGATTTATCGTGTAACCGAAGTTTAATTGATTCTTTTTAGCACTTATGTGAATGACCTCACACTTTTCGTTATTTAGGGTCAACGGCCAATTTTCGCACGATACAGATACATTTTGTAAAGCGTTTTCCAATTTGTTTGATCTTCTGATGACTTTACTAGTCGATAAACGACAGTATAAACTGCAAACAACCTAAGATGGTTGCTCAGATTGTCACCTATATCATTTGTATAAATAACGAACGGCCAAAGGCCTATAACACTACCTTGGAGAACGCCAGAAACCGCATCTTTTTTACTCGATGACTTTCCGTCAATTACTACGAACTGTCACCTGTCTGATAGGATATCACGAATCGTCTACTGGAAATCTAGAAATGCGGAATCATTTTGAAATCCTTTGTCAACAACACTCAACACTTCTTGTGCGTAGAGAGCTAGTTGTGTTTCAGGAAATATGGTTCAAATGGCTCTGAGCACTATGGGACTTAACATCTATGGTCATCAGTCCCCTAGAACTTAGAACTACTTAAACCTAACTAACCTAAGGACATCACACAACACCCAGTCATCACGAGGCCTAGAAAATCCCTGACCCAGCCGCATGTTTCACAAGAACAATGTTTTAAAAATCCGTGTTGACTGTGTTTCAACGTACCTTTCCCTTCCAGGTATTTCGTAATGTTCGAACACAATATATGTACCAAATTCTGCTGCATATTGACATTAATGATGTGGGCCTGTTATATAGTGGATGACTACTACTAACTTTACTGAATATTTTTGTGACCTGTGCAAATTTCCAGTCTTTGAGTACGTATCTTTCGTCGAGTGAACGGTTGTATGTAATTCTTAACTACGGAGCTATTGTAACACCATACTCTGAAAAGAACCTAACTGGTATACAGTCTGGATCGGATTTTTTTTCTTTTTTTAAGTGATTTAAGCTGCTTCAATACTCCGAGAATATCTACTTTTGCATTACCCGTGTTGGCAGCTGTTCTTGATTTCAGTTCTGGAGTATTTACTTTGTCTTATTTGGTGAAGTGATTTCTTAAGGCTGTGTTTAACAACTCTGTTTTGGCAGCATTGTCCTATATAGTATTTTCATTGCTATCGCGAAGAGAAGGCGTTAATTGCATCGTGCCGCTGGTATACTTCATATACAACCAGAATCTCTTTGGATTTTGTGCAATGTTTCGAGACAAAATTTCGCAGTGGAAACTATTATAAGCATCTCGCACTGAAATCCTCGTCAAATTTCAAGCTTCTGCAAAAGAACACCAACCTTGGAGATTTTGCTTCCGCATAAATTCGGCATATTTTTTCGTTGTTTCTGCAACAGTGTTCTGATCCATTTTGTGTATCATGGAGGATCAGCTCCGTAGTTTGTTAATTTATTTGGTATTAATTTCTTAATTGCTGCCGATACTATTTCTTTGAATTCAAGCTACATCTGGTCTACACTTATTTTGTTAATTTGGAAGTGGTGGAAATTGTTTCTCAGGAACACATCAAATGAATTTTTATCTGCTTCTTTGAATTGGTATAGTTTTCGTTTAGTACTGTAGGATTTGGGGGTTACAATATTCAGTCGTTACGACAACTCTGTGTTCACTAATCCCAATATTCGTTGTGATGCTTCTTATTAGCTCGGGATTATTTGTTGTTAAGACGTCAAGGGTGTTTCCACAACCGTTTATTATTCGCGTTGCCTCATGAACTAACTGTTTTTTTTTTTTTTCAGGGAATGCATTTAGCACAATTTCGAACGCTATTTCATGCGTACCTCCGAATTTAATCACGTATTGTCGCCAACATATCGAGAGTAAATTAAAGTCGCACCAACTATAAAAGTATGAGTCGAGTACTTGTTTGAAATTAAACTCAAGATTTCTTTCAGTAACTGTATCATACGAATTGGGAGGTAGGTGAAAGGATACAATTATTATTTTATTCCGGTTACCAAGAGTGACTTCTGTGCATACCAACTCACAGGAGCTATCTACTTCAATTTCGCGATAAGAAAAACTACTTCTAACGGCAACAAACACCCCACGGCCAACTGTGTTTAGCCAAACCTCTCGGAGCACTGTTACATTTTTGGCAAAAATTTCGGCTTAACTTATCTCTGGCTTTATCTATTTGTATAAAAAGGACTGTAATAAAGGAAAACGTTTCATGTTTTAACCCTCGAATTAATCTGTTTCATTTGCATATCATTTCCTTGAATTCATAAAATCTTACTCTTTGTTTTCACTGCATGATGAATTTACTGCACCTTCGGCACACGGCGCAGGGCGGTGTCATCGCTGGTTTGCATGCACGTAACATCGGTCTTCGATTTACAGCATGGCATACAGTGCAGTTCCATCAGTAACGCAAAGTCGTCTAGAATGTTCCATTAATATATACTCCTTCGTTTTTCCGGGTTAATGATCTGAGAAGTTTCTTTAGAACTGTTCAGTATAGTTTTGGTGACACGTAATCTGATTCCAATCTGAATTCTGATTGTTCACAACGCTGATGAAGAAAATTTGAAGCATTCGTTTTTACGAAATGCAGGATGTCCACCTGGAAACTCCGAGATTTACGAGTGCAATTAAGAAAAACTGAGAGGCACAAATGCTGGCGATTTGCGACATAGTGAAAAGTAATTCATCAGAGCACACACCATACAATCACCATACACTCACCTTTTCGCTTTTCCGCATGGCAGATGCAGTGTGTGGAAGGTTGCTTCGTCAGAGAATAGAACATTTCCGAGACAGCTGGAGTTTTGCCGCGTCCGGTCCAACACCTCAACAGCGAACACATGGCGAAGGTGCTGATCACCTCGCCAGATTGGTTTGATGGCGCTCGCTGCGCTGGTCTTGTGTGCCAGATCCCTCATCTCTGGCTAGATGCCAGAGCCTACTGCTCACTGCAGACAACATTTCGTCTCCATCTAAAATGGTCATTCCCACCCCATTCCCCCTCTATCAATCCATCCTTAATCAAACTGACTATTCCCTGATGCCTCACCATGTTTCCTATCAACTGGTCTCTTCTTTTTCTCATTGCAGTTTTCTCCTATCCTCAGCGTTCTTCTTCAACACAAAATAAGTCAAATTGCTCTTAGCACTATGGGACTTAAGAGCTGAGGTCATCAGTCCCCTAGATCTTAAAACTACTTAAAACTAACCTAAGGATCACACACGTCCATCCCCGAGGAAGGATTCGAGCCTGCGACCGTAGCGGTCGCGCGGTTCCGGACTGAAGCGCCTAGAACCGCTCGGTCACCGTGGCCGGCTCTTCAGCACATTTTAAAAGTTTCTCTAATAAAGTGAAAAAAAACTTCTTCAGTGACAAATCGTATTTTTTTTTTTTTCAAAGCACGATTCATTTCGAGCCTGCGGAGAGGGGCAGTTGTCCTTCAGGTACTTCATCGGTCTACATCAGATATCGACTTAACGTCCATACCGGTCTGTCTCCATCAGTGGTTACATGAGTACATTATGAATAGACTTATTAATATATGTATGGAAGCTGTTCTACTTAAACATTTCAGCCCAGATATCTCTGGAACAAAAACAGGTATCGAGAAATGACTTTTATTTGTATGAAAGTAAGACAGGGGATCACGAAGATAAATATTATGAGACATTTTAAATCGTAAGTAAATATTAGTTACAACACAAACTTACGTTTTAAATGGACACCCCATAATTTTTTACGCTGTCAGTAAAATGACAAATCACAAGAAGAATGGCATTGGTTGCATCGCAATCCGCCAATTACATCCCGAGAAATTGAAAAGAAAAGTTATTGCTTGAAATGAACGAAACGCGCCACCTCGAGAAGAAAATGTGAACCCCTACCGCTGCTCATAACACAGATCTGCGACATAAAAATTGTTCCGAATTTATTAAGCGATTTTTACAGTATTTTCAACGCTGATTTAGGGAAAAAATAGTGAAAAAATTGCGTCAAGTACAGTTATTTCACAAAGTGCTTGTCTAGTTTTAGCTTTTCTCGATATTTTGGTTTTTGATTCTCCATAAACTGTTATTTACCCATTTTTATACTAGATATGCGTAAAATAGAGAGTAATTAGGAGAAACCACCAGTCTTTTCATGTCAGTGCCCGTCTGTCGCGCTGCCCCTTCCCCGCCATCACCAAGCAGTGAGCTTCTGCTATTGTCCTTCAGTTCACAGTTCCTCTTCACTCTGTGCCGTTCACGTGTTGTCGTTACTAGTGCTTTAAAGTAGTGACTGTTTTCTTGTCTTGTGAAGTTGTTTTATGGACAATGGCTACTAGAGGATGAATAAACTCGCCAGATTGCTTCTGCTACATTTATGGTAACTATACCGTTAAAAAGCAACAAAGAAATATTTCCGATTTTGTTGAAAAATTTATTTCGCCTATTTTGGTACAAAGATAGGCGATCAAAAGCCTTGGGCCCCACACAAAGTTTGTTCAGTGTGTGTTGAAGAACTGAGGCAATGGTTTCAACGTAAAAAGCAGTCCTTACGTTTTGGAATACCAATGGTTTGGAAGCAGCACAAAAATCATACTGATGCCTGCTATTTTTGTTCTTAACGTACGAGGTTTCAATTTGAAACATAAAAAGGATATTTCTTACCCTAATATTCAATCAACCATTCACCCTGTTCCTCATGGACCTGTAGTACCAACACCCTCTCCTCCAGATTCGTTGGATGATATAGATGATCACGAGCCATTGGCTCAGCAAGGTGATAGTGAAGAAGACCGAGATGGCTACGATCCTGCCACAATCGATCCCATTCATCTCTCACAATCTGAACAATTTAGTTAGAGATCTAGGCCTCTCTAAAGAATCGGCAGAGGTTTTAGGATCTAGGTTAAAAGATAAACAAACATATGTTGGCTCCGGGTACATCCTCTTCTTGGTATCGAACGTAGGAAAAGGAATTTGAATCTTTTTTCTCTCAAGAAGGATGCCTGGTATTTTCAGTAATGTTCCTGGAGTTATGGCACATTTCAAAATAGAAAATGCTCATGATGAGTGGAAACTTTTTATTGATTCTTCAAAAAGAAGCCTTAAAGCAGTATTTGTACACAATGGCAATAAGTATGCTTCTATACCAGTTGGACACTCGGTTCACTTAGAAAAATTTTACGAAAACATTGAACTGGTTTTAAGCAAACTCTGCTATTGCGACAACAAGTGGACATCATATGGTGATATAAAAGTAATTTCAATCCTGCTTGGTCAACAAAGTGGCTAAACAAAGTTCCCTTGCTTTCTCCGTGAATGGGACAGTAGAGATAAAAAGCACCTCTGTAATATGGCGTGGTGTCCTGACCTTCATTACTTACATATTCCGCACTCACAATCATATTCCGCACATCAAGACGCTTCATTCTAACCCAAACTCGATAAGATAAAGTCAATGTTGTATGAATTCATGTCAACGATATGCAATTAACAAGTAAGCACACTGTGGTTGAAATACTCGAGGCTGGCGTACACACATACATTCCAGACATGACGGTCACAGAAGCTTTTAGTTCGGGAGAGAAACTGCAAAATGGGACGACAGTTCCTTCAGAGGACGACCCAGCCTATGTCGGCCAGTGGCCATCCGTGTAGCGGACAGCGTGGTCCCGAGTGAAAGGGGGGAACAACCCCGTGTTCGGAGTGGCCAGCCTACGCATTCTTCACACATAGCATGCAGTTTCAGAGATTTTCACAGGGAGACAGCAAATGCCAAACGCCGATGTTACAGGTTTCTAGATTGGTCGCATTAAATGAAACGTCATTCTCCCGTTTTAGAAGAGCAATGCTGATTGGTAGACGATATTTCCGACGCCTTGAGCTGAACGAATAATGGAAGAGACCGAAAGATATACCCCTTCACGTCTGGCATGGAGAGGCGCCGTTCCGTTGTCGCTCTTGGAGCTCGGAACAAGTCTCTCCTCAGTACTTCACTGGGAGAGCACCTCTGTCTAGAGCGAACCGACGCGCTACTCCACATTGAGTCCTTGTGATTAAGCGTTGTTCACTGTGTTGGCCGCCACACTTATTGTGCGGTGTGAATGGACGGAGTTATACTTAAACACCTGCGAGCGAATTTTGAGTGGTATCGCGGTGGACTGGTTATCTGACCGGTGTACCACGCTAATAGTTAGACTAGGGGCGAATAGGAATTCTTGACTTCATCAAGGCATAGGGAGGGTTTGAATTCCGAAGGTCAATCCAGATAGAACAAGAGTTATCTTATTTGTCAGCAGCAAACGGCGCAGACAGCAATCATCGCAGCTTACGGTATTGTGCACTACAGCTATTGCGAGCCCCATATTTCCTCCACAACAGTACACTTCACTGCATTTCACATGTGACAGACTTAACCGTACCTAGAAAAATTCTAAAGGATAATTATTCAAGTTGAGTAGGCGCGCCTCTCACCCACTCTGCCAAGTCAACAACCATCTTAAACTTTGTATAGAAATTTCATTAGCGAATCCTATCCTTGAGGGGTAACTTCACATTCCGAAAAGAAGCAGGACATAACTTGTTCAATTCATAACTAAAAGTGCCGTTGTGATTCCTCACAATGTTTGCAGAATAAATAATAAGTTTCGTTAGTTTCATGTTTTTCTTACACTAACTAGCATTACTCCAGTAACCAAGTATCCTACTAGTTACATAAGAAAATTTCTGAATTTTTGGGTCATTTCCTTACAGTGAACGACTCCAGAAGATATTTATTGCTGAAAGTTTTTCATGCATTTCTCTTCAGAACGTTAGGAGCGTCTGACTTCTGTAGTAGTGTGGGGGTGGAAATTGCAACTTGCAGGATCCACAGGGTAAAGGGTACATCTGAGATTAATCCGTTGTACAGAATAACAGAATAACAGATCAACACCACACCTCTGAAAATGGCGACCCTGCCAGGATAGGTAAAATAGGTAAGCTACCAGGATAGCATAGCGTCAGGATAATTAGGTATGGCAGGTCACAGCAGTAGTACTTTGAAGAACTTTCTTTCATATATTAAATAGCTATTTGCAAAGATTGGGATCGGAATAAATACAGGTACTGAAGAAAGCAGAATTGTAGGGAAAAGCGCGTCTGTTATTGTGTTGGAAAATTTTGCATTTTTTTACTATTTTTGTGTAGCTGTTAGGGCATAGAATTTTCAGGTGATAGGCACAGATGCAGAGTGCCGCAGAGACGCAGTGTGAGGCAGCATCATATAAATTAGAACTAAGAAATAGCATTTTGCTCCCTTTGCAAGCGCACAGGTAGAGATTTGAGAATGTAGCAGAGCAGACAGAACATTAGCCGAGAAGTCACGACGTCGTTGTTGTTGTTGGTTCAACCAACTGCTAAGTGGTCGTACAGTTTTGTAGATAGGGTTGTGGTGTGTTGAAAGAATTTCCATGTTAACGACAGCACAAGCCAAAAGGTTACGTGAGAGACATCAAGTAGACAAGATGGAGGAGAATCAACCAGATAGACAGCAAGTAAACGAGCTTATTGACAATAGGACAGAAGGTGAACCTGAAAATAGGACAGGCGGTGAATCAGAGAATAGGACAGTTGGGGAGCAGCAGAATCAGCGGGCTCAGTTAGAATGGGATAAAATTGAGACAGATCAGACAGATGGGAATCGAAGGGATGAGAACATCGAATTTCCAGAATATGAAATTTCAGGTAGGGCACATTCTGAGCCAGAAATAGACAGCCCACGTAGGAAATGGCAAAATTAGAAGCGAAACGAGCACGGGAAACGCGTTTGTTTGCCGCATATTCAGGGACAGAATACGCGTCAATACAATCAATGAATTGGCAGTTAGCTAACGTTCAAAGAGAAGTAGACAGTGAGGAAGAGGGGGAACATTTAGAATACGTCGAACCTATCGTACACATTCTAAATATGCCCCAACAGCAGATACAGAATTTTGTGGAGTTACAAGCGCCACGAAAAGGTTCCGTAACAGACGCAACTGTACCTGCAAACACAAGACGTACACAACAGAGAGGGCCGAATGCGGAGTTGTTTGCGCCACGTAATGGTTCAAGGACAAACGCAACTAGTCCTCAACAGAGACAGAACGGGTTATTGCAGTTATCAAACTTAGAAATGCCACAGCATAGCCCAATAAACGACATGGGGTTGGGTTGTTTTTGGGGAAGAGACCAAACAGCGAACTCATCGGTCTCATCGGATTAGGGAAGGATGGGGAAGGAAGTCGGCCGTGCCCTTTCAGAGGAACCATCCCGGCATTTGCCTGGAGCGATTTAGGGAAATCACGAAAAACCCAAATCAGGATGGCCGGATGCGAGATTGAACCGTCGTCCTTCCGAATGCGCCACCTCGGTCGGTAGTAAACGACGTAACTGACCAAGTAGAAAACAATAGATCGAAAACACATAGTTCAGGAAAAGGGAGTGTTACAGGACAGGATGCGATCATGGAGATGTGACAAAAAAATGAACGCTAGTATGACGAAACAGAATACACAGATAACAAAACAGTATCAGGAATTGAAACAGGATAATCAGGAATTGAAACAGGACAATCAGGCTATTAAGACACAGATCAAACAGGTTAAAATCCAGATGGAAGAAGGGATCACCAGAATTGATAGATCACTCAGATAAAAAAAGACGCGAAAGAATCTAGAGAAAGAATTCAGGTACTAACACAAAGTCAGCAGCACTTACGCACTAACGTGGACAAGGTCCAATTGGACATCGTAAACGTTGACAAAAAGGTGGAACGTTCTACGAAAAAAGCCACACGAACACCAATACAAATTTCGGAAGAACAAGCAATTCAAAGCAAGGTCGCAAAGGTATACTGAAAACGTATCAGCAGCGGATTAATAAAATAGAACTTAGAAACAAATATTGTTTGAAAAGCTTCGATCAGAGTTGATACAAACTATCGAAAACAAACTATCGAAAAAAAGATCGAGACCGATTACACCTGTAGCGAAACAACTGACGCGTCAAGCATTAATTCAGTACACGAACACACGCCGTTTAAGAAAGTTCAAGTAGAACCAAGGCTAGACGTGACACTCGCGCAGAAATCGAAACAGAAAACCCCAATTATAGAAATACATGACATGCCACAGGACCAGGCACAGTACCCAGACAAACGGAACACATACATTTAGCTGATACCAATCGAAAGACAGGCAACTGAACCAGTAAATCCTATGACACAACATATTAACAGCACAGGTACTACACCACGAACGACGAGAGTAGAAACACAAGAACAACACTTTTGTTCACCAATTTTACGATATGACGAGGATATGAATCAGAAAATTGAGAATAGGCACACAGGCAGTAGATTACCAGAGAATAAACACGACGACACAAGCAGTGGCAGATTATTTGAGTCCGTGAATCAGCCACAAACCGGATTTATGAGCAGATATGATACAGACCACTTCCTTCCAGTTAGAAAATTTCAACATTTCAAGGAAGAAGGCGGTAGCTTGCATGCACGCACATTCATCGACCAGTTTCAAGTAGGCTTACCAAACCACTGGAGCGTAGCTCACAAACTTAACTTCATTTGTGCACACATGTTAGGGACACTAGCAGAGGTGATGCAAAAGATCGCGGCTACCTGTGCGTCTTTAGGTACAGTTCAGAACAGCATTTATCGAAAGATATTTGTCAAAGGAGGCGCAAAATAAAATTAAATACGAGTTGCTTCAGATGACACCATATGAAAACTCAGGAGAGAAAAGCGTGGTAAAATTCTTTGATACAACAGACAAAAAAGAATCAATGCCTAGACAAACCATACAGTAACGGAGAGCTGATGGGTCTGTGTAGAACGAAATTACCGGTAAAGTATCAACAGGGAACAGTAGAAAAAATGAAAATACTGAAGAATTCAGAGAGTTTTTAAGGGAACTTGAAGAAGATGAGGTGAAAGATAAAAGAAAGGAAAGGGGACAGCAAAAGGAGAGGACTAGGAACGAATATTCCAATAATAATACTAATCGTAATCCTAACACCAATAATTTCAGCCAATTTAACAGACAAGGACAGTGACACAATGGAGACAATTGGCATAGAAACGATAACCAGAATAATTGGTACCGAAATAGGAACAGTAATGGGCACTTATACAGTGGCGGATATGGGTTTATGAATCAAAAGGACAACGGCCAAGGGTACTTTGAAAGAGGTCACGATGTTAGCAACTGGCGAGACCAGAGCGCGAATAATTACCGAGGAAATAATGGCCCACAAAGACAAGAACAGCACAGCAAAGAGAAACCAGATGTATAAAATAAGGTCCCCAAATACAGGAAAAAGGCAGAGATTAAATTGAAAAATGCAGAAGAGCTTAGGCAAACTAACATCACACCTACCTTATGCTAACCACTAAATAAAAGTTAAATTAATAGAATCAACAAAATAACACATTAATTAAAAGAAAAAGAGACACAATACGCACTAACAATATCTTGTAGTAACAAGTACACTACAACATGCACAGAATATATATGTAATTTCTGCCACTATCAGAAAATTTTTGCATTATATTATATCAGAGTTTTTTGTAAATAACAAATATATGTAAAACAAAAATTGTAAATATTTCTATGCATCAGAGGGACATCGCCACCAACACCAATGACCAGCTCCCTTAACACCCGATGCTTCGAGATAGCAACAGAGAGGGTACAGACATGTTGAGAAAGCAAGTAGGGCAGTAACAACATGATGACCAACGCCACACTGGAAATGCAGGTTGCAACCAGGTGGGACTTCAGGAGGACAACGTGCAGCATGGACATTTCATACGTCACGACACTGCTACACAACAGAAGAGAGTGGGGAGAATCACAAGATGACGAGACGACAATGAAGGTAGAAAAAATTACTAAGATCTACAAACTCATCAAGTAACACTTGGAAAGGCAGTCAGATCCTACAAATCCTATATCACTCCTACACTAAAATTCATATATTCCTAGCCCATGAAGAACAGAAGAATGCAAGAAAGAAGAGAAGAACAGAATGTGCAAGATGAAGAAGAGCAGAAGACAGCAAGATACCTTTCTCTCCTATCGTACAAAGTAAATTTCTAAAAACGTCTTTCCATTAACTTTGAGGCATAGCAACTACTACAACCACCCCACCAAAAATAATTCTTGAATCGTCAAACAAATACAAGCGAGTGGCAAACGGAATATTAAGCAGTACCAACCAACATTATCTAGAAATAGATTCAGCAAAATTAACAGTATTATCCCTACCACATCATCAATTTGCCATACCGAACCCGGTGTGAAGTACCAAAACGTCACAGCACAATATTGGGTGACGATCGTCGGTAGTCAACTACAATCATCAAACTGCCACACCATCCCAGTTGTGACAGCAAAGGAGTAATGAGACATCACTGTTTATGCAGTAAACCACAGTCATCATCACTGGTTAAATGTACCACTCCATTATGACAATGTCAACAAGTAAGACCCGACATCGCATGCTAGAGTGATTCTATCACGATTTGTACCACCCATACAAATGAGTCGAAGCCTTCCAGCATTTCAGTGGAGATCATCGAGCACAGATCTGACACAGAAATAAAATCATAAAACACAAATGTAGAGTTAAGAAAATTATATATTTGTAAAAGTACCTTTTTCCCTTCTTGTAAAAGTAATTATTTATATTATGTATGTAAAATCCGGAATTTATAGATTCCTCAAACCTTTTGTAAAGAAACGTAGTCAGTATAGTTATATAATCTCACAAACTCAAGGAAAGTCTATTTATTTCTTTTATATATAAAATTAGAAAAGGATTTGTTCAGGATTTCCTTTCTTTAAGGTACATTGAAAAACACCTTTTTGGGGTAATAATATTAATACCAAGGATAGAGTTAAGAGGAAATGCTTCTTCATTCTTACAAAAAAAAAATAAAAACAATGACACATAAAGAAAAACATAATGTCTAAATAAATAAAACCAAGTAACTCAACAGAGCATTTGTTAGCATTTACGCAAGCGTAACTAAAGAAAAGATATAACCACATTAAAACATGATACACTGTACACTTACGAATTTAGAAAAATTAATATTCTAAAAACAATTTTTTGGAAATGGAAAAGAAAAACAGAGGCACGTACTGGCAATGACAAAAAATAAAAACCTTTGTAAAGCCTACATTTGTCTAACAACAAAACATAAATTGTAGAAAAAAATAGAAACAATCCTATAAAGAAATCAGTAGGAAAAATTGTTAAGAATGGCTGAAAACACTTTATTGGAAAATCTAAAAGACCAATTTTTGCCTGACTTTGTCAATGTTTTCCTCGGCATTGAAAAACCCCAGACAAAAATTTTGTCAGAAGGAGGGAGGTATGTAAGACGTCGTGGTCTCCTGACCTTCATTGCTTACATATTCCGCCCCCACAATCATATTACACACATCAAGACGCTTCATTCGAACCCAAAATCGATAAGATAAAGTCAATGTTGTATGAATTCATGTAAACAACATGCAATTAACAAGTAAGCACACTGTGGTTTAAATACTCGAGGCTGAGTGGCATTGAGTGGCATCACGGTGGACTTGTTATCTGATCGGTGTACCACGCCAATAGTTAGACTAGGGGCGAATAGGAATCCTCGACTTCATCAAGGCATAGGGAGAGTTTGATTGGCGAAGGGCAATCCAGGTAGAACGAGAGTTATCTTTTTTGTCAGCAGTGAGCGGCGCAGACAGCAATGATCGCAGCTTACGGTATTGTGCGCTACAGCTTTTGCGAGCCCCATATTTCCCCACAACAATACATTTCACTGCATTTCACATGCGACAGACTTAACCGTACCTAGCAACATTCTAAAGGATAATTATTCAAGTTGAGTAGGCGCGCCTCTCACCCACTCTGCCAAGTCAACAACCATCTTAAACTTTGTATAGAAATTTCATTAGCGAATCCTATCCTTGAGAGGTAACTTCACATTCCGAAAAGGACCAGGACGTAACTTGTTCAATTTATAACTAAAACTGCCATTGTGATTTCTCAGAATGTTTGCAAAATAAATAATAACTTTCGTTAGTTTCATGTTTTTCTTACACTAACTAGCAGTACTCCAGTACCCAAGTATCCCACTAGTTACATAAGAAATTTTCTGAATTTTGGTGTCATTTCCTTACAGCGGATGACTCCAGAAGATATTTATTTCTGAAAGTTTTCCGGGCATTTCTCTTTAGAACGTTAAGAGCGTCTGTCTGACTTCTGTAGTAGTGTAGGGGTGTAAATTGCATCTTGCAGGAGCCACAGGATAAAGGGTACATCTCATGTTAATCCCTTGCACAGAATAGCAGAATAACAGATCAACCCCACACCTCACAACACTACATAAAAAAAGTTTTACCCTTAAGAAAAATCTTACAGTTCGGGTTTTAAAATGTTGAGAGGAAAAGCCTTGTGGATCCCAAAAGGTGTTACTTCCATCACTTCACTTTAAGTGAAACAATTGTCATGGCATTGCAAAAAAAGGAGGGGAATGTTTCAGATATCTTTGTGGACAATGTCAGACCTTAACTTTTCTCGGCGAATTGAATGTTCAAATAACTTACGAGTTTGGTTGCCGGTGACGTCGTCGAACATCACCGACATTTCGACAGGAGCACACCATGCTCTTCTCAAGGAAGAAGAAATGTGGAAGCAAATTTAATACCTCGGTGCACAGAGGAGAAACAAGGAAGATACCACACACAGAACAACTGTCAACACAAACAAAGTTAACCAACATCAGAAATATCGATAGTTAATCAACAGGTGAGGTAGCACTAATTTAGTCCCTCTGTTTTTTGATGAGAGACAGAGCCGGATTCCAAGCAGCATTTAAACAAAATCAACCATCTCTGTTAATAAGGTTGCTTGATGGTCTGATTACAACAGCTTCCTGAATAACACTATCCCAATAGCTGGACGTGCAAGCTAGAATCTCCGTGTTGTTGTATTCCACAGGACGACCGGTGTCAAGGCAATGTTCTGCAATAGCGGATTTGCTCGGCTGTTGTAAGCGTGTGTGACGCTAATGTTCAATACACCGGTCTTCCACAGTCCTGATTGTCTGACCAATATATGACATGCCACAACTGCAAGGAATACGATAGACCCCAGCCTTGCGCAAACCAATATCATCTTTTACGGACGCCAACAGGGCCTTAATCTTAGAAGGTGGTCGAAAAACACATTTCACATCATATTACCGCAAAATACGGCCAATCCTGTTATAAATGCTACCTGCGTAAGGCACAAAGGCCTGAGACTTAGGTGCCACTTCGTTGCTATCGTCACTCACCCGTTGCACGGAAGTCTGATGGCGCAACGCACGTTTGATCTGCCTCTCACTATAACAATTGTGACGAAAGGTGACTTCAAGATGTGCTAGCTCAGTTGCCAAACTTTCAGGGTCTGAGATAACGTGGGCCCTGTGAAACAAGGTGCGAAGTACTCCTTCACGCTGAACTGGATCGTGACAACTATCAGCTCTCAGATGACAGTCAGTGTGGATAGGCTTCATATAAACAGTATGTCCCAACGTACCATCAGTCTTCCTTTTGAGCAACACATCAAGAAAGGGAAGGCGTTCATTCTTTTCCACCTCCATAGCTAACTGAATATTCGGGTGGATTGAATTCAGATGTTCCAAAAACCGGTTTAAATTCTCACTACCATGAGGCCAAACAACAAAAGTATCGTCTATATAACAAAAGTATCGTCTACATATTCCGTAGAAATATTGGAACACGTGAGGCAATACTGACTCTAAGACTTATCTCAGAAGAGAGATTAAGGAAAGGCAAACTAACGTTTCTAGCATTTGTAGACTTAGAGAAAGCTTTTGACAATGTTGACTGGAATACTCTCTTTCAAATGCTAAAGGTGGCAAGGGTAAAATAAAAGGAGCGAAAGGCTATTTACAATTTGTACAGAAACCAGATGGCAGTTATAAGAGTTGAGGGACACGAAAGGGAAGCAGTAGTTGGGAAGGGAGTATGACAGGTTTGTAGCCTCTCCCCGATGTTATTCAATCTGTATATTGTGCAAACAATGAAGGAAACAAAAGAAAAATTCGGAGTAGGTATTAAAATCCATGGAAAAGAAATAAAAACTTTGAGGTTCGCTGGAGACAGCAAAGGACTTGGAAGAGCAGTCGGGTGATGCTGAGGGAATTACATTAGGAAATAAGACATTTAAAGTGGTAAAGGAGTTTTGCTACTTGGGGAACAAAATAACTGATGATGGTCGAAGTAGAGAGGATATAAAATGTAGACTGGTAATAGCAAGGAAAGCGTTTCTGAAGAAGAGAAACTTGTTAACATTGAGTATAGATTTAAGTGTTAGGAAGTCATTTCTGAAAGTATTTGTATGGAGTGTAGCCATCTATGGAAGTGAAACATGGATGATAAATAGTTTGGACAAGAAGACAATAGAAGCTTTTGAAATGTGGTGCTACAGAAGAATGCTGAAGATTAGATGGGTAGATCACATAACTAATGAGGAGGTATTAAATAGGATTGGGGAGAAGAGAAGTTTGTGGCACAACTTGACTAGAAGAAGGGATCGGTTTGTAGGACATGTTCTGAGGCATCAAGGGATCACCAATTTAGTATTGCAGGGCAGCATGGAGGGTAAAAATCGTAGAGGGAGACAAAGAGATGAATACACTAAGCAGATTCAGAAAGATTTAGGAAGGGAAGTGAGAATTACGAGGACTAGAAGAGGATGCTAGGAGGCAAGAGAGGATGAAGAGTTACCATGTGAAAATCTGCCTCTGGACGGGAAACTAATGATGACATCAGAAGTGAGCTTTTCCAAGTTTCTCGTAGTTTTTGCGCTCATTAGTCCTTGGCCTCATAAAATTAATTGTTTCTGCTTGACGTTCATTAGGGTCGAATTTCTTTTTAGCAATTTCTAACTTTTCATTCTCTGGTGCGTTTATTTTTTAGATCGCGCTTCGACTGGTTTTTTCTTTCATTTTTCTTGAGTGAGGTATCATTTAGGGCAGTTTTGTAAAATAGTGCGTAAACGTACCCCAACGAAACTGCGACCACGTGCCCAACGCTATGTTTGAATTAGTTTCGCAACTGCACTACTAACTTTCAAGATTTCAAATTATACCAGCTGTCCTGTAATGTAGGGTATTCTGTAAACGAGTCCGCCCCCGGTAGCAAAGTGGTCAGCGCGACAGACTGTCAATCCCACGAGCCCGGGTTCAAATGGTTCAAATGGCTTTGAGCACTATAGGACTCAACTGCTGTGGTCATCAGTCCCCTAGAACTTAGAACTACTTAAACCTAACTAACCTAAAGACATCACACACATCCATGCCCGAGGCAGGATTCGAACCTGCGACTGTAGCAGCACGGTTCCGGACTGCGCGCCTAGAACCGCGAGACCACCGCGGCCGGCGAGCCCGGGTTCGATTCCTGGCTGGGTCGGAGAATTTTTCCACTCAGGGACTGGGTGCTGTGTTGTCCTAATCATCATCATTTCATCCCCATCGACGCGCAAGTCGCCGAAGTGGCGTCAAATCGGAAGACTTGCACCAGGCGAGCGGTCTACCCGACGGGAGGCCCTCGTCATGCGCCATTCATTCATTCATTCTGTAAACGAACATACATTTATCTGTTCTCACTTCTAAAATGTAGGCCCCCTAGGTGCTTCGATATTTGAGTAAAAATATTTACTCATCTTGCACGAACACCCAAATACACTATGTGATCAAAAGTATCCGGACACGTAGTAAGTAAGCTGTTTAGGTTTTCTTATTGGTAACGCCACGTAGCGCTCTGTATGAAAATCACTGGCTGTGCTGTATGCAGTCTGTGGCTAGTTTGCATTGTTGTCTGCCATTGTAGTGTAGGGCAGTTGGCTGTTAACAGCGCGTAGCGTTGCGCAGTTGGAGGTGAGCCGCCAGCAGTGGTGGATGCGGGGAGAGAGATGGCGCATTTTTGAGAGCGGAGGATCTGTACGTGTGTCCATCAGAGACAGTACATTTGTAAGAATGGAGGTCATGAACTGATATATATAATAAGCCTTTTGAACAATATTAAGGTAAATACATTGTTTGTTCTCTATCAAAATCTTTCTTTTGCTAACTGTGCCTATCAGTAATTAGTGCCTTCAGTAGTTTGAATCTTTTATTAAGCTGGCACTAGTGACGCTCGCTGTATTGCAGTAGTTCGAGTAACTAAGATTTTTGTGACGTAAGTGATTTGTGAAAGGTATAGGTTAATGTTAGTCAGGGCCATTCTTTTTTGGAGATTATTGAAAGTCAGATTGCGTTGCGCTAAAAAAATATTGTGTCCCAGTTTAAGCACAGTCATGTATAATTTTTCTAAGGGGACGTTTCATATGGTTCCAGACAACAATGCAAACTAGCCACAGACTGCACACAGCACAGCCAGTGATTTTCATACAGAGCGCTACGTGGCATTAACAATAAGAAAACCTAAACAGCTTACTTACAACTTGGCTGAAAATGGCTTACATGTTAGTGATGCACTCCATCGGTATGCTAGAATACAAATTGGTTTTGGCCCACCCTTAGGCTTGATGACAGCTTCCACTCTCAGGCATACATTCAGTCAGGGGCTGGAGGGTTTCTTGGGGAACTGCAGCACATTCTTCACGGAGTGCTGCACTGAGGAGAGGTATCGATGTCCGTCGGTGAAGTCTGATACGATGTCGGCATTCCAAAACATAAATAAACTGGAATCAGTCTTGATCGCTTAACTTTTTTAATGGTGACCGGTTTGGACCTTGTTATCAGATCATCTTGGGACCATGAAGATCTGCCGGAGGCGTTAGCGCTTGGCAGTCCTCTTGTTTGTTGCAGTACACCACCAGCCACAAACAAGAGGACTGCCATGCGCTACCGCCTCCGGCTGACCTTCATGGTCCCAAGATGATCTGATAATAAGCTCCAAACCGGTTACCATTAAAAAAGTTAAGCGATCAAGGCTGCTTCCAATTTATTTATAATAATTACAGATCGCTGTTTTCCTATATAAGAACTATAAAATATTCCAAAACATCCCTAAGGTGTTCTGTAGGATGCAGGTCAGGACTCCGTGCACGCCAGTCCATTACACAGATGTTATTGTTATGTAACCACAGGCCGTGGATTACGAACACGTTGTCGATCGTGTTGAATGATACAATCGCCATCCCCGAATTGCTCATCACAAGTGGAATCAAGCAAGAATGTGCTTAAAACATCAATGTAGGTCCGTGCTGTGATAGTGCCACGCAAAACAACAAGGGGTGTAAGCCCCCTCCATGAAAATACAACTATATCATAACACAATCGCCTCCGAATTTTACTGTTGGCACTACACACACTGGCACATGACGTTCACCGGGCATTCGCCATACACATACCCCACCATCGGATCGCCACATGTGAGCCGGCTGGAGATGCCGTGCGGTTCTAGGCGCTGTAGTCTGGAGCCGAGCGACCGCTGAGGTCGCAAGTTCGAATCCTGCCTCGGGCATGGACGTGTGTGATGTCCTTAGGTTAGTTAGGTTCAATTAGTTCTAAGTTCTAGGCGACTGATGACCTTAGAAGTTAAGTCGCATAGTGCTCAGAGCCATTTGAACCATTTTTGTACCGTGATTCGGCACTCCATACATTTACCCTCTGTTTAATCCTGCAATGTTTACGCTCCTTAAGCCAAGCGAGGCGTCGTTTGTCATTTACTGGCGTGATGTGTGACTTACGAGCAGCCGATCGACCATGAAATCCAAGTTTTCTCACCTCTCGCTTAACTGTTATAGTACCTGCTGTAGATCCAAATGTAATCTGAAATTCCTGTGTGATGGTTTGCATAGACGTGTGCCTATTAGACATTACGACCCTCTTCAATTGTCGGCGGTCTCTGTCAGTCAAAAGACGAGGTAGGTCTGTATGTTTTTGTTCTGTACGTGTCCCTTCACGTTTCCACTTCACTATCACATCGAAAACAGTGGATCTAGGGATGTTTAGGAGTCTGGAAATCTTGCGTACAGACGTATGACACAAATGAAACCCAATCACCTGACCACGTTCGAAGTCTGTGAGTTCTGCGGAGCGCCCCATTCTGCTCTTCAAGATGTCTAATGACTACTGAGGTCGCTGATATGAAGTACTTCGCAGTAGGTGGCAGCACAATGCACCTAATATGAGAAACTATGTTTTTGGGTGTGTCCGGATATTTTTGATCACGTAGTGTATGTTCTTTGTCCTAAGAGGGGCCGTGAAGTTCGCCAAAGCTATCAGTACAAGGCAGTAATATTCATCCCTTATCGGAAGCGGTCTAGCGACAATGGTTCCTGATAAAATTTCTCTGCGTAAACGTGTCCCGGGCTCCTGTACAGTGATATCACCTGCCTCATTTGGAATTTGAATTATTACATTCTTCCAGAGATCAGAGTGTGTTTTGATAGGCTAATATACAGTGACTATCCAAAACAATATGGGCACTGTCCGCCACGACACTGAATGCCGCCTAGTGGTGTATAATGAAACAACATAAGCGGGCAGAGAAGAATGGAGAATGCTTCTAGTGACGGTATTGACCGCAAAGGAGAAATCCGCTGACTTACGTGACTTTGAGAAAAGGTAGATTTTTTGGCCCGTTGCCTGTGAATGAGCTTCCCATAAGCAGCACAGCCAGTCACATGAGCGCGTTGAGTGTCAACAGAAATTGGTAGAAGAACTGTGAAAGCACGAATGGGCGGCGAGGGGTTTGACGTCCTCGCCTCACCGATATGTTGAGCAATGGAAACTTATCAACTGGACGGATGAATCACGTTTCTTGTCACACCAGGTCAAAAGCCGTGTTCAGACAAGCTGTCATCGAAGCGGACGACTACTCTAAAGGCACGCCGCCACAGGTAGAGGCCGGTTGGGCCAATATTATGGCATGGGCTGCCATGAGACCTGTGGCAGGAATCGAAGGCAAGGCATCGTGACTGTTGTGGTCCACGTGAACATTACTGCGGACCAAGTGCGTCCCTTCCTGCTTGCTGTCTTCCCCAATGCGTGTGGCATCTTCAAACAGGAAGACGAGAATCGGAACTACAGTGGTTGAGGAACATGATACTGAACTCTTGCTGATGTTATGGCCACCAAATTCACCTGATGTGAACTCGACAGAACACAGTTTGGACACTATCGGATGCCAGCTCGCGCCCACATAATTCCGGCTCGTAATTAACGGAAATTTCGTCAGCTGTGCGTAGACCTACGGAAACCTAAAAAGGATTTGTGGAATGGCTGCCACACAGATTCACTACTGCACTGCGTCCCAAAGGCGGACCAAAACACTATCAACCACGCAGTAGTCATGTTTGGACTCATCAACTTCTTTTGCTCAGCAAGTGTCACAGTGTTCTCACAGCTGGCTTTCCGAGGGTCCTCAGTGTTTCTGAGGGGAATGTCTTAAAGTGGCCTTTTTTGAGTCAAGTCTTTGATTGGATTGTCAGTTTCATCACAGAGCGTCGTATTCCATTACATCTTTATCTACATCTTCTTCCATTTCCATTAAATTATTCCCAAGTCCCTTGCTTTTGTATAGCCTTGCTGTATGTTACTTCCACTTTTCTGCCTTCGCTTCTCTGGTAGGTAAAGGCTTGTTATTCTTTCTTGCTTTCTTTCTTTCAGTGATGCCATGCCCCACGCTGACGCAGGGTCGGCATTGTTAGGAACAGAGTTGGCAAGGTTAGTGGAAAGGGGTATCCAGATGCCCTTCCTGCCGCCATTCTGTACCCCCGAGACGGAATTAGTGTACCCCTGCTGTCTGCGTCGAATGTAATTCATGGTATAGTGCGAACGTCTTCAGATGCCTGCGAGTCTTGTAACGGCGGCGGAACGTGGGGACCAGCGCGGTATTCACCTAGCGGGATGTGGAAACCCGCCTAAATACTACATCCGGTCTGGCCAGCACACCGACCGACGTCGGTAATCCTCTGGTCGGATTCGATCCGGGGCCGGCGCGCCTACCCGAGTACAGGAAGCAGCGCGTTAGCGCTCTCGGCTGACCTGGCGGGTCAGGTAAAGGCTAGTTATATGAGCCCTTAATATTCAGCCAGTTATACTTGAAGAAATTTAGCAAACAGCGCCTTTTCGTATATGTTTTCTTATACCAAGACGCGTGTCGGACTTTCACGCATCTTCAATGAGCGAACTTCACTTACATCTTCCTCAGCATAAAGTTTCGTTCACAAACAGATCCGTACTATGATTTAGGAAGAAAAATACGAACTCAGTGAGTAATGGACCAGGTTTGGGAGTGGTTTCAGTACTTTATAGTGGACAGGATTCAGTGCCTTGTTCTTAACAGATGTAAAACTAACTTTAGGAGTGCTCCATCGGAGCAATTTTTGGGTGCCGTTACTGTTTATTACGTAAATGTAAATTATCTATAATGTCGGAAACCGCGCGAGGCTGTATGCAGCCGATGCTGTTGCACAGAGGTATGTTGCAGCGCAACAAGGCTACAACAAGAAGATCAATACAGCACCAAAGTTTAGTGAGTTGGCAGAAGAGATCCGTTGCAGTCAATTTACTTTGTTGGTGACAAGACACTAGTAACCGTAGCAACTGTAAAATGCTGAGAAATAATGGCTCTGTGCATCCTTTGGTGGAAGGTTCACATTCAGGAAAAGCAGATGCCAGGCTAAGATTCATTGCGACAAATCTAACGTAATTCATAAACGACAGAAGAGATTTACATGTCACTTACCAGACGGGTTCTAGAGTGTTGCTCATATCTCTGAGATATGCCGTAATCAATGATGGCGTTGGGGCAACGTGACCACGCAGGAATCGTCTGCTGCGGAGGTTCTTGTTCAACAATGTGCGCTGAATGGTCTGATACGAAACACATGTGCGTCCACCGACACTGTACTATATCGCTAGAGGTGCAATACATCTATACTACTCTACAGAAAAGGCAAGCCTCCAAGCCCCCCGTTCTGTGAAGAATCGTGGACATCCAATCACTTAGCGCTTAGCAGTATCTTCACTGACATTTTACCAATTCCCGTTGATGCCGACGACAATAGCGCGTTTTCGAGATACTCGTTCACAGCCTCTGCTTGATAATAATATGCCCTTTGGCAAAGTCGCTTATCTCAGTGGATTTCTTGATTTGTAGCGATTATCTTCGCTAGGGAAATCACCCATCCGTCTCTGCTCGCGTTCTCACTTTCTTCACTGCGTCACGTGCCCTCAACGCCACCAAGAATTATGCAGCCTTATGTTTTGGCTCATCAGTGCAGATGCAAATGTGGATTGCATATGTAGCTATAAACAAGAGTACTCGTCTCTTGTCTTGTGCTGTCTTACGCGATTTACGAGGGTTGTTCAATAAGTAATGCCCCACATTATTTTTAAAGTCATTAATACACATGGAAAAACATCCTTGTTGGTTCTTCGTCTGTGCACGGGTGAAGTTTCGACCGTTCTGGCAGATGACATAGCCGTAGTACGCCGTCAAAATGACGTCTACATACGACTCACTTTACAAGAAGCGTGCTGTTATTGTATTCTTGCTTGCAGAAAAAGATACCGTGGTGGACATTCATAAACAATTTTGTGCGCTGTATGGTGAGGCAACAGTTGATATGAGTACAGTTGGGCGATGGATAAAGAAAGATAGAGCCTCAGGAACAGCAGAAACAAAGCTCCATGAAGGGCCACACTCGGGATGCCCTGTCCCAGCCACTACTCCAGACACGGGGAATCGTACGGATGCCGTTATTCGTGCTGACCGGCGCATCACAACTCGACACTTTCAAGATGACGAGAGTGTCAGTCATGCAGTGACAACATGGCTACACCTACAGGACAAGAGCTTTTACCAGCAGGGAATACATGCTCTTCCACAACGTTGGCGTACAGCCATAGAACGTGATAGAGGCTATGTAGAAAAACGGGAGACTGGTTTGCTACGGCCTGCCACGAATTCCACCCCTGTGCTAACCTCTTCATCTCAGAGTAGCACTTGCAACCTCGTCCTCAATTCTTTGCTTGACGTATTCCAATCTCTGTCTTCCTCTACAGTTTTTGCCCTCTACAGCTCCCTCTGGTACCATGGAAGTCATTCCCTCACGTCTTAGCAGATGTCCTATCGTCCTGTCACTTCGCCTTATCAGTGTTTTCCACATCTTCCTTTCCTCTCCGATTCTGCGTAGAACCTAATCATTCCTTACCTTATCAGTCCATCTAATTTTCAACATTCGTCTATAGCACCACATCTCAAATGTTTCGATTCTCTTCTGTTCCGGTTTTCCCACAGTCCATGTTTCACTACCATACAATGCTGTACTCCAAACGTACATCCTCAGAAATTTCGTCCTCAAATTACGGCCGATATTTGATATTAGTAGACTTCTCTTGGCCAGAAATGCCTTTTTTGCCATAGCGAGGCTGCTTTTGATGTCCTCCTTGCTCCGTCCGTCAATGGTTATTTTACTGCCTAGGTAGCAGAATTCCTTAACTTCATTGACTTCGCGACCATCAATCCTGATGTTAAGTTTCTCGCTGTTCTCATTTCTGCTACTTCTCATTACCTTCGTCTTTCTCCGATTTACTCTCAAACCATACTGTGTACTCATTAGACTGTTCATTCCGTTCAGAAGATCATTTAATTCTTCTTCACTTTCACTCAGGATAGCAATGTTATCAGCGAATCGTATCATTGATATCCTTTCACCTTGTATTTTAACTCCATTCCTGAACCTTTCTTTTATTTCCATCATTCCTTCCTCGATGTACAGAATGAAGACTAGGGGCGAAAGGCTACAGCCTTATCTTACACCCTTGTTAATACGAGCACTCCGTTCTTCATCGTCCACTCTAATTATTTCCTCTTTGTTGTTGTATATATTCTATATGACCCGTCTCTCCCTATAGCTTACCCCTACTTTTTTCAGAATCTC
The DNA here is from genome assembly GCF_023897955.1 of Schistocerca gregaria. NCBI lineage: Eukaryota > Metazoa > Arthropoda > Insecta > Orthoptera > Acrididae > Schistocerca > Schistocerca gregaria. The sequence continues at coordinate 106,613,297 of NC_064923.1, forward strand.
GAACAGCTTGCACCATTTTATATTGTCGAACGCTTTTTCCAGGTCGACAAATCCTATGAACGTGTCTTGATTTTTCTTCAGCCTTGCTTCCATTATTAGCCGTAATGTCAGAATTGCCTCTCTCGTGCCTTTACTTTTCCTAAAGCCAAACTGATCGTCACCTAGCGCATTCTCAATTTTCTTTTCCATTCTTCTGTATATTATACTTGTAAGCAGCTTCGATGCATGAGCTGTTAAGCTGATTGTGCGATAATTCTCGCACTTGTCAGCTCTTGCCGTCTTCGGAATTGTGTGGATGATGCTTTTCCGAAAGTCAGATGGTATGTCGCCAGACTCATATATTCTACACACCAACGTGAATAGTCGTTTTGTTGTCACTTCCCCTAATGATTTTAGAAATTCTGATGGAATTTTATCTATCCCTTCTGCATTATTTGATCGTAAGTTCTCCAAAGCTCTTTTAAATTCCGATTCTAATACTGGATCCCCTATCTCTTCTAAATCGACTCCTGTTTCTTCTTCTATCACATCAGACAAATCTTCACCCTCATATAGGCTTTCAATGTATTCTTTCCACCTATCTGCTCTCTCCTCTGCATTTAACAGTGGAATTCCCGTTGCACTCTTAATGTTTCCACCGTTGCTTTTAATGTCACCAAAGGTTGTTTTGACTTTCCTGTATGCTGAGTCTGTACTTCTGACAATCATATCTTTTTCGATGTCTTCACATTTTTCCTGCAGCCATTTTGTCTTAGCTTCCCTCCACTTCCTATTGATTTCATTCTTCAGCGACTTGTATTTCTGTATTCCTGATTTTCCCGCAACATGTTTGTACTTCCTCCTTTCATCAATCAACTGAAGTATTTCTTCTGTTACCCATGGTTTCTTCGCAGGTACCTTCTTTGTATCTATGTTTTCCTTCCCAACTTCTGTGATGGCCCTTTTTAGAGATGTCCATTCCTCTTCAACTGTGCTGCCTACTGCGCTATTCCTTATTGCTGTATCTATAGCGTTACAGAACTTCAAACGTATCTCGTCATTCCTTAGACCTTCTGTATCCCACTTCTTTGCGTATTGATTCTTCCTAACTAATGTCTTGAACTTCAGCCTACTCTTCATCACTACTATATTGTGATTTGAGTCTATATCTGCTCCTGGGTACGCCTTACAATCATCTGATGTCGGAATCTCTGTCTGACCATGATGTAATCTAATTGAAATCTTCCCGTATCTCCCGGCCTTTTCCAAGTATACCTCCTCCTCTTGTGATTCTCGAACAGGGTATTCGCTATTACTAGCTGAAACTTGTTACAGAACTCAATTAGTCTTTCTCCTCTTTCATTCCTTTTCCCAAGCCCATATTCTCCTGTAACCTTTTCTTCTACTCCTTCCCGTAGAACTGCATTCCCGTCGCCCATGACTATTAGATTTTCTTCCCCCTTTACGTACTGCATTACCCTTTCAATATCCTCATACACTTTCTCTATCTGTTCATCTTCAGCTTGCGACGTCGGCATGTATACCTGAACTATCGTTGTCGGTGTCGGTCTGCTGTCGATTCTGATTAGAACAATCCGGTCACTGAACTGTTCACAGTAACACACCCTCTGCCCTACCTTACTACTCATAACGAATCCTACACCTGTTATACCATTTTCTGCTGCTGTTGATATTACCCTATACTCATCTGACCAGAAATCCTTGTCTTCCTTCCACTTCACTTCACTGACCCCTGCTATATGTAGATTGAGCCTTTGCATTTCCCTTTTCAGATTTTCTAGTTTCCCTACCACGTTCAAGCTTCTGACATTCCACGCCCCGACTCGTAGAACATTATTCTTTCGTTGATTATTTAATCTTTTTCTCATGGTAACCTCCCCCTTGGCAGTCCCCTCCCGGAGATCCGAATGGGGGATTATTCCGGAATCTGAGCCTTAACAAGAAATATTTTCTGAGAAAAAAATGTGGGGTATTACTTATTCAACGACCCTCACACCGTTTTCTACAGCCAGTTTATTCTATCTCCTCTCTCCTTGCTCACTCTGAATGACAGCCTCCCAGAGACTGCCTAAATAAAGTGGTCTTTGTCCTATGACATTTACTCCGAAATAATGGGATGAAAGCTATAAGTCGGACAAGGTAAAAATTGGACAGGCCCAAGCAAGGCAGGATAAAATAACTTGTATGTGCTAGTGGGTCTAGCGATGTTCCTTCTTGGTCCTGGTTCTTGGCACCACATCTATGATGCATTGCCAATCCCGGGGCATGAAGTTCGGATGGGAATTAATGAGAGCTACGTCTTTTTTAGATGCGACGTTGTGCAGGTTTGCGGCTGCCCAACCAGTCATATGGCTGGTAGGGAAGAGTGGGTTTGGGAACATCGGGAGGTGTAAAAGGGTATGGATGGTAGAGGTACCGATATGTACCACATCGCAGCGACTCCGCTAGCACGTCCAGCACCGGCTTAGCCGCTCGCGGGTTGTCCGGCAGCGGCAGGTGGTCATATTTGGCAGCCTCCTCTCGGACCATAGCAGTGACACCAACGACTTGTGGTGCCTCTTCGTCGTCCTTTTCTTCCGTCTGCTGTACCACCCCCTCCATTTCCTCGACAACCTCTCCAGGCGCTTCCACGTCGACCAGAGATTCGGTCGTCTGCGTTTCTGCCTCTACCCCCTTACTAATTGGGATCGGCGCCCTTTCTCTGCGAGTCGCAAGGGTCAAGGCCTCCGTCAGTTGGCACACCTGACGGAACACCTCTTCCAGTTGCGCCCTCAGGGACGCCTCCGCGATGGCAGATTTAAATGCGGGAACGGCTTCGTCCGTGGCTTTCTGTAGCGATTCTCGGAAACTATCGTAGTCGTCTTTTTCGGCTTTGTCAGTCCGTGCCACAAAGCTAACTACTACTTAACAGTAAATATTGTTCTCATGGCGCGGCCCGCTTCCCCTTCTCGGATAGGGTGCGGGGCGGCCTCCTTGGCCTCGCTGGTCCACTTCTCCAAGGTTTAGCGGCGACAGTCGTCTTATTCCGCTTCTGCTTGCTCCAATTCTTTATCTAACTGCAACGACGATGGTTTGCAGCGTGTGCGGCGCCGCAGTTGACGCACTTCGGAGCAGCATCTCGCGGCTTATTAGAGTCGCGTGCATCATGTGCCTTCGCACACTTCATGCACGCGACCGTATTGCTGCAGGACTTCACTACATGGCCAAGGTGTTGGCATTTGTAATATTGCTGCGTCTTCATCTTCTCCTCACTCTTCTTCGCGCTTCGTACTTCCTTTGGCAGGTGCTCCAGTAGCACGGCGAAAAGGCGAGATTTTGACTTCCCCTTGGCTTTCGCCTCCCTTGCCATGTCCAGCCACGTCTGCGACGTACAACAGCGACAGCGACAGAGATGGAGTTAAGTGCAGCGAGCCCAGCAGCGGTCTCAGCTTGTTCCATACGCCGAATGAAATGTAATGCATTTCTACAAGCTTAGCGAAGAGGAGGTTCGTTAGTCTATATTTTGATATGTCTCACCTGTCTACTGCCGTGTGAATGTGAAATAATATTGTTGTGTCGTCGGAAAATTTACAGTTGAGTAACTACATGTGTTACATATATTGGCAGGTGGCCTGTCACGAGTTTTCGTCAGCCACGGGAACAGTATTTACTTTTAAGTAGTAGTCAGCTTTGTGCCACAGACTGACAAAGCCAAACAGCCGGCCGCGCTAACGTATCAGCCGGTAATCGGGCTGCGGCTGCCGCGCGCAGCGCACGCAGTTTACGTAACGGTAATTTGAATATCAATTTAGCCGCAGGCCGGGGCAGTCATCGGCAGGCGCTTGGAGCCCGGCGACAGCGGCCATCAGTCGCAAGTGGCGGTGTGCCCGCGCCGCCGAGCGCGTAATGCCATTCCCACTGCACTCAATGAAACGTGTATGATAATGATCACGCACGCCCTGATATTTAACTGCCGCTGGGAATTTAAAACAATCGCTGGAGACTCATTGCAAATTAATTGTATTTATGAAGGATATTTGATGCATTCGTAGCCAATCGCTTTGGCATAACGTGTAATATCTGCTACGCTGGACTTTCCTGGACGAGAATGTAGCCGGTCACGAACGATGACACCATTGCCTTATGTAAAAAAATATAAGAATTGTCCAGACTTAACAACTTTGGTAATTTTTCATTTCTAGTCTACTTTACTGCAAGACAATCTTTTCCATGCCGTACAGAACTATTGGTGATTATCATCAACGTGCCCGCCCGGTAGGTCGTGCGGTCTAACGCGGGAAGGAGCGCCTGGTCCCCGGCACGAATCCGCCCGGCGGATTTGTGTCGAGGTCCGGTGAACCGACCAGTCCGTGGATGGTTTTTAGGCGGTTTTCGATCTGCCTCGGCGAATGCGGACTGTTTCACCTTATTCCGACTGCGCTACACTATGTGGGCGACTGCTGCGCAAGTAGGTTCTCCGCGTACACGTTCACCACCATTACTCTACCACTCAAAAATAGGGGTTACACTCTTCTGGGGTGAGACGTTCCCTGGGGGGTCCACCGGGGGCCGAACCACACAATAACCATGGGTTCGGTATGGGAGGGCGGAGGCGTGAAGTGGACTGCGGTAGTCATCGTTGGGTTGTGGACCGCTGTGGCGGGGACGGAGCCTCTCCGTCTTTTCTAGGTTCCCAGTTAACATACAATACAATACAATTATCAACGTCCTTTCAATGATAGACTTAGTGGTGTCTTACAGTTTACTTATAGTACTTGTTTGGCAACTCTCCACCGTAGACGAGATTACTAAAAGGTCCACTCGGAGGTATCCTGTTGTTGGAAAAGAATTCCATAACCAGTATTTGACCGATAAGTAGAGGAGAGGTCCTGTTTGCGCTTATATGCTGATGTCCATTAGCTCTCGTGTCCTATGGAGTGTGCGCGTGTGACACGATTCTACAAGGGCCGGTCGGAAAGTTTCTAGCCCGATATAGCTACCGCCATGTCTCGCACAAACAACACCACCTACTTTACTTTTATGGTGACCCTTTGTGGCCATGCTAGTCAAATTTCGCGGCTCCAGCTTCGTTTGCTTTGGCGGTAGGATGCATTGTATACCGTAGCATAAGCAAAATGGCGAATATCTAGAGAATCAAGAACCGTGCTGTGGTCGACGCCCAAGGAAATTGCTGAGGACATGCGGAATACACTTAAGAATAGTTCTTCGTCTTACGCGACAGTGAAATACTCGGTGTCCGAATTCAAACGTGGAGGAACGAGTGTGGAAGATGCGCCACGGATTGGAAGGCCGTTGACACTAATGAAACAGTGACTGCAACTCACGATACGGTTTTGCAAGGATTGTCGAACAACTATGCAGCCCATTGAAACCGCGTTTTGAATCTCCCATGGGCGTGGTCACGACATTATTGTGGATATTTTGGGAATGCGGAAAGTTTCATCTCAGCGGGTCCCGAAAACGTGAATGCATATCAGAGACGGTAGAGTGCGCAGTGTTGTGAAGAAATTGTCCTTCAATTTGAAGAAGATGAATAGGGATTTCTTACAAGGTATGTGACAATGGGAGAAAGGTGGGATCAGGCCTTAGATCCTGAAAAGGAAAACAGCAGTCACAACAATGGAAACTGATTGAGTGCGGGTTCTAATTGATACATCCGCCATATTCTCCAGTTTTGGCTCCATCAGACTGTTTTCTTTCCCCAAAACTAGAAAAGGATAGCAAAGGACACGATTTGACAATGGCGATGCCGTCATTGATGTTGTGAACACTTCGTTGGACTCGAAATCGAAGACCTTTCATTTGAGTGGTTTGCAGAAGTTATTTGAGCGTGGACGCAAATTAAATTGTGTACACAGGTATTGAATTGAAAAATAAATCGGGATTAAGAAATTTCTGGCATTCTTTATTTGTTAGACTGGGTACGCGTGATCAAAGTGCCTCTACTAATAAACGTTTCGTAGCAGCTTGTGTTGACACGTCTGGGCTCACAAACCCTCTTACTTGTTCTATGGTAGATGTCCGATCTGCCACTACCAGTCCGCAGATCGTGGTCGTGCGGTAGCTTTCTCGCTTCCCGTGCCCGGGTTCCGGGCTTCGATTCCCGGCGGGGCTACTGCCGCCCGTTCAATACGACGATCCAGGTGGGCGTGTGTGGTGCGTGGACGTCCAGAACCTCGTCTGCGAGAGTTCGAATGTTCATGTGATCACTGATTACAGAATCGTTGCAGAACTGAAGGAGCTCGTCCATCTTACGTGATAATTGATCATAACGACTATCCCGACACTCGGAAGGCCACAATTTGACTGCTTCAAACACTTCCAGTGAACATTTTGTAGCAGCCTCGCGTGTCAGTGGCTTGGTTGCCTGCTTTCTTCAAACGTCTGCACCACACTAAGCCTTCTGGGTGTCAGCTTTCCCGAAAACGTGGCACTGTCATAACTATGCTACTACATGATCTGTTGGGGGACGACGTTTAAACCATTATCAGCACATGTATTATCTCCCAGGCGTCACACGGGGTCATCGGATAAGAATCAAAGTCATCTTTACAGATGTAATAAGTTTTCATTTCGGATTTGTGTTTATCTTCTTGTGGGTCATTTTCTTTCCTATGTTTGAACTTCGATAACTGTCGACTGCCTTTCTTTGTTTTTAGCAGCATTTCAGCGCTGCTATGGTCGGTATACACTACTGGCCATGAAATTGCTACACCAAGAAGAAATGCAGGTGATAAACGGGTATTCGTTGGACAAATATAAACTCCTGGAAATTGAAATAAGAACACCGTGAATTCATTGTCCCAGGAAGGGGAAACTTTATTGACACATTCCTGGGGTCAGATACATCACATGATCACACTGACAGAACCACAGACACATAGACACAGGCAACAGAACATGCACAATGTCGGCACTAGTACAGTGTATATCCACCTTTCGCAGCAATTCAGGCTGCTATTCTCCCATGGAGACGATCGTAGAGATGCTGGATGTAGTCCTGTGGAACGGCTTTCCATGCCATTTCCACCTGGCACCTCAGTTGGACCAGCGTTCGTACTGGACGTGCAGGCCGCGTGAGACGACGCTTCATCCAGTCCCAAACATGCTCAATGGGGGACAGATCCGGAGATATTGCTGGCCAGGGTAGTTGACTTACACCTTCTAGGGCACGTTGGGTGGCACGAGATACATGCGGACGTGCAATGTCCTGTTGGAACGGCACGTTCCCTTGCCGGTCTAGGAATGGTAGAACGATGGGTTCGATGACGGTTTGGATGTACCGTGCACTATTCAGTGTCCCCTCGACGATCACCAGAGGTGTACGGCCAGTGTAGGAGATCACTCCCCACACCATTATGCCGGGTGTTGGCCCTGTGTGCCTCGGTCGTATGCAGTCCTGATTGTGGCGCTCACCTGCACGGCGCCAAACACGCATACGACAATCATTGGCACCAAGGCAGAAGCGACATTCATCGCTGAAGACGACACGTCTCCATTCGTCCCTCCATTCACGCCTGTCGGGACACCACTGGAGGCCGGTTGCACGATGTTGGGGCGTGAGCGGAAGACGGCCCAACGGTGTGCGGGACCGTAGCCTAGCTTCATGGAGACGGTTGTGAATGGTCCTCGCCGATACCCCAGGAGCAACAGTGTCCCTATTTTGATGGGAAGTGGCGGTGCGGTCCCCTACGGCACTGCGTAGGATCCTACGGTCTTGGAGTGCATGCGTGCGTCGCTGCGGTCCGGTCCCAGGTCCCAGGTCCCAGGTCTGAAAAACTAATCATATGCATATCATCCTCCCTTATGAACCATGGACCTTGCCGCTGATGGGGAGGCTTGCGTGCCTCAGCGATACAGACAGCCGTACCGTAGGTTCAACCACAACGGAGGGGTATCTGTTGAGAGGCCAGACAAACGTGTGGTTCCTGAAGAGGGGCAGCAGCCTTTTCAGTAGTTGCAGGGGCAACAGTCTGGATGACTGACTGATCTGGCCATGTAAAAATAACCAAAACGGCCATGCTGTGCTGGTACTGCGAACGGCTGAAAGCAAGGGGAAACTACAGCCGTAATTTTTCCTGAGGGCATGCAGCTTTACTGTATGATTAAATGATGATGGCGTCCTCTTGGGTAAAATATTCCGGAGGTAAAATAGTCCCCCATTCGGATCTCCGGGCGGGGACTACTCAAGAGGATGTCGTTATCAGGAGAAAGAAAACTGGCGTTCTACGGACTGGAGAGTGGAATGTCAGATCCCTTAATCGGGCAGGTAGGTTAGAAAATTGAAAAAGGGAAATGGATAGGTTAAAGTTAGATGTAGTGGGAATTAGTGAAGTTCCATGGCAGGAGGAACACGACTTCTAGTCAGGTGACTACAGGGTTATAAACACAAAATCAAATAGGGGTAATGCAGGAGTAGGTTTAATAATGAATAGGAAAATAGGAATGCGGGTAAACAGCATAGTGAACGCATTATTGTGGCCAAGATAGATACGAAGCCCACACCTACTACAGTAGTACAATTTTATATGCCAACTAGCTCTGCAGATGACGAAGAAATTGAAGAAATGTATGATCAAATAAAATAAATTATTCAGATAGTAAAGGGAGATGAAAATTTAATAGTCATGGGTGACTGGAATTCGGTAGAAGGAAAAGGGAGAGAAGGAAACATAGTAGGTGAATATGGACTGGGGCAAAGAAATGAAAGAGGAAGCCGCCTGGTAGAATTTTGCACAGAGCACAACTTAATCATAGGTAACACTTGGTTAAAGAATCATAAAAGAAGCCTGTATACATGGAATAAGCCTGGAGATACCGACAGGTTTCAGATAGATTATATAATGGAACGACAGAATCAGGTTTTAAATTGTAAGACATTTCCAGGGGCAGATGTGGACTCTGACCACAATCTGTTGGTTATAACCTGTAGATTAAAACTGAAGAAACAGCAAAAAGGTGGGAATTTAAGGAGATGGGACATGGATAAACTAAAAGAACCAGAGGTTGTACAGAGTTTCAGGGAGAGCATAAGGGAGCAATTGACAGGAATGGGGGAAATAAATACAGTAGAAGAAGAATGGGTAGCCTTGAGGGATGAAGTAGTGAAGGCAGCAGAGGATCAAGTAGGTTAAAAGTCGAGGGCTAGTAGAAATCCTTGGGTAACAGAAGAAATATTGAATTTAATTGATGAAAGGAGAAAATATAAAAATGCTGTAAATGAAGCAGGCAAAAAGGAATCCAGACGTCTCAAAAATGAGATCGACAGGAAGTGCAAAATGGTTAAGCAGGGATGGCTAGAGGACAAATGTAAGGATGTGGAGGCTTATCTCACTAGGGGTAAGATAGACACTACCTACAGGAAAATTAAGGAGACCTTTGGAGATAAGAGAACCACTTGTATGAACATCAAGAGCTCAGATGGAAACCCAGTGCTATGCAAAGAAGGGAAAGCAGAAAGGTGGAAGGAGTATTTAGAGGGTCTATACAAGGGCAATGTTCTTGAGAACAATATTAAGGAAATGTAAGAGGATGTAAATGAAAATGAAATGGGAGATATGATACTGCGTGAAGAGTTAGACAGAGCACTGAACGACCTAAACCGAAACAAGGCCCCGGGTATAGACAACATTCCATTAGAACTACTGATAGCCTTGGGAGAGCCAGCCCTGACTAAATTCTACCATCTAGTGAGGATGTATGAGACAGGCGAAATACCCTCAGACTTCAAGAAGAATATAATAATTCCAATCCCAAAGAAAGCAGGTGTTGACAGATGTGAAAATTACCGAACTATCACTTTAATAAGTCACAGCTGCAAAATACTAACGCGAATTCTTTACAGACGAATGGCAAAACTAGTACAAGCCGACCTCGGGGAAGATCAGTTTGGATTCCGTAGAAATGTTGGAACACGTGAGGCAATACTGACCCTACGACTTATCTTAGAACCTAGATTAAGGAAAGGCAAACCTACGTTTCTAGCATTTGTAGACTTAGAGAAAGCTTTTGACAATGTTGACTGGAATACACTCTTTCAAATTCTGAAGGTGGTAGGGGTAAAATACAGGGAGCGAAAGGCTATTTACAATTTGTACAGAAACCAGATGGCAGTTATAAGAGTCGAGGGACATGAAAGGGAAGCAGTGGTTGCGAAGGGAGTGAGACAGGGTTGTAGTCTCTCCCCGATGTTATTCAATCTGTATATTGAGCAAGCAGTAAAGGAAACAAAAGGAATATTTGGAGTAGGTATTAAAATCCATGGAGAAGAAATAAAAACTCTAAGGTTCGCCGATGACATTGTAATTCTGTCAGAGAAAGCAAAGGACTTGGAAGAGCAATTGAACGGAATGGATAGTGTCTTGAAAGGAGGATATAAGATGAACATCAACAAAAGCAAACGAGGATAATGGAATGTAGTAGAATTAAGTCGGGTGATGCTGAGGGAATTAGATTAGGAAATGAGACACTTAAAGTAGTAAAGGAATTTTGCTATTTGGGGAGCAAAATAACTGATGATGGTCGAAGTAGAGAGGATATAAAATGTAGACTTGCAATGGCAAGGAATGTATTTCTGAAGAAGAGAAATTTGTTAACATCGAGTAGGAAGTGAAACGTGGACGATAAATAGTTAGGACCAGAAGAGAAGAGAAACTTTTGAAATGTGGTGCTGCAAAAGAATGCTGAAGATTAGATGGGTAGATCACATAACTAATGAGGAAGTATTAAATAGGATTGGGGAGAAGAGAAGTTTGTGGCACAACTTGACCAGAAGAAGGGATCGGTTGGTAGGACATGTTCTGAGGCATCAAGGGATCACCAACTTAGTATTGGAGGGCAGTGTGGAGGGTAAAAATCGTAGAGGGAGACCAAGAGATGACTACACCAAGCAGATTCAGAAGGATGTAGGTTACAGTGGGTACTGGGAGATGAAGAGGCCTGCACAGGATAGAGTAGCATGGAGAGCTGCATCAAACCAGTCTCAGGACTGAAGACGACAACAACAACAACATGCATATCACAGCATCTTCTTCCTATCGGTTAAATTTCGCGTATGTAGCACGTCAATTCGTGGTGCAGCAATTTTAATGGCCAGTAGTGTAGTTGTAGATGAGCTATCTAATACTGCCTAGAGTAGGCAGTGCGAGTGCGGAGGTCGCCGGCGACTGATGTCGAGCTTCGCCGCACTCCACGACTGGCGCCAGGCCGGTGCGCCAGCAAGTGGTGCCCGCCGGACACGGACAGCACGCAGCGACACGGCGCGTGTGCACAGTAAATTCCCACGAGAGCCCGCCCGCCAACTGAGAGCGCCAGCGCACCGGCGCCCGCTGTTCAGTGGCGAGCCGGCATTCACTCGCCATGACGGATTACCCAGCTTCCCTCTCACCGCCGCTGGAATAACCGTGTGCCGTCCTAGTACTACTGTATGTTCTGCGCTGCTATTTACGTAGAAAACTCCCGTGCTTGCAAGTGGTGTAACGCGTCTCACGTCGCTCTACCGCTGGCCAGCGAGGGCGTCAGTCTTTTTTGACACAGTTACTGCGCCACAGTTGGCGCAGGGGGAACTACATGTCTACATTACGTTCCAAAACATTACTGGGCCTAAGTCAATAGTAGCGTAATACTGGAGGCCTGCATATCGTAAAAACAAACATGTAACCCGCCGATAACGCTATTTATCGATTACTAAAGTATATTGTGCAGTAAGTTCGTCTTCATCGGGAGAAGTGAGGGATGAAATGAAACATTCGATTTTCTCTCTTTTCATAGAAATATATTTTGTCTCCTAAACGTGTTTACATAACATTTACTGTAGTAAACTGTAGTGTTGGCAGAAGAGCCAACACCATGTTACTAGAGGAGGTCGAAATGCACGCGTTTTAGCTCACGCAGGCTGGCGTGAGGAGGGAAGAACTATACTGACGTGAGGTCTGGAACATGACAAGGAATTAGAATTCAGAAAGCGGACGTAAGTAGTTTGATACTTAACTTTAATCCATTTAATGATGAACGTCGCTCTTGACGGTACATGAGTCACAATATTATCTGTTCAGAATTCATTCTAATTACTGAATATGGCGCCTTGCTAGGTCGTAGCAAATGACGTAGCTGAAGGCTATGCTAAACTAATGTCTCGGCAAATGAGAGCGTAAGTAGACAGTGAACTATCACTAGCAAAGTCGGTTGTACAACTTGGGCGAGTGCTAGGGAGTCTCCTAGACTATAGTTGCCGTGTGGCGGCGCTCGGTCTGCAATCACTGATAGTGGCGACACGCGGGTCCGACGAATACTAACGGACCGCGACCGATTTAAAGGCTACCACCTAGCAAGGGTAGTGTCTGGTGGTGACACCACATATACAGTTTCCTGTTATGTTTCATCATTTGACCAGGTATGTCCCGAAATACTTTACTATGGAATGTGCTGCTTTCCGTTGTTTTGTAGTGGACAGCCTACAATCTTTTTTTTCCCCTGCAGAAGAATAATGAAACCAAGAGGAATACTTCAGAAGCATGCAAAGGTAACAACATTTACAGAACTTCTGTACCTGTTGTTATCAACACTTCAATTAGAGTAACTGCAGTAACTAGTGAGTGGTAGCGGGGAGAAGGCAAATTGCAGTGAGTACTCCACCCGTCAGATCAAAGAAAGAAAGTGGACTTTGTCGTATATGATGCATGATTAACAATACATTCTGCTCTTTCTGAATTTATTTTCTAAGTGAAACAGTGAACTGTTGTTTTTGGGATGGTGTTGTAACACTGTATTAGCAACGACAGGTGTTGTATCCGAATTACATATGTCTTCAATTTGCAACTCACTTTTCATATCAACATTTTAAATACTTTTTTCTAGGTGTGTATGCATTTTACCACACATGCTCAGTTTCCACACAAACTTTTCAACTTACTGTTCCGAAACTTTTGCCGATTCCTCCACGCAGCTTCCTCCACAACAATTCGCTAACCCCTGTGCCAGCACTCATGAACATATTTTCAGTCGCGTTAATGCCACATACATTTACACTGTTAAAATTTTTATTTGAGTAAAACAGTACTAGAACGTTTAGTATTATGCAAAACCATGTAATCAAATCAGTTACAAACAAAAGTTTAGTTGACATACGGCAGAAATATCAAAACGCTGTTGTTAACAGTATCCAAAATAATGGATCGTGAAGTTTTCATATGACTAGTAGAGCGGGGTGCACGCCGCCCTTGTGAGGCAAACTGAGGAGCTACTTGATGGACAAGTAGCGGCTCCAATCTCGGAAACTGACTACAGCCAGGAGAGCGGTGTGCTGACCACATGCCCCTCCATATCCGCATCCAGCGACACCTGTGGGCTGAGGATGACACGGGGGGCCATTCCGCTTTCGCTCCCTTTCGCTTGACACTAACTTCATTTCTGAGTGGCTTATTCCATTCCTTTTTGTTTTTTCTCATGGATAGTTTCGAAGACCATCTCTTTATCAGGGCAAAATAGTCTCGTTTCAGCGGAAAGCGGGTATGAATTTGCTTCCCTACTGACAAGGTTTCACTACTAACAGCAGTTCTGTGACTGCCATTATTTTCTAGATTCGAATGGCTCTAAGCATTATGGGACTTAACATCTGAGGTCATCAATCCCCTAGACTGAGAACTACTAAAACCTAACTGACCTAAAGACAACACACACATCCATGCCCGAGGCAGGAGTCGAACATGCGATCGCAGCAGCATCGCGGTTCCGGACTGAAACGCCTAGAACCGCTCGGTCACAGCAGCCGGCTTTTTCTAGGAGTTTCGCTCCTTGTTTTTCTGTTGGAGGAACTGGTAAGCTGTGTTACACATTTGCGTCACGTTTCTGGTTTTTTCATGGTATCGACACATCTTTTGATAAATAGTATTGTAAGGTGTCAGGCAAATCCAACACCTTCCATGAAAACCCTGACATGATAAGCAAATCCAGTAGTATGTCACATAGCTCCGAATAAATCGTGACGTTAAATTAACCAAAGTAATACAAGTAACGAGTGAGCAAATGGAATACCAAAGACTAACACAAGAATGCCTAAATGCATGTCATACCTTCCCACCGTGAGACCGACGCAGTTCCGAGGGAAGAAACGAGAACAGAAGCCGAGAGCAGAACCGTGCTAACTTAGAAGGCCCTACGATAAGGGACGGACTGGAAACCCACGTCGCCAGCTAACCACTGGAGCCGCACCACCCGCATGTTTTAGCGCCAGACTTTTTCGCGTCTCTGTTACGTCTAGGACCACCCCCCAGACCATGTTAAAAGCTAGAGCCCTCCAGAAAAACAGTATAGATCTTACGATAACACAAAAAGGGCCACTACCACCCGCAAGTTTTAGCGTGAGACTTTTTCGCGTGTCTGTTACATTAGGACCACCCCCCTAGCCCATGTTAAAAGATAGAGCCCTCCGGAAGAACAGTATAGATCTCACGATAACGCTAAAAGGACCACACCATCTGCAGGTTTTAGCGTGAGACTTTTTCCCATCTCTGTTACGTTGCAAACTTTAAAAACATTGCCCCACCACGAAAAGAATAACGTTTCTCATTGGATAGACAGAATTTTTGTAGGCGGAGCTTAAGGTTAACATTGAGACCCTGATTGGTCAGATGAAAACACAGCCAGATAGTTTTTTTTAAAACCAACTTCGGTAAATTATAGTAAGGAGAAGTTAGGTGAAGAGTTGCTTCCGAGATGGCGAGGTGAGCGGAGCTGTGCTGCCCGCCGTCGCCCTGACGCTGCCTAAACACCGACAAGGTAATGAACGCACGCGATGCCGCATTTTTGAGCGCATAAGGTTTCACTCAGAACTGCAGAAGTCTCATCTGTTACAACCCCTTTTTTGCGTAATACTAGTGTCGATCGTTAATTAAAACTCATAGTATTCACATTTGCCACTTGAAGTATAAATCTGAAACGCGATGATTTTTCTGTTATATAGTTATTGAGAAGCCACATCAGCCACTGTAATTTACGACAACTTAGATGAGTTATTAAAAATTAATTGAGGGTCACTGTAGACCATTTTGATAGTTTTCCTAGATTATACACTCCTGGAAATTGAAATAAAAACACCGTGAATTCATTGTCCCAGGAAGGGGAAACTTTATTGACACATTCCTGGGGTCAGATACATCACATGATCACACTGACAGAACCACAGGCACATAGACACAGACAACAGAGCATGCACAATGTCGGCACTAGTACAGTGTATATCCACCTTTCGCAGCAATGCAGGCTGCTATTCTCCCATTGAGACGATCACAGAGATGCTGGATGTAGTCCTGTGGAACGGCTTGCCATGCCATTTCCACCTGGCGCCTCAGTTGGAAAAGCGTTCCTGCTGGACGTGCAGGCCGCGTGAGACGACGCTTCATCCAGTCCCAAACATGCTCAATGGGGGACAGATCCGGAGATCTTGCTGGCCAGGGTAGTTGACTTACACCTTCTAGAGCACGTTGGGTGGCACGGGATACATGCGGACGTGCATTGTCCTGTTGGAACAGCAAGTTCCCTTGCCGGTCTAGGAATGGTAGAACGATGGGTTCGATGACGGTTTGGCTGTACCGTACAGGATTCAGTGTCCCCTCGACGATCACCAGAGGTGTACGGCCAGTGTAGGAGATCGCTCCCCACACCATGATGCCGGGTGTTGGCCCTGTGTGCCTCGGTCGTATGCAGTCCTGATTGCGGCGCTCACCTGCACGGCGCCAAACACGCATACGACCATCATTGGCACCAAGGCAGAAGCGACTCTCATCGCTGAAGACGACACGTCTCCATTCACCCCTCTATTCACGCCTGTCGCGACACCACTGGAGGCGGGCTGCACGATGTTGGGGCATGAGTGGAAGACGGCCTAACGGTGTGTGGGACCGTAGCCCAGCTTCATGGAGACGGTTGCGAATGGTTCTCGCCGATACCCCAGGAGCAACAGTGTCCCTAATTTGCTGGGAGGTGGCGGTGCGGTCCCCTACGGCACTGCGTAGGATCCTACGGTCTTGGCGTGCATGCGTGCGTCGCTGCGGTCCGGTCCCAGGTCGACGGGCACGTGCACCTTCCGCCGACCACTGGCGACAACATCGATGTACTGTGGAGACCTCACGCCCCACGTGTTGGGCAATTCGGCGGTACGTCCACCCGGCCTCCCGCATGCCTACTACACGCCCTCGCTCAAAGTCCGTCAACTGCACATACGGTTCACGTCCACGCTGTCGCGGCATGCTACCAGTGTTAAAGACTGCGATGGAGCTCCGTATGCCACGGCAAACTGGCTGACACTGACGGCGGTGGTGCACAAATGCTGCGCAGCTAGCGCCATTCGACGGCCAACAACGCGGTTCCTGGTGTGTCCTCTGTGCCGTGCGTGTGATCATTGCTTGTACAGCCCTCTCGCAGTGTCCGGAGCAAGTATGGTGGGTCTGACACACCGGTGTCAATGAGTTCTTTTTTTCCATTTCCAGGAGTGTAGATGAGATATGGCATAGGTCATCCTTCGATTCATTGTAGAAATTGGAAACCCACTCAGGGAATATTCGTTCACATTTTTGTTGAACGCAGTTGGTTTTTACCATCCTGTATTAAAACATTTCCTTTTATCAATAGTGCAATTTATAAACGACGTTTTGTGATTAGAATAAATTTCCAATGTTAAACTTAACTGCTTTTTCCACGTTATTTTACCAGCTAACTAAAAATAGGAAAGCCTTGAACCCCTTCCACTAAATTTACTTAGTATTAAGATTCTTTTACAGGGAGTGCAGTGGAGTATTTGGTTCTATCATCGCTAGTCTCACTGAACTCTTCTGAATTCTACATGTTATGTGTGGTCTGGTGTCTCCTTACCAGCAACAGGTCCCAGGTTCAAAGTAGTCAATTCCCTAAAAAACACACTCAGAGCGTTGTTGCACGAAAGTGGTAGGGAGACACGATATAGAACAATCAGACACCACCATGAATGTTTAGAAAATGGCGACCCTGCCAGGATGGTAAAATACCATGATTGAAGGTCGACCACAAGCCTAACTAGGTCAGAAAAATATCCTGCTGAAAAACTTTCGAAGTAAATTTTTTTTTCAAAAGTTATACATAGTTGAAAACAGTAGCTGCAGCGATAGATAGTAAAAGTATTCAAGAAAGACATTCTACCAGAAGCATTAGCATAATTAACTTATGAATTTTGAAAATTGTTAGAATTAAGTTTCCTCTCCAATGCAAGCGCACAGGTGGTGGATACGTCGTTGACAAGTTGGTTTTGACCCAACAAGTAAGTGAATGGTTTGTCAAGTCGTGTGAACAAAAAGTTTATGAAACGTGTGAGATCGTATGAGCGCATGTTGACGCAAAGTAGGACGCGTGAATTGCTTTTAAAACGGAAAATAAGGGATTCGGAAAGATTAGCAATGGCATATCGAGACCTAGACTGAATTGAGGTAGAGACCCAGCATGAAAATGGACAGAGAATAGAGGACAGTACAACAGACGATGTAGTTTCGAGAGAAATAGGACATATAACGCACCATAACGAGGACAATGTACGCCAAGGCACAGAAAACCTAGGTCAGCATACGACAGAGGAGCAGGAAAGTAGTGAGACAGTCGATGAGGATTCTAACTTGCGTCTTGAATACGTAGAACCCATAGTACAGGTAATCAGAGCTCCCTCACCACAGAGTACAAGGAATGCGAGCAGAAACGTGTCACAGCACAGTTCAATGCAATCGGTTGCAATCCAACAATTGGGCGAAAACACAGAGCGTAGGATGTCGGAAGAAAACGCAATAGGACCCAGCAATCAGGCAGAATTATTACAACAAATTACGGAAACCATGACAAGACAAAATAAAGAAATTGCGAACCAAATTAAATTCAGAATGCAGAAATGACAAAACAAAATGCAGAAACCACGAGACAAATGCGTGCGATTAAAGAACAAAGCAAAAAAATTCAGTTACACTTAAGTCATATTGAAGATAGGGCAAAATAATCTCGAGAAGTGATAGGAAACTTAATAACAGGTCACAATCAATTGAGAACAAACATTGTTAAGGTACAAGCGGACGTGCAAATATTGCGTAATGACATTCAGGACGAGATCAAAACATTACGTAACAACACCCACGGAGAAGTCAAGAAATTAGAGAAACAGATAAACGTAATTACTAGACAAGCAGCAGGTACAGCGCGTGAAATTGTTGAAAACAGTGTGTTACACAAACGTATCACAAAAGCAGCGCTGAAAAGATATGATAACCGCATAGTCAAAATAGAAGTGCAAACGAAGCGACAATTTCAGAAATTGCGAACAGAGTTGTTGCAAACCATTGAAGAGCATAGTGAACAGGATCGAACAAGCACAGAGTCTGCAACCACATCCGTATCTGTAACAGCACCGGAAAAACAAGCAATTAACTAACATATCATGCATTTTCGATTCCAAAGTAACATATGTGAAATCAGACAGCTTGCACCGCAACAAACCCGTTTCGAAATTCTTGATGAACAAACGTCATCACAAACACATGCGGAACCACAAATGTATGTTTCAAGGCAGTTTAGATCGTGCAATGAAGCGGCAAGGTTAGCCAGACAAGATACCCAATCAATATGTGACAATGGAAAGCCAGGTTGCGAAGAGTACAGTGCAATGCATTCAGGTACACGTTCACAACCGATGGAAGAAAATTATTGCGTACCACACCAACGATACTACGCAAGGGTAGGCGAAAGTTACAGTGGACAATATCCAATGGATCCACCACAATCGGAAAGAACGACGGGAGAAATGATCAGAACCAAAAGTGGCGAAGAATCGCGAATTTCCTATGGAACTATGACGAAGTACGACAACGATCATTTCCTCACAGTCAGAAAATTTCAACACTTTCGAGAAGGAAACTCATTACATCCACGAACTTTTATTGATCAATTCCGAGTAGGATTACCAAAACACTGGACGCTAGCACACAGATTAGACTTTATATGTGCACACATGTCAGGAACAGTCGCAGAAACCATGCAGAATGTTGCAGCGACATGCCGATCGTACGAAGATTTCAGAGAGAAGTTTCTCTCACGAGATTGGTCTTGAGAAGCACAGAACAGAGTGAAGTACGAATTATTGCAGAACCCATATTTTGAAAATTCAGGAGAGAAGAGTCCCGTGAAATTTTTCGAATTAATGGCAAAGAAAAATCAATGCTTAGATGTACCATACAGTGGCGGAGAGTTGATTAAATTATGCGCGATGAAGCTACCATTGAAATATCAGCAATCATTAGTAGGTCGCAGAGGCAATGACGTCGAAGCATTTAAAGGTATTCTAAGGGAACTAGAGTTCATATTTTCGGAAGATGACGCAAGAAAAAGACGAAGTGCACGTGAAAACGGAAGCAAAAAGCAGTGGAATCCACAAGACACAGTACGAAGAAACAATAATTACGAACAACGTGGTAACTTCGCACCAAGCAACGACAATAGATTTCAACAAAGAACCGGTTATGGATTTAGAAGAGGAATATGGCAATAACTATAATTCACCCAGGAACGGCAACAACTATTACAGAGGGAATAACGACAACTGGAACGGGTACTGGAGAACCAATAGACCGACAAATTATCAACAAAGAAACCTCTATCAACAAGCTGAACAAGAAAAGCGAATACAGATGGAAGACGTGGAGGTAAGACCACCGAACCCAAATAAACGTTCGAGTTGACAGCTAAGCGCCCATGCCAAAGAGAATGACGCACCGACCCAGGACAATTGCAGCACCTTGAACAGAGAAGTAAAAATCTTATCAGGAGAAGAGAAGAAGGAAGAAACAAATCCGCAGGGACCAGATGAAAACGAAGACAAGAAAATAACAATATCGTGTTGGGACGAAATTAATTGGGAGAACTCTGACGAGGAAGATGAATTACCAGAGGCATGCACAACGAATGTAGGAGGAAAGGACGAAGTAATGAGTATAGCAGAGTTATTTGAGATGGAAACCAGGGAAAGCGAATTCAATGAGGATAATGCGCAGTCGACAGAAGTTGAAAATAAGTTACGAGTGGGCACAGAACCCAACGTATATAATGAAGGAAGTTATGAAGCTATAATTAGAGCAATTAGATGCTATTATGTAGAACCGCTCGGCCACCCCGGCCGGCCAATTTTCTATTTGCAATAAAAGTTTCCCTTATTTCGTGTCAAAAACACACACCCTTAAAGTTATAGTCAAATACAAACCATGCATGGTACTTAACACGCAACATTTTGTTATTTAGTTCCACTTACTCTTTTTCCTTTAAAAACCATTAAAGACTACTTCCAGCAATGATAGTCACCCTTTTTTGGGTTTGTTCAGCCACATCACCTTCCCTGTTCCTTGAAGTCCTGTGTGAACTGAGTCTTAATGATTTCGTGAGCTATTTAGTTGCTTCAATCTCATTGCAGGAGAACCTTGCGACAATGGACCTTTTGCATCAATTACTCTCGACAGAAATCATATCTCCTCGAGTACTGGCAGTTCGCTGCTAATGAACAACGTCCCCACGTAGCTTTCTCTTACCCTCAGTGTCTGTTAAATTGCATCATTAAATTTATGAACAGACTCATCATCGGGTGAAATTCATGATTCTTATCAATTCGACCGTCAGCCGTTCTGATGAGGTGGCAACATCAATGGTGGCGACAAATCTGCATCTCTCAGAAATAAATACACTCCTGGAAATTGAAATAAGAACACCGTGAATTCATTGTCCCAGGAAGGGGAAAATTTATTGACACATTCCTGGGGTCAGATACATCACATGATCACAATGACAGAACCACAGGCACATAGACACAGACAACAGAGCATGCACAATGTCGGCACTAGTACAGTGTATATCCACCTTTCGCAGCACTGCAGGCTGCTATTCTCCCATTGAGACGATCACAGAGATGCTGGATGTAGTCCTGTGGAACGGCTTGCCATGCCATTTCCACCTGGCGCCTCAGTTGAACCAGCGTTCGTGCTGGACGTGCAGACCGCGTGAGACGACGCTTCATCCAGTCCCAAACATGCTTAATGGGGGACAGATCCGGAGATCTTCCTGGCCAGGGTAGTTGACTTACACCTTCTAGAGCACGTTGGGTGGCACGGGATACATGCGGACGTGCATTGTCTTGTTGGAACAGCAAGTTCCCTTGCCGGTCTAGGAATGCTAGAACGATGGGTTCGATGACGGTTTGGATGTACCGTGCACTATTCAGTGTCCCCTCGACGATCACCAGAGGTGTACGAACAGTGTAGGAGATCGATCCCCACACCATGATGCCGGGTGTTGGCCCTGTGTGCCTCGGTCGTATGCAGTCCTGATTGTGGCGCTCACCTGCACGGCGCCAAACACGCATACGACCATCATTGGCACCAAGGCAGAAGCGACTCTCATCGCTGAAGACGACACGTCTCCATTCGTCCCTCCATTCACGCCTGTCGCGACACCACTGGAGGCGGGCTGCACGATGTTGGGGCGTGAGCAGAAGACGGCCTAACGGTGTGCGGGACCGTAGCCCAGCTTCATGGAGACGGTTGCGAATGGTCCTCGCCGATACCCCAGGAGCAACAGTGTCCCTAATTTGCTGGGAAGTGGCGGTGCGGTCACCTACGGTACTGCGTAGTATCCTACGGTCTTGGCGTGCATCCGTGCGTCGCTGCGGTCCGGTCCCAGGTCGACGGGCACGTGCACCTTTCGCCGACCACTGGCGTCAACATCGATGTACTGTGGAGACCTCACGCCCCACGTGTTGAGCAATTAGGCGGTACGTCCACCCGGCCTCCCGCATGCCCACTGTACGCCCTCGCTCAAAGTCCGTCAACTGCACATACGGTTCACGTCCACGCTGTCGCGGCATGTTACCAGTGTTAAATACTGCGATGGAGCTCCGTATGCCACGGCAAACTGGCTGACACTGACGGCGGCGGTGCACAAATGCTGCGCAGCTAGCGCCATTCGACAGCCAACACCGCGGTTCCTAGTGTGTCCGCTGTGCCGTGCGTCTGATCATTGCTTGTACAGCCCTCTCGCAGTGTCCGGAGCAAGTATGGTGGGTCTGACACACCGGTGTCAATGAGTTCTTTTTTCCATTTCCAGGAGTGTACATACATATGATTTCGTTATCTATAACATGTGCAGTATAATCAACATCGTCAACCTGTGCTTCGACTGCAGTATCTGCTACAAAATTACTGTCTGCAGTTTTACTTTGCAAGGCACATAAATCTTCAGCTCATGTACTTCCCTGTACGTCTTGCCCAGGTTCCGCGGCCTCCAAACAAACTAGTTATCGCCCCCAGATGTAGTTACTACTCCACCAAAATCAATATCAGTCATATTACGACTCACACACTCAATTACATCCGTACACTCACTTCGACTGGCACTATAGCTGATTCGGACTCCACATTTTCACATGATATTTTGGGGTCTGATAATTCCACTTTACTCTCCATAACTGCTACAGCATTACTATTTTGTGGTTCAAGTAGTCTTGCACTACTTTTTTCTCCTTAGTTTCTGCTACATCGAAAGTTCTGTTCCCTTTCAATCTCTTAATATTTTGCACAGACATGTCATAAATTACTGATAGGTTTCTATACACGTGCCTGTGTCTTACGCATCAGTCTTCAGATTCGTGCTGTATTATCTCCGCTTCCTCTTGAGTAATTATCTCAACCCTTATTTCCTCTGCTATATCCGCCTCGTCTTTTCCCGCAGCCTGAACATATTTGCATTTGCTTGTTTGCAACAGATCATCATCAGGTGCTAAATTTACAACGTTTCGTCAAGGATAGCTTCTGAAGTATCGAAAACGAAATAGCTGACTCCGTGTCAGTTGCACAAAAAGCAACGGTCGATAACAGGACAAAACAAAAAGAAGAAGAAGACCCTTAAATACACTAAAAACATATTACATCTCATTATAACATAATCTTTTCCTCCTGAATGGCTACTCATTCTTACTACATTATATACTGAATAACAGTGAGCCATACGCTGCTCATGACATGATCTAAGGCGCTGCAGTCTTGGACTGTGCGGCTGGTCCCGGTGGAGGTTCGAGTCCTCCCTCGGGCATGGGTGTGTGCGTTTGTCCTTAGAACACTTTGGGTTAAGTAGTGTGTAAGTTTAGGTACTGATGACCTTAGCAGTTAAGTCCCATAAGATTTCGCACACATTTCAACATTTTCTGCTCATGACACAAAACATTGCCCATTCCAAATGGCACAAACTAACACTCTTATAATATTTTGAGGAATCAGCCTCAGTTGCAAAAAAAATTCTGGTCATCACCAGGTTTCAGCTAAATTAATCTAGCCTTCTTCAGAAGCATAAAATTACTGTTACATGGCAGAGTAAGGCACAGTTGAGTGCCTACGTTAGTTGCCGCTGCCAACCGACAGCGTGGTGAAGAGATGCCGGGGCTGAACTTCAAGTAAGTAGTTTTATTCGACATGGTACCACGATACTGTAGGTTTTAATTTTAATGTTGACTGTGCAGAAAATTGTGTGAAACTGAGGCTGATTCCTCAAAATATTAGTCTATCATAGTTGCTGACGGGGCTGCAATATGCTAAAAATAACCCTCTTATTTTCAGAAAACAGCGTTTGATCTCCTTGTACCGAGTGTACAAATACTTTTATACGCCTCGCATCTGTAAAAACTCTGTCGACCAAAAAATACAATAAGCCTGAACTACCCAAAATTGCTCGCTTCCTGTTGGCCGTAAATAGTCTTACCTAGGTTATCTTTGAACTGAGACACATTCGTAGGTCCTTGTATTTTCACAAATCACACCTGTAGATTTGTGAGGCAGTCAGTTCACCTTACCATGCTTATACGTCGGAGCAGAAGAAGCCAGAAGAAACAACAGGTTCACTCACAAGAGTCGTACCGTGAAGGGTGCAAACCAGAGCTGATGATAACATAGAAGCTGCTGCGTCCTCCCGACGCCTGGCAGCCGTTGACATTCAGCAGATTGTAGGGGTGGCTGAAACCAATTCTTCATCCACAGTTGGTGGTTGTCAGTGTTGCGGCGACCACTGCTGACGCCAGGAGGTAGGGGTCAGCACGCGATCCCTAAAGCGACGCGTGAAATGGCTGATGGCATTCCAAGATAGAGTGCTGAGGTGATAAAAGTACTTGTACAGTGAACTGGCAGTAAAAATTCCTTGGTTATAATAATACTTTATTAATGCCAATTACAAGGATGGGATCGTAGCCAGAAGGCAGATTATTAGGACTGCTGATGTCCAAACTGCCCTGGAGTCCTCATGCAGGCGCCGAAATCGCGGCTGCTCTGTGGCCACAGTACCCTGCATGTCCATGGTTGAAGGTGCATGCCGACACTGGAACCAATAAACAGCGACACTGTAGTCGGATGGCCTCCATTTCAGGCTCAAACTCACGACCAACCAGGGAGGCCGTAGCCAGCAAAGGAGACGTACATCAGGAGAGGCAGTGTTGTACCACGGCTCAGGCAGATAACTGCAGCTACTGGAGTCAATGACCGTGGAAGGTGCCTCGCTGCTTCTTCTTACAGTCTTCTTCATCTCAAACAGCTGGTGTAGACCGCAGCGTTGGGCGTCATGTACATACCAGGATACTGCTGGGCATAACGAACATACCTGAACGTCAAACAGTGAGAGTCTAATTTTGGGGGAGGGGGGAGAACTACTTTTTACGTTTCTTCAACACTCGCGCTTCCACACTTGGAACGTAGGGTCTAGCCATTGGATGGCGCTGACATCATTTTCTCAGGTTTTCTTGTTTGGTCAGCTCCTCCAAACTCTGTAGCATTTTTTCCCGGGTTATCACTCATAGGTGCTGCCTACAGCCACAAGAATTGTCAGCGTCCTGAATGAGGTTTTTCGCACTCGGAACACACGTTCTGGCGAAAGTGTCTGGACGTCAGGCTGCTGAGTCCTACCTACCCAGTGACGTCGGCCCCAAGATCGGCACAGGGACAGTGCATGCCCCCGAACAAAGACATGACGCAACAAGGGGTAGAGACCATAACTTAGCCTTTTTTTTTTTTTTGGTCATCAGTCTACTGACTGGTTTGATGCGGCCCGCCACGAATTCCTCCCCTGTGCTAACCTCTTCATCTCAGACTAGCACTTGCAACCTACGTCCTCAATTCTTTGCTTGACGTATTCCAATCTCTGTCTTCCTCTACAGTTTTTGCTCTCTACAGCTCCCTCTAGTACCATGGAAGTCGTTCCCTCATGTCTTAGCAGATGTCCTATCATCCTGTCCCTTTTCATTATCAGTGTTTTCCACATATTCCTTTCCACTCCGATTCTGCTTAGAACCTCCTCATTCCTTACCTTATCAGTCCACCTAATTTTCAACATTCGTCTATAGCACCACATCTAAAAAGCTTCGATTCTCTTCTGTTCCGGTTATCGCACAGTCCATGTTTCACTACCATACAATGCTGTACTCCAGACGTACATCCTCAGAAGTTTCTTCCTCATATTAAGGCCGGTATTTGATATTAGTAGACTTCTCTTGGCCAGAAATGCCTTTTTTGCCATAGCGAGTCTGCTTTTGATTCTCAATTTTCTTTTCCATTTTTCTGTATATTATACTTGTAAGCAGCTTCGATGCATGAGCTGTTAAGCTTATTGTGCGATAATTCTCGCACTTGTCAGCTCTTGCCGTCTTCGGAATTGTGTGGATGATGCTTTTCCGAAAAACAGATGGTGTGTCGCCAGACTCATATATTCTACACACCAACGTGAATAGTTGTTTTGTTGCCACTGCCCCTAATGATTTTAGAAATTCTGATGGAATGTTTTCAATCCATCCTGCCTTAGTTGACCGTAAGTCCTCCAAAGCTCTTTTAAATTCCGATTCTAATATGGATCCCCTATCTCTTCTAAATCGACTCCTGTTGCTTCTTCTATCACATCAGAGAAATCTTCACCCTCATAGAGGATTTCAATTTATTCTTTCCACCTATCTGCTCTCTCCTCTGCATTTACCAGTGGAATTCTCGTTGCACTCTTAATGTTACCACCGTTGCTTTTAATGTCACCAAAGGTTGTTTTGACTTTCCTGTATGCTGAGTCTGTCCTTACAACAATCATATCTTTTTCGATGTCTTCACATTTTTCCTGCAGCCATTTTGTCTTAGCTTCCCTGCACTTCCTATTGATTTCATTCCTCAGCGACTTGTGTTTCTGTATTTCTGATTTTCCCGCAACATGTTTGTACTTCCTCCTTTCATCAATCAACTGAAGTATTTCTTCTGTTACCCATGGTTTCTTCGCAGCTACCTTCTTTGTACCTATGTTTTCCTTCCCAACTTCTGTGATGGCCCTTTTTAGAGACGTCCATTCCTCTTCAACTGTGTTGCTACTGCGCTATTCCTTATTGCTGTATCTATAGCGTTAGAGAACTTCAAACGTATCTCGTCATTCCTTAGAACTTCCATATCCCACTTCTTTGCGTATTGATTCTTCCTGACTAATGTCTTGAACTTCAGCCTACTCTTCATCACCACTATATTGTGATCTGAGTCTATATCTGCTCGTGGGTACGCCTTACAATCCAGTATCTGATATCGGAATCTCTGTCTGACCATGATGTAATCTAATTGAAATCTTCCCGTATCTCCCGGCCTTTTCCAAGTATACCTCCTCCTCTTGTGATTCTCGAATAGGGTATTCGCTATTACAAGCTGAAACTTGTTACAGAACTCAATTAGTCTTCCTCCTCTTTCATTCCTTGTCCCAAGCCCATATTCTCCTGTAACCCTTTCTTCTACTCCTTCCCCTACAACTGCATTCCAGTCGCCCATGACTATTAGATTTTCGTCCCCCTTTACATACTGCATTACCCTTTCAATATCCTCATACACTTTCTCTATCTGTTCATCTTCAGCTTGCGACGTCGGCATGTATACCTGAACTATCGTTGTCGGTGTTGGTCTGCTGTCGATTCTGATTAGAACAACCCGGTCACTGAACTGTTCACAGTAACACACCCTCTGCCCTACCTTCCTATTCATAACGAATCCTACACCTGTTACACCATTTTCTGCTACTGTTGATATTACCCGATACTCATCTGACCAGAAATCCTTGTCTTCCTTCCACTCCACTTCACTGATCCCTACTATATCTAGATTGAGCCTTTGCATTTCCCTTTTCAAATTTTCTAGTTTCCCTACCACGTTCAAGCTTCTGACATTCCACGCCCCGACTCGTAGAACATTATCCTTTCGCTGATTTTCAATATTTTTCTCATGGCAACCTCCCCCTTGGTAGTCCCCTCCTGGAGATCCGAATGGGGGACTATTCCGAAATCTTTTGCCAATGGAGAGATCATCATGACACTTCTTCAACTACAGGCCACATGTCCTGTGGATAAACGTTATGTTTCTTTAATGCAGTGGTTTCCATTGCCTTCTGCATCCTCATGTCGTTGATCATTGCTGATTCTTCCGCCTTTAGGGGCAATTTCCCACCCCTAGGACAAGAGAGTGCCCTGAACCTCTACCGCTCCTCCGCTCTCTTTGACAAGGCCGTTGGCAGAATGAGGCTGACTTCTTATGCCGGAAGTCTTCGGCCGCCAATGCTGATTATTTATCAAAATTTAAGCAGTTGTAGGGATCGAACCCGGGACGGAAGAAGTTTTGATTATGATTCAAAGACGCTACCCCCCCTTTTTTTAATCTCATTTTGTTCGCATGTGTTCGTTGCATCTGGTCGGGGCGGACGTCGTAAGACATCCATTTATGTTCGTTGTTGATTGATTGACTCAGTTTTTTTATTACAGAGGGCGCGTAACCCTCTGACCGAACACGCTGAGCTACCGCGCCGGCTGCCCTAGACCACGGGAGGCCATATTGATGTAATTTTGTTCAGTCTTCCTTAAGGGTGCATAAGCCACATTTTCATAAATCTTTAGCAGGCCGGAGTGGCCGTGCTGTTCTAGGCGCTACAGTCTGGAACCGCGAGACCGCTACAGTCGCAGGTTCGAATCCTGCCTCGGGCATGGATGTGTGTGCTGTCCTTAGGTTAGTTAATTTTAAGTAGTTCTGAGTTCTAGGGGACTGATGACCTCAGAAGTTAAGTCCCATAGTGCTCAGAGCCATTTGAAACATAAATCTTTTATACTGGGGTAACGTATGTCAACTTAATGATTTTTAAACGCTTTTCTTGAGTCCACATGGCTATTTCTGTTCTCTAGGTAGTGAACTGGTGTGCATACTTTAATGACAAATGTAACTTTCACATGATGTGTCACTGCCTAGTAACATAGCTCAGGAACACTTGGACCATACATAGAAAGAATTGCTGCAGTATACTATAGAACGAACCTCAAAGGAATATGCAATGAGAAGAACGGAAATGACACTTTTATTCAGCCGCGATAATTACATTAAAATCACCGCAATTTATATTGGTCCCCTGGAAGGCTAGACATAGTTCTCATCAGGGTATGAGATCACCACAGAACCATTCTTTGTAACATGCTCCCATCCTGGGCACAAGTTTGATAAGGAGTTCTAATGGTAGGGTATTATATTCCTCCATCGTCGTGGTTGACAACAGCTACATGTTGATAAATACAGACTCCTGCAGTCATTCTCCCAACCGCATCCCAAAAGTGCTAGACTGGATTTAAGTGAAGGGGAAAGGGCAGCCCAGTCTAGTTGGTGAATCTCCTCTCAAGTCAAGAGCTCCCTCACCCATGCCATTTGAGGTGGGTGCGCACTGTCATCCATAAATATTAAGTCATGGCCGAATGCATCCCCGTAAATATGCACATGAAGAAGTAGCACAGCATCACAATTACATTTATTGGTGTGTATACTGTGTTCATGTATACTGTGTTCAAAGATTTGGAAGGTAGTACACCCATGCAGCATTATGCCTCATCACACCAAAATACCTGGACCACCAAAATGATCATATTCGACAATGCTGCTCATACGCTAATGTGCCCAAATATGGGAACACGCAACGCACCTAGAGACTTCGAGCATGAGTGGGATATGATGGAGAGATGTATTACAGCAAGTCCACATGCACCCACGTCCATCCAACTGTTGTTATGAACCGTGCTGTTGGAGAACTGGAATGCCCTACCACAAGAACTGCTTTCCAATAATGTGACCTGCATGGGAGCACATTGCACAGCATGCATTGCCGTCTGTGGTTATCACAATCCTATTAAGAACTATGTCCTTCCTTTGTAATCTCCAAGGGAGCATCATAAATCATGGTGATTTTGATGGAGATATTGTTCTTGATTAAGAGTGTAATTTATGGGTAGAAGATCACTAGGCATTCTGGCTAGCAATTAGCTGATGTAAGAATCACCACTCCTGGTATTGATGACATAAGCAACAGTTTTCCTACTATTGCTGACGCCACCATCCCCTAATATTCATCTCACTATGTCCCATGTTACATCAAGTTATGTTACTTGCCAGTAACACATCATGAGAAGGGTACTTTAGTCCTTAATTTTTGCACAACAGTGTACTTGGGAGGCAGTACTATTACAGTGATTGATTATAAGATACAATTAACTCCCTACCCTTTTTCTATTACATAATTTTTTTAACATTTGTATGTAATTTGAGGATGCTCACGTCCACTTGTGTTCTCATTGAAGCCATCAGAAGGCTATATTTTTAAGTAATTAATTAGCATTCTTAAACTAGATACAGTTTTGGTATACTTTTTGTACATTGCCAATAACGTTGGGGTCACCCATGGGCTTGTGATCTGGCATACATACATTTATTTTTCTATATTTGGCGGTTATCTACATTAAGCAACCTTTTCCAGCGCTCTTATCACTGTCCATGAAAAATAACTGTTAACCTGGTTCCTGGTGCTTCCATGTCAACTTTTTCTCATATTCCTCTCGCTGTCTCATATGCATATTAACGTGCAAGAACTTTCCTCCACCAAACATAAGACCTGCAAATACTACCTCAACCCCCATCAATTTTCCCGCATTTTGGCGTATTTTGCCTCAATTTATACGTATTTTCCGTCATTTTTTGTAATTTTATGGATTTTATATGATTCCTACCCATGCGATCAGGAAATAACTTCTCGCCACATATTCTACAATTGCTACTACGTGTAGAACAGTTGTCAACACCTAGAGCAAATGCACTACATTTCTGTATGTGTATGTGCCTCTGCTCGCTCTGTTCCTACACGAGACATGGAATGTAGTGGGTATAGTACCCTCCTACTACTGGTAAGCTGCAAATTAAATAGGTGACGTGTTACATGACGGGTTGGGCAAAGAGAATGCTGGGAGATTTCTCAATCCCCAACTTTATCCTATTAATGCAAGAATACTCTGTGACTCCCATCTACATACGGAATGATATGTAATCTTAATCGCAAATTCCGCACTATAATTGAACTATGAATTGCTAGAAATATGTAGACAACCTAACTGGATCGGTATAGGACGCTGTCTGGTATAGTTTGGTGTATACGTCCAAGAATTAACCGTGAATGGATGTATTGCACAGTCATCTACCTATATTTGCGATCTAGCATATGACACAAGCAAAGTAGTGCAAGGGTTGTCCAGTGATGATTCAGAAACGGGGAAGTGCGCTGCCATTTCATTGGTCAATGTTGAAATTATGGAAAAATTGGTAAAATTGCTAAAATTGATCACACTATTGACAGCGTCTTCTCCATCCCATTCGTCGACTGGAACACTGTTGATTACTACACATTGATTGACTGAACCACTTGGTTGAGATGGAGAGAGTCTTAGTGCAAGCAACGCATTGTGGGGATGGCCAGCACCGAAACAATGATAATGTGCATGGCTGCAGTATGAGGAAACAATGAACTTGGTCTCTTCAAAATGAAAGCCTGGAACATTACTACCCCAACACTGGAACATGAGATTAAATGTAGAGGTTATCACCTTCCAACCATCCGAAAGCTGTTTGGAAATGCTCCACAATGACACAAACTCTGAATTTCCTTACATTGTGATGTCCTCCACATTTAAGTCTTTTATTTCAATCATCCTGTGCATTGTGGGAGCAGCATATTTTCACCACGTAATGTCCAGCTGTCTGTGACAGTCAATGGATGGAAACATGTTGATGTCGGCTTAGCACCTGATGCAGACATGGAAGTCATAGCCGAAAACCAAAATGCATGGCAATGTACAAAGCTGTAGTCACACATTGATTGGATGTGTTACAGCAGAAAACCAATACATCACACTGCTTATCCAAAAACAACTTAGAAGCCCTCTCTTGCGATTGACAGTCTATGGGATATGGTCCTCCTACAG
Organism: Schistocerca gregaria; assembly: GCF_023897955.1. Lineage (NCBI taxonomy): Eukaryota > Metazoa > Arthropoda > Insecta > Orthoptera > Acrididae > Schistocerca > Schistocerca gregaria. The sequence goes on from NC_064923.1 coordinate 106,644,657, forward strand.
TACGGTCAACTATACATTACACTGATCTGTGCAAGCGACTATGACCACTGGCCACCTGCTTCAATGGTCGAAGACCTGTATTTCAATAGGATCAACATATATGTTCTGTGTCACCATGCACAGGGTATTTGTGTTTGATAAATCGAAAGAGAGGGATGCAGTAATATTTTTTCGAGTGCTCTACTAGGTGATGTACCAAAGTTTTCACAGTTCGTCGTTCTCTGTTGGATGGTACAAAATAAGGAGGAGGATGAGAATGTTTGAGAGACAGACATGGGTTCACCCTGAGATCTCCTTCAGACTGAAATAACTGTATGTACTTTGCAAATGCACCGCTACGCAGTACCAAAATCGTCACCCTTCTTCCAGTTGCCATATGATGTGAAGTCTTCTTAATTTTCCTGAAAAGAAACATCACCATAACTGCTCGTACTGTCTTTTTCACTACCTGGTGTTGCAGGAGAATGCTTTGTTTGGCACTGGTCTTTGTACACGGTTGGTGGAGCTATGGTAACAAGTTCCCATTTCCATCGAGTGGTCAAAACACGGTCCTGTCACATTAACTCAACCCACCCCATTTCTCCACGAGATGCAGAAGGTGGTAGATAAAAGCACTCTTGGTCTTCCTCTCAGTTATGGCTTAAAACGGAATGATCACATGGAGAAAGCAGAAGGGAGGAGGGTGAAAAGACTGAGGAACAGTTAAAAGATGTATAGAGACTAACTACGCTGAGTTGTGCTGTATGGGGTCCTTGTAAATAGGTTCGAAAACGGTGTCTCATTTTGAGGTACGAGAGTGCCACGAATGTGATTCACCAACGGCTGTAATCATTAAAAGACATCTCTGTAGGATCCTGTGCATCTGTGTGGTTGAATGGAGAAACTTGATTCCAAATTGGAGACAGAGTATCTACCAGAAAGAGTAGCGCTATAGGTCTGAAAAGCTAGTGTACTGGTCATCAGATTTTGTACATTTCTCACTACTTAAATCATACCTTGAATTTTTTAAAGTTATCATATAGCACACAGTCAGTCATCATCCTCCCCTGCTTATAAACTCTTGGATATATCTCAGAACCTTTGTTACACTGTCTACTTGGTATCGAGATAGAATGCATTACAAGTATTGTTTTTTAACGTGGGATATGTACAGCATCGGCATGATGGAGTTGCAAATAACGGCTGAACACCACGTTCCTTAGCTGAATCACTTTCAGTCTGTTAATACACACCCTGCAATCACTGTTTACATTCAGTGTCACCGTATTTGTGTGGGAGACAACTTTATTGGAAGCTATGTCGCACCGCAATTTATAAAGCATATATAGTCTTTAACATGGGTATCGTCAGCGATACTTGTGTGTACCTGTAGAATCAAGACCGCAGGCCGACAGTAACATGGTCATTAAGTTTTTAAGAGCTGATCGCTTATAAGACGATTATGTCTCTCTTCCTAAGACACACTGCTACTGTTCGTAAGAAAAACAAATGGAGCGTATCCACCGGTCACCATTTTCGTTCAACATTGTTTGGTGTCACCAGAATTCAGTTAGTGGCGAAGCACTATTCTTAGTACGGGACGTGTGATAGATTCGCTGTGATGAGCAGGCTTTTAAAGTATGTATTTGGCGTTTTCCAACATGTACAAAGTGAATGACTATGTTCAGTCGTAATGGAGATATGGATTTGATGTGTAGAACTGCCATTTCAGCGCATTAAGAGCCATAAAGGCAATGAAAGATTTTAGGTGGAAAATTATGTTCAGTCATAAGGGGGATATAAATATTTTTATTTCATTGTCATATTCATCCCAGACCACAGCTGCCATTAGGAAGTATTTCCGAAAATTCGCTCATTGTCAAATGTCACCAGATTGGGGCTGCAATCGTAATATTTAATTGTAATTACAGTGATAAATATGTGACTGGTTTTCTAGTACGACACTCTTTGGTGCACTGGGTGCATAGCGAACGTAGCTGGTGACCGGAATTAACTGACATTTCTGTCTTAAGGTCTGAGCCATCACTAAGCCATGACATGATACAACTATGTCGCCCTCTAGACGGGTGAATAGTGAACTAACGCTCGGTATGTATTGAGCAGTCTTCGTGATCATGCCTGTTGCGAGTATTCTCTGATTTTTACACGAATATTTGAGAAAATTCAATTTAGATTTGCTGACAAGAGTTGGCGCCGGAGGTACTGCTAACATCCGAATTCCTACCACTCCAGTTACCCTCAGACCCCCTTCACAGCTGGGCAGGCCTCTCCGGCAGGTCGAGTCTGGCAGATGACTGGTGCGACTACTGAGATGCGCCTACATGGTGGTAACTAGCGCTCTGCAATTCCCTTGGAGCGCCGCGTGTGGCATCAGGACATGAGCACAGGGAATGTTGAAGTGTTTGAGCGCTCTCTGACATCCAGCCATGACAACTACTACTACGGATTAGATCATTTTTTAAGAGCATCGTGTTTAGTGCTTCCCACTACACCACAGTGGACTCTGTCTTGCAGTAGTATTTGTTGTTGTTACCATCCCATCATTCAGTAGGCCCTTCCTCCTCCTTACTGGTCCTGGTGTAGGTGAGGGACTCAACTTAGCGATTATATAGTGCTTCAAAAATCCAACCACGACTGATCAATTTATTGTTTCCGATAGTGGTGTCGCAAGCACAGAAACCAATCGAACATATCACGAAACTGAGCTGTAATTTGAAATGTTCAGCTACTGGATATCCTAGCCACTGACCTAACTGTGCCAGTATCCACCAATAGGAGGCAAAGAAATAAATCTGGAATGTGTTTGGAAATTGGGCAGATGCCGAATTGAATTCCACCAAATATATCAGTCCTAGTATCCACCAGTAGGATGCGAGAAAACTGACTGCACCCAAAAGGTACTGATTTAATTAATTAGTCAATCAATCTGGCAGAGTTAGGGAATATTTCCTAGACGTCCGCGGCTGGGGGTTTACCAGGTATCTACTACTTTAAGAACTTTCAGCATTGCAGCGCGTCAGCAATCGTAATTATCTAAATAAATTATGAATAATCCGCCTCGATTGCGAAAATTCCCGGTGTTTACCCAGGTTTCAACGTGGATAACCACGCCTTCTTCAGAACAAAATAAAAAACAGCTTGCCTAAATGGGCATAGTCGATTTCTAAAATGAACACCCACAACGGCAGGTCCCCATAAAATTTATTAACATTACACGGTACATCCGTACCAAGTCAATAACACTACTTAACTGTGTGTGCTGCCTCGCCCCAGCCAACGTGCGATGGGTCACAGGCTCTCCACTGCACTCATGCACTTTATGGGGACCTGCCGTTGTGGGTGTTCATTTTAGAAATTGACTATGCCCATTTAGGCAAGCTGTTTTTTATTTTGTTCTGAAGAAGGCGTGGTTATCTACGTCGAAACCTGGTTAAACACCGGGAATTTTCGCAATCGAGGTGGATTATTCATAATTTATTTATCTACAACTTTGTTCAGGACAAAGGTGGGGTTAGTGTGGCACAAGAGAGACGCTACCCACTTCCTTTCGGATGTCTTTGTTCCATCCTCTAGAGTTTTCATTAGCAGTGTTAGTGTGAGAACTCAGTTGTGGAAACTTTCAGTGAGGTGTCTGGATGCCCGTGGAGGAATAGTATCCCATTGTTCCTAAAGAGGGGGGCATCGCTCTTTAGACCACGTCAAATGTTGCTTAGTACTGACTTTGGAAATTTATGGTTTATGAGGTGCTCCTACACCATCGTACCTCATTCTTAACTCCCTACCCACAGTCAGATTGCTAGTTACTCTTAGCACATTGGAACACTGCAGTGATTGTTTCCAGTGATTTTATGAGATTTTTTTACATCCATCCTTCATAAAGCCTGATTGTTCCTGTCCATCAGTACAGTAGGTTTGCCCATCTCAGATTATCTGTGGTTCTTCCTTCGCATTTCCAGATCAGTCACATCACTAGCAGTCGACTTGACAGCTTCAAAACTAAAAGTTCAAATGTGTGTAAAATCTTATGGAACTTAAGTGCTAAGGTCATCGGTTCGTATGCTTACACACTACTTAACCTAAATTAAATATGGCGTTTCAGTCTTCGATCGCTATTCTTTATTTTCTGTTACCGGTTTCGGGCTAGCTGCCCATCTTCAGATCATATATTGTAGTTACAGAGTAACTTTTCCGTACAGAACACTCGGTTCGCTGTCATAACTAAAGTAAATTTACTTTAATTATGACATGTACGGACAAGTTACTCTGTAACTACAATATATGATCTGAACTAATTTTACTTTAGTTATGACAGCGAACCGAGTGTTCTGTACGGACAAGTTACTCTGTAACTTCAATATATGATCTGAAGTAAATTTACTTTAGTTATGACAGCGAACCGAGTGTTCTGTACGGACAAGTTACTCTGTAACTACAATATATAATCTGAAGGTAGGCAGCTAGCCCCAAACTGGTAATAGAAAACAAAGAATAGCGATCGAAGACTGAAACGCCATATTTTATGCACTGAACGATCTCGGAATTCCCATTTAGACAATCATGTCTAGTTTTGTTAACCTAAATTATCCTGAAGACAAACACACACCCATGTCTAAGGGAGGACTTGAACCTCCACCGGGACCAGTGACAGAGTCCAAGACTGCAGCGCCCCGACCGCTCGGCTAATCCCGCGCGGCTGACAGCTTCACAAGGGTTGTAATTTCCCTGATGGATTTGCCTCTAACGTCAGTAGTAAACGTTCTAAATGTGGTGTCGCTACCCAGTCTTTTAGCAAAAGTAATAAGAAGTGGTGAGAAAGCTGCCATGAAGTACTGCATTAGAAGCTGTAGGACAGCGGCCGTAGTGTGGTGACGTGTGGGTCATAATAACATACATGTAAGGGGATTGCAAGAAAAGGATAGTCACACCTGGTGGGAAACTAACAGCACAACGTGGATGTAACACTATGACGTGGCTAGATGTCGCTACAGCACACCAAGTCTCTCGTTATGTGTGACCTGACAAGGTCTTGGGATGTAGCGAAACAAATGCACCTTGAAGGAATATAAATACATCTTAATTCTGAGGGACAGGCACTTCATTTTGCCAGAGTCCAGCAGTACCACCACGATGCAAGTGCCACAGCAAGGCAGCTGGGCATCACCAGTAGCAGCTACACGTTTGACACTAGGCTGCGCCTGCTACCATGAGCACAGAGTTCCTCACAGGGCTTGGCACCACACCACCACCCACCTACTGTCCACAACTGCTTCCTCCAACACTGAGTTCTCCACAGGACTTTGGGTCTCAGCACCAGCCAGCAGGACTAATCCCATTCAGAGCTTCTAGTGTGTGTGAAATCTTACGGAACTTAACTGCTATGGTCATCAGTCCCTAAGCTTACACACTACTTATCCTAAATTAAAGGACCTAGACACACACCCATGCCCAAGGGAGGACTCGAACCTCCACAAGGAGCAGCCGCTGAGGTGCTGCCCAGGAGCAGTAACCGTAGGAGAAGTAGGGGCTGCTGATATCACAGTCACGGCCTAGGGAGGCTGTCAGCCAGCCACAGGCCACATGGCAGGAAAACAGTGTGCCTTAACAGCATCTGGTCACCGGGACGGAATCTGCCAGCTAGAGCCGACAGAGTGTGGTACGTTATGGCTCTCTGAGGCACAACATAGCAGTGTTCTTTACTGACAGCAGTATTTCCACCGAGACTTCTGGCCCATCACCACCACCACTCACACCACCAAGTACAGATGCACTCTTCAGAAGTCACTGAGGTGTCCTGACCCACTCTATCTTTTGTTACTATTTCTCCACTTATAACACAGTATCAAACTACACTACTGGCCATTAAAATTGCTACACCACGAAGATGACGTGCTACAGACGCGAAATTCAATCCACAGGAAGAAGATGCTGTGATACGCAAATGATTAGCTTTTCAGAGCATTCACACTAGGCTGGCGCCGGTAGCGACACCTACAACGAGATGACATGGGGAAAGTTTCCAACCGGTTTCTCATACACAAATAGCAGTTGAGTGGCCTTGCCTGGTGAAACGTTGTTGTGATGCATTGTGTAAGGAGGAGAAATGCGTACCATCACGTTTCCGACTTTCTTTGATAAAGGTCGGAATGTAGCCTATCGCGATTGCGGTTTATCGTATCGCGACATTTCTGCTCGCATTGGTCGAGATCCAGTGACTGTTAGCAGAATACGGAATCTGTGGGTTCAGGAGAGTAATACGGAACGCCATATTGGATCCAAACGGCCTCGTATTACTAGCAGTCGAGATGACAGGCATCGTATCCGCATGGCTGTAAAGGATCGTGCAGCCACGTCTCGATCCCTGAGTCAATAAGTGGGGACGTTTGGAAGACAACAACCATCTACACGAATTCGACGACGTTTGCAGCACCATGGACTATCAGCTCGCAGACCGTGGCTGTGCTTACTCTTGACGCTGCATCACAGACAGGAGCGCCTGCGATGGTGTGCTCAACGACGAACCTGGGTGCACGAATGGCTAAACGTCATTTTTTCGGATGAGTCCAGGTTGTGTTTACAGCATCATATGGTTGGCGACATAGCGGTGAATGCACATTGGAAGCGTGTATTGGTCATCGCCATATTGGCGTATCACCCGGCGTGATGGTATGAGGAGCTATTGGTTACACGTCTCGGTCATCTCTTGTGGGCATTGACGGCACTTTGAACAGTGGACGTTACATTTGAGATGTGTTACGACCCGTGGCTCTACACTTCATTCGATCCCTGAGAAACCCTACATTTCAGCATGATAATGCACGACCGCATGTCGCAGGTCCTGTACGGGCCTTTCTGGATACAGAAAATGTTCGACTGCTGCTCTGGCCAGCACATTCTCCAGATCTCTCACCAATTGAAAACGTCTGTTCGTTGGTGGCGGAGCAACTGGCTCGTCACAATACGCCAGTCACTACTCTTGATGAACTGTGGTATCGTCTTGAAGCTGTATGGGCAGCTGTACCTGTACACTCCATCCAAGCTCTGTTTGACTCAATGACCAGGCGTATCAGGGCCTTTATTATGGCCAGAGGTGGTTGTTCTAGGTACTGATTTTTCAGGATCTATGCACCCAAATTGCGTGCAAATATAATCACATTTCACTTCTAGTATAATATATTTGTGCAATGAATACCTGTTTATCATCTGCATTTGGTCTTGGTGTAACAATTTTAATGGCCATCAGTGTAGCTCCTTTAACGCTATTGGGTCCACACACACTAAAACCCGCTTTACGTAGAAGTGTGCGGATTTTTTTGATTAAATTGTGTAAACATCGTATCAGGAAGGTGGTAGTAATGACACGGCGAGAGCTAGCCAACGTGTACAGCAGCAACAGGCCAAGAGTCGGCGTCGCGAAGGGTAGCAGCCACGAGGCCGTCCGGATCCACCCCGCGGCGCGACGGGGGCGGGCGCCTGTGCGCGTGACGTCACGCTGGCGCCGGCGGGCGTCGGAAACGGACGAAGGTCGGCGGCGGGCGGGCAGTGGGCGCTCGGCGAGCGGCAGGTGCGGTCGCGAGGAGGCGGGCTGTTGGAGAGGCGAGGTGCGGCGAGGCGAGGCCCGGCTGCCGCACCGCCAGCACGCAGCGCTTCCGGCGCCACCGAGGCGTCTGCCCGCCGCCGGCGTGTCTGCCGGCGCCGCCGCCGCTGCTGCACGTAAGTCGGCGTCCAGGGGCTCCGCGAGCTGCCGCACACTCTGCCGAAGGCGTCCCTTGCGCAAAAAATAACTACATCTATTTTGTTACGCCTCACTTCGTCTCTAAGATCAACAGTCGAATCGAAATGTGGAACTTGCACTTTATTTATTGCACTTACGTTTGAAATGTAGGAGTGGTAACTTACAGGACAATCCCTCAATCACTTGCAAATATCGTATTCAAAGCACAAGACAAACAAACTGTAACGTTAGTTGCAGCAAACCATATTTTATAAATGTGCACTTGTTCAATATTGGGAACATAGTGACTAATAGGAAATACTCTAAACCATACACGAGGCAATTTAATATCGACCAATGTAGGCTAACAGATGTTTGAAATAAGCGAACATTCTCACATGTAAACACTTTCAGTCAACAATCTGTTTGGGTTTATAGCCAATTTTTTTCATTTTATTTTTTAAAAAGATCACATTTGAGGAGTTTCAATTAACATTTGTTTCCAGACTTCCCACAACCGAATTGCTTTTTTTGGTTTCCAGCACACAGTTTATGGGCGAATAACTATCTTGTTTGGCACTGGACCCAGACACCATTAACACTTTTTGACCGTAATTGCCGACAATAAGTACATTTCAGCAAATGGCACCCAAGGGTTTGTTGAAATCAGTCGAAAATTATGTTTAACCACCGTCAGCTTCCATCAAAATATTTTACTATTGCTAAAGTTTCGATTGTTGGAAATCACCATCAACCACCAGAGTTTGTTCCGTTAAGCATATGTGTGCATGCAAACGTCCCATCTCATTTTAATGACGTCAGAAACACGTATCGGACAAGACAGCTTAATTGAAAAACGTTAACTTTGCTTAAAAGACCCAACATTTCATTAATGCACCAGTACACTACAACCAACACCTGCAGATTTATACACTGCTGGGACGACATAACTGCTAGACGTCTGAACCGTGACTTACAGAGCACACGTGTTCGGACGCGGTGCCTATCATGTTGCTGATACAATGGATCTTTGGAACAATGACTAAATTCCCGTACTGTTCCTGTGTCTTGACGTTATGTCGAGCTAAAGAAGCAGCAAATATCCACACAGAAACTGCAATTTAAAAGCTTCGTGTGTCTGATGGTGGTCAGTAACATACGAAACTGTTAGCAATAATAAAGGTTTTTCATAGCAGCTCTTGGTGCAACAGCATAATATTCGACAAAATCGAGAATGCCAAATCACTCAAAAAATTTTGTTTGTTTCGATAACTGTTACACAGCCTTCCAGAAAGAAATTAATTCCGTTATGCAAAGATCCTACTTAAATTCTCCTGCCCTGTCTGTCGTTGATGAAACGTACAGACTCGTTATATTTTCTCTGCTATCGCATTCATTTCTTCCAATCTTAATTCTAACCGTGGTCATGTGTTGTACACTTACATGATAGCTGTGGGAATCAAATATTTATTGACGAGTAATTGATGTATTACCTCCAGGGATTAGTCTTAAACTTTGCTTAGAGACCCTCTAAACACGTGTCGATGACTTTGCATAAGCAAAAGTGATAACAATATTAAAAGAATGTTTCTATTTAGACAGCAAATATAGTTAGCAAAAATTTTGTTTCTTTCTTAAATGAGTAGTAACTCACCAGATATATAAATAATTTGTTTAATTATTTATTTATATTTTCCTATGTTCCACGTTGTGCGAATTCGGGATCGTATCCTATCAACAGGCGTTTCGATAGATGAATCACCAGTGACAGCAACAATCAAGAACATTCGAACCTTGAATCCAATTAGTTTTTACTGAGTATATATAATAATTACAGAATACAACTGTGACAAGTACGTATGTAAAAGTCTGATGATGGAAGACCGTTTCCGCAACGCGTAGCGCAGTAATTAATAGTTGATTATAGTTTATCTGGTATACACTGCATTAAAAGCGATTGTAAGTTACATCTGGAAACCAACGATAGTAATAACATTCCTAGCAGAGGATCTTCAAAGGTCTCAGAAGCTTGTGGTATGCCTGAAATAAACCTGTAAGATCAATGTTCACTCGTTGTTCATTAAGTTTTCCCGTCTAAATGTCTAAATGAATCCGCAGTGATCTGGAAGAAATTTAGACAGCGTTTGGACATTTGGCTTCCCAGCCTGATAGAAGGAACTTCGGTAATTCGCGTAAAATGTTGTCTTATCAGTGTAACATGTCTGCACGTACGGACAGCAAGCCATTCCGCACATGTGAAAACAGGAACATCGATTAATTTCTATTCATTTACCTACCACCGTCGGCGGCAGCGAAACAGCGATACTTCTACGTAGCGGCATAGTAGCCGAGGACGTGGTGTACCTGGCGTCAGCGCGAGGACTGGCGCTCACAGTGCTGGGAGTACGGGTCGTTAACATTTACGCACCGTCGGGGTCCGACAGACGGAGCGACCGATCCCGATTTTACGCAGAGGAGTTTGCAACACTATTCTTAAGGTCGGTATGAACATGTCTTATTTGGAGGCGACTTCAACTGCGTGCTCCCACCAAAAAATCAACACCCACGTTATACTTCATGCCCGGAGCTGCGGCAACTCATACAGGACATGAATCTCACTGATACATGGGAGAAGATACATGGCGACAGACGTGGATACACCTACGTCACGAGTCACTCTGCAAGTCGTCTCGATCGCATTTACGTAACACGTTGTCTCGAACCTGCGATCCTCGATGCGGAATTGTGGCCTGTCACCTTATCAGATCACATAGCATATATATGCTCGGTCTCCCTGAGACGTGTGGAGGAGTCGCAGTGTTTGGAAACTGAATACAGAACACCTCAGCCAACCTGAGTGCAGACGCATAGTCGAAGACACTTGGCACGTGTGTGAACGAAGCCTCCCGACATATCCGACGACGTTGCAGTGGTGGCTGGAATGCGTTAAGCCTGCATTGCGCCGAGCGTTAATTGCATACGGAAGAGAGCAGATGATGTGGAGACGACACACGACGGAATTTTATTTCACGATGCTCAGCGAACTTTCTGTACAAGCACCTTCACAGGAGCGTCGTACCGGTATAAAACGAGCACAGGCCCAAATAATTTCCATAACGCGCCGCCGTCTGGAGGGTGTCGCAATCCGTGCAAGGGCCTTTGAACGAGTCTGTGGAGAATCACCGTCGATGTATCACGTTATCAGAGAAAAACAACATAGCCGCAGAGCCTTAATACAGACGGTCGTACTGCCAGATGGTCGCTGCATGACAATGCAAAAAGATATTGCCAAAGCTTTCGTGGAACACTACGGTCATCTCTATGAAGAAGCGGAACACGATCAGGCAGCCTTTCATGAGGTCCGACGAACGCTCTCCGCGTGTCTCGACGAGTCGGCCAACCTGTATTAACAGGTGAAATCACAGTTGACGACGTAATGGAAGCGACTGATAAGGGAGCGCCGCACAAATCGCCGGGGCCCGACGGGTCTCTGTTAGAGTTATATCGGACATTTAAAGATCTCACGATTCCACGATGGACTGCCATGTACTGCGAATTGATGTCTCCCAACGTGCCACCCTCCTTCGTGGAAGGAATGATCAGCCCCATCCACAGACCATCTGGCGGCACCGGGATACAGACCTACCGGCCACTGACCCTTCTTAATTGCGACTACAACATCTACGTCAAGATACTTGCAGCACGCTTTAAACGCGTAATACGCCAAGTGATTTCACTCGAGCAAACCCAGCTAGGAGGAGATAGCAATATACAAACGGCACTCTGCGACTACCGCGATGTTATCGCACTGGCATCAACATGAAGTCTCCGGGGTGTATTGGTATCGATAGACTTCGATCGCGCATTTGACAGGCTGAGTCGTGCTTATCTCATGGACGTGACGACGAAAATGAAGTTTCCAGAAAGTTTTGTCACCGTCGTTATGAGACCACTCCACGGAGCCGCATCCAAAGTACTCATCAATGGACGCTTGGTGGGGCCCATCACAATCTCACGATCGGTCAGACAAGGGTGCCCGTTGTCAACGATATTGTATGCCATCGCTGTCGAGCCGCTGCTCTGCGGGCTCCGGAATCGACTCCAAGGAATGACGATTAGGCACAACAAGTTTATATGCCGAACATACGCAGATGACCTAGTGTTTTTAGCACGGTCAGGCAACGAGACAAGAGCGGCCTTGCATTGGACTAATTTGTACTGTATGGCTACGGGAAGTCGCCTGAACATGGCAAAGTCGGGAGCGATGAACATCGGGAGAGGACTCCCGACAGGAAGTGTAGCACCATTACAGCCGATCAACAAGATGAAATGCCTAGGAACTATCTTCACTACAGACGTTCAACGCACGGCGGCACTGAGTTACAGACATCTTCTGCAAACAATTCGTGCGAGTGTCCGAAGTCACAGGTTAAGGGCACTGAATATGATTCAACGGGTCACCTTTGCCAACACTTATCTAGCCTCTCGCATCCCCCACCTGGCACAAGTTCTTCCTATGCCGGTGGTGCTGGCCCGCCGAATCATGGCGGCACTAGGATATTTTGTGATCACGGGTCTGCTTTTTAAGGTAGGATACGAAACCCTCACCCTTCCTCGTAGTCGTGGAGGTCTTGGACTAGTCCACGTACGCGACCAAGCAGTGGCTATTTATGTAACCACAATGATCAAGATGTGGACACGACACCAGACATGTCTGACGGGCACCTTGATAGACGAACTCGCTCCACCTTCTCGTTCGGCTCCGGTAGCGGTGGCTCACATCTCACCATCGCTTACCCATATGCGAACCTTTTTTGTGGAACACAGTTACATACATATGGAACTACTGACTACCAGGACGGCAACGGCACCTGATATATATCACATCTTGACTCGACGACGGCCGAATAATGCCGTAGAGCGCCGCCAACCAACAGTTACGTGGTCAGTGGTATGGCGTAGAGTGCACCATCCACACCTTGATACGGGAACGCGCGCACTGTGGTATCATGTGGTAAATGGGAAGTACGTGACTCGATCCAGGTTTCATACAATTCGTATGGCAGACGAGCCACTGTGTCTGCAGTGCAATGTTATAGACACAGAGGAGCATCGCCTGATATACGGTCCTTCGGCGGACGTATGGTGATTGGTCAAAAAAATGATCGTTTTCCTCCTTCGGGTGGGGCCGCAAACAGTAGAACCACGCACACTACTTCTCCCAGATAGGACATATTATCCCCGAACAAAGACAAGCGCAGTGACTTGGATACGAGGTTTGACTGTGCGTTATCTTTTCCGAGACTGCAGAAAGAATGTGCTTGACTTCTGGGCCTTACTACAGGAACATCACTCACAGCTTATGAGACATCCGAGATATCGAACATATTACGCAAAGTTTTTAGGGTGTACCTTGCTTGATCCCCCACCCAGTTGGAGTGTCCCGGGTATCAGAACAAGAAAGGACCAGGACAGTGGAGAGGGTCCACAAACACAAGTGAAGACGTACCCGACGCCAACGCGAGGTATGACGGGGTTAGCGAGGTACGCGCCTGAAAGAGGAACGTAGACCGTTATTGTTTTGTCCTGACAGAAGCAGGGTATTTTTTTTTCACTATTATGTAAAAAAAAATGTGGTGAGCGCGACAGACTGTCAATCCTGAGGGCCCGGGTTCGATTCCCGGCTGGATCGGAGATTTTCTCCGCTCAGGGACTGGGTGTTGTGTTGTCCTAATCATCATCATTTCATCCCCATCGACACGCAAGTCGCCGAAGTGGCGTCAAATCGAAAGACTTACACCAGGCGATCGGTCTACCAGACGGCAGGCCCTCGTCACAAGACATTATTATTTTTGTTAATGCAGAGGAAGGATCTATCACGGTTAATAAAGTATTGGAACACGTTTTGAACGTTATAACAGCATCAGAGCAACAGGAAAATGACAGTGAGCATTTCAGCCACAGGGTGTGCCGTTTTTCTATTTTTCTTGAGTATAGCTTTGTGGAGAATGTGGTAACGCACATCAGTGGAGGAGGTGCCAATACATCAGTTGCCTTCGGCATGGGTAACCAGTGTAAACAGTGTATACGTGTAGAGTTAATGTTTAGATGTTCTCGTTAGTTTTAGTCTGTATAAAGTAAGTTTTGTGAACAAGGTATGTGTACGGAGCCACAGGCCACGTCTGTTTTACCTGTGTGTGTGAAATCGTATGGGACTTAACTGCTAAGGTCATCACTCCCTAAGCTTACACACTACATAACCTAAATTTTCCTAAGGACAAACACACACACCCATGCCCGATGGAGGACTCGAAACTCCGCCGAGACCAGCCGCACAGTCCATGACTGCAGCGCCTGAGACCGCTCATCTACTTCCGCGCGGCTGTTTTAACTCGATTCGGGAGATGTGCTGTGTTAGTATCAGTCGTAGTCTAAGGAAAGGGAAATTTTATCAAAATTCAATGAAGGCGCGGTTGGGCGATGAAATCTGGGACCGCTGGCAGAGTTTGGTAACGGTCGACAGCCAGCGGACCAGGCAAGGTAAACACAGCACTCGCGAGCACGGAGCTGTGACGGCGGTATGGCACACATGATTTGTTTTGAGTGGAGCAACAACGAGGCAGGAAACTGCAGCGTTGTTTTATGTTATTGCGATGTATGAGGCGGGGCACTAGGCCAGAGCCAAGAATGGCGATTTGTAAATGGGTGAAGGGTGGGAATTTATCCCTGCCATAGTTTCTGTCTCTCTCTGACACTACGTCAGAAGCAAGGGAGAAACCAATATAAATAGACGGGCAGTTTTAGTTGGGACAGAGTGTGCCATGTCAGTCGAGTGTCGGGACAGACCTGTGCTGGCCTCAGCTTATAGGGGCCAGTCTGGCAGCAATGTTGTAAGTGTTCTGCATTAACTTGTATTCTGTTTTCTACGTACTTGTTCGGGCCGTATTCCGCATCCGGGGACACAACACTGGGGCGGGACGGAACGGCAGGCTGGAACTAGGAGATCGCAGGGTCTGCTTGAAAGAGGGCAGTGACAGCGGTCTGCAGCGACACCAGGAGGGCTCGGTTCCACTCGAGTCTGCGGGCCACGTTCGCTTCCGACCTGGCATACCGGCGTCCGCGCAAGGTGTACGCTGCGGGAGGCGCAGCAGCACTGCGACGGCACCAGAGACGGCGCCGGGTGTTGCCATCCGGCAAGCACCATTAGCGGCAAGTTGCGGCACAGCGTCCAGGAGGGCGCGGGTTCGAGTCCGGTCCTGTCCTGGGAGCGTCGGACCGAGTACCCACCTTCGTCCCACGGTCGGTCAGAGCAGGCAAACGGGACGGAGGGCAGCGAGGTCCATGGACTGTAACAGTCTCCGGTATCGCCGGCAACGGAGCGGAGCCAATCGTAACGTTCCGGCGGGTGGCGACCAGGAGGGTGAGGTCGACTTCCGCCGGCGAGCGACCTTGATGACGGCAGCTGCGGCCTTGGCATACCAGGAGTCTGCTGAGGCGGCTGGACTCGCGGTACAGCGTGCGGCGGCAAGCCGACACTATGCTTCATCATCAAGTACTGTAATTTAGCTGAATGAACGAATGTTACCGAATACACTTGTATCACTCTGCACTGCCCCTCGACGCTCTTGAACTTGCTCGGCCTCCTGACTTTTTTTTTTAAATACGGCGCGGTGGGTACCAGCTTCAGCTCAGCCAACAGGAGTCTTGGGTTCGACACAGCGACCCCGCAACAATATAAGCGTTATGCTATGATATTCGATATTATGTAAATGTAACGCGTCCTTTTTGAGAAGTGAGTTTCTTCGATTGGTTTAATCCACAGGGCACCTTGCGCTAGTTGCAGTAGGATATTTTGCCCTTTGTTTTAGGTTCCGTAATTTACATGCAGAGGTTCTGCTACTGAGTAGGAACAGTGCTCAACTAAGAATCACCTTAGGGTTTTACTCACTCCGTCTTCTGGCCACGAGTGGCCTACCGGGACCATCCGACCGCCGTGTTATCCTCAGTGGAGGATGCAGAAAGGAATGGCGTGTGGTCAGCACACTGCTCTCCCGGTCATTATGATGGTATTCTTGACCGAAGCCGCTACTCTTCGGTCGAGTAGCTCCTCAATTGGCATGGCGGCCTGGATGGTCACCCATCCAAGTGCCGACCAAGCCCGACAGCGCTTAACTTCGGTGATCTCACGGGAACTGGAGTATCCACTACGACGAGGCCGTTGCCTTAGTGTTTTACTAAAAAGTAAAAATGATGAAATGATTTGTAAACATGTTGTAAACATGTATCACATTATTTGTAATAGAACTTTAAAAAGGCTATGTCTTTCGATTGATAATTGTACTTTCCTTTTTGCCTTACAATATTTTTACAGACATGGAAGTTATTATTTATTTATTCTACAGACAGGAGAACATGACTAGCATGTGGCCAAGGGAGGAAAGTACGTTTTGATACACCTAATATTGGAATTTTACGCCCGTCCACTTCGTAAATGAACAATGTTATTTACGAGCCAGATACGGCCGACAACTGCCACTGGAGTGCGTTGCGATCGCGTGTACCACGTTGGGGTCCACGTACCGTGTGAAAGAGTCGAGTCGTCTCTGAGCGTTGAGCAACATGTAGAACTCGGCACGTTCAACGTTGACGTTCGACAGCACGATCCGTGTGCCGACGGCTTTAGTACTGCTATGGCGCGGGCGTTCCCGGAGACTCGTGAGCAATAAAAAAAAAAAGGTCTGCTCTAAAGGCGGTGAATGCTCAGTGTAGATCTTTTTTGAGGACGCAGATCTGCAACCCATCCTGGCAACTGAGTGTTCAGCTTGTCTGGCTGAGGCGCGCAGGACTCAGGATCAGTTCCGATAATAACAGGAATTTTCCTTCGTGGGAACACTGGGACGGAGTGCATTTAGCCTATTGAGGCCAACTGAGGAGCTACTGACCTGAGAGGTAGCGGCTCCAAGGTCTGGCAAGCTGAAACCGAGATGTACCGACCCCACGTCCCTCCGTGCCGTATCCAGATGCCGCACGATAGAGGATGACACGGTGCCTGTCAGCATCGCGTTCTCCTCCGAGCTGGAATCTCGAGTTACTCTTTACACACACTTTGCAGTTTACGTTTGTGTCATACCTCAGACGTCACATTTTCTGCAGAAAGGCGTGTCTACTACGACAAAGGTGATTGAGGTAGCTGAAATTTCACACACCAAAAGGACATAAGGCGAGGTGGAAGAACAGTCGTGCAGCCGGGCCCATGGTGGCCGCGAGGTTCTACGTGCTTCAGTTTGGAACCGTCCGATCGCAACGGTCGCAGGGTCGAATCCTGCCTCGGGCATGGATGTTTGTGATGTCCTTAGGTTACTTAGGTTTACGTAGTTCTGTGTTCTAGGGGGCTGATGACCTGAGATGTTAAGTCCCATAGTGCTCAGAGCTATTTGAACCATTTGAACAGTCGTGCACTCGTTCGCTACGACAAATAGTTGGTTAGCAATTTGGACAGTTTCCTTTCAATTATTCTTATTCCTCATATACTGTTCAGTCACATAAATGTGACCACCTGTAAAAAACCGAACTACCACATTTTGCAGAACGGATAGATGCGAGACGTACAGGAAGCAAGTCGGTGAGGTTCTGGTAGTTACCGGCAGGGATGTGGCGCCATGTTGACTTCAGCGACGTGGCCAGCTGTACCAGGTTTCTCGGCTGAGGAATGGCGCGTACAGCCCGACTGATATGGATCCACAGATTCTCTATTGGGCTTAAACACGGTGAGTTTGGTGTCGAGGGCTGTACGGTAAACTCGTACTGGCGCTCCTCGAACCACACACGTACACTGCGAGCTGTGTGAGATGTTGAATTGTCCTGCTTGTAGATGTCATTGTGCCGAGGAAACACAAACTGCATGTAGGGGTAGACATGGTCCCCGAGCATAGGTGCAGACTTGTGTTAATCCACTGTACCCCACAGAATGAGGAGGTCGCCCATCGATTCCGGCGAAAGCATTTTCGGACAGTAGCTGTTGCAGGGTGTTTGCTTTCAGACGTTTTAGCTAAAAGACCATTCATCTTGTAGGCCAACCGCTCACCACTAACTGGACATTTAGTTGCGGTATTGGCATGCAAATCCCGGCCTATGTCGCCGATGCATAGCAGTCAGCGTGGTTGCCTGGAGGAGGAGCCTCTAGCACCAACGAACGCTGAACGCTACTTCAGGAGACACTCTTAGGGGCCCCTTGGTTCATCTGGGGATTTAGTTTCTCAGCGGTGACTGGGACCGTGCATTTGTATTTTTCAACATTTCAATGGATTTAGTTATAATACTAAACGGATTTATATTGATATGTTTTATTGAAAGTCTGTTTTTACACCACCGTCTAATTCTCAGCGTTTCTTACTCTTTTAGATCTCGCCTTTCTAATTGTTTTCCACTGTGAAAGGAAATGTACAGAACACGGCGCACGCACAACACAGAAAATAAATTGTTGTGGAGGACAGCGTTCTTCAAACTGACATGTCAAACGAAATACAAAAGCATGAAGCAATGATCAAAGGATTTAATATACCCGTTGCATCGGAAACAAGAGACCTGACTCCCAGGAGAACGTCCATTCGGTGACGGTGGCTGCTTTAGTCGCTTATAGAGAAGTCGGCTTGACACTCTGAAAGAAATTAACATCGTAAAAATAGAGAGTAGAGCGAAATTCATCTCGGATATTTTCTAATAGCATCTGAGTGCTAGTGTGAATGATATTTCTCTTGAAATACACTATACCAACTGCAGACAACAGGGAAGTCCATCATTAACGAAATCCATAATGAACTGGATCAGGAATTAGCGTTCACTATCTGCCACAATACGAAAGCAGACACCGAAATAATTATATTTGTTAATGCAAGTCAAAATATTAATACTTGGTCAGCTATTGTATACTGTAATTTTGGAACAAGCTGTGTTGTCCAAATGCAGATGACGTTCCGGCATTTCTAGTGGTTTGTATGTACCGTCTGATTTCACACGGTCAGCTGTAACGAGACGTACACTCTGATCGGTTTCATTTATTTCACCCGGCTGCCTGGTGACGATGTAACTAATTCGTGCGAAACGTGAAAATATTTGAGTAGATTTCGATTGTACTGTTTACAACAGAGAGAAACAGCGAGGAACTAAATTACTAACACACTATATATATGATGGTAGAAAATTCCCGTTCGAACTTTTAGGACATGTACAGGGTAGTGGTACTGAGTACGTAACTAGGAACCCATGTCCGAAAACGTACCGTTTCCGTTCTGCGATAGTTTCAATGCAGATGATGATCTCATCCACACCCGTATGAGGAATTACTTAGGCGCACCCAGTACAATTGTTGCAATCCATTTGAATAGAATACTGACTTCTCCATTATTACTTACGCATTTGCATTACAACATACATCTTATGGTTTACATTAGTCAACAAGGACAAGAACCCTGCATCTACGACACCAGTCGCAACGTACTGATGCATTACAACAGCGGCTCGATGCTCGATGTGGCGACCACCAACGTTGTTACACACATTGTACCTCCGAAGCATGTTCTGGTACACTCCCTCCATCACACCTGGTGTCTCTTCAATGTCTTGTGCAGCTGCCAGAACTCGTGCCAGCAGATCTTCCTCTGCCTCTACAGGTGTCTCATAAATTACGCTCTTCATACGATTCTACAAGAAGTAGTCCATTAAGGGGTTAAATCCGGCGATCGTGGCGGCCACGCGCTTGGATGACCACGTCCTATCCATCTGCTGAAATGTCTTCGGACAGCCAGTGAAAAGTAGATGGTGCTCCATCACGCTGAAACCACATTTCCTGACGGATATTCAATGGCACAGCTTCCAAGAACGGGTCCATTACGTGTCGTAGGAAGACTAAGTATGCGGGACCCGTGAGCTTGGATGGAAGGAGGTATGGTCCAGTCACATGACCGTCCAGAATACCTGCACACACGTTAATTCCAAACCTGTCTTGAAATCCCTGAACATGCGTGGCATGAGGGTTTTCGTCCGCCCAGTCATGGCTATTTCGAGCATTCCGAACACAATCTGTTGTGAAACTATATTCGTCTGTGAAGAGAACTCGACATGGAAACAGGGGCGCGTCGATGCAACGGTGCAGGAACCATGAGCAGAAGGCGACGCGTTATGGAAAGTCTGTTGGATCCATGGTGTGTACTCTTTGTAAGTGCAGGATGCCCAAGACAGTACTGTGACTAACAGCAGTTGCACGCGCAATTGTTCGCGAACGGAGTACACCTTCTTCAAATTCGAGAGTGCGGCGTCGCCGTGGAGCACCACAGTCCTGCCTCCTCACGGTGAAGGTACCCGTTTCTCGTGGCCGTTGTGTAACTTCGGCAAACAGTTTGTGCGATGGAGTGTGACGGTGTGGAAAACGTTTGTGATACAGCCGACTAGCAGCTCTCACGTTACCTCCAGCTTCGCCATACATAAGGAGCATATCTGTGTATTCTGCAAACGTGTACTGCACCACGTTTCCCCTATCGGTGATGCACTGGTATTGACTCGGTGTCAGAGCAAAGCGGACAATAACTGACATCTGGGGATCGTTTGACGGAGTACACGTCATCGTGTCTACCCTGTTGCATACCAGGACAGGGAAGTCTGAGACGTTTCTCTTGTCCTAAGCAGACGTTGACGAGGTACACATCTGAATTGAAACTGTCGTAGAACGGAAGCGATACGATTCCGGACATGGGTTCCTATGCCAAATGTTCTGTTCTCACTACCCTCTACATGTCCTAGAAGTTTGTAACGGGAATTTCGACCACCCTGTCCATCTGCTAATATCCGAGGTAATAACGTTCTTGTAGGACGTGAAATACTTTGATAGTTATACTGATCTCTGAATCCACCTCTGACTTCTTACAAGCAAGACAGTGTGCTGTGCATGGCGGTAACGTTCTTACTTTGCCTTCTACTTTATACACCATTGGTAGAGAGTGCGAATGTTTTGAAACCTTGGTACACTCTATCAAATTCCAAGCGTTTAGAAATCTGATCTCGAGCACTTTCGTGCAATATTTATGCGCAAGATTGTCTTGAGTCTTTGTCAACATCGTGGTAAAAGGGCAGTGACTGTGAATCAGCTGCACTGGAGAAGGCAAGCGTCTAAATTACGAAACCGGAGGAAGTATTCTAAATTAGGTCTTATGGAATATTCGGCTTATTTTACACGATTCAGTTAGTTCATGCGAAAATTATACCTACATCAATCTGTGGGACTTACTCGTACTCGATTAGTTACACGACTGTAAATGAATAGAAATTAATCGATGTTCCTGTTTTCACATGTGTAATGTACGTATCGTACTCATAGAGGTCGGGGAAGCTCTCAACACATACTTCCTGAAGCAGAACGATGTCGGCGTCTGACGCATGCAACATGTCTCGCAATAATTGCAATTTGACAGGCGTTCTGATCGTATTAATATTAATAGAGGCTGTTCGATATGCCTGCCGCTGTTCCTCAGTGCGTAAAGCGCACATGAACGCTTACATTAATTTGCGTGCTGCTGCCCGATGACATGCTGTCTGTGCGTCAGTCTGCATCTTCTGCGCGGTTAACATCCGGTGGACGCAGCACTCGCCATTGAGGGTGCGTTGTCGGTGTGTGGGTCAGCATCGGATTCGTCGGCCCAGTTCCTGTGCTTGAGGTCCAGCTCCAATTGTGTTTCTCCGGCCTGGCTGACCGAAGGCGGTGTCGTTGCTGCGGTGGGTGGAGGGACTTCTTCCGTCGGCTTTCCGTCCGGTGTGTCTATATTCAACCCCTGTCTAGCATGATTCGTGTCGTACTGCTGTGTGGCGGGGTAGAACCTCCCGTTGCGCATCCGGATGCACTGTATCGACGTTACACCCAAGTCCGTCTGACGTGGACTGCAGTAAGCAGGTATCCGACGACGCTAGCTGTCGTTTCTTGTGCCGCTTCGGCGATCGTTGTTGGCGGTTGTGCGCCTCCGTATCCGAGTGCGGAAGTGACTCCCGGTGCTCAGGGACGAAAGTAGCTGCCGGCACAACCGCAGGATCAATTTCCATACCTCCAGCCGATCCTTTCCGCTCGGTTAAGGGCGTCGTCGGCGCCGGAGCGGCAGAGGTGTGCGTCGTTTCGTCATTGGAGGCGGTCTCTGCTGCAGTCGGTTGCCGTAAACTGTCAGGATTCTGTAGCTGGTAATTCTTCGGGATGGGATCTGTTCGAAATGCGTCCGCATACGTTAGTGGCAGCGGCGTCAACGTGGACGGAGGTACGGGTTCGCCGTTTGGAACTTGCACTATCCTCCGCTGCATACATTCGGAACGTACGTGGCCCTATTTCCCGCAGCCTGAGCATGTTTTGGGTTGTCCATCGTAGATGACTATAGCTCTGCATCCGCCGATGAACAAGCACGAGGGTACATGTCGTGTCAGTTCTATTCTGATTTGACGCACCCCATTGAGAACGGGGTAAGTCGTGAAGTTGGACCATTTTTCCTCGACGTGGCTAAGCACTCTTCCATATGGGCGTAAGGCGTCAACGACCAAGTCAGACGGAACCTCGAAGGGAAGTTCGAAAATGCGTATGTTTCGTAAGCCCAGTCCTGCATGATCAATAGTTACTTCTCCAACATGTCCATCAGAGTGACGAAATTTGAGTCCATGTTTAGTATCTCGGATGATTCTGTCACAAACTGCATCGTTAACCAGCTTGACGTAAACGACACTGCTCACTATGGAGAGGTGGGTTGCGATAAGTTCGTTGTAGTCAAGTTTAACTTCATCTCGTAGGAACCTTTCTATTTCACAGGCTTTCGGTCTCGCATATACATTCGAAAAACTAATCTTGAGAGTCGACTTTCGGTATGCATGTGCCATTCTGTATCGAGTCGTCTAAACGCGCGAGCACGCCGAAGAGGTAAACAACTGCGCGAGCGCGAACTTCTCCGGCAGGGACGTAAACAGACGTCCGCGCCGTAGCACTGCCGAAGGCAGACTGCCACTCAGCTACCGGGGACGGACCCTGTGCATTAATAAAAGAATGCAACGGTTCCAAAAACTCTGGATTTAACGTGGAGTTCAGATATGTCAGATTCTGCACTGGTAATATCTCTAGAACCCCTTCCGGATAAAACAACGTTCTCTGTGACAAAATTAAAGTTGTTTCGCCCGTACGCGATGCTGGAAGACGGAAATCCTCCCCCACAATCTCACAAACCGTACCATTTATAATTATACCACTCTCACGCACTTTCAACATCCTTATTTTATTCGCTCTCTTATTGGTATGACAATATCGGCGTAAATACCAAATATAACCAATGCCTCCTACCTTCTGGAAGTAGGAATGTGTCGACAACACCTCTTTCTCACAATCTGAGCCATTTCCCCAGGAACAATCCAACTTCGCACGTACTACTACCAAAAAAAACTGGTCGATTAGGGCAAATCATCACTCATCCTTGCGTACAATGCTCCAACACCGACCGTGGTAGTACTCCGTGAGCTTTTCTGTTCACGGAAATAAAAAGTACGTTTCGCGACCCAATCTGCACCCATTTACCTTTCTCCTCCCATTTCACTGGGTATGGATGAATAGTGTAACACTCATAACGTGAGTCAACTCCGACTACTGGAAAATTGACATCGATGTAAACTCGCGTCCCAACCGTCCTCACCTGTAACAACAATACATGGAAGAATATTGGTATAGCGGCCTATGTTATCTCCACTACACTTTCTATATCTCGTGGAAATATCCTTTTCGCTAATTGTAATCCTCTGAAAAGATCGTCTGGTGAGATTAACACTGGGCTAAGATGCCCATCTACCGCATGACGTACTGCTTCATATAACGTTGTAGCTTCTGTATGTGCGCCACTTAATCGGTCTGCTATTGCCCTGATCAACCTGGCAATAGCCAACTTACCATCCAATATGTTTAATCGTTTCTGCAGTATTTCTAAATCGCTCTTTATAATTTCCCGTGTCTCTCCCACGTATCGAGTCAACTCCTCTAAGGTGGGTATGCGCTTGGTGTTATTCAGGACCCTCATTTCTACGCTTGAAAAGCGTGTTGCGTCCCACTCTACGGTTCCTCTAACGACACTGACAGCTTGCAACACCTGCATTACCGATTGTTTCAATGCTCGGATATCGACGTCATCCGCTGTACCGAACACCATTTTCAATATCTTTCCCCCAGCATTTATCCATCCCCTCTTGCGTCTAGTTACCACTTGTGGCACACACTCCACTAAACGTGACAATTGCTCCTTAAGTTTACCATAAGTCAATTTGCAATTCTTGATACTCCCCTTGTACTTATTTTAATACATGATTCCTTTCCCCCTCGGTATACAATAACGAGCATGATTCCTGTAATTTCCGTACTTCATTCCTGATCTTCCATACCTCTATTGTTGTTCGTAGTGACCAATTATGATTTGTTACTAATATATCTGGCTGCTACGAATACAGTACCCCCGACTGCAAGGTCTGGATCGTTATCCGTTGATGTCTGCTGTGACCAACATCCCCATGACTATCATCCAGCACCTCCACGTAAGTCCTGACCCTCCGAAGAAAAGGAACGAAACATGCATGTACCACCTCTTTTCCACTACAAGATACTACAACTTCGTACGACATCCTCAAAAATTCCCGATAGTTCACTCTGCTCCTATCGAATTCTCTGAACAAAATAATATTCCCCCCATACAAAGACAAATAAACTAAAACAACAAACAAGGAAAAACGCAACTATTATCGGACCCACCAAAATGCGAGAAAGAGAGAGAGAGAAAAAAAACACACGCACACACAAAACAAAACTCAATTTACCCCTTGATATAAAAACACAAAATGTAAACATGCCCTACAATATTACACATACAATAATTTACTCCCTCCGTGACTATGGTCACATACAGAATGTTATGAGTCCGCTGTTGTCCTTCCTCCAAGACATTCTTCTTCCGTTTGTTTTGCCTAGCCTCTGCAATCGGGTCACTTCCTTGTAACTGAGGTAATCCGTCCACGATTCCTTTAAAAGGCTTTACTCTACTCACATGGATAATGGATGTTTCTGTTGACAGCTGCACCTTAATATTCACAGGTCAAGTCATCTCCATGACATGGTATGGTCCGTGGCACTTCGCCAAGAATTTTTTCGTCTTTTCCTTAGGTGTATATGGATTCGTGATTAATACCCATCGACCTGCCCTGTACTGTAGTAAAGGTCCCAACCGCTTATTCGGTTCTTCCTGCCTCTCTAACGCTTTCGTACTGGCCTTCTGTACCCTCTTCCAGACTTCCCGTATTGTTCGTGCAAATTCACTCACTGCGTCCCCTTTAGCTCCTGATTTCGGACATAGAACGTCAAATTTCGATTACATTTCTCTTCCATAGAACACCTCGAACGGTGACATTCCGACCCTCGATACCACGTTTGGAAGATGAACCTCCCAGTTATCCTGGTTTCCATTCATATAATAACTTAGAGTTCTCGAAATTTTCCTATGTACTCGCTGCATTCTCCCATTCGCCTGCGTATGAAATGGACTGGTCTGTAATTTTTTTAATTCTGAATAGACGACACGACTGTGACATTATTTCGGACATGAAGTTCGTTCCCTGATCCGTAATTGTGGTATCATCCCAGACTTCAATAACCAGTTATTAAATAAAGCTTGTGCTACCGTACTTGCCTGTTGGTCTCGTATTGCGGCCATGGCTAGAAACTACGAAAAGTGATCAATTATAATTAAAACATAACGATTCGCTGCCGGTGTTTTGTTGTATGGCCCGAAAATATCTAGCCCATTAAACTCGAATGGTTTTGAAGCCTCTTGTAACCAGTGCAATGGAATTCTAGCATGCTTCACATCCGCTCGCTGTGCACATGGCACACAATTTGCTACGTATTGTTCCGCATCCCTTCTCCGAGTGCACCACCAAAATCGTCCTGTTACTCGTCTTCCCGTTGCTCAACGACCACCATGCCCCGAGAGCACATGATCATGGGCCTGCTTTAAGACTTCCTCTCTCAAACTCTTCGGTACCACTACCTGTGGTCTGCACCTGGTAACTCTACAAAACAAATTTCCCTCCACAATGAAATGTGGTTGAGTTCTAAAACCCTGGAACTCCTCATCCTCTGATTGTGCCCTTTGCCATTCCGTGACACTCTTACCCATTACTTCTAATGCGTCTAATTTTCGACTAAATGCATTTGCATTCCCTGTCTTATGAATTACTTCAAAAATGGTTCAAATGGCTCTGAGCACTATGGGACTTAACTGCTGCGGTCATCAGTCCCCTAGAACTTAGAACTACTGAAACCTAACTAACCTAAGGACATCACACACATCCATGCCCGTGGCAGGATTCGAACCTGCGACCGTACCGGTCGTGCGGTTTCATGCTGTAGGGCCTAGAACTGCTCGGCCACTCCGGCCGGCTAATTATTTGAAACTCAAATTCACTTAATTTTAGAGCCCACCGTGTTAATCGACTAGAAGGATCTTTGAGTCCCAGTAACCATCTCAACGCTGCATTATCCATCACGACCTTAAACTTCCTACCACAAAGGTAACAATGAAAATCCGTTACTCCTTATATTACAGCCAACATCTTTTCCGTTGTCGAATAATTCCGCTCTGCCTTATTTAACTGTCTAATTTAACTGTCTAGAAGGATACACCACTGGATGCTCCTGTCCATTCACCATTTGCCGCAAAACACATCCTACTGCGCCATTTGAAGCGTCAAATGATGAGATGATGTCTTCTTCAAAATTCGGAAACTTCAACACCGGACCAGAAACTAATCTCATCTTTAATTCATCGAAAGTTTCCTGACATTCCTCCATCCATTGAAATGTAACCCCTTTCTTTAAAAGCTTCGTTAACAGCTCGGCTATTTTAGCAAAATATTTTGCAAATTTACGATAATATGAACATAACCCATTATATACGATTGTAATTGCTTTGTTGTACGTGGTGTCGGAAATTTTAGAACATGACCTAAATATTCGACATGCGTCTGCGCAAAATTATATTTTTTCTGAACTTAATGTTAACGGTACCGACCGCAATCCTCTAAAGACTTCTCTTAAACGCGATATATGTTCTGGTATATCCTTCGAAAATACTATAATGTCATCTAGGTAAACCATATACGTCTCTGAAACTTCCTGGCAGACTAAAACTGTGTGCCAGACCGAGACTCGAACTCGAGACCTTTGCCTTTCGAGGGCAAGTGCTCTACCATCTGAGCTACCCAAGAACGACTCACGCCCCGTCCTCACAGCTTTATTTCCTCCAGTACTTCGTCTCCTACCTTTCAAACTTTACAGAAGCTCTCCTGTGAATCTTGCAGAACTAGCACTCCTGAAAGAAAGGATCACAAGGAGATCAAACGTCAAGACAACTGACTTGACAGGAATAAGATTGCCCTTGGCACAGCGAGATGTCCGAGATGACTGATGTCTAAAATGTTGCTACAGATAAGTCCTCACCACAGGCTCTCCAGTCAAGACTAAATCTGGTGCGAAGTCACGCTCAGGAGAAGTGTATCAAGTGCCACCGACTCATAACAAGAGTCAAAACCAGAATCCTCTCCAGATCGGAGTCTGAATCAGAAGACTAAGTTTCTCCTCTCCACACTTTCCATCAAACAGCTGTAAAATCTACCTGTTGGTCAATCCTAATCAAAGTTAACAATAATCTTTTCTTCTCTGGAGAAACAGCCAATCCATGACTCGCAAATTCCTGTGCAGAGAGAAGATATTGTACTCCCGAATTGTTTTCCCGTAGCCACGCTAGGTAGCCTGTTTTGGGTTTCCAATTCGCCATAAAGTGAACAACACATTCATCACAGAAATCATTATCTGGTTGGCCCAAACGTTACAGAATGTCCCACCAGGGGCCTCAACCTAAGAGAAGTACTTTTAATGTCCCAACGTAGACCATTTCAGAACTACCAAAAATGTTGCATTCCGTTCCAAACCTCTTTCTAAGGCCTGAGGCTTCCTAAAAACTCAGCAGGCAGAGGGACAACACCACCTGACGGCTCCCTCGATAGCGCCGGGTCAATGGTGTACATAGACAGGCGCAAATTTTTATGGTCACCATCCCTGTTCAAAGTGGGCGTTTACGACTCTGTCGAAACGCCATTGCTGGCCAACCTAAATTTCTCTTAAGCCTCTGCCCTGCCCCTGCCCCCGCCGTGGCTAGAGGCGCGGAACGGGTAGACTCAGGTAGGCAGTTTTTCTGCCTCTTCAGCATTGTCTGCTGACCGGTGGGAGGAATTAGGACCGGCATTCTGTCCGTGACATGACCCGTCCTCTCTCAGTATTAGGACATTGATTTTCCATGGCCAGATATCAATGTTGTAAGATTAGATGACTTCAAATAAACAATGTTGAACAGTCGGAAAAAATCTTCTGTGACCGTCCTTTTGTCGTTTCACCCCACTCTCTTTCCAATTTTTCTTCCGCATTGCGTCTTAACTTCCTTCTGACCACAGACGAGGAGTTTCTGCTGTAGCTTTCCGTGGCCTTTTCTCGAACTGCTAGTTTGGTAAGCTTGTCTGTCAGTCCATTCCCACGATTTCCTACAAGTGATTTCGTCCATTCGAGATTAATATGCTATTTCGTGTGTCGCAACTGGCCTAAGGCGTTGCAGTCATGGACTGTGCGGCTGGTCCCGGCGAAGGCTCGAGTCCTCCCTAGGGCATGGGCGTGTGTGTTTGTCCTTAGGATAATTTAGGACTGATGACCTTAGAAGTCCCATAAGATTTCACACACATTTCAACATTTTTTTCTGTCGCAGTTCCCTAATTTTCATAGCGTGTAGGCTTTCACGGCCGGCGTCTTTAATAATTAAAACTTCCGGGCTAAGAAACCGTGGTCCAATAGTAGAAATACTTCTCCATGACGTTTCGTTGCCAGCTGCAGGCAACATCAACTGACGTTTTAATTCCCTAATTTTGTTTTTGATCTCTTCAACCAAATATTTATCTCTCCTCGAATTCTTATTTTTGATTCTTCCTATATTTAATGAAGCCAGCGAAATAGTATTGTCCATGCGCATTACAGCTGTCTTTTTAACATTTCTTTCTTGTAAGTTTGAAACGTCCCCTTAGAAAAAGTTATGAACGACTGTGCTGATAGACCTCTTACGTTATTTGATTTTCAACCAGCTGAGCAGAACTGAACGTACTCAGACATTTCGCTCTTTACCTATTCTGAACAACACTAAACTGGCACACAATATTTTTAGCGCAACGCAATCTGACTTTCAGAACTCCCTACAAAAGAATCGTCCTGACTAACATTAACCTTTACCTTTCATGAATTACTTACCTGACAAAAATTATCGTTACTCGAACTACTGCAATACAGCGAACGCCACTACTGCCAGCTAAATAAAAGATTCAAACTACTGAAGGCACTAACTTCTGATAGGCATAGTCATATCAGTTCATGATATCCAATATTACAAAATTACTCTTTCTGATGGACACTCGTTCAGATCGTCCGCATTCAACACTCCGGCATCTCTCTCTTTTCACATACACCACTGCTGGCGGCTCACCTCCAACTGCGCAACGCTACGCGCTGTTCACATCCAACTGCCCAACACTCCAATGGCGAATACTCCAACAATGCCAACCAGCCACAGACTGCACACAGCACAGCCAGTGATTTTCATACAGAGCGCTAGGTAACGTTACCAACATAAAAACCTAAACAGCCTACTTACAAGTCCTCTATTTTCTCTAACGCTCGTATGCTAATTTTCTACTTGGTTGACGCTGCCCCCATTCTATAGTGGATACTGTAAGTGATAGGCAGATGTCCCATTAATCATTATTACCACTACTGAACCTGTTTCATTCTCTAAATGATGGGTATAAATCTCTACAGTATATTCGCTGTGTTTTTAATTTTCTTCTGAAGCTACTGTACTTGCTGAATGGGGCCATCCTGAGGCCTGCTGTAGGAACTCTTCCTCTGCGTATTACGATAGAAATTCTGCGGCAGTGGCCTTCTTCTTAAGTCTACGTATTTCAGATTCTATGAGGTTAAGGGAAGATAAGTCTTTCGTCGCTAATTGTACCTCTAGTTTTCATATGCGTAGAAAAAAACATGTGCCGTTTAAAAAAACTTGGTGTTGAATGTGGTGTTTGTTTACATTTATGAATTGTGCATTCCTGCCTACTGTGCGAGTCCCTGCCGTAGGTGCACGCTGGCCAG
This sequence comes from Schistocerca gregaria, assembly GCF_023897955.1. Lineage (NCBI taxonomy): Eukaryota > Metazoa > Arthropoda > Insecta > Orthoptera > Acrididae > Schistocerca > Schistocerca gregaria. Next base: position 106,674,650 of record NC_064923.1, read on the forward strand.
TTTCATTTCGTTTCAGAAGTGTACGAGGTGGTACTTTGGTGGAACACCCTGTAGGTATAGTACTCGTACTGTATTGTCCTGCGACATAGCATGTAAATTTGCAAATTGTACAGGTTACTCTTGTAACAGACACATTCTGCTCTGAAGGTGGTTGAAGTGGAACCTAAAGCTGTTACTATTTTAAAAATAAATGCAAGTCTGTTGTGGTCTGAGAAGACACGATAGTAGACTGCAGCTGAAATATTATGTATGATAGAAGATGAGAGTAGGTAGATTCAAGCTTCACTAGTGAAGTACGAAGGCTGAAGTTGCTCCACAAATACCTCTTACCTTACGGCATCTCATTGCGAATTTAGTGGAAAGGAGGGCACAAAGTATAGTTGCTTTAGGTACCGTTATATCCACTCGCACGCGACGAGCAACTTAAAACTAACACGCCGAGCTTTAGGCAGGCAAGTTCGGGAAACGCGCCCGAGACGGCACGTCCGGTACAGTTCACTTGATAACTTACGCAACTCCCAGTAACGGTGGCCGGTGTTCAGCGAGCTAAGAGGGCCGTACCGCCGGCGCTGTTTCGAATGAAAACGCGCTTTGTTGATTCTAACAACAGAGCGCCTCGGCTCTATCCTCTTGGCATCAGGCGCGAGTCGATTTTAAAACTGATTATCTTTACCCCTTTGTATTTGCCCTTCACACGCACAGCTCTCTGCTTCAGAAAACAGAGCGAAGTTCTCGCGTTGGATAAAGGAACTGCAGACATGCACATTTGCTTCCTCCCGGTTTTAAATTGGTAAACTGCTAAAAACAGGTGTATGAAACAACGAACTCACAGCGCAAGGATAAAATACTCTTCCATTTTCATATTTACAACGTTTTGGGTAGACTTATTAATAAGACTATAACATCCATAACGTCGATGCAATGAACTACGTCTACATCACTGATTAAATGTTCTAACGATTCAGTTTTAAAATATTCCAGCACAAACACTGGTTTTCGTTACAATTCTAATATGATGACTGAAAACGCATACTCCACAAAATCACTTACGCATACTGGCATACTGGGGTTGGGTTGTTTAGGGGAGGAGACCAGGCAGCGAGGTCATCGGTCTCATTGGATTAGGGAAGGACTGGGAAGGAAGTCGGCCATGCTGTTTCAAAGGAACGATCCCGGCATTTTCCTGGAGCGATTTAGGGAAATCCAGGATGGGCGGACCCGGGATTGAACTGCACTCCTCCCGAAAGCGAGTCCAGTGTTTAGCCACTGCGCCACCTCGCTCGGTCACTGGTAATAATGAAGGACTGTACCTCCTGTGCCCTCGACAGCTGTGGTGAATGCCAGACTGTAGGAGCAGGTAATTATCATTACGTAAGATACCCAACGAGTTCCATCGTCTCCAGCCAGAATAAAACGTACTCAACAAGTGTGAAATCAGAAGGAAGTAATCAGCGACAAGTTTGCCTGAAATGGTGAGAAGCAGTCAGCCGTTCACTTATTCAGATCGTGAAAAATTCATCTCCAGGACCAAAAATGTTGACTATAAATGGACAAAGTCGTGATTGTACAATGTGCCCAAGACAGGTATGTGCCGACCAAAGTTGTTTGGGATGGGAAAGACCCGCCCTGATTTGAAAGTCGTGTTGGAAAGCTTCTGTGGAGGCAAATACAGCTACGCTACGTTTAAAGAAGCTGAAAGTAAAGTTCTTTCTACCGAATTGACAGATAATTCTATGAAGTTTTTAGGATCACAGCCCACACATCTGTGGTAAATCTATGAATACTAGCGATCCCGGCATTGCAGACACGTCCTAATTTTCTTCCCCACCTTTCTCTCCGTCCATCTCCAACTCCCCGTCTCTTCACCTCATCTCCTGCTCCTCCCCAACTCTCTGACCCTCACCTCCTTCCCATCAACCTGTTCCTCCCTTCCTTCCCCTGTACTTCTGTCCACTTCTACCTCTCCATTATCTCTATCCACTCCTCTTTCCCCCTCTCTCTGACCATGCAAGTTTACTGTTATAGCCAACGAAATCTTGATTGGGAATTTAAGTTGCTTAAAGTGAAGGACCTCTCCTGGTGCCAGGTCAGAAGCTTCAGTGACAATATTTTTTAATCTGTAAACGAGTAAGTTTACAAAGTTTTGGACTACACATATTCTGTAGTAGTATTCCAATCATAAGCCTATAAGCCATAAATACAACTTTTGTGTCTCCTGTAAAACCGAATGCGAGGAAGAAAACAAAACTGCACATACTCGTGTTTACCATTTTTGTTTGAACTTGTATAAAGTGGCAAATAATACTTTTGTTCAATGGTTTAAATGCACTACTATAGCAGTTGTGGCTGCGAAAAAAAATCCACATCTTCTCAGAACAGCATAGCACATCATGTTCATTATGTTAACAGAAAACGTATCAGTAAATGGTTGTGTAAAAAAATACATAGCGTATATAAATGAATTTTTATCAGAGTCATCATCATCAGTTTGCTGCTATATTAGCAGGTTCTTTGCCTCTCCATTTTCTGCTATCCATTGCTTCCTTCTTAAGGCTGCTGTATGTTGTACCGTCCATTACGTCATCCGGTATCTGAAATTTCTTCCTACCTGGCTTTCTTTTCTCTTCTACATAACCTTCTAAAGCTGTATTTATGAATCGGTCATTCTTTCTTATTATAAGCCCAATCTAATTTCTTTTTCTCCTTTATATTACATCTAGTAACAGTCTTTTTCTCCCCCGCTTCTCAATAATTCTTAATTTTTTACTCTGTCCATTCAACTTATTCTTTCCATCCTCCACCATGTCCACATCTCAAAAGCCTCCAGCCTTTCTCGGTCTTTCTTGTTCAAAGCCCATGTTTCAGCGCCATACAGAAGAACACTCCATACAAGACATCATAATAACGTGTAAAAATTTGAAACAAGACGGTCAAGAACGTCTAGAGACTTTTCCTAACAATTTTCCTGTTATATAAACAGATCAAAAAAAAGTTTTGCATCACATCGGTTCCGAGAGCTCCGGAATTGTACAAAAAATTGGAATAGACATCAACATAAGGAACATTTCCACCCTTTTTATTGCTCATGAAAACCACACAATCCATGTTGTACCACTATACAGCGAGATCTTCAGAGGTGGTGGTCCAGATTGCTGTACGCACGGGTACCTCTAATATCCAGTAGCACGTCCTCTTTCATTGATGCATACCTGTATTGGTCGTGGCATACAATCCACAAGATCATCAAGGCACTGTTGGTCCAGATTCTCCGACTCCTCAATGGCGATTCGGCGTAGATCCCTCAGAGTGGTTGGTGGGTCACGTCGCCAATAAACAGCCCTTCTCAATCCATCCCAAGCATGTTCGATAGGCTTCATGTCTGAAGAACATGCTGGCCACTCTAGTCGAGTGATGTCATTATCCTGAAGGAAGTCATTCACAAGATGTGCACGATAGGGGCGCTAATTGTCTTCCATGAAGACGAATGCCTCGCCAATATGATGCCCATATGGTTGCACTATCGGTCCTTTGGCTGCACGAAAAGCATTATCGACATGGAGGCGTTGCTGTCAGTGCTCCTCCGAGCCATAATCCGTAGGTAGCGGTCATCCACTGCAGTAGTAGCCCTTGAGTGGCCTGAGCGAGGCATGTCATCGACAGCTCCTGTCTCTCTGTATCTCCTCCATGAGCGAACAACATCGCATTGGTTCACTCTGAGGCGCCTGAACACTTTCCTTGTTGAGAGCCCTTTCTGGCACAATGTAACAATGCGGACGCTATCGAACCGCGGTATTGACCGTCTATGCATGGTTGAACTACAGGCAACACGAGCCGTGTACCTCCTTCCCGGTGGAATGACTGGAACTGATCGGCTGTCGGATGTGTGTGTGTGTGTGTGTGTGTGTGTGTGTGTGTGTGTGTGTGTGTGTACAGGGTGTTACAAAAAGGTACGGCCAAACTTTCAGGAAACAAAGAAAGAAAATACGTTATGTGGACATGTGTCCGGAAACGTTTACTTTCCATGTTAGAGCTCATTTTATTACTTCAGATCACAGTAATCGTGGAATGGAAACACACAGCAACAGAACGTACCAGCGTGACTTCAAACACTTTGTTACAGTAAATGTTCGAAATATCCTCCGTTAGAGAGGATACATGCATCCACCCTCCATCGCATGGAATCCCTGATGCGCTGATGCAGCCTTGGGGAAAGGATTATTGTATCACAGCCCTCCACAATACGAGCACGAAGAGTCTCTACATTTGGTACCGGGGTTGCGTAGACAAGAGCTTTCAAATCCCGCCATAAATGAAAGTCAAGACTGTTGAGGTCAGGAGCGAGTGCAGGCCATGGAATTGGTCGGCCTCTACCAATCCATCGGTCACCGAATCTGTTGTTGAGAAGCGTACGAACACTTCGACTGAAATGTTCAGGAGCTCCATCGCTCATGAACCACATGTTGTGTCGTACTTGTAAAGGCACATGTTCTAGCAGCACAGGTAGAGTATCCCGTATGAAATCACGATACCGTGCTCCATTGAGCGTAGGTGGACGAAGCTAAAATGAGCTCTAACATGGAAATTAAGCGTTTCCGGACACATGTCCACACACACACACACACACACACACACACACACACACATATATATATATATATATATATATATATATATATATATATATATATATATGTGTGTGTGTGTGTGTGTGTGTGTGTGTGTGTGACTGTTTGATATGGCACAGGTTAGTGCGAGAGATGAGCAACATAGTGAAACAGTCTTTATTAAACAATTAATTTCTTTTATCAAGACATTAATCACACGAGCCCCTACTGGAAACAGTGCTTAACTATAACAGGTCCAGACCATTGACATCCAAGTCCATCAAAGACTACCACAAGTGAATATTCAACAGTTCAGTCGTGACGTGTGTCACCTTAAATAAAACGGGCGTTTACTCCAACAGCATTAGATGGTACAATTTAGCAAAACGTGACGTACGTCACCTTGGAGAGAGACAAGATTTTACTTCCACTCAATCAAAAATATAGTATAGTTAAACATGACGTATTCCACTTTTAAGAAAGTTGATATTTAGTTATATAGAACCAAAAGATAAAATATAGCTAAACATGACTTGTGTCACCTTTAAGAAAATAAGTTTACTTACAGATAAATTAAAGATATAGCTTAGACGTGGCGTACGTCACCCCAGGATTTGGCAAACACAATACATTTAATTAAAACTATCCCAAATTATACACTGTCTGGACATTGGGTGTGGCACCCTTAGAGGAGACAAGCACTCTTTTTCTTAAGCAATTTACACCCGTGTTAGGTGTGGGCAATCGTACAATACCGACCGCCCCTCAGTAGGAGTGAACAAAATTTTTTTAGCATGTAACGCTAGCTATAAAACACAGGACTCCAAGTCATGTCAAGAATAATAGAATAATACAAGACAAACTTAAAAGCAGTCTATTTAAATTTTACAATAACCAGCGCCCCACATTGGAGCCTTAGCAGTAGAGGCTGAGTATCAATTACTTCTGTGGTGTAATCAAATAACTCGTAACTAATTTTGATTAAGGTGGAAGTTTAAAACTGTGGTGGTAGCGACGCTTATTGCTAAGATGATATTAGTTACTCTTAAAATAAGATATTAAAGCCTCCAGAGAATGTTATCCAAAGTACCTAAATGACTCACCAGGACAACTGGGCTCCGAGCCTTAAAAAGGCGATAGCAAGCTATGATAGTTATAGATACCAGGAACGGTACAATACGTCGCTATACAACGCAGACAGGCGCGGGAATTACACAAATTTCAACTCAGCCAGCGACCAACTGTCGCCTGGCCCCAACCGATTCCCGTTAACTCACGAGTTTGCTTCCGCACGTAAACTGGAGTACACGGCAAATCTCAGTAATGAAACAAAATACAAAGAGTATTAGTAAAGCACTGTTCACATCAGTAGAAAGGGTATTGTGTGAATTTGTAGTCACTGATATTGCGTCTGTGCTTTAACAGACTTCGTGCAAACGGCAGGCGCATGGACCGTGTTGGGGAAGTCTGGGCGAATTGGGTCAGCCGGACCAGTGGAGTATTTCACAAATGCGCCGCTAGAGAGCAGTTCCCGCTACTTGCGAGGAAACATCGCGAACGAACGTGTTCCAAAAGTGTTGCTGCTACTTTCGTGTTAGTTCTCTGGAAAAATCACATTCTCTGTTCTAGGAAACCGAGAAGTTTTACCACGTAGTTACGTAATCTTAATTTTAATGGCTAGGAACAAAAACCGCCACCGAATTAAATTACTAGTCAACAGAAAAACAGACCGAAGGAGTTAAAAAAAATGCTTCAAATAATTCACCGTGTTCAACGGGTGCAGAGCATTGAAGACATAGAAGATTACGAAAGTATCTTTGGTGAGTGGGGTGAAGATGAATGTATTGGGTACGCACAAATCTATTACAATTGGATTGATGGTCCAGCGAATGTTGTTCAACATTTGGTAATGAGTGTAACTGCTGTGGTAAGAGAAATTTAGTCAAATACTTGGACAAAATCAATAACTCAACACCAAAGCAAATGTTCAATCCAGTTTTATGATATTCTAATAAAATTGTTTGGGTTAAAATATTTAATAGTCTAATTGTTCTGTACTCACTACAATGTATTCCAAATAGAAACATGTATCTTTGAGTCATTTCTTCATTTACAGCCATTTGTATATTGTCCATCTCACGCAGGACTCACCCATACAACTATGGGTTAGATGGGCCACTCACAACTTTTTCGTTTTATCATATCTCGTGACCGAGCGAGGTGGCGCAGTGGTTAGACACTGGACTCGCATTCGGGAGGACGACGGTTCAATCCTGCGTCCAGACATCCTGATTTAGGTTTTCCGTGATTTCCCTAAATAGTTCCAGGCAAATGCTACGATGGTTCCTTCCCAGTCCTTCCCTAATCCGATGAGACCGATGACCTCGCTGTCTGGTCTCCTTCCCCAAAAACAACAACAAACAACAACATATCTCGTGTATTTTAAGTGGCAATGTTGGGTTCAAATGGCTCTGAGCACTATGGGACAGGTCACCAGTCCCCTAGAACTTAGAACTACTTAAAGCTAACTAACCTAAGGGCATCGCACACATCCATGCCCGAGGCAGGATTCGCACTTGCGACCGTAGCGGTCGCTCGGTTCGAGACTGAAGCGCCTAGAACCGCTCGGCTACATCGGCCGCCTCAGTGGCAATGTTTGAATAGTATATATGATACTATTTACGAGAATGGTGCTAGAAGTAAAAAAAAAAGTAGTTAAAAACACACAAATTTTAAGCTGAAGAAAAAAGTGATCCAACTCCCCTATACTTACCCTACAGATCAGTGACTTGTGTACTTTCGTGCAAAATTAAGTAAATCTCGCCTAAGACATATAAAGACAGACATGGTCACAAAATATCCTCACCATAAACAATGATAATCAAGATAAGATGCCAAAGCCAAAATTAAATTGAAACTTACTTACTTACTGGACACAGAAATAAGATATGTTTCATTTAGGTTAATGAGCACTGACTCCACATAAATCGTGTGTTTTAGAACACCTGACAACACACACACACACACACACACACACACACACACATTCTCTCTCTCTCTCTCTCTCTCTCTCTCTCTCTCTCTCTCTCTCTCTCGAGCAATCCAATTCACGAGGTACAATAACCGCTACACTGGCTGATGCACTTATGCTACGCAATCCTCACTACTAACACACTGACACACTGGTCGTTAACAGGAAGCCGAGTGAATCCCACGGGCTTGATAATTGCGTATTTCCGAAAGCGAGCTTCTCGTAACCCTTGTAATTCAAGAAGTACAGTAATAAGTAGCCGGAAGTGCCACAGGTTCTGTGAATAATGACAAAACTACACATTTCTCAACTCCGTGCCGCACAAACATCGGCGACGCCGCCAGCACTCCCTGGCAAACTTCACTACAACCGCCCAGCTAATTGGGCGCACATCCAACTCACTCCTCCAACCCGTCAACACCGTCTCGCACCACACGGATCGTGCAGGCCCTTCCAACCTCTTTCTTTGCCTCCGGTGCGACTTAATGCGCTCAGCTCTCTGCCAGAAACGTTTCTTACGGCGGTTGTTTGAAAACAGGCCAATAAGTAATCGATATATCGACCGCATAGCACAATATATGTGTATTAAAATATATAGCCTATCTACGACCAAATATGTATTAGAAAATCGTGTAAAAATACTATGTAAATCTGTCAAGAACTTTTCGTGATTTTAGCTTCTGAAATTCCCGTTACAAACTTCTAGGACATGTAAAGGGTAGTGAGTACAGAACATTTTGAACAGGAATGCAACAATTGTACTGGGTCACGCCTAAGTACATTCTTCACGTGGGTGTGGATGAGATAATCATCTGCATTGAAACTGTCGTAGAACGGAAACGATACGTTCCAGGACATGGGTTCCTATTCAAAATGTTATGTACTCACTACCCTCTACATGCCCTAGGAGTTTGTAACGGGAGTTTCCAGAGAGAGAGAGAGAGAGAGAGAGAGAGAGAGAGAGAGAGAGAGATAGATAGAGAGAGAGAGAGAGAGAGAGAGAGAGAAAGTGGAACGGAAAATACTTAGGAAAATATTTGACGCAACTAATAAGAATGGAATATTGATCAAGAAACCTACAGAGGAACTATACAAACATACGGAACAAACACATAAAAGATTAGAAAACGCAGTCTACAATTCTATAGACACCTATATGGAATGCCATCACACAGACTGACCAAACAGATCTTTGACTGGGTAACCAGTAGAAGCAACAAATGGGTGGCAGAGGTAAAAACAACCCGAACCAACTCAACATCACACCAGACCCAATAAACGACAGAATAAAATTCAGAAACACCATTGAGGAAAGTAAACTACATGAGATACACCGTGACAAATGAACACACGTAAACTGGACCGAAGAACGCAAACAAGATCACAGCCGGAATATGAAAGAAATATGGGCAACCAAAAAGGCAACCAAGACGAAGCCGAAGACACGAAGCCGACAAGAAGCATGGACAGAGGACCGGAAACCGAAACACAGCGAACGAATGAGCGAAGTTTGGGCAGCAAAAGGGATTGGCTATGTAGTTTAGTCTAACTGCGCTCTTTAAGGGCAAAACACCAATAATAATAATAATAATATATACGTTCAGACGGTCATAAGCTACATTATATAAACATATAATGAGAGCATCACGTGAAAATTTGAAATAAATCGGTCAAGACCTTTTCAAGCGTTTCCTTTTATACAGCACATATATGTTTATGTAGCAAGTACATTTAAAAAATATCTAGTCCATGTCAGTCCGAACGTTTAGTACAGTATTATGCAAAAATCTGAAGTACGTCAGTCAAGCACGTTTCGATATTTTGGTACGTTTCCCCACACATAAACTATGTAGCTTACATCAGTCCGAACGTTTATTAGAGTGACGTTAAAGTTTGATGTAATTTTTTGGTAACAATGTCAAGCAACAACTTGACATTATGTAGTAGAATAAATTTTACATACATATTCATACACTATATATATTTGAAAATATTTACCCTTTGTTCGACTATTCATTAGAATATCGAGTAAAAATTTAAACTAAGTCGATGAAGAGCTTTTCGAGACTTTTCTAACAACCTTTCCCTTTATATAGTACATGTATATCTAAGCACCACATACATTAAATAAATGTGTAGCCTTTGTCCGTCCAGACGTTTAATAGAGTGCCATGTAAAAATCTGAAGTAAATCGCGCAAGGACTTTTCCAGATTTTTCGGACGTTAAATGACGACTTGTCTTTATCCTGTACTATAGACACAAAGGGAAAACTTGGTCAGAACAAAAGTCGATAAGTCCTTGACCGACTTGCTATATATTTTTACACGATACTCTAATAAACATACGAACGGACACAGATTACACTCTTTTAATACATGCAGTATATAAATATGTATACACTATATAAAGGCGGAATATTGTTAATAAAAGTCTCAAAACGTTCTTGGGCGATTTTCTTTAAATTCTTAAAGGGTACTCTAATAAACGTGCGTACGGATACAAGCTACACATATCCTTAATATATATGTTACATAAATATATATGTACTACATAAAGGGGAAACTTTATCAGCGAAAATGTCGAAAAGTTCTTGACCAGCTTATTTCTGATTTTTACGTAATGATCCAATAAACATTTGGACAGACTTAGGCTATGCATTTTTGTAGTATATATAATGTACAACCAAATAGGTAAGACACAATGAATTAACTAAAAAAGCACATATAATAGTTTCGTAAAGAAACATGCAGTTAACTGTTCATAAGAGACGCTGGAAGTGGTGGCCATGGGTACCCAGACTCTGCTGACTTGGTGTGATGACATGACCAGCAACAACCTGGATGGGGACTTTCAGCATACGCTATCCTTTTCGGTGTGAACCATAAATAAAAGTGTTATTACGTCAGGGGACCTTGGGAACCAGAGGTCTCTACTTCTTCTAGGTCTTCAGGGAACACGATGGTGATACCGGCCATGAATTGAATTGGCTGGATGGGTGAGCGGTTGCTCCACCTTGTTGGAATATTGCACACAGCTTCTCTGCATCAGTTAATTGCGCATAGAAGGAGTCAAACATCTCTAGATATCTTAAGGAGAATGCTGCTTAAGGAAAAACTGAGAAATATGGGGCCAATAATGCGCTTGCCAGACAGCGCACATCACTCACTTCTTTTCTCTGAATGGAGAAGTTCTTCATGCCTAATATGTAGGTTTTCCTGTTTGCAGTGTCGCCAACTATGGGAGTTAATATGACCAATAAAACCAGGCCTCATTTGACACGAACTGAAGAAAGGTGTGTATGTAACCGTTGGCAGTTGATGTTAACAGGCATCTACAATAATGAACCCCTTTTTTCCTGACCCTCGAGTTTCAACTTCTGCGCCACACTTACACGAAAGGCTTTTAATTTCATATATTTTAGTACCTGATGACACGATGTACGAAATACCCCAACCTGCTCCGATAACCTCCTTACTGATTTGCGGGGACTTGTAATATTAATGCGAATTCTGTCTATAGTTTCAGGGGTCCTCATTGTCGGTCACCTACTCCTCTGCACATTCTGAATGGATGCTAGAGCCCTCCATTTCTTGCACAGATCTTGAATAGTGCTGATCGTGTGGAGTTTCAAACCAAGAAACATTTCGCTTGAAACATTTCTTTACATTCCTCTCTTTATATAACACTCTACAATATAAATCCGCTATTCTAATGCAAACTACCCCGTTTCCGTGACAACAATACGAGCTTCTCACAGCAAACTGGGGCACAAACACACATCTGCACTCAGTTTTCAGTTAAATTGCAATGTAGTCAACTTTCGAGAGATGTTGGTACCAAAAATTATGAAAAGTTCTTGACTGATTTGCTTGGAATTTTACACGATACTCTAATGAACAGTCTGACAGATACAGGCTATATAGTTTTAATATACACGGTATTTTAGGGGTATAAGTGCAGCTATTGATACTTATGACTCATGACACTATGCAGAACAACATTACAACACTACTTAACTGATTCGCAGACTAACAATTACATCTACTAAGAGTAGTATGCTTTTAGGTTGGTTAGTACCTGCAAGCGCGTATGGCAACAGCAAGCCATTAATGCATATTTCCCTCTACTGTGTATTAATTTCAAGTATATCAGTAAAGAACTTTTCGAGCTTTTTGGTAATAACGTTTCCCCTATATTCGTTATTTACATATATCTATATATACTGTGTAACAATTTGAAGTACATCAGTCAAGATCTTTTCGAGATTAATAAAGGGAAAACGTTATTACCAAAAATCTCGAAAAGATCTTGACTGAAAGTATTACACAGTACTCTGAAGACATGCAGATGGACATACACTACATATATTTTTGCACGAAAATGTACAGGGTTGCTGTTAAAATGTGTAGCAAGTTTGTTTGAAATCGATTCTCTGGTTTAGGAGGAGATGTGGAACTTACACACATATGTACACAGGTACAAACATACACTTTTATAATATGTATGGATTTACATACCACGTACATTAACAAAACATGTGGCCTATATCTGTTCGAACGTTTGTTAGACTATCGTGAATAAATCTGAAGTAAGTCGGTCAAGAACTTTTCAAAATTTTTGGTAGCAGTGTTAACCAACGATTTTTCTTTACGTAGTAGTACGGATATTGGTACAATCGTGTGCTTTTGGCGTAATACAGTGAACTGGTTCTTTAATATTTTGATTTGAGGATGGCTGAGTGCCGAAACACGTAATTTGGAAATCACGAAGTGCGGCCCAGAGAGAAGATGGTTGTGTACAAGCGCATAGACATGATCGCAGGCGACAACATTATTATCAAGAAGAAACTACCAGTCACAAGTTGGGCTAATAGAGACATAGTACTTTAAGAGATTATCGATGCGACTCTCAGATAGTACGTCCAGTGTAAGGTCGGCAGAAATGTCAGGAACCGCATTCCGTTTCCTATCGTTATGTACCAATTGGTCCAGAGATTCGTCGGTAGACCATTCAGTATGCTTCGAGCGTCCATTCTGTATACGTGGGCAACGGTTTGCCGCTGTGGTAACATCGGGTCCCGTCAGATCACCGAAGCGCTGTCGGTATGGGCTGGCACTTGGATGGGTGACCATCCGGTCTGCCGAGCGCTGTTGGAAAGCGGGTGCACTGTGTCCTTGTGAGGCAAACTGAGGAGCTACTTGAAGTAGCTGCTCCGGTCTCGTCAACAGACATACGGCTTGAGACATCCGCTGACGCCTTCGTGCTGATAATGACACGGCGACGGGTCGGTACCGTTGGGCCTTCATGGCCTGTTCGGGCGTAGTCTGTCTACCCCGTAGGGCTCGGCGAAGCAAACGAAGGTATGTGAGTGTCTCTGCATCTATACCGCATAAGCGATGATGTGGTTTGGGGTCGTATGGCCATTCTGCAGTTGTTGGTGCACAGAACTGAATATTGGTAACATGTTCTGCACTGTGACCTATTCCCATCCAGCCGACGTACACACTTGTTGTCTACGAGACGCAGCGCATAGCAGTTGGACTTTACTCGTGGCGGTACTCGTGGTATAGCCTACAGGAGTACGTACGGTAACAGGCGCGTGCCTGCACCGCCTCACAGATGAAGAGTCCCATATGTCAGCACCACCTATCCGGTAGCGATCAAGGGCGCTGACATCGCGTGACTCGCCCTTTCGGCGCTGACAGTCACGCCAACGAACGGTACGAAGTCTGACGTCATCCCACAACCGTGACACGCCGAAACATTCCATTCATGGTGAAGGGAGAAAACATCAGTCATTTCTTACTATTCAAGAAAAAACACGCCTTCCTGGCGACAAATTGTTGTGAGGTGGCCTTATCATGGGAGAGCTCATATATTACCTCGCATTTTGATTAATGCACAGAGGATTATAATTCTTTATATTTAAATGAATATCTAAATCTGCCCGAGAACTAAGTGTCTTTTTGGCGTAGCTGATCTTAAACACACACTAAACTTCTTGGTGGGTCAAAAGATTATTTCAACTTGAAACATGGCCAGAACTTTCCCAATACGTTCCTTAATATTGCGAATAAATGGAAGAAAACTTTTCTAGCTGACAGTTGTTGTTCCTGAATGTTGTCAGACACTTTTCTTCTTTGATGAAGTGCCCGATCTATCTCGTTGTCAGCGTATCCATTTTTTTAAAACTGCTAGCAGATGATTTACTTCATCTTGCAAATATATTGATGTGGTATCGGTATATGGATGACACACATGTGGTATGGTTCCACGCTGAAGAGGAATTGTTTGGCCTGAGATGATGGATCGATTCCTTATGGAGCCAATCTATGCCCCACACTCCCACCTGCCCGCTTAACTACTAAAAGTCCTTTGAAGTGGTGTTGGTATATGGATGACACACTTGTGCTATGGAATCACGGTGAAGAGGAATTGTATGGTCTCTTGGTGCACCTAAATATTATCAATCCAAAGATACAACTTACTATGGAGAAAGAGAGCAATGGACAACTAAACTTTTTGGATGTTGCAAAGGTGTCGGTTTTTGGGCCCAGTACTTCCCTGGATAACATCTATGAGGGGCATTGTCTGTAGCTTGACATAAGCCGAAATAACATATTTTAATCAATGAAATGATTACAGTTCGTGATTTTATCAGACATCACATTTATCATAGATGCTGGTTTTTTATTAATTGAGGAGGGCTGAGAACCTTGCCTAGCCACGCCAACCTACTTTACGGCATTCTGTAACTACTCCCCCCACCATATGGCATAGCAAAATGCATCTTAAGAGCTACGAAACCGGTTGTTTTTGACTTGAACAAATACAACTACAGTGGAGTTTTGGACCTTTCATTCAGTTTTATATTTAGTAATTTTAAAATCTGCATTAAAAATGTTTACCGTACTAATTGTCAATCGGTCACATATAACCATTTTAGCTGTGGTTACCCAATTTTAAAATTATCTCTTATTTCGTAATGTCTTAATACATATCGCATCATTCTGTCGCTTCTTCTTGTCAATGATATCCATATTTTTCTCTCTTCGCTGACTCAATGGAGAACCCTCTGATTCCTTACCTCATCTGTTCATCTAATTTCCTACATCACTCTGAAGTATGTTATCTCAAACGGTTGGCATCTTTTCTTTTCCGGTTTTTGAGCAATCCGTAATTCAGTTATATGTAATTCTATGCTCTAAACGAACATTCTCGGAAATTTCTTTCTATGTCAAGACCATGAGTGCCTTCTTCGTCTGTACTTCCGTTTTTTTATGTCTTCCTTGTTTCGTCCGTCACATATTACTTTGCTTCCAGAGTAGCAGAATTCCTTCACTTGGTCTCATAGTAAGAATACCTAAAAGCATAGGTAACATGCCCTTAGAGATTATATGAATCTAGTAAGTGTGGTATCGTTTTCTAACTTCAGATTTGGTGACGATACGATATTAATTCTTTTCGTTATTATATTTTCCAAACGTAATTACTTGCGTCCCGAAATTAGACTTTTATGTAGATAAACTGGTTACAACATATTTTGTTTACATTCCTGCAGCTGGCGGACCTAATCCTATCAGCGTTTAAAACAATTACTACAGTCACCCTGAAGTGTTATTATCTCGTAATTAATAAACGTGATTACATTAATTAGATTCACATGGAGGGACGTTAACTGAATCCATTATTACATAGCTGCCAGCCAACGACCTAAATTAAGCACTACAGGTTATAGTACTACTCGTAAGTTTCTTAATATTTGCGTAGAAAAATGCTTTCTTCTGGTACGGAATAAGTCATTTGTGACACTAGATTGATGGATTTAAAATTGCTCGGCGCTAAACAGCGTTCTCTCCAGTGCCGTACCTCAAGATCGTGTTGCTGTTATATGAATAGCCACAGTTATGAAAACGAAAAGCAAAGAGAGCAACTAATTACGATTCTTGAATAGTACAACCAGACTGTCCATTCATTACCTATCGACGTAAACAAAATACACGTGGATTTCTGGCGCAATGTCGTTAATGCAGTGTGTACCAAATTAATCTATGCACTCTTTCAAACTGAATATCAGTTTAGTTAAGGCAGATAGAAATGAAAAGCTTTTCTTTTCGTATAAGTTAGGATTTGACGTAAGATGGTGTTCCCTCAGAATGACCACCTCACAGCGCAACGGATCGTCGAAAACGACTTGCAACAGTGCGACATACGAACTGTATTAGTTTTAATGGAATAGCATCACAGGTTTGATATATTTCCTTAGATCCTCCAGTGTTTGTGGCTTTGGGACGTACCCTCTCTTCTTAGTGGTATGCAAAAGATAAGAGTCTAAAAGTTTTAAGACAAGTGATCGATCTAGATACTTCATAGCAGTACCTCTTCGTCCTGTCCCTATAGAAGGGAATGCATAACTGAGAAATTCCCTCACATCAGGTTAATAATGGGGTGGCACTCCATCCCGTTGAAAGTCATCATGGTCATTGCCAAAAATTTCATTAAGACTTGAAGTTATACAGCGGAACATTTCTAGGCAAAAGCCACCTTTGACAGTCTCTTCGAAAAAGTGCTACCCGATTAACCTTTTATCCGATAGACTACACCTTCCTCATAGTCCTGGCAGGTTAACAAGTCTTTCTCCAGTTACTTTAGGGTCTTTGCTAACGCATTACACACAGTTGACGGACGGCGGTTATCGTTCCGTTAAGTTTAAAGGAAAGAATTAGATGTTGGAAACGTGAATCATTTTCACACACATCAATGAACTACCCACAAAATACAACTCCCAAATCGGAATCATCATCGTTTAGAGCATGCGGAAGTGTCGATGTGTAATAATCGCTAAGTCAGTAAAACTGTGGGAGCACTGGTTTCAGAAGTCGCAGTTTACACGTATGGGAATGAATCCCTCTGTGTAAAATCTTCGCAAAATGAGGTATGCCTCTTTCTCTGGAAACATGACTGTGTCTCACGATGTATAGGTGCATCCACAAAAAGTTCGTGAATTAAGCTTCCATTTGGAAAAAACATTAATAGACATATGAAAATATATCCGTAAAAACCATTAAGAATTACGCCACCATTTTTAACCATTTGCATAACAGTATACAGCACAGATCGTTACAAAGATTTTCTTTTAATCAGTGAAATAGTTTATGCTCACTCTGCATATCCATCTGATTTAATTACAGAAAGTATATGATACCAGCAAAGTGTTAAAACTTAATGCCTAGACAATATATAAAAATTTTCATAGGAAATGTAGGTAAAAAAATACCTATTTAGTTTATAAAATGCTAAGTGGGCACAAGTAAATTATAAAGCTTATTGTAATACTTTTCCTAGGAAATGTAGAAAATACCTAGATATTTATAAAATGCTAAATGGACACAGGTAAAATATAAAATTACGGTGAAAGAGCATATTCAACTGGAAATTCATATATTTAATAACAGTTAAATTAAAGTAGAAAGCCTGAAATGTATCCCAATTATGTGTGTTTGAAAATAGGCTTCTCCTGAGGTAGAAGAGTTTTAATAGGTTTCTTATTTTCATACACTCACTCCACAAATCGTTCATCGCCAACCACAAAAGTTTTAGTCATCACGCGCAATCTCCATTTTAACGAAAATGACGCTCTCATATAACTACACTCCAACAGAATTGCACTGAAACTGGTGCAACAGTTAATTCTGTGTATATTGTAATCGTCAAAATATTTTAATTACCTTTCTTTCATACTTCTATGTAATCACCATTCTATTAAATGCCTAGGTAAATTATTAAGTAAGATGCATTTCATAGCCTGCCTAATATCTTTTGGCATTCGATACAGCGTGCATAATAATTATTAATGGCGTAAATGCACACTGTTGAAAGAACACTGTATGAGAAGCAAAAAAAGTCTCAGTAAATACAGGTCCGTAAACGAACCGTTTGGAAGATCATTGCGACCTCCTGGTTACCAGTCACTACAGACGTGATTCTGTGTAAATACTGAATGTCCGTTCGTGGAGTGGTCTTCGTTTACATTTTCGAGACGTTCAATTGTAAACAAAATTGATACGCTGGCACAGAACGCAGTCAAAGGAGCCCTCATGTAAGCTGTTGGCGAAGCATCAGTTGCATTGTAGACTGTTCGTGGCAACGTATACGGTGAGACCTGAGTTTCTCCTGGCGGGAATTCAACCAGGCAACACTTTCAGCGACCGCCGATATTTCGACGGGAGGACACCCCGCCATTTTCAAGGCAAACTGCAACGGACAGGTGGCGTACATGCAAGTTTAAAACCATGGTTCCCGGACTGAAGCAGGAAAGATAACATACACATTGAACACTAGTGTCACCAAAGATGACCAAAATCAGAGATGCCGATAGTGAGACTATGAATCCGCAGGTTTTTTTAACAAGAGAGAGAGCCGGATTCGAAACTGAGTTTAAACAAAAACCTCCATTCCTGTTAACGAGGTTGCTTGCTAATTTAATCTCAACTGCCTCCTTAATAACACTGTCCCAACAGCTGGACGTGCATGCCTATATCTCGATATTATTATGTAACATGGGGTGACCAGTATCCAAGCAATGCTCGGCAATAGCAGATCTACTTGGCTGCTGTAACCGTGTGTGCCGTTTATGCTCAGTACATCGGTCCTCCGCGGTTCTGATAGTTTGACCAATATATACCATGCCGCAGCTACAAGGAATACGATATACACCCGCCTTACGCAGACCAAGATCATCCTTAACAGAGATCAAAAGGGCTCTAATTTTAGATGGAGGACGGAAGATAAATGTCACATCGTTTTTCCGAAAAGTACGACCGATCTTGTTGGAAGTGTTTCCTACGTAAGGCAAAAAGGCAGTATACTTAGATGTCGACTCAGAATTATCATCAATCACCCAATGTACAGTTGGTCGATAACGCAACGCACGTTTAATCTGTATATCACTATAACCATTTTGACGAAATGTAACTTCAATCTCAGTTGGCAAAGTCTCAGCGTCAGAAACGACATGTGCTCTGTGTCCCAAGGTACAAAGTACCCCTTCACGCTGAGCCGGATAGTGACAACTATTAGCCTCTAAGTACAAGTCGGTGTGAATGGGTTTCCTGTAGACTGCATGTCCCAATGACCCATCATCCTTCCTCCTAACCAACACATCGAGGAAGGGAAGGCAACAATCCTTTTCCACATCCATCGTAAAACGGATGTTCTTGGTACACATTATGTTCAACATTTGCATCTGGTGTTAAATAGCTGAATAAAAACATTAATGTGCACCCCTTTTTAATTAAAAGTGAACAATTCTGAATCAATTAATGTCAACACTGCCACAGCAGTTCAATCAGGAGTCACAAGGCCTTATCACTTTCTTTGCGTTATCCGATGTTGCGGCAGTTTTGCACTCTCTGTTGGTCTGTTAGTCAATCAGCTGGGGTTAACACACGCCAAAATCAGTTAAGTAACAGGTAGGATGTTAAAAAATTACGACGCTACTCGGTCGGATACCCGAGAATTGTTCAGACTGGAAATACGCCGGGAAAACTTCTCCTCCTCTTTTTACTTTGCCTGCCTTGCATATGGGGGATACTGTCCTACATTTTAGAGACACAGTGCGGTTTCTGGGCCTAATTTTTGACTCCAGTTTCTCATTGCTGCCACACCCACTTGAAAGCCAGAACGCTGAAGGCACTGAACATCCTCAAGTGCCTCAGCCACAGGTCTTGGGGAGCGGACAGGGCGCGTCTCCTTCAGTTTTATCGAGCTTTTGTGCGTTCACGGCTGGACTATGGGTGCGCAGTATATGGGTCAGCGAGGCCATCTTATCTGCGGATCCTTGACGCTGTTCACCATGCTGGGATTTGACTGGCCACGGGTGCTTATCGGAGCAGTCCCGTACCCAGCCTCTGTGCTGAGGCTGGCAAACGGCCACTTACCATCAGGCGGCAGCTCCTGCTGGTGCGCCAGGCTTGTAAGTTTCTTGCAGCTCCCAGCTCGCCTGCTCACCGTCTTGCTGCCCATCCACAGCTGGACCGCCTTTTTTTCCCGCCGCCCCAGGGCTACGTTGCCATTTGATATCCGTGTGCCACGTGTGCTAGAGTCGCTTGGTGTGGAGTCTGTACAACCCTAAATCCATTGTTTTAACCGCCTGCCACCCTGTTTACTGAAGAGGCCCGGAGTGATTTTAGATTTATTGTAGTACAAGAGAGATTGCACTCCTGCCACAGTTTTTAATGCATCATTTTCTGCCATTTCTGAGCACCACGACTATGTAGCTGTTTTTACGGATGGGTCGAAACAAGGGGATTCCGTTGATTGCTCAGTTGTTTTTCCGGATCGTGTCGTCAAGGTCCGACTGCCTCAGACTTTTACTGTCTCTGATGCAGAATTGTCTGCGATCTTGCGGGCTCTAGAGCAGATGAGACCTTCTTCCTCTCCTAAATTTCTTGTCTGTTCCGATTCACTCAGTGCCCTTCACTCATTGCACCGTTTGTATCCGACAGACAAAATAGTGCAGACCATCCAGGATACCCTCCTCCGAATAAAGCGCCTGGGGAAGGTTGTAGCTGTTTGCTGGGTTCCGGGGCATGTCGACATTGCTGGGAATGAAAGGGCAGATCTTGCAGCCTAGGAGGCGTGTCTCGCCACACAAGTATCTCAGTGTGCTATGCCCCTGCACGCGCTCACCTCGCTGTTGAGCTCACGAGTCATGCGTCGGTGGGATGATGAGTGGCTGGAATGACTGACAATAAGCTCCGTATAGTCAAGCCACAACGCTTGTGTGGTGTACTTCCTTTCAGCGCCATCGACGGGACGAGGTTCTACTCACTCGGCTTCGAATAGGCCACAGCCCTATGACGCATGGCCTCCTGCTCTGGCGAGAGGACCCTCCAATGTGTGGTGCTTGGGGCGTCCAGGTCACTGTGCCCCACGTTTTATTGGATTGCGTTTTATTTTCCGACCAGCGGGCCGCGGCTGACTTGCCAGCGGGCATGCCATCTCTTTTAGGCAACACTCGGACTAACGTGGCTAAAGTTTTAAAGTTCTGTGCCATGTCAAATGTTTTTACGAAGATTTTAGGGAGAGGATTTTAATTTGCTCACTGTGTGACAAGCTCGCCCATATTTTATGTAAGTGGCCAGCCAATCACAATTTCCTGTGACCTTCTTGTTGCTATGTTTCCCCTTTCCTTAGGTTTTACATTCTTATGTAGCATTTTCCTTCTTTTCCTACTTTCTTTGAGGGTGTGCTTTAGTTTTATTAGGTCTGTCCACATTCGTTCCTTTTAATGTGTGTCAGGGCGCTGATGATCTCGATGTTGAGCGCCCATAAGCCCCAACACACACACACACACACTTCAGGTCGCAGAAGTTTATATGTTGAATTATCCTTTAATAACCATGTTATAATAGTAAATAGTATTAAACACGAAAAATGTAACAAAAACATTTAAAATATTCCAGAAATAAGTGCGCGTGAATGTACCCCAATATCCCTACAACGTTTTGGGATACGCTGTGGATGAAACGTGCGAAAGAAAGGTAGAAGACGGGGGCGGAAGAGTAGCTGCTTACCGTAATACGGGACGGCGGGGCCGGAGG
Organism: Schistocerca gregaria; assembly: GCF_023897955.1. Taxonomy (NCBI): domain Eukaryota; kingdom Metazoa; phylum Arthropoda; class Insecta; order Orthoptera; family Acrididae; genus Schistocerca; species Schistocerca gregaria. Next base: position 106,695,890 of record NC_064923.1, read on the forward strand.
CTAAACCGCCGGCCCTGGCGCTGGCGTGCCCTGGCGAGTCCCGGAGTCCCATCGACCAGCGGGCGTGCGCCGGCGGCGCACCCCCGCGGCTGGCACCGGCTCGCAGCGCGCAATTTGCCGCCGTTATTACCATAATTCATATCGACGAGCGCGGCCCGCTGACCCGTTAAACGCGCCCGCAATCACCCGGTCCCATCCGGCCGCCCGGATTAAGCCGGTCGCCGAGTGCGGTGGCCATTAGCCGGCGAGCCGTGTCTTCGCTTCTTCGGCGGCCGGCGGCCGGCGGCCGGAGGAGCAGCGCCCATCGGAACTGTCGGCCTCCGTGACTTCCTCCTAGCGTGTGCGGCCCGACTGTGTTCTCTCCCAGCGCTGGCTCGCCCTCGTGACCTACAACGTGCCCAGTTTACGAAAACCCGGTGACCGAGTGTTTGTCTATTTTGTTACGACTGTAATTGGCCGAATCACGAAGCAGCAATAAACGTGAGCCTTGTTCCTGTGACATATGGAAAATTACTGACGTAATATCTGCACTGACGATGGACTAACAGTTAGCGGTAAGTGTTCAGCGCTTGGTAGCTGCTTGCAGTTCCACTAACGTTACAAATACAAGCAGTATACCTATTTACACGACAACGAACTAAACGGCAGACTGGGACAACGGAATTACAGAACGACGCGTACACAGTCTCATTCCAACACAGACTGCGAATGAATCAAGGATTTACAACAGCGGAATGGTTCACATCGCTTGACTGCCCACACTCGCAATACTTACATAAAACAGGTAACAGATCACCAGCACCGTGCAACTGAGATACTTTAGGAGCAAGAGCGCATATGGTTATCAGATACACTCTCCAATTATAATCTGGGATGCATAATCCCCCTGTATGAAAAGTGCTGTGCTAATTAGAAATACCAGTCCATTTTCGTCGTTGAATCTTGTAACAAACAACAAATTCAGAAATAGACGAAAGTTTTGCACTACCCCTTTAGACACGCGTGGTAGACCCGCGGTCTAGGGCTCCTTGCCGCAGTTCATGTACCTCCCCCTGTTGGAGGTATGCGTGTTGTCCTTAGCGTAACCTAGTTTGATTTAGCGTAAGTAGTGTGTAAGCCTAAGATAGATACTCCCTACAGGAAATTTAAAGAGAATCACTTTTATGGCCATCCGGAGTGGCCGTGCGGCTCTAGGCACTACATTCTGGACCCGGGCGATCGCTACGGTCGCAGGTTCGAATCCTGCCTCAGGATGCGTGTGATGTCCGTAGGTTAGTTGGCTTTAATTATTTCTACGTTCTATGCGACTGATGACCTCAGAAGTTAAGTCGCATAGTGCTCAGACCCATTTTTTCAATCACTTGTATCAATATCAAGAGCTCAGATGGAAACACAGTTCTAAGCAAAGAAGATAAACCAGAAAGGTATAAGGAGTATATAGAGGGTCTATACAAGGGCGATGTACTTGAGGACGATATTTTGCAAATGGAAGAGGATATAGATGAAGATGAAATGCGAGATACGATACTGCGTTTACAGTTTGACAGAGCACTAAGAGACCTGAGTCGAATCAAGGCCCCGGCAGTAGACAACATTCCATGAGAACTACTGGCGGCCTTACGAGAGCCAGTCCGGACACAACTCTACCATCTCGTGAGCAAGATGTATGAGACAGGCGAAATACCCTCAGACTTCAAGAAGAATATAACAATTCCAATCCCAAAGAATGCAGGTGTTGACAGATGTGAAAATCACCGAACTGTCAGTTTAATAAGTCACAGCTGCAAAATACTAACGCGTGTGTTTACAGGCGAATGGAAAAATTGGTAGAAGCCGACCTCGGCGAAGATCAGTTTAGATTCCGCAGAAATGTTGGAACACGTGAGGCAATACTGACCCTACGACTAATCATAGAAAATAGATTAAGGAAAGGCAAACTTACATTTCTAGCATTTGTGAACTTAGAGAAAGACAATGTTGACTGGAATACTCTCCTTCAAATTCTAAAGGGGGCAGGGGTAAAATACAGGGAGCGAAAGGCTATTTAGAATTTGTACAGAAACCAGATGGCAGTTACAAGAGTCGAGGGGCATGAAAGGGAAGCAGCGGTTGGGAAGGGAGTGAGACAGGGTTGTAGCCTGTCGCCGATGTTATTCAATCTGTATACTGAGCAAGCAGTAAAGGACACAAAAGAAAAATTCGGAGTAGGTATTAAAGTCCATGGAGAAGAAATAAAAACTTTGAGGTTCGCCGATGACATTGTAATTCTGTCAGATACAGCAAAGGATTCTGAACAGCAGTTGAACGGAATGGACAGCGTCTTGAAAGGATATACGATTACCATCAACAAAGGCAAAACGAGGATAAAGGAATGTAGTTGAATTAAATCTGGTGGTGCTGATGGAGTTATACTATGAAAGGAGACGCTTATATTAGTAAATGAGTTTTTCTATTTGGGGAGCAAAATAACTGATGATGATCGAAGTAGAGAGGATATAAAATGTAGACGCAATTGCAAGGAAAGCGTTCCTGAAGAAGAGAAATTTGTTAACATCGAGTATAGAATTAAGTGTAAGGAAGTCGTTTCTGAAAGTATTTGTATGGAGTGAAACCATGTATCGAAGTGAAACGTGGAAGATAAATAGTTTGGACAAGAAGAGAATATAAGCTTTAGAAATGTGGTGCTACAGTAGAATGCTGAAGATTAGACTAATGAGAAGGTATTGAATAGAATTGGGGAGAAGAGGAGTTCGTGGCACAACTTGACAATAAGAAGGGACCGGTTGGTAGGACATGTTCTGAGGCATCAAGAGATGACAAATATAGCATTGGAGGACAGCGAGGGTAAAAATTGTAGAGGGAGACCAAGAGATGAATACACTAAGCAGATTCAGTAGGATGTAGGTTGCAGTAAGTCCTGGGAGACGAAGCAGCTTGCACAGGATAGGGTAGCATTGAGCTGCATCAAACCAGTCTCAGGAGTGAAGACTACAAAAACAACAACAAGCCTAAGAACCGATGACCTCAGCAGTTTGGTGCTATAGAAACGTACCACCATCACCCCTTTATTTCGAAATTCATGGCGCAAAAAACATAAATCATATCTGGATAAATTTACTAAATTGGAGGTCGATAGTTGGAGAAATGAAAGGAAAGGGGACAGATAATTGCTGTTAGCTGAATCAGGACATTAGTTGAAACCAGCGGCGTCATGTGAAAATGTGTACCGTATCGGATCCCCTGGAGACCTGTCCAGAAGAACAGACGCCACACGTTCATTAAATTAATTGAGCCTAGCTGGTCAACGGGTCCACCACCTCCTCTGCGGATGCACAAGTAGTTCCGACCTCCTGTGGGAGTTTCGGAGTAGCGAGCTTGGAGGAAGTGGTCAGATGATAGGTGGCTCTCGAGGGAATGTGAAACAGCGTGAGGTTTGCCGAGGAAGACCGCGCTGTGTTCCCGATGGCGCAGTATTTAATGCACCTGCTTAGTAAGCAGCAGATCCCACGTTCCATTCCGGAGCTGGTACACATTTTCACTCGTCGCCGCTGATTCCGTGTAATGTCCCGGTGCATCTGACAGCTGTGATCCCCTTCATATCCTTTCATTCCTCCTCCTAATACGTCTTCACTTTGCATATAATGTGTCACACCTGTTGATTCTGTGTCGTGTGTGCTCTTTCGGACATGTCCAAAAGTACAGACAGCCCACATTCATGAGAGTAAATATTTATTTGCAGTGTGTCCACATTACCAGAACATAAAAGGAAATGTTTATGGACGCACAAAGTCATCTATTTGCCATGGGAGTTTTTTACAGAAAGCCTGAGCAAATCCGTACTTCATGGAACGTGCCTTCCCTCGGACGCAGGATTCCATCTGCGATGCCATATCGTCGATGACATCATCAACCCATCCCTCGTCCAAATTGTCCCACCCTTTACTGGCGAAGAGTTCGTGGTCGCTCTTATCGCCCAGAAATTATCGCACAGAAACAACCCGTTTCAATCGATCAAACCAATGTTCTACTTGGTTTCATGTTCGGGGAACAGGTAGGCTACTCCATTCTGGCCAACCTTGCGTGGTGAAGGAACGTCTTCACCAGAATAATATAACGAGCACGCTACTGATCATCCATCAAGATGAAACTGTAACGACAATGTTGGCGATACGGCCGGCCCCATTAATGGTTCTGGAATCTCGTCCCTGTACCTGACATTCACCTCAACCAGCTCGAGAGGCCTAAGGCAGCTCCATGTAATGTCACCCCAGAACATCACTCTATAACCGCCCACTGCGTCTTTGCACACATGGGACTCTGTGTTTCAGGTTCAAATGATTCAAGTGGCTCTGAGCACTATAGGACTTAACATCTGAGGTCATCAGTCCCCTACAACTTAGAACTACTTTGTGCGCCTGGAACTATCGTGAGTATACAAATCAATTTCATATACAGTTTATAATAATGATAATCCTTGAACAACGATTTGAAGATACTGCTTAATACCCAACTACTTTTGTTATTTACGTACCGCCCTCGTTATAGAGCAAAGTGTTTTACGATGCAGTAGAAAATAAAAATAAAGTTAGGGGTCCTACTACTATGTCAGTGAACTGTTTTGGAAAACGGAAAGAATGTAGAAGGGGAGCGCTTGGCAGCAAGTAGGTCAATGCACACTCCTGAGAGGCTAAATTATTCCTCAAAACACACAAGAGTCTGTATGCTACCTACTCATTCCCCTTAGTCTTTATCAGTTTATTCGCTTAAAGTAAAGTTCTGAAATTCAGTTCGTTTTGTGGGCGTTATATAGAGTGGGCTGAAACGCCATATGTGTCTACACTAGGATTCCATACTTGAGAATCGTTTTTATCTGATGTTACTAACAACAGAAACGTAGAGATAATAAAGGTTTCCACAGCAGCGTATGGTGGTGAATTACGGTTTGCGATAAACTTCTGCAAGCTGCGTTCAAGTACCTTAAAACCAAGACGGGAAGATGACCTACGTGTCTGCAAGAGAAATGTCGATGTGTAAGACAGATCTGAAATTTGAAACTGGATAACAGAATTATATTTGTAAATATTAACAGATGAATTATCAAAGTATGAGATGAAAATTTAATCATTATGAACATCATCATAATTTTTCCGTCTTGCGTATTTCCACATATTCTTCAATAATTGAGTCCCAAAAATACTGCTGTGGCAGTATTATTGTATTTGTCACACTTCATGGAATGAAAAATTAGATGATCGTGTGGCCTTGTTGGCCGGTAGGCACTATCCGTGTACGTTTGGCCACCGGGTTGCAAGTCTTATTTCAGGTGACACCACATTGGGCGACTTGCATGTTGGAAACGGTGAGATGATGATCCACAACACCCCGTCCACGAGCGGAGGAAATCTCCAACCCGTCAGGGAACCCAAACCGGACCCGCTGAATGGTTACCACTCACCTAAGAAGGCGAAGACTTCAGCGAATGTCCAGTGGAGTACGATGTTCGCCATTAGCAGACTTGCTTAGTTGCAAAAGGCGATTGCAGTGTTGATCTTTGGTGCAGCGTTCTTTCAACGTGCGTGTGGTCTGGTCCATATAATCTATACCACAGGCAAACTATTTTATTAATTCCAGCCCTACGCAGCAACAAACGGTCCTTGACCGGTCCCAGGAGGTCGTCAATCTTAGATGGTGGGTAGGAAAAAACTTTTGCCTTTTATTTACGGATATTTCTTACTATTTTAAAATAAATATTACCAACAAAGGGAAGAAAATCAGCAGACGAAGCAGTTCCATGTACACAATGAAGAGCCAAAGAAACTGGTACACCTGTGTACGGCCCCCGGGAACACGCAGAAGTGCCGCAACAAGATGTCCGACTCGACTAATGTCTGAAGTACGGTTGGAGGGAACTGACACCATGAATCCTGCAGGGCTGTCCATAAATCCGTAGGAGTACGAGGGAGTGGAGGTCTCTTCTGAACAGCACTTTGCAAATCAGATACGCTCAATTGTGTTCGCATCTAGTGAGTTTCGTGGCCAGTGCATGTGCTTAAACTCAGAAGAGAGTTCTCGGAGCCACTATGTAGCATTTCTGGACGTGTGGGGTGTCGCGTTGTCTTGCTGGAATTGCCCAAGTCCATCCCAATCCACAATGAACACGAATGGATGCAGGTGATCAGAGCTTACATGCGTGTGAACTGTCAGAGTCGTATCTGGGCGTATCAGGGGTCCCACATCACTCCAACTGCACACGCCCCACACTATTACAGAGCTTCCACCGGCCTGTGCAGTCCCCTTCTGACATGTAAGGTCAGTGGATTCATTACGTTGTCTCCATATCCTTACACATCCATCCGCTCCATACTATTTGAAACGAGACTCGTACGACCAGATAACATGTTTCCAGTCATCAACCATCAACAGTCCAATGTCAGAGTTGGCGGGCCCAGGTGAGGTAAAGCTGCGTGTCGTGCAGTCAGCAAGGATAAACGAGTGAGCCTTCGGCTCCGAAAGCCCATATGGAAGATGTTTCGTTGAATGTGTCGCACGCTGACACTTGTTGATAGCCCAGCACTGAAATCTACAGCAATTTGCGGAAGAGTTGCACTTCTGTCAGATCGAATGGTTCTCTTCAGTCGTCGTTGGTCCCGTTCTTGAAGGATCTTATTCCGTCTGCAGCGATGTCGGAGATTTGATGTTTTACCAGATTCCTGATATTCACGGTACACTCGTGAAATGGTCGTGCGGGAAAATCTCCACTTCTTCATTATCTCGGAGATGTTGTATCTCATCGCTCGTGCGCCGACTATAACATCACGTTTAAACTCACTTAAATCTTGATATCCTGCCATTTTACCAGCAGTAATCGATCTAACAAACGCGCCAGACAGTTGTTGTCTTATAAAGTCGTTGCCGATCGCAGCGCAGTATTCTGCCTGTTTACATAACTCTGTATACAAATACGCATACCTATACCAGTTTCCTTGGCGCTTCAGTGTATATACATATGTTTGAATGTGCATAATTTGCCCCAACTTCTGCAGCGATTTCAACTTAATATGCACACAAAGAGCACACTTCACGAATATTAGCACAGTGAGTCTACAGGATCCTAGATCCCATTGGAGCAGAGATCTAGTCAAAAGACGGTTATCATCCCTACTTTGCAGGCTGCCTCCACAACCGCTGTTTTGTATGAGCATTGTCATCTTGCTTTGTTTTGTTTTAGGGCGCAAAATCAGCTAAGGTCATACCCTTCGTAGGACAGCCTAGACGCTAGGGGCAACAAACGGTTTTCCAGACTCCGACGGATAGGCTATCCTACACGACAGGCATCTTGGAGTAGTATCGGCTTACCTTGTCGAACTGATACGCATGGCAGCGTACATGTTGGGGATAAGAAAAATGATTTTCAAGCCCCTGGCATGTAGGCCACCCTGTTCAACAAGTATGTTGTGGATGAAGTACCGGCCTGATTTAGCGGTTTGTTTTGCAGGAGCTAGACATGCAGATGGACACAGCTGAGCAGAGAGGGTGGGTCCAAATGGTTCAAATGGGTCTGAGCACTATGGGACAACTTCTGAGGTTATCAGTCACCTAGAACTTAGAACTACTTAAACCTAACTAACATAATTACATCACACACATCCATGCCCCAGGCAGTATTCGAACCTGCGACCGCATCGGTCGCGCAGTTCCCGACTGTAGCGCCTTGAACCGGTTGGCCACCCACCGTCGGCAGAGAGGGTGGAGTGAGGGTGGTGGTGGAGACAGATAGTGAAGGAGGTGGGAGGATGAAGTGGGCGGAGAAAGGAAGTAGGAAGATATAGAAAGGGAGAAGCGAGAAGGGGCTGTACACAGAGAGAGTGGAGGATGAAAAGGAGGGGACAGTGCGAAGAGGAGGAGGTATACAGACGGAGGGGACGGAACATGTGGAGAGAGGGAAGTGGGAGAACAATACGGTTAGAGAAATAGGTTGGAGAAGGTGGACAAAAAGAGAGGGAAAGCAGGATATGGAGAGGCCAAGTGAGTAGGGCGGAGACGATGGAAATTGGAGATGGGGAGTTGAGATATACAGAGAGAGGAAGAGGTGTACACAGAGAGAGGAGGAGCAGATGTCTGCAATGTACATGTCAATCACATATGCTAGCAAAGCTGTGTGGAGAATGTAAGTATATAACACAAGATTTAGTGTTAACCAATCAGCCATTCCATTGACATATATTATAATGTGATAATCTTCATGCACAACACTTGCACATGTGGAGGCAACGCCGCGGGTCCTTGGTTAACGAGCAAACTTGTGCCCTCTATCACCTCTCTGTGCTCGTAAAATCTAGTCGTGCCCAACGGCAGACCCAGGGCGGTTAAACGGCCAGTTAGTGTCCACGCAGTCAGCTGACTTCATATGATTTCTTTTTGTGGTACGATGGTGTGTTCGTGTCTCCACTGCCAGGAAATTTGGAAGAGATGCAGGGAATTTAATGAACGTGGTCGCTGATATTGACTTCGACGAGTTGGGAAATGTACGGCAAGAGTTTGACTATTGCACTGATGTTTGCCGCGTTACAAGCGGTGCTTGTACTGGTCACCTGTGATGTGGATTAAGGACTTGGAGAGGTAGTGTATCCACTGGTAAATGTCTGATTTCTATATATATAGTACACTATCGGCCATTAAAATTGCTACATCAAGAAGAAACGCAGATGATAAACGGGTATTCATTGGACAAATATATTATACTAGACCTAAAATGTGATTACATTTTCACGCAATTTGGGTGAATAGATCCTGAGAAATCAGTACCCAGAACAACCAGCTCTGGTCGTAATAATGGCTTGGATGGCGTGTACCGGTACAGCTGCCCATGCATCTTCAATCACGATACCACATTTCAATAAGAGTAGTGACTGGCGTATAGTGACGAGCCAGTTGCTCGGCCACCAATGACCAGTCATTTTCAATTGGTGAGAGATTTGGAGAATGTGCTAGCCAGGGCAGCAGTCGAATATTTTCTGTATCCGAAAAGGCCCGTATAGGACCTGCAACATGCGGTCGTGCATTATCCTGCTGAAATGTACGATTTCGCAGAGATCGAATCAAGGGTAGGGCCACGGGTCGTAACACATCTGAAATGTAACGTCCACTGTTCAAAGCGCCATCAATACGAACAAGAGGTGACCGAGACGTGTAACCAATGGCACCCCATACTATCACGCCGGGTGATGCGCCAGTATGGCGACGACGAGTACACGATTCCAATGTGCGTTCACAGCGATGTAGCCAAACACGGATGCGACCGTCATGATGCTGTAAACATATCCTTGATTCATCCGAAAAAATTACGTTTTGCCATTCGTGCACCCAGGTTCGTCCTTGAGTACGCCATCGCAGGTGATCTTGTCTGTGATGCAGCGTCAAGGGTAACCGCAGCCACGATCTCTGAGCTGATAGTCCATGCTGCTGCACACGTCGTCGAACTGTTGGTGTAGATGGTTGTTATCTTGCAAACGTCTCCATCTGTTGACTCAGGGATCGAGACGTAGCAGCACGATCCTTTAGAGCCACGAGGATAAGATGCCTGCCATCTCGACTGCTAGTGATACGAGGCCGTTGGAATCCAGCACGGCGTTCCGTATTATCCTCCTGAACCCACGTATTCCATATTCTGTTAACAGTCATTGGATCTCGACCAACGAGAGCAGCAATCGCCATAGGCTACAATCCGACCTTTACTAAAGTCGAAACATGATGGTACGCATTTCTCCTCCTTACACGAGGCATCACAACAACGTTTCACCAGGCAGCGCTGTTTGTGTATGAGAAATCGGTTGGAAACTTATGTCAGCACGTTATAGGTGTCGGCAACGGCGCCATCCTTGTGTGAATACTCTGAAAAGCTAATCATTTGCATATCACAGCATCTTGTTCCAGTCTTTTAAATTTCGCGTGTGTAGCACTTCATCTTCGTGGTGTAGCAAATTTAATGGCCATTAGTGCAGTTTTCTAGGAGACATATTCTGCAATCCCTGAGAATATTACAAATACCCCGTACTTTGTGCGACGTGTCCACATATTGTGCCGCTTGCGCTGCGCTACACGAATGACAGGTGGTGCCTGGGTCGCGTCGAACAAGTCCTGGCGCCGTGTCCGCAATGCTCGCCTTTGTCGGCTACTCCAGGCCGTCGCATTGTACGCCCCCATCAGCGTCGACCGCGGCCACATACGCGATTTGGCACGGCGCAGGACGCAGCCACAATATGGCGCTAATTCAACGCGGCCCCGTGTTCGATACGGTAACGCGGTATTGCAAATCATCTCTCGAGCTCGGGAAAGGGGAACTATGCAAACCGCACTGCGACAAATCAGCTCCGCTATGCCGTCTCATTTGCAACCATTTATTCACGACATCGCGACTGGCACTGCCGAGCGCGGTAATTCGCGAATTAGTTCCGTCGGCACACGAAAACAGTATGACATTGCCCGTACCTGCCTGGTCGCATTTGTCACGTTACGTAATCGGCGATGGAAAATTGGCGCACACGGAATGTTCCGACTGATAGATAGAAACACTCAAACTGCAACTAAGTCCTACAGAGATGGCGTAAAAAATTTACATACACAAGTCTGTTTGGTTACTGCACGAGATGACAAGAAACATTCTTTTACGTGACACAAATGTCACAGGTGCACCGTCTCTCCGCCAGGAATCCTTCAAGAATTTGGTGTTCGACTACGCTAAGGCCAACGTTCACAGTTTTTTTTTTTTTTTGGCTCAAATGGCTCTGAGCACTACGTTACTCAACTGCTGAGGCCATAAGTCTCCTAGAACTTACAACTACCTAAACCTAACTAGCCTAAGGACGTCACACACATCCATGCCCGAGGCAGGATTCGAACCTGCGACCGTAGCGGTCGCGCGGTTCCAGACTCAAGCACCTAGAACCGCTCGGCCACATCGGCCGGCCACAGTTTTTTCTTTTTTTCTTTTGTTTTTTTTTAACTGCTACATACGGACCATCCAAAGTTCAAAACCACCGTACAATACGCATCTGATGAGTATTACCAAGTAAGATCGTAGGAGATGGAAAAGAGCCACCGTGGTACAACAACCGAGTTATAAAACTGCTACGGAAGCAAAGGGAACTTCACAGCAAACATAAACATAGTCAAAGCCTTGCAGACAAAAAAAATTACACAAAGCGAAATGTAGTGTGAGGAGGCCTATGCAAGAGCCGTTCAGTGAATTCGAAAGTAAGTCCTCTGACTTGGCAGAAAATCGTCTTATGTCAAAGCGGTAGGTGGATCAAAACAAAATGTCCACTCTGTGACCAAAATGGTACTGAAACAGTGGATGACAGACTACAGGCCAAAAGACTAAACGTCTTTTTCCGAAGCTGTTCCATAGGGGAAGACTGCACTGTAGTTCCTTCTCTAGATTGTCGCACAGATGACAAAATGGTAGGTATCGAAATAGATGACAGAAGGATACAAAATCAATTAAAATGGCCCAAAAGAGCAAAGGCCGCTGTACCTGATGGGATACCAGATCGATTTTACACAAAGTACAAGAACTTGCCCCCCTTCTTGCAGCGGTGTACCGTAGCGTTCCAAAAGATTGGAAAAGGGAACCGGTCAACCCATTTTCAAGAAGGGGCGTCGAACAGATGTGCAGAACTATAGACCTGTATCTCTAACGTTGATCAGTTGTAGAATTTTGGAACACGTATTATATTCGAGTGTAATGACTTTTCTGGAGACTAGAAATCTACTCTGTAAGAACCAGCATGGGTTTCGAAAAAGACGATCGTGTGAAACGCAGCTCGCGCTATTCGTTCACGAGACTCAGAGGGTCATAGACACGGGTTCCCAGGTAGATGCCGTGTTTCTTGACATCCGCAAGGCGTTTGATACAGTTCCCCACAGTCTTTTAATGAACAAAGTAAGAGCATATGAACTAACAGACCAGTTGTGTGATTGGATTGAAGAGTTTCTAGATAACAGAACGCAGCATGTCATTCTCAATGGAGAGAAGTCTGCAGATGTAAGAGTAATTTCAGGTGTGGCGCAGGGGAGTGTCGTAGGATCGTTTCTATTCACAATATATATAAATGACCTTGTGGATAACATAGGAAGTTCACTGAGGCTTTTTGCGGATGATGCTAGAGTATATCGAGAGGTTGTAACAATGAAAAAGTGTACTGAAATGCAGGAGGATCTGCATGGTGCTGGGAGTGGCAATTGAATCTTAATGTAAACAAGTATAATGTGCTGCGAATACATAGAAATAAAGATCCTTTACTACTTAGCTACAATATAGCAGGTCAGCAACTGGTAGCAGTTAATTCAAAAATGGTTCAAATGACTCTGAGCACTATGGGACATAACGTCGATGGTCATCAGTCCTCTAGAACTTAGAATTGTTCAGCGGTGTGGGATCCGTACCAGATAGGGTTGATAGCAGAGGAGATTCAACGGAGGACAGCGCGCTTCGTTACAGGATCATTTAGTAATCGCGAAAGCTTTGCGGAGATGATAGATAGTGGAAGACTCTGCAAGAGAGACGCCCAGTAGCTCGGTACGGGCTTTTGTTGAAGTTTCGAGAACATACCTTCACCGAGGAATCAAGCAGTATATTGTTCCCTCGTACGTATATCTTGCGAAGAGACCATGAGGATAAAATCAGAGAGATTAGAGCCCACACAGAGGCATACGGACAATCTTTCTTTCCACGAACAATACCAGAGTGGAATAGAAGGGGGAAGTTAGAGGTACTCAAGGTACCCTCCACCACACACCATCAGGTGGCTTGAGGAGTATGGATATAGATGTAGAACACGTTGGCACGAAAGATGATTTGCAATATTAAATATTATTGCTAGGAAGGGTCAGTTGCATCCTTGGATAAGTACGCTCTAAGGCAAAGAACGGCACACCAAGAACGAATTAACAGAATGGGACGGAAGTAGGTAGATGTGATGTATATGCACAGAGAAATAAATGATCACGATTTCAGAAAAATACGATTATTTCAGTGAAAATGTTTCACAGATTGGGCAAGTCAATACGCGTGGATCCAACTTTGGCAGCTATTCGGCTTGGCATTGACTGAGTTGCTGGATGTCCTCCTGAGGTGTCATCATGCCAACTTCTGTCCAAATGGCGCGTTAGATCTTCAAAATCCCTAGCTTTTTGGAGGACCCTGCCCATAATGCAACAAACGGTCTCAATTGGGGAGAGATCCGGCGACCATGCTGGCCAGGGTAGAGAGTGACAAGCACGGAACCAAGCGGTAGAAACTCTTGCCATAGGTGGTTGGGCATTATCTTACTGATATGTAATCCCAGGACGGCATGGCACGAAGGAAAACAAAACGGGGCGTTGAGTGTGGTCGGCGTAGTGCGGTGCTGTAAGTATGCCGCGGATGACAATCGAAGGGGTCCCGCTCTGAAATTCACTGAAGGCAATTCTACTTTAGTCAATGAGTTACCAGGCCGAAGACATGTTTAGAGACACTCCGGACAAAGGTGGGCTACCGCCATACGAGGAGACAGATGGGTGCGATGGCCTAGGATGCCACTTCTTTCCATCGTAAGACCCATCTGGTTGTCATTCACGGTACTCTTACAGCACGACGGTACGCCGCCAACACTCTTTGACCCCCTTTCTGATGCTTTTCACGACAAGCCGTCTTGGGCTTACATTTCAGCAACATAACGGCCGCCTTTTTATAGTGAGAGTTTCTATTGCCTGTATTTATGCTTGCCAAACCCTTTCTTGGCCAGCAAGATCCTCGGATCTCTACCCAGTAGACTACGTTGGCAGCATCGTGCAACTATCTCGTGACTTTGACTATTTAAAGCGCCAACTGGACAGAATATGGCACACGTCCCTCAGGAGAACATCCAACAAATCTTTCAATCAATCTCAGGCTGAAACACTGCTCGAATGAGAGCCAGAGGTGGACCAACGCGTTGTTGACGTATTCAATTTGTGAAGTTCTTTCTCTCGAATAAATCGTCCAATTTTTCTGAAAATGTAATCATTTGTTTGTCTGTTTACGAACATCACATCTACCGATTTCCGTCCCATTCAGAAAATTCCTTCACAGTGCGTCGCTTTTTTCTTATTTTAGAGTGTAATTACATTGTTGCTGATTATGAAATGCTGTGTTTACATGAAAATATTTATTCATGTTTACAAGTACTTGATGGCTGATTACACTGTAACCGACTTAGTTGACGTGCATCTCATTTATGGGGAGGCACTGAGCAACAGTCTAGTAGACAGAGCGACTTTCAGAGCCCAAATGGTGGCCAATTTTGAAGATTTGATGGCCGTCTTCGTGAAACAGCATTTATTACAACAGACCGACAGGAAACTGAAGATCCATAGCCAAAGTACTAAATATCTCCAACTGCAATCAGTGGGACGTACCATCAATTCAATTATCAGAATGTACTACACATATCGGCCGATGACTTATACAGAGCTTAGAATTACGCAAATGACATCTACGTCAAACTCTATATATCCCTGACTTTCAAACATGTATTTCATATACGGACGAGGCTGTCCTCTCAAGGGAAAGTTCTAAGGGAACGTCTGTGTTCAACCATCAACAGGGATTTGCCATTAATGTGTAGGTTGGTATTATTCGAAAGCATCTGACTGGGCTGTTTCATCTGCCTGACAACCTCGGTGGAGGCAGTTACCTTATCGTACACCTTGAAGTACTACCAGAAGGTCTGTAGAATGTTCCGCTAACAGTGAGGCGATGGTTACGATTCCGTACTAGTGCGCTACGATGCCTGGCCTGCAGCCTTTCTACTTGCAAGGGATTAACTGTAACTGAACTGAATATCTTAATTTTATGTATGTTAACTGAAATGTTATACGTTACACATTTAGATTTTATAATAGTTCAACATCACAGTAATAAAGTACAATGAAAAATGGTTGCTTTCCCCAGTTGTCCGTTTGTGACGGATGGACCAGTGCCATGAATTTTGAGCCCGTTAGAAAATCATTAGTATTAGATACCATTTGACGATTAACGTAACGGGACGAAATTTTCAACTATCTCCAAAGCAGTAGTCATCCCAAGGTAATTTTAACACCGTCACGGAGCCGTAACTTTCATGTACCCCTACCGCGTAAACTGAACTACTGTGATATTTTTGTCACATAAAAAATGTCTAATTTCCTCTAAACAACGTAAAATTCAGTAAATGTATTTTTTCACGTCCTGTAACTTCTCTTGTATAAAACACATAGAGAAAAGCAATTTGGTGGAACTATAACGACTAGAAAGGCATACACGTCGATTATCATACTAAAAGAATGTCACAAAATAAAATAAAATTACATCTTGTTAAAAGTTCGTGAAGGATTTCGGTTTCATTACTTGTTAATAAAATAGCAAACGACAGGTGATGAGACTGAAATGGGAATAAGGCATGGATGTGGTCTTTGTCCCCTACTTTTCAACCAGTATATCGAAGAAGCGATGACGTATATATTGCATTCGAGCCCATCGCGTCCACAAGTCTTCCCCTCCAAACACACATTGCTCAGACAACTGGCTCCTCCGAATCGTCCACCTCGTAACCTTACACGACAGCAAACGTCTATGAAGTACTTGCTGGTGCCTCGATGTAAAAAAATGTTGTATGGTAGACTGGCATTCTTTTAAATGTACAACATCCTGCTAATCCATGCCAGTAAAACTGACTTATAACACATCTCCCTGTGGACCACTGTTTCTCTTCGGACACTTTCTGCGATATATAGTACCTTATTTTTATCCAGCATGATGAATGTCCAAGAGATGGGTTCAGTTTCCATCTCCTCAAAGCCCCTAGCATGCCTAAACTACCAGCTCGCTTCCTCTGGTTGCAATATACCGATAACTACCACCTCTCCCCACTTGCCCTCGATGGAACACTATCTCCAACCAAGGATTTAAATGCCTCCAAGCAATGTGTGGAACAGCCGCACGCGAATGGGATGTTCAGAAGTATCAGAAAGTCCAAGACCCATCAACAGATGACTTTCCCAAGCACATAGAATTCTGCCAATGCTATCGCAGGCAAAATTTATACACCAGTGACTTCCAAATATTACAGGCTCCCCAACCCCCCCCCCCCCCCCCCCCGCCCCAAATCTCAGACACATAACCAATCTCAGCAAAAGGTCGTTGCTAGTAAGAGTCTTCAGACTGTAACCATTTCTACGGATTCAAGTCGAAGTCCAGAAGGCAAATTTAAATCTCTCATGATGCTGTATTCGTCCTCTAAACCTACCGCAACAATAAAGAGAGCAAAGCATTGGATACCAGGTGACGGACTCCATCAATGTCATAATGAGTAACCATATGCATTAAAACCACTGAGATGTCACCCGAAAGTCATCTTCATCCATACAGTCCATCTCGCTGAGCACCAGCTCACAGAAACGGCATTCGGAAATTGCCCATAAGCAAGAAAGTTGTTGGGACGTATCGGACGTTTTGTACCATTACAACGGACGCTCGGTTTATATTAGCAGATAGTGTGCAAGCAGGGACACCCACCAGTGCGCTAATCTGTGTGATTTTTTAATTTTTTTAGATTTATCTCTCTCTCTCAGACTTCGTATACGGAACAGTACACGCACACGCAATCAATTAGACATACATGCCGTGCTGGAGAGAGAGAGCCCTCTTGTAATGCGACGAATGGAATAAGTCGGGTTGTCACCTTGATAAAGACATCGTCAGACCCAGTAGTGGCCGTCGGCGTAAAAGTCAAAAGATCAAACGCAGGAAAATAAGATTATCAGCTCATTTAATCACCCTCACCCAGTCCACACTGCATTCAATCTCTGACAATTTCAGCATCTGCCAGAGGTCACAATAGGCGGCACTTGATAAAAATGTGATAATGTTCAAAGGTTGCCACACGACATACCCCACGACAACACAGATATACAGGGGAAATGTTCCTGAGTGGTCATTGGCTATAAACTGAGACTTTTGCCTTGCACAGACAAATATATCAGCTGAGCTATCCAAATATGTCACGACCCGCCCTCGGGTGTGCTGAGTAAGACCATGTTTTAAGTTGCTACTATTGCCCGAAAACTCTGCAGTTGTGTATAAAATGATAGAAGTTTTCTAGTCTTACTGATGCCATTCCTACATCAAAATGGCTCAAATGTCTCTGAGCACTATGGGACTTCTGAGGTCATCAGTCCCCTAGAACTTAGAACAACGTAAACCTAACTAACCTAGGACATCACACATATCCATGCCCGAGGCAGGATTCGATCCTGCGACCGTAGCGGTCGCGCCGGTCCATACTGTAGCGCCTAGAACCGCTCGGCCATTGTGGCCGGCTATATCAAAACGCTAGACTATGAACGACCCTCACGTTTCCACTCGATTCATCACTTTTTGTCATCCGTGTCCTTACGGCATAGTTTATTACTACTGTACCAAGACTCATGTAACATAGCACGTTCTCAGTTTGTGTTTTCCGCATGGGACTAAGTTAGCTAGACTTCATGCATAGCGTCGCATTGGAACTCACGAATCACCGTATTACATCTAGGCACAGTGTGAGAGCATCACTCACCGTGTGCGATGGTCTATCACGCTGCTGTATGGAATACAAGACACGGTGTGACCAGAGGAATGCACGTGCAGAGTCTTCGAAAGAGCAACACTTGCTACAATACTTCACGCAAACTTCATGCCGCGAAATCTGTTGACGTCTCTCTTCCGTAAGTTAATTAACGCCGCCTATAGAGTGACGAAGTAATTGCGTTTTAATCTGTTATCAGTAACAGAAGCCATGCTTTTATCACCACGTTAGCACGCTCGGCTATCCACGCGGTCTAACGCGCTGCTTCCCGAGCGGAAAGGCGTGCCGGTCCCGGGCACGAATCCGCCCGGTTGATTTGAGTCGAGGTCCGGTCTGCCGGCCAGCCTATGGATGGTTTATAAGGAGGTTTTCCATCTGCCTCTCCATCTTTTTAAAGAGTATGGTGCATAAAACATAAACGTTCGATGAAATGTAGGACATGTTCGTCGTAAGTGTGCCATAGTGCAGTGCCACGCCTCTTCACGCAGCATTCTTCTATTGCACGTCACTGTATTTCGCTCTGTGGAATTGAAAAGTGTATGTTTAATCTTGGAAGCTATGAAACCTATATTCAGAACAGTGGAAATTAAAATGCCCTGTGGTGCCTCTCCTGCTCCCAATCGGCCGGTTTGACGTCCTATCCAACTTAAAAATACTCACAGTCAGCACTGGGTGAGATTATTTTTGGCCGGGAGAAAAAGAACTCTTCAGAAAATTGGCACTCATTATTGCCTATTAGTTAATAACTCTCTCTTTTTTGTGACTTAAAATAAAATATAGAAAATAAAAAAACACTACAGACCAGAGATAGTCAAGAGAGTACACATTTCTTCAATCCTTAGGTCCCGGCATTTTTTTCTCTCTAATTTTGCTACAGCTTTACACGGTGTGATTACGTTTCTGCAAATCAATCTATTGTCTCATCAAAGTTCATCAAACGTTCTTTGTCTAATACTGAGAAAGCTATTAATACGAATAGTACCCAAGATCGATGTAGTGTCTCGATTTAATTACGTCTATTTTGTTACAGTGTGCTAGATAAAAAAACAACAACTGTAACACACGCCAAATAACCGGGACTGTTTTGGCACAAATGATCATTTTTATCAACCTCATTTACATAAATAACGCGACAGAATATAATTCACAAAGCACCAACATTAAATGCTATAAGGCATTTATGTTGTGAAATAGTTTCACATTTCATTCATACGCTCCAGTTACTCAAGCATGAGATCGAAACGTTAAGTAGTACGAAATTTTTATATCAATTTGGTATCGTCATATTCTTCCATATAATTCGTGTGATGTTCCCGTTTCTTCTTCTACCTCGTTCTAACATTACAATCTCGTCATCACTAATTCTGTAACTGTTCCTGCCTTTGTCGAAACTTATTCACCAGTTGACTCTGATGCCCGAATCTCGTGGTCGTGCGGTAGCGTTCTCGCTTCCCACGCCCGGGTTCCCGGGTTCGATTCCCGGCGGGGTCAGGGATTTTCTCTGCCTCGTGATGGCTAGGTGTTGTGTGATGTCCTTAGGTTAGTTAGGTTTAAGTCGTTCTAAGTTCCAGTGGACTGATGATCATAGCTGTTAAGTCCCATAGTGCTCAGAGCCATTTGAACCATAGTTAACTCTGATAACGCTGCCAGAATCACTGGCTCAGTTACCCCGCACTTAATCTCCGGTTGAGCGTTATTACGTGTTCGTATAAGTCGTTTTCCGCGTTTTTTTGGAAAACAGAACTTACGCGGCTGCTAATCGGGGACTGTATTATTGGGCCCTAGTAGTGTAACGATCTGGCGAAGATTTTCTGTCAAAATTTCATTTTTTGGATACACCTAGAAGATTAATTTGTGATTTTTCTTACCTGTTATTCCTGTCAGTCGTTTAATCCGCTCTGGTAGCCTGAATCTATGGATTTCGCTAAGAATTATAACAACACTGATCATTCACATGTCCAGTCAACCACATAAAAAAACAGCGATAGCATTCACCCGTTCGGGTTTATTCGGCTCAGCTCGTATAGCCCCGACCCCTTTTGTCCGAGGGAATTTTTTTTTATTGCTAGATGTGTCGGGTATTCCCCTGGCAGAGATATCACGTCTACTATGCATACATTCAAAAATCAGTTTGCGATTCGGTTAGAAATCAACTTACAATGTGTCCAAAAATGTTCAAAACCCAACTGAGACGTTTTTCAAAAACATATGAATAATTAATAGACCATCGTGCGCTGGATGCTAGGCGCTTCGTGAAACTAGATTATTTCTTCAAGAATATGACTTTGGCACTCGCTGAAATTGCCGCCCCGGGCAGGTTCAAATGGCTCTGAGCACTATGGGAATTAACATCTGTGGTCATCAGTCCCCTAGACTTAGAACTACTTAAACCTAACTAACCTAAGGACATCACACACATCCATGCCCGAGGTAGGATTCGAACCTGCGAACGTAGCAGTCGCGCGGTTCCGGGCTGAGCGCCTAGAACCGATAGACCACCGCGGCCGGCCCCGGGGCAGGTACCCCGGTTTCCCCCTCCCCCTCTCCTGCCGATGAGGACTCGGTAACACGTACTATTCAAAAAAATCACATTGTAAACGAAGGAGGAAGCAAAGATAATCTTTGTCATAGCCTTCTAGCCTAATATGCTGTTCATTTTCATTGTGTGAACGAAAAATTAACGCAACAAAAATTTCTAGAATAGAGAGGGTGTGGATCACAGCATAGAAAGCAGCTGCGGATGCCCAAACAAACTTTTTAAAACATATTTCTAGGCAGAATTCGTTGATGAAAATTTGCTATGTTATTCTTAAAGAATCAATCTGATAAATTGCGCAAGAGAAAATGTTAGATTTTTTTTTGCAATTTTGCCCTATATCTGCCCTTAAAGACCTGGTAGTTAGGGTAACATATTAACTACACGGTGGGAATGATGGAAGTGCTGGAGCATGTCTCCGGAAGACTCCCAGTAGCATGCAGAAAGTTGAAAGGCACATGGTGTATGGTTAGCGTGACTGTAGCGCCAAACGGGAGTGGTCTCGCAAAACGAGGCAGCTGAAGGAACGACGCAGTCCGTGTCAAACTGCGAGCGTACTTCATTTCAAGGTGGCCCAGAGAAAGAAAACTGGGTGAGTTCACACGACGTAGAACCATCGGGAAACTGGGAGAAGTGCGACGAGTGTAGCCTAGCAGTGTGGTATCGCTCACAGCATTGTTTCACGTCCATGGACGGCGTTCCGAACCACAGGCGCGTCCCAGCAAAGGAGAGGAGACTGGCGACCTTTGTGAACTACAGCAGCAGATGTTCGCTACACTGTGGAACATTCGAGAGTGGACCCACGTCAGACAGCGGATGCCCCTGCAGCCACATTTAACACGACGGCAAGTCGCATCACCCCACCCTCCATAGCGGCACGGCGATTTCATGCGGGTGCAGTGTTTGCCCGACGACCAATAAGTAAGTTTTGCTTTGATGACACCCACACATCGTCGGCACCGTTTGCGGTGGTGCCAAGAGCGGAGGCACTGCACCAACTAGGAATGGGGTCGTGCGCCCTTTTCGGACGAGGTTCAAATGGCTCTGAGCACTATGGAACTTAACATCTGAGGTCGTCAGTCCCCTAGACTTAGAACTACTTAAACCTAACTAACCTAAGGACATCACACACATCAATGCCCGAGGCAGAATTCGAACCCGTGACCGCAGCAGCAGCGCGGTTCCAGATTGAAGGGCCTAGAACCACTCGGCCACAACGGCCGGCCAATCGGACGAGAGCAGATTCTGTCTGAGTAATGATTCTGGACACACTCTCGTAATGGCGAGAGGTGGAAAGACGTAATGCACAGGAATACTGTCGAACATGCTCACGTTGTTGGAACGTCCTATCACGGAAACTACTTACCAGTGTTGCGGCCAGCATAGGAGCACTGCTATCCGTGGTGTTCACAGATCCTATTAAGTGCGATGTTTCGTCTTTTCCAGTGTCCAGGGGACCCCAATAAATGGCGATGACGGCAGTCTGTAGCAGTTCTCTCTGTGCATGGTCCAAGATTCATCGAACTATGTTACTTGACATGCGAAAGTTACTGTCGTCCTTATGTTTTGCATATGAGTGTATTTTAACGTTTCTGTGTGTATAACCGAAGATTTCAGGTCGTTTTGCGTGCCTAAATTTTTCGTACGTATGCTATTACTTGGGATGGCTATATCGACGACTCTGTGGTGTACGCTTCTGATATTTTTTTTAAGAAACTTTATTTTTCTTCCAGTAGTCACTGTAATTTCTAACATAAGATTTTCAGCATTATGAACGTATCTATTCTGTTTAGATTTCAGGCATATCTGAACAATATTCGTATTCGATCGTAAAAAACAACCGATATACGGAAGCTTCGCTGTATTTTTCGACATATCGTCATATATTCGTGCCACAGTGCTATATATTGCTTCGAAAACAATATCGATGTTTTTTTAACACCCATCCCGCACTCTGTGTTAAGGTATAGATCTCGTATAGCAAGGAAAGAGATTTAAGGATGTGTTGGATGACGGGTAATTTGGCTTTATGAAAGATAGAGGCAGTGAAGACGCAGCCCTAACATTGAGCTTCATAATGGCAGAGAGAAATAAGAAAAATCAAGACACGCTCGTGAGAACTGTGGAGCTAGAAAAAGCCTACGACAATTTACAGTGGATCAAAATGTTCTAGCTTCTCAGAAAAAATAGATTTACGCTAGAAGGGAAGACAGATAATATACAATATGTTCAAAAAGCAAGAGGGAGCCATAATAACAAAAAACTAAGAACGGAGAGTTCGTATTTTGATCGGTGTACGAAAGGAATTCAGTCTTTCGCTCCTACTGTCCAATCCATACATCTAAGAAACAAAGACGAAACTAAAAGACAATTTGAAGAGAGAAATAAAAATTCATGGTGGTAGGATACAATGACAAGATTCAATGATGGCATTGCTATCCTCGGTGAAAGTGAAGAAGAATTACAGGTCGTACTGAATGGAATGAACAGTCTAATGAACATGGAAGTGCCCTTTGGCTAGGGCCTCCCGTCGTGTAGACCGTTCGCCTGATACCTTTCGAGTTGACGCCAATTCGGCGACTTCCTTGTCGATGGGGATGAAATTATGATGATAAGGACAACACAACACCCAGTCGCTGAGCGTAGAAAATCTCCGACCTTGCCCGGAATCGAACCCGGGTCGTTAGGTATGACATTCCGTAGCGCTGACCACTCAGCTATCAGGGGCGGACAACAGTCTAATGAATGTATAATATGGACTGAAAGTAAACTGAAGAAAAAAATTGTTCAGATGGCTCTGAGCACTATGGGACTTAACATCTGAGGTCATCAGTCCCCTAGAACTTTGAACTACTTAAACCTAACTAATCTAACGACATCACACACATCCATGTCGAGGCAGGATTCGAAACTGCAACCGTAGCAGTAGCGTGGTTCCGGACTGAAGCGCCTAGAACCGCTCGGCCACCACGACCGGCTAAACCGAAGAAAAACGAAGGTAATGAGGAATAGCATAAGTGAGAGTAGTGGTAAACTTAACATCAGAACAGGTGCCCACAGTGTATGGAAGTGACTGTGGCCTTACCTTATCAGTCCACCTAATTTTCAACATTCGTCTATAGCACCACATCTCAAATGCTTCGATTCTCTTCTGTTCCTGTTTTCCCACAGTCCATGTTTCACTACCGTACAATGCTGTACTCCAGACGTATATCCTCAGAAATTTCTTCCTCAAATTAAGTCCGGTATTTGATATTAGTAAGACTTCTCTTGGCCAGAAATGCCTTTTTTGCCATAGCGAGTCTGCTTCTGATGTCCTCCTTGCTCCGTCCGACATTGGTTATTTTACTGCCTAGGTAGCAGAATTACTTAACTTCATTGACTTCGTGACCATCAATCCTGATGTTAAGTTTCTCGCTGTTCTCAATTCTACTACTTCTCATTACCTTCGTCTTTGTCCGATTTACTCTCAAACCATACTGTGTACTCATTAGACTGTTCATTCCGTTCAGCAGATCATTTAATTCTTCTTCACTTTCACTCAGGATAGCAATGTCATCAGCGAATCGTATCATTGATATCCTTTCACCTTGTATTTTAATTCCACTCCCGAACCTTTCTTTTATTTCCATCATTCCTTCCTCGATGTACAGAATGAAGACTAGGGGCGAAAGGCTACCGCCTTGTCTTACACCCTTCTTAATACGAGCACTTCGTTCTTGATCGTCCACTCTTATCATTCCCTCTTGGTTGTTGTACATACTGTATATGACCCGTCTTTCCCTATAGCTTACCCCGACTTTTTTCAGAATCTCGAACAGCTTGCACCATTTTATATTGTCGAACGCTTTTTCCAGGTCAATAAATCCTATGAACGTGTCTTGATTTTTCTTCAGCCTTGCTTCCATTATTAGCCGTAACGACAGAATTGCCTCTCTCGTGCCTTTACTTTTCCTAAAGCCAAACCGATCTTCACCTAGCGCATTCTCAATTTTCTTTTCCATTCTTCTCTGATAATTCTCGCACTTGTCAGCTCCTGCCGTCTTCGGAATTGTGTGGATGATGCTTTTCTGAAAGTCAGATGTCGCCAGTCTCATATATTCTACCCACCAACGTGAATAGTCGTTTTGTTCCCACTTCCCCTAATGATTTTAGAAATTGTGATGGAATGTTATCTATCCCTTCTGCCTT
Source organism: Schistocerca gregaria (assembly GCF_023897955.1). Lineage (NCBI taxonomy): Eukaryota > Metazoa > Arthropoda > Insecta > Orthoptera > Acrididae > Schistocerca > Schistocerca gregaria. Next base: position 106,720,241 of record NC_064923.1, read on the forward strand.
ATTTGACCGTAAGTCCTCCAAAGCTCTTTTAAATTCCGATTCTAATACTGGATCCCCTATCTCTTCTACATCGACTCCTGTTTCTTCTTCTATCACATCAGGCAAATCTTCACCCTCATAGAGGCTTTCAATGTATTCTTTCCACCTATCTGCTCTCTCCTCTGCATTTAACAGTGGAATTCCCGTTGCACTCTTAATGTTACCACCGTTGCTTTTAATGTCACCAAAGGTTGTTTTGACTTTCCTGTAGGCTGAGTCTGTCCTTACGACAATCATATCTTTTTCGATGTCTTCACATTTTTCCTGCAGACATTTCGTCTTAGCTTCCCTGCACTTCCTATTTATTTCATTCCTCAGCGACTTGTATTTCTGTATTCCTGATTTTCCCGGAACATGTTTGTACTTCCTCCTTTCATCAATCAGCTGAAGTATTTCTTCTGTTACCCAAGGTTTCTTTGCAGCTACCTTCTTTGTACCTATGTTTTCCTTCCCAACTTCTGTGATGGCCCTTTTTAGAGACGTCCATTCCTCTTCAACTGTGTTGCCTACTGCGCTATTCCTTATTGCTGTATCTATAGCGTTAGAGAACTTCAAACGTATCTCGTCATTCCTTAGAACTTCCGTACCCCACTTCTTAGCGTATTGATTCTTCCTGACTAATGTCTTGAACTTCAGCCTACTCTTCATCACCACTATATTGTGATCTGAGTCTATATCTGCTCCTGGGTGCGCCTTACAATCCAGTATCTGATTTCGGAATCTCTGTCTGACCATGATGTAATATAATTGAAATCTTCCCGTATCTCCCGGCCTTTTCCAAGTATACCTCCTCCTCTTGCGATTCTTGAATAGGGTATTCGCTATTACTAGCTGAAACTTGTTACAGAACTCAATTAGTCTTTCTCCTCATTCATTACATGTCCCAAGCCCATATTCTCCCGTAACCTTTTCTTCTACTCCTTCCCCTACAACTGCATTCCAGTCGCCCATGACTATTAGATTTTCGTCCCCCTTTACATACTGCATTACCCTTTCAATATCCTCATACACTTTCTCTATCTGTTGATCTTCAGCTTGCGACGTGGCCATGTATACCTGAACTATCGTTGTCGGTGTTGGTCTGCTGTCGATTCTGATTAGAACAACCCGGTCACTGAACTGTTCACAGTAACACACCCTCTGCCCTACCTTCCTATTCATAACGAATTCTACACTTGTTATACCATTTTCTGCTGCTGTTGATATTACCCGATACTCATCTGACCAGAAATCCTTGTATTCCTTCCACTTCACTTCACTGACCCCTACTATATCTAGATTGAGCCATTGCATTGCTGATTCTTCCGCCTTTAGGGGCAATTTCCCACCCCTAGGACAAGAGAGTGCCCTGAACCTCTATCCGCTCCTCCGCCCTCTTTGACAAGGCCGTTGGCAGAACGAGGCTGACTTCTTATGCCGGAAGTCTTCGACCACCAATGCTGATTATTTATCAAAATTTAAGCAGTGGCGGGGATCGAATCCGGGACCGAAGACATTTGTGATTATGAATCAAAGACGCTACCCCTTTTTTTTTTTTTTTTTTTTTTTTTTTTTTTTTTTTTTTTTTTAAAATGAGATTCAATTACAAAATAGTACACAAGAAAACAACTTATTGGGAAAAGTCTTACAAAGCTTCACCTTTGTGGTGCAGAACATAACAATTAAGCTCAAATTTTACACTTCAAATGGAAAATAAAAATATTACAAAAAAAAGAAAAGAAAAAATCAGTCTGTGCATAAAATAACCTCCCATCTTTTTGGTTACTTTCATGGAAATGCGATGACAAAGCCACAAAACTGAAGTTGTACTAAGGCACTTATGCAAATAACATGTACAGAAATATGTCAATGAATACTTAAAGAAAATGGTGTTTCTACGCACACTAATTATTAAGCTCAACAAAAATATAATCACAGCCTACAATGCTTATTTCACAAACTACTAACTACATGCGCAAAAAGTTGCCAATAAAGTGAACTAAAAAGGGCCATCTTGCTCGCCGCGGTCACATTGCTAGGCGGGCGGCCAGGAACGGGCGGTCGTCATTGCATTGGACATCACCAGCCACCAATCGTTGGAGCGCCCGGGGCCGCTGCACACAGTCAGAGACTGTTTCTGTTACCATAGGGGAATCGTGTAAAGATCACATCTACAAGTTAATGTCTTCTCACACCCGGCACACCCCAGCTGGGTGGTGGGTCCATGAATGACGAACCCAAATAGTTCGCAAAAAGGTTCCGGTAATCCTGTCTGTTCGTTAAGACCAGAAACTCGTCGATCATATAGTACCATAAATCGAGGACGTCTTTGTCTCCATCGCGGTATATGTAGTGTATCGCCATTCCTCGTACCCAATTAACCGCATTCATCCGGGTCATAGGGAAATAGACAGCGTCGGGATGAAAGAGTTCTTGGGGTAAAATCGAAACGTAGGGGCGGCGGAGCAGGAAAGCCAGGATCTGGCGGATCAGTTTCCAGCACTCACGCGCGGGGCCACAGTTCAGTCTATGTTCGTCCGTGTCTAACGTCGTGCAACGGGGGCACACAGGGTCGTCAATTAGGTGAATGGCATGCAGCCGTTGTCGGGTTGGAAGTTTCTCGTTAACGACCACATACCACGTCGATCGCACGAAAGTAGACAGGAACGGCGCGTGGATGGCTCGCCATACTCGTGGCCAGTCGACCGTAGGGTGGCGCCGTACAATGTCGTTATCCGGAGTCCAGTGCTGGAGAGCACTATAATAAGTCTTCGCTGTCGGATTCCGTGTCTCCGATATAACCCGCAACACATGGCTATGCTCTACGAAAAACGTTCTAATGTGTGACAGCGAGGGCGATAAATGTCCAACTGGTACCGGTGGGTACAGCGTACGTGGGGCCACTTCTTCAATCAGTAGGCCGGGGAGACTGGCTGTTGGTGAAAGCCAGAGTCGCCTCATGGAACGGAGATACAGTGCCAGCGCTCTGTGCTTGACGTGAGTGAGTCCAACACCGCCTTTGTCGAAGGGTAAAGTAAGCGTAACAAAACGGATCTTGAAAACAGCACCATCGTTCACCACGTGTCCAAACACTGCCTGTATCCTGGAAGCCATCGTGTCCGTTATCGGCAGTACATGGGCGTAATGGTTAAGGTGAGAAGCCATGTACACATTAACGTATTGGGCGCGTTGCAAAATGTTCAATGATCTGAATTTATTGAGACGAGCCTCTAAACGGAGTCGTCGTAAGACCATACGATACGTAAAGGCCGCCGTGCGTTGTATTTGTCGATGAAGTGATATCCCTAAACACTTGAGCATCGGGACCTTTGTCAGAGGTACGGCCAGACCTGCAGGCATTCCTCGTCCTACCTCCATGTAGCGTGATTTCCGAAGGTTGAGCACACTGCCTGCCACCGCCCCATACTGGTGGAGCCAGGAAAACGCCGTGTGTATTTCGTCACCAGACCGTGCTAAGAACATCACATCGTCGGCGTATGCACCACATCGAAAGGTTACGGAACGGAGGGTAAGTCCTTCTAAGCGTCGCCGTAGTCCGTGAAGAGCTGGTTCGAGGGCAACGGCGAAGAGCATGGCAGAAAGAGGACAACCCTGCCGGACGGACCTGTTGACACGGACGGGGGCGGACCGACAGCCGTTGATCATAATCCTCGTGACAGCCCCATGGATCAATCGAAGCACAACAGACGTCGTCAGACGCGGGACACCGATGTGTTCCAAAACAGTACGCAGGAAACCATGGTTAACGCGGTCGAAAGCATGGTCGAAGTCCAGCGCAACAAGAGCGCCTTGGAGGCGGCAAGTTTGCATGAGCGCCACCACGTCTCTATAGGTGCTTAAAGTCGTAAACACATTAGTGTCGCCCCCGAGGCAGGTTTGATCAGTGTGAATGGCCGCCATTACCGTAGGTTTGAGCCTCTCACGGAGCATGCGTGCCAACAGCTTATAGTCAGTGTTTAGCATTGTCAACGGGCGAAAATCAAGAGGGCGACGGCCTCCGCCGGGTTTGGGCACAGGGATCAAGAGACCCTCAGTAAAGTCAGATGGTACCTGAAAATCGGCGTCTAGGAGTTCACTGTACATCCTGACCCACATTGGGCCCATGAGATCAAAGAACCGCTTGTAAAATTCAAGAGAGAGGCCGTCAGGGCCAGGCGTTTTGTTGGGAGAGCCACACAACAGAGCCTCTCGCAGTTCTTCCAAAGTCACCGCCGACAAGAGCGTAGCATCATCTTGTAGGTTCCGAGAGACTGGTAGGTCAGATAGGACTTCCCTGACCCCTACATTCATGTGGGACTCCCTCTCGTAAAGATGTTTATATGACTGTGTGAACGCTCGGACGATATCCATTTGTGCGTCAACGCGTCGCCCGTCCTCCGTCTCAACCTCGGTAATGAGCTGCCTCTTGCGTCTTCGGCGTTCTTGAATGATATGGTGGAGGGAAGGTCGTTCACCACGAACATCATCAGTCGTCCTCGCTCGCACCCGCACACCCGCAAGACGTACGGCGTTGATACGAAGCAATTGTGCCTTGACGCGTTGTACTGCTGATTGTCGCTCTGGCGACGGCGGTTGTACAGCCAGTTCGCGGAGCGCAGTATAGTAAAAATCAGTAGTCGCAGTATACCAGCGCGCTCGGTCGCGTCCATAGCTGACTAATGTTCGGCACAGTGCGGGTTTTGCACACCGTAACCACCATTGAAGTACAGAACGGTAGGCGGGTAAACGCCGGTGGCAATTGCTCCATGTGGACTCGACTGCGCGTCTGCAATTTATCTCATCAAGAAGGGCCACATTGAGGCGCCACGGACCCCTACTTCGGCGGACGCGCTGGCGGGGAAGGGTGAGAGTACACACATATGCGAGGTGATCCGTGAACGCTGCCGGCCACATCTCAGCGTCGACAACGGCCGATCGTAGGCCGCGGGTGACGTAGACTCGATCCAAACGGCTCGCGGAGTGACTAGTAAAGTAGGTGTGTGCTCGACGGTCGCCGTGTTGGATGATCCAGGTGTCCAACAAGGCCAAGTCCTGTACAAGTGCCTGGAGTGCCGGGCAGGTGGTATAGTGTGGCTCCTGGTCGGATGGGCGGAGCACACAATTAAAATCGCCGCCTACTACCAAGTGGTCGGTATTGCCCTGGAAGAGCGGGGCTATATCTTCGGCAAAAAAGGTGCGCCGTTCTCTCCTTTTGCCGGTGCCTGAAGGAGCATATAAGTTCACCAGACGTACTGTACCAATCGTGAGTGCGACCCCCCGGGCCGACGGTAAATAGGAGACATCAGTGGCCATTATCCCTTCCCGCAGTAGAATCGCCGTACCTCCGCCGCCCACATCTGCAGGCATAGTGTAGGCGTCATATCCGTAGGCATCGAGACAGAGTCCTGATCGGACTTCTTGAAGGAAAACAACGTCCAGATCCGCAGCGCGTAACGTATCCTTCAGCATACGGGTCTTGACATCAGATGTAATGCCATTGACGTTGATCGTGGCGAGGCGGTATGCCTGGTCCATCAAGTCTCGGGAGGTGACCATGGTATGACAGGAGGGCAGTAGTCGTGAAGTGGAGCGCCGGTCTTGCGAAGTGCTAGGCAGCGACGAGAGGTGCTCATGCCGTCCTAGGCGTCTGTCGCCGGCCGCGTAGACGCTGCCATCGGCATCGGTGCATCGTCTTGGTTCTGAAACGCATCCTGCAACTCCATCTCCTGCGCCCAGTCGCCCAGGGACGTTGACACCACTGGATCTCGAGAGGCAGACGGAGGCAAGGGTGCATCCCCGGTGTCGGAGCTGCGGTGATCTCCCGCATCCCCATGTGGTCCAGACCCAGCGGTATTGGGAGAAGACGTCGAACCGTGTGAGACGGTAGGGTCGCCTGTGTCGGCGCGGTGGAGCGGTTGAGGCACCTCGTCATCCAGCGGTGTCGCCTCGGGCTGTTCTACGTCGTCGGTTGTCTTGCGCCGCTTCTTATGACGCTTGGGTGATTTCTGCTTACGCTGCCGCGCCTCTGTTTCCGACGTAGGGCAAGGGGAGGACGCTGCATCCTGTGCTTCAACTTCCATCGCACCGTCGGCGAGCCGTTGTGACGGTGCGCCGGGGTCCGACGAAAGGACATCAGTAGCATCAGCACTGAAAGACGCTTGGGGCGCCGTGGAAGCTACTGCAGGGTCCTCCAAAGCTCGCACCAATACAGTGGGGTCGTCATATACAGCTGGCGTCTCCCGTCTCGCCGCCGCAACATACGTAATCGGCAGAGAGGTCGGTGTCGACGAACGAATCTGGTCGGTCGAGGGTGTCTGCGCGAGACGGCGTTGCAGGCATTCGGTACGCATGTGTCCCGTCTGGCCACAACCGGAGCAGGTTCTCGGCTGACCGTCGTAAATAATTATTGCCCTGCAACCAGCGATCGTGAGATACGAAGGAATATGGCGATGCAGGTCAATACGGACTTGTCGCACCCCGTTAAGGACAGGGTAGGTGTCGAAGGTCTTCCATTTTTCGGCCGTGTGGCCGAGAACTGTTCCATAAGGTCGAAGAGCAAGGGTGACCAAATCTGCTGGAACTTCAAAAGGGAGCTCAAACACGCGCACATTTTGGATTCCCAATCCAGCACGTTCAAGCGTCACCACACCCACGTTTCCGTCTGTGTGGCAGAACCGATAACCTGCCGTCGAGCGTCTGAGAAGTTTGTCACATGCTTCGTCGTCAGTGAACTTAAGATATACGACGCTGGAGACAATAGATAAGTGGATACCGATCAGCTCGTTAGGATCAACATGTACCACATCGCGTAAAAAACGCTCTACTTCGTGGGCCTTGGGTCTAGAGTACGTAGTGTCGAACTGCAGCTTGATCGTGGCTTTCCGATACGAAAGAGCCATCGTGTGTCAGGAACGTGACGGCAATACGTAACACTAGCGCGCCGGCGCGGTAAACAACAACACACCCGGAAACGCGACACGGAGCGGCCGGGACGTACCGCACCGCTCCACAGCCAAAGGCCGACTGTAAAATTCTGGAGGCGCTGGGTATCGATCCCAGTACCTCTCGCACGGCCCCTAGACCACGGGTACTGTGTGTGTGGACATGGCGTTATTTCCACTGACGACGAGTACAGATGTTGTCGGCCTTCTGAGGCCAGTCGGTCGATTGTTGCGGACGAGGGAAATTACCTCCGCGCGGTGCAGTCGACTGGGTCCGTTGGCAGCCCCTGCGCAGTTTCGGAGCGTGTATGGAGCTGTCCGATCGCTACGAGCTTCGTGGTTCACCGACCCAGGACGTCAAAGTTGAGTATTGGTTTCAACTACACAAGCAACGTCCTTTAATGTTGTGGTGGTTCGTTTCGGTGGTTTGCAGTTGGGGAGGTTTTCCTGCGAGGAACGCCGAGTATTTCTACTGCTGAAATTTAGCCGCCATGCGTTGCAATTAACTATTTTCGTTGACTACAATTCGAGTGCATCAGTGGACTTTTCTGCCTTTTGGCCATTAGTGTTCTGGTTACCTTCCCAGGCCATTAACGTAATTGCAGCCAGAGTCCTTTCCTCACCTGTTGTAGCTGTAAAACATGGCGTGTAATTTTGACAGCTAATAGATACTCCAGTGTCGATTATAACGTTTGTAACCTTTTCTGTTTGAGTTCTCTTGGACTGATTGATGGGAAGCAAGTCGTTGTGTTGGTGCCGTGGCCGTCCCTTGCTTTGGTTCCGACGGATCAAGTGCAGTATGGCTTACCACCTGTCTCACGTAAGTGAACGAGGGCACACCGACCTCCCTGGAGGCTTCTGAGTGCCACAGGTGTTTAATTATCTGTTTTTAGCTGCTTAAAATTTAAGGCTTATGGTTATTTTTTCTTTTTTTCTTAAAAAATTTGCAAAATTAATTCTTTAATTTACCTTTCAAGCTTAAACATTGCGGCCTTCTGCCTTTAAAAAGATTATGGTAATATATTTTAAAATTTTGAAACTTATTTATGGCATTCAGCCACAAAGTTCTATCCGATTTGCCTTAAGGCTTTCCACTTAGTCGTGATATGTTTTTTTTTATTTATTTTATTTGCCTTTTAATTGCATTTTTATCTTCTTTGTTTTTAAAGATTTTTTGTTTTCAAACATTCCGGCCTTCTGCCTTTAAAACTCTATGGTAATATATTCTAAAATTTTGAAACTTAATTGTGGCCTTCAGCCCTTGGTATTGAATATGTTTCTTCTATCTACCTTGCTGTGATGTTTTTTAAAATTATTTTATTGCTGTCTTAATTGGATTTTTATGCCGTTGATTTGTTAAGATTACTTGTTCGGAGGCCTGCATTCGGCAACGGTTCGGTCATGTGCGTCTTTGGTTGTGAAAGTCTTATTAAATTACAATAAATTACAATTAGAAGGTGGAACTGACCCCAATCGTATTTGGCCCTTTCCATAATCCTAACTACCTGTTCTTCCCAGCGGGTTTAGATTGCGTCTCAAGCTACTTCTACCATTCTCCCTGAAACACACAATTATAGTCTGCTAAGGTATGAGGAGATTCTCCACAGAATCCGAGAGGAACAATGTTCAAATATGTGTGAATTCCTAAGGGACCAAACTGCTGTGGTCATCGGTCCCTAGAGTTACACACTACTTAAACGAACGCTAAGAACAACACACACACCCATGCCCGAGGGAGGCAAGAAACCTCCGGCGGGAGCGGCCGCACAATCCGTGACATGGCGCCTCAAACCGCACGGCCACTCCGCGCGGCTCCCGCGAGGACAGAAATATGTGCAGAACATTGAAATGGAGAGACGTCTACAGACGTTAAAGTAACCTCTGGCGTGCCACAGGGGAATGTTAGGGGACCATTGCTTTTCACAATATATATAAATGACCTAGTAGATAGTTCCATGCGGCTTTTCGCGGATGATGCTGTACTATACAGCAACGTTGCAGCATTAGAAAATTGTAGCGAAATGCAGGAAGATCTGCAGCGAATAGGCACATGGTGCAGGGAGTGGCAACTGACCCTTAACATAGGCAAATGTAATGTATTGCGAATACATAGAAAGAAGGATCCTTTATTGTATCATTATATGATAGCGGAACAAACACTGGTAGCGGTTACTTCTTTAAAATATCTGGGAGTATGCGTGCGGAACGATTTGAAATGGAATGATCATATAAAATTAATTGTTGTTGAGGCGGGTACCAGGTTGAGATTCATTGGGAGAGTCCTTAGAAAATGTAGTCCATCAACAAAGGAGATGGCTTACAAAACACTCGTTCGACCTATACTTGAGTATTGCTCATCAGTGTGGGATCCGTACCAGATCGGGTTGACGGAGGAGATAGAGAAGTCCAAAGAAGAGCGGCGCGTTTCGTCACAGGGTTATTTGGTAACAGTGATAGCGTTACGGAGGTGTTTAGCAAACTCAAGTGGCAGACTCTGCAAGAGAGATGCTCTGCATCGCGGTGTAGCTTGCTCGCCAGGTTTCGAGAGGGTGTGTTTCTGGATGAGGTATCGAATATATTTCTTCCCCCTACTTACACCTCCCGAGGAGATCACGAATGTAAAATTTGAGAGATCCGAGCGCGCACGGAGGCTTTCAGACTGTCGTTCTTCCCGCGAACCATACGCGACTGGAACAGAAAAGGGAGGTAATGACAGTGGCACGTTAAGTGCCCTCCGCCACACACCGTTGGGTGGCTTGCGGAGTGTAAATGTAGATGTAGACAAAGAAGAAAGTACATGAATGTAGGACATGTGTTGGGACACCAGGGAATAACTTGCACAGGAGAGAACTGTGGAGGATAGAAACGGTAGGTGAAGATAGAGTTTGTTTACATCCTACAAGCAATTGAAGACATAGGGTGCAAGTGAGATGAAGAGGTTGCCACGGGAGAAGAATCCGTCGAAGTCTGTATGAAACCAATCGGAAAACCGATGATCCAGACACAGTAGGAATTGCATGTTCGCCACAATCTGTAACTCGGCGTCAGGACGTTGAGGCTTACCTGTGTCGCCGGCACTACGTGCACAGTAGCAGTCTCGGCCCTCCGCACGGCGTAAATCCTCGGCGCTGGCGACCCGGCACGGCGCCACAGCCCCCCCCCCCCCCCCCCCCCCTACAGCATTGGGCGGCACGTCACGTGCCGCACTCTGTTGAATCTGTTCCGGCCTCGGCGTAGCCCTAGCCAGCCCTAACGCTAGCCCTAACCGGCCAGATCATTTGCGAGCACAGATTCGATTACCGGCCGGCGCGGGTCAAGACGAGTGGCCCGCCCCCGCTCCGCCCTCTGCTCCGCCCCTCGAATCGAAATAGTCCGGGCCGTCTGGCGTGCCGTGTAGCTGACCGGAATACTTTCAGCCGCCCGAGCGCGCGCCGTTCCTTTGTTTGTATTCAGTGCCGGCCGGCTCTAGCGTAAAATCGTTACTCTCTCTCTGTACTCCGCCAGGATCCCGATGCTGCGCGCCACGAACACAGATCTCGTCTAGATCCACGTGGCAGACTCGCCGGCATGCTTCGCTAAGACACGAACAGGAAAGAGTAGGGACAACTGAAGTAACATTCTTTCGTCTGTATTGAAACATCGTCCCTGTATGAAAGACGGCACTTCTCGATTCAGTTAAACGCAAAGAATGTTACGAGGAAATTAGAGACCGAATACGGTGTGTCGTATCAGTGGGATGCAGCCAAATCTTGTGGCGACCGTGAGGCTGACATCGCCTTCCGGAGGACGACGGTTCAGATGCCCGTCTGGACATTTGGATTTAGGTTTTGAATCCTTCCCTCAGCATTATTGGCAAGGAATGTAAGGGCGCTAAAGGGGAACCACGATACGTTAGAGGAAGCAGCAAGAGAAGTAGGTTTTGAAGTAAACATAGACAAATATATGGTGATGGCGATGCCCAATATAAACGGACAAAAGAATTCAGTAGTAATGAATGGGAAAGAATATGAAAGAAATGGCTCTGAGCACTATGGGATTTAACGTCATCAGTCCCCTAGTACTAAGAACTACTTAAACCTAACGACATCACACACACCCATGCCCGAGGCAGGATTCGAACCTGCGAGCGTAGGGGTCGCGCGGTTCCAGACGGAAGCGCCTAGAACCGCTCGGCCACTGTGAAAGAGTGAAAACATTTAAATATAACTGAGGACAGTAAAGTAGCAGTGGAAATTCAAGAAAGGATAGAAAGTGGAAGTCGTTGCTATTTTGCCTTGCAGAACGTATTTAAGTCCAGGACTGTTAGTAGGAGTGCAAAAATAAAAATATACACGACCATATTAAGTCCTATAGTAATATATGGATCAGAAGGCTCGGTATTGACATTAAAGAAGGTGAACTGGTTATTGAGATGGGAAAAAAGGATACTGAGAAGGATTTTTGGGGAGCAGTGAGAAAGGAAGATGGCTCGAGAGTAAGGACAAATGTAGAACTACAAACACTAATTTGGACAGATGGATATTGTTGTTAAAATTAATCAGGGGAGAATAAGATGGGCAGGACATGTATAGAGAATGCCAGAAACTTGGAGTGTCAAGAAAATTTTCATGGGAAAACCTGACGGGAGAAAAAGAAGAGGTAGACCCACTGAAAGGTGGCTGGACGATATGGAAGAAATCTAGAGGCGATGGGAATAAGAAATTGGAGAAGGAAGGCGATGGACAGAGAAGAATGGAGTCAGGTGATACAGGAGGCCAAGGTCCTTCAAGGACCATTGCCAACCAAGAAGAAGAAGAAGACCCTTACCTCAGCCGAACTATTTTCTTAGGTATGAAAATCATACAGCGATCTCTCCGTCTTTAAGGATTTTTTTTAGGATTTTACAGGGTAAGGTTAGATTTATTTAAAATTACCTTTGTTGTATGGGACCAGTGTTTCTGGGCAATGTTTGTCTGTATTTGTCCATAATGTTCCCCTTTCTGCTTACCGATGATCGATAATCGTCTTCCCATTGGCGTCATGCTCTTCATGTCTGACGGAGGTAATTGGATGATTTTCAGTGTGCCGTTCTGTGCAGTTGCCTCCACGAAGTCATCGACTATTTCATTGTATTTTACATATACATATTCATTGATCCACATAAAATTACATTCCTCACTAGTGTCCTTGGTGAATTTCGTAATGTCTGGTGGATTAGTTTGTTCTGTCAATAATGACCTCGTTGAAGACGGGACCTTAAACTCTAAGGCTCCTTCCCTCGGAGCGACAAAGCATGGCGACGATGCGCGATCAGGCCGATGACGAGTGATTCGTCACACAATTTGTGGTGTCGCGCAGATTGTAACACGGCGCAAATACAACAAACTACCCGCCAGTACGTTGTTGAGCAACAACTGATCACTGATCAGCGGTATCATTGTACGCTACACCTATCACGGTCCAATAAGCGTACCTCTGGTCACCGTGCATCACACGATAAATAGATTAACGTAGCAACATGAATACCACAACGGCCTACAGGAGTACCTCGAAACCCACGCAATGTGGTTCATTACACTGGCCAACAGGACACTGTTCAGACAGATAGTACAGGTTCTGTAGTGTGAGTAATTTTTATAGATGATGAATAAAGTTCATGATACGTCTGCCTAAGTCTCGTATTGACGAATGAATTGTTTGTTCCGCTAAACTGCTCTGCAGGCCGCCCTACAGCTCCCATGTTACATCACAATCCTTTCTGCAATATGTCTAGAACACAACACCGCATCTGTGATTCTAATACCACATCTCATCGCCTTAACTATAGTCGGAACGCCAACAAGAGACCTATGGTGCTGATCCCAGCTCAATCTGCCTCAGTGGAACACGAGTGCTGTTATATTATCATTCCAAGAGACATGAGAGGCAGTTGAATCAGCATACCATGAGTTTTCAGTGGCAGTTGAATTACCATACCGAGAGGTATGAACGAGAATTGAATCAACTTACTGTGAGATACAGGCATATCGACAGATATAGGAGAAATTTGAATCAGCAATTCCAAGAGGTATAGGTAGCAGCTGAATCAGCAGACCAAATCTTATAGATGAAAGTTGAATAGTCATACAAGTGGATATGGGCAGCAACGAAATCCTTATACCGAAATACAGACAGAAGTTGAATCTCCAAACCTGGCGATACTGGCGGAAGTTGAATCAACACAATGAGAAAATTGAAAATTGAATAGGTAAACGGAGAGATCTGGGTGAAAGTTGAATAGTTATAGGTATGGATGAAGAAGTATCGTACTGGGAGATAATGGCGGCAGCTCACTCGGCACAGTGACAGAGGAAGGCGAAAGCTGAAACAGCATATCAAGAGATGGGGGTGAAATCTCAACCGTTGCACAAAGAGATATGGACGAAAGTAGAGTTTTGATACTGAGAGATATGGTGTCAGTTGAATCAGAATAGCGAGAACTGCGGGCGAATGTTGAATCACCACATGACCTGCACGGAACTTCAAACATTACATCGAACGATACGAGAAATTTGAATCATAATACTGATATGTGTGAGCGAAAGCTGGATCAGCATGCCGAGAGATGTGGGCGTAAGTTGTATCATCATATCAAGAGACTTGTCACAGTGGCAAGACAATGAAATCAGTGCATCACTGAGCTATTTAACATGTTAGGTGGCACTGCTGAAGTGCTGCATCTTCGTACCCGTAAAATTTTATTATAATGCGAACAGTGATACGTGGCCTTCTTTAAATATGCGGAAAATAACATTTTTCAAATATTGCATCATCATTATAAAAAACATTTCTTGATGAAAGCTCATTCATCTGCTTAACATGTTAGCTACGTTTGCTGAAGAATTATATCGCTATGCTTCTAAATCACATCCAGACTGTGAACTGTGGCCCATTATTTCATTAAAGATAAGAACACTTCACATGTCGTTCTACGGTCATTAGAGCACATCGCAATGGGCGAGATGCAAAAATCAGTACTTGTCATCTATCCAGCTAGATTATCTTTCGCAGTTCAGATCATTCATGTTCTGCTACACTGTGTTGAAAACGTACCTAGGTGGCTCAGTGATGAACACTTATTCCAGAGTATAACGGTTCATCGGTTTGCCTTCCCCCAAACACTCTGGAGAATGTCTTGAATACTTTGTATCGAGATGTTGCTCCACTCAAATTTGTGACATAATATTGAAGACCCTACGTCCACTACATAACACTGCCTTTTCCCAACTGACAGCACATCCATTGTTTACTGTTGCTAGTACAAGCTGTAGTCTTCGTTTCTGTGTAACATCGCTTATACGCCGTGAACGAAAGAAGCCTTGTAACTATCTGTATGGTCAGTGCAGATGATGCAGTAATATTACACCTACTAACATTATGTTAAGTAACTTACTAGTAAAGTAAATGTTAGGGAGTATGACATACTCATAGAAACGAGTGGCAATATTACAGAAGAAATCAGATTTTGAGAAGACGATGAGTGTTCAGGGGAAAAGCAACAACAAATATCAAAGGCTCTGGGAGTTTCAGAATTTGTGTTACAGATATGGTTGTTTCAAAAGTAACTAACAAACCGAAGGTGAAACCAGAGTGAGTTAAAATCTCACCTTTAGTTCTCTAAATACCCATAACAATATACAGGGTTTTCCTTTACATGTTTCTTACCTTTTATTTTATATTACCTGTTACACTATGTGATCGAAAGTATCAAAACACACCCCAAAACATATGTTTTTCATATTAGGTGCATTGTGCTGCCCCCTACTGCCAGGTACTCCATATCGGAGACTTCCTTAGTCGCTACACATCGTGAGAGAGCAGAATGGGTCGCTCCGTGGAACTCACTTCGAACGTGGTCAGGTTATAGGGTGTCACTTGTGTCATACTTATGTACGCGAGATTTCTACACTCATAAATATCGTAGGTCCACTGTTTCCGATGTGATTTTGAAGTGGAAACGTGAAAGGACACGTACTGCACAAGAGCGTACAGGCCGACCTCGTCTGTTGACTGACAGAGACCTCGGACAGTTGAAGAGCGTCGTAAAGCGTAATAGGTAGACATCTATCCAGACAATCACACAGGAATTCCAACCTGCATCAGGATCCACTGCAAGTAATATGACAATAAGGAAGGAGGTGAGAAAACTAGGATTTCATGGTCGAGCGGCTGCTCGTAAGCAACAAGTCACGCCGGTAAATGCCAAACGACGCCACGCTTGGTGTAAGGAGCGTAAAAATGGGACGATTGAACAGTGGAAAAACGTTGTGTGGAGTGACGAATCACTGTACACAATGTAGAGATTCGATGGCAGGGTGTGGGTATGGCGAATGCCAGGTGAACGGCGTCTGGCAGACTATGCAGTGCCAACAGTAAAATTCGGAGGCAATGGTATTATGGCGTAGTCGTGTTTTTCATGGAGGGGGTTGCACTCGTTGTTGCTTTGTTTGGCACTATCGCAGCACAGGCTACATTGATGTTTTAAGCACCTTCTTGTTCCCCACTGTCGAAGGGCAATTCGGGGATGACGACTGCATCTTTCAACACGATCGAGCACCTGTTCATAATTCACGGCCTGTGGCAGAGTGGTTACACGACAATAACGTCCCTGTAATGGTCCAGCCTGCACAGAGTCCTTATCTGAATCCTATAGAACAACTTTGGGATGTTTTGAAATGCCGACTTCGTGCCAGGCCTCTCCGACCGACATCGATACCTCTCCTCAGTGCACCACACCGTGAAGGGTGAGCTAGCATCATAGTCAATTCCAGCATTACCTATGGAGGGCGCCACGAATTGTAAGTCAAGGTGTCCGATTACTTTATTGGTTCTCAGTGCAGGTGTAAAGTCTTTTAACCGCACATGCCACAGCTCGATCACACATTTCCGTAGGTACAAAGCGGACAACTTGCATTATGCGTTCTTCAAGGTCATTAATTTCAAATTAGCATACACGTATATCATTCCCCCTTAGCAAGAAATCAAATGACGTCAAAGCAAGTGACCGCAGAGGCCACTTCAAAGATTCTGCTCTTCCAGTCCGGCGTCTATAAAATGTTACAGGCAGATAACGTCGAATCTTTAATGAGTAATGTGGTGGTGCGCCACCTTGCTGGAGGTAACCCGATGTTACGACACGGAGGGGAAGATTACCAAATGGCTCTGAGCACCACAAGACTTATCTTCTCAGGTCATCAGTCCCCTAGAACGTAGAACTGTTTAAACCTAACCAACCTAAGGACGTCACACACACCCATGCCCGAAGCAGGATTCGAACCAGCTACCGTTGTGGTCGCACGGTTCCAGACAAGGAGATTATCAACAACAAAAATTCTGAAACATATCTAGGTAAGAATCACCCATTACACTCTGATCATTAAAAAAGTATGGACCAAGTGCTCCAAACTGCGAAATATCGCCTCGCACTTTAACTTTCGGAGAGGATCTAGTGTGCTCCCTTAGCTCATAGGGATTTTCTGTATTCCAAACTACGCAGTCCTGGTAATTCACGTTGCCGTTGACATGAAACGTGGTTTCAGCCGACATAAAGAACACAGTGTTATAGTCTACGTGCGCTACTTGTAATAACACTCCTGCACTTTTTACACGAGCAGTTCTATCAGCGTTAGATAGGCCCTGCTGCATCTGAATGTGGTACTTTATTCCCAGATCGAGGTGCAGAATTCTTAAGACACGTGTCCGCACGATTCCAGTTTCCAGTGCTAATGTCGTACCTGACTTTCATAGGCCCCTAGTCATTGTGGCTTGAACATTTATGATGCTATTTTCCTTCGAATATTTCCTGGACGGCCATTCAAAGTCATATCTTCTGGTAAACCTTCCGGGACGTAAGGTCATGTTGCATGAAACTCTTCAGCTCCTAACGTTTCGTCCAGAGCTGCGCTGGACATCTTCAGAGGGATGTTTCTCCTCCGGTGAGTCTTGCCGACCGGAGGAGTAACACCCCTCTGAAGATGTCCAGCGCAGCTCTGGACGAAAGGTTAGGAGCTGAAGAGTTTCATGCACCACGACCTTACATCCCGGAAGGTTTACCAGAAGGTATGTCATCCGGTCGTGAAAGCCTTCATACTATGATCATTCAAAGTCATTTGTCACAGATCCGTTGCACACAAATTTCTCATGCAATCGACGGATAGGTAAGCGACTTGGGGGATTCTTCTGAAAACATTGCTGATTTTTTTTTTCGTGAAATTGAGGTTGGCGTACTACTCATATCCGAGCTGGTACCTTCCCTCTCTCTTACTAAGTAAGTCGGATTGCCTTCTCTAGTCCGCCAGAAAAAAAAATTAAAATTTTATAGTGGCATACTAGTGGTAACATCGTTTTGGACAACCCGGTATTACATTATCTGAGAAAAAAGTGAAGCTCCTAGAAGACGAGGATGACACTTCATTCATTACAAAGTCGAGTCAGATTCACAGAGCCGGCCGATGTGGCCGAGCGATTCTAGGCGCTTCAGTCTGGAACCGCGCGACCGCTACAGTCGCCGGTTCGAATCCTGCCTCGGGCATGGATGTGTGTGATGTTCTTAGTACGGTTTAAGTAGTTCTAATTTCTAAGGGAGTGATGACCTCAGTTAAGTCCCATAGTGCTCAGAGCCATTTGAACCAGATTCACAGAGAACTCGGCGGTACAAACCCCCCCAATCCGAAGGACGTTTCAACCGCTCTGACCTGGATGCATGCAGTGCAGTGGTTGTAAAGGATGCCGTGAAACTGTTGTAACCTTCTCGGAAGCAAGCTATCCCACAACTGTTGTAACTGGATCTCCGTATCCCAAACGCTGACACTGGCACGATATCGACGTCGGAGCTGTCCCACACATCCTCTACTGCGGACAGATATGGTTTCTTGCTGCCAGGAGAGTGCCGCAACATCACGCAGACAACTCAGCGACACGTGTTACATGTGGACGAGCATTGTCCTGTTGAAAAATGACAATGGAGTAATGTGACATGACACATAACATACACCGGACGCAGCGTTTTCTGGACGTACCGTTGTGCATTCAGAGTTCCCTCAGCCACCGACATCAGAGACCGGAAGTAACACAGGATGGCTCCTTACGCCACGACGCCAGGAGTAGCACCACTGTATCTTTCCAAAACAGTGGCAGAAAGCGGTCGTTCCCCAGGTAGCCGCCATAGCCGCCTACGATGGTCATTCGGAGTAGCGCAGAACGGTGATGTATCGCCGGAAACAACGCGACGCTACTGACAGTCAATGCTTCCTAGTCACGCCACGACTTCAGGTGCATCCTTTTGTGGTGTGGTGCCAACGGCAGCTTACGCGTGAGACGCTAGTTCCCGCCAGCGGTCAGTCACCAACCAGTGGTCACGGTATTGCAAGGAGTCCATCACTTCTCCTCGGACTGTTGGCGCAAGTGTGAATAGGTTATGAAGTGCTTCGTGGCCATTACTGTGATTCTCCTTTGTGCTTGTCAGAAGTGGTCGACTGGGACCTAGGTTGTGAGTACGCCAGCCCTCGTCGTTTGTTCACTTACATGCCTAGTTCCGTAGGACTAAATTGAGGAGAAAATCTCCACTGGCATGGAACGAGTCAGTACATGAAATTACTACATAAAAGAAATAACAGAAAAAACAAAATGTTCATGAACCCAAAAACAGTCGAGCCATAATTTTAAGTAAACGCAATCAACAATATAACATTAGAATCAGCTTAATTTTCCAACGAACTGCGCAACAGAATAGAAGGAGTGACATACGAGGAAACTCTTCAGTTTAGATTTGAAAGCGCGTGGGTTACTGCTACGATATTCAAATCCTTGTGGTAACTTACTGAATATGGATGCAGCAGTATACTGCACACCTCTCTGCACAAGAGTAAAGGAAGTGCAATCCAAATGCAGATTAGATTTTTGCCGAGTATTAACTAAGTGAAAGCTGCTAATTCTTGGGAATAAGCTGATATTGTTGACAAGAAGACGATACTAAGAAGATATATATTGAGAGGCCAACGTCAATATACCCAGACTAGTGAACAGGTGTCGACAAGACGTTCGCGAACTTACACCACTGATTGCGCGAACTGCCGGTTTCTGAGCCAAAAATATCCTTTTAGAATGTGTAGGATTACTCCTAAATAGTATACGATGCGACATCAGCGAATGAAAATAATGAAAGTAGACTAATTTTCGTGTCTAACGACCACTTACTTCAGATAAAGTTCGTATAGTAAAAATGGCAGCATTAACTCTTTGAACAAGGTCCTGAACATGGGCTTAACAGAACAGCTTACTATCTATATGAACACCTATAAATTTGAAGTGTTCAGTTTCACTAATCATATCCCCATCCAGTGAAATTCAAATGTTGGATTTTGTTGAATTGTGTGCTAGAAACTGTAAAACCTGAGTCTTGCTGTGATTTAGCGTTAGTTTATTTTCTAGAAGTCACAAACTTGTTGACAAACTGCCTATTGGCTTCTGTCTCGGGTTCTTCGGCCGACGTTCAACTAATGATTTTTCTGACGTTTCGCCAGCACGAGTGGCTGGCATTGTCAAAGCTTCACCCTCCATTGCGTAATAAAATTCGCCGACACGGACGTTCTAGCTGTAGAGAAGCAATATCACACGCGCCTGTTCAGAAAAGCTGTAGAAATACAAAAACACGCGAACAGTTTGAACAAGAAGGAGGAAAGCCTTAAGGTAAACGGATCCTGGCTTCCTCGGACGTTGGCGCGCCAGGCACATATAGTCTGCGCCCGCGAGCTCGGCTCCAGTTCACCACCGGCAATGGAGGGTGAAGCTTTGACAATGCCAGCCACTCGTGCTGGCGAAACGTCCGAAAAATCATTAGTTGAACGTCGGCCGAAAAACCCGACAGAGAAGCCAATAGACAATTTGTCAGAAAGTAATGTCATGAAACGGAGCTAATGTTGCACACAACATCCTTCACTACTAAGCTAGTGTCATCAGCAAACAGAAATATTTTAGAATTACCCGTAATTCTAGAACGAATGTCATTGATATAACTAAGTAATAGGCGTGGCCCCAACACTGATCCCTGGGGCACCCCCGATTTGATCAAACCTTACTCAGATCCTACATCACAGCAATTCTCAGCACAGTGAATAATGACCTTTTCCTATCTGAAGTTAAAGTAAGAGGTGACCCAATTGTGTGCTACTCGCCGTATTCCAAAATGGTCCAACTTCTGGAGAACTGTTTCGTTATCAACACAAGCAAACGCCTTAGTTAGATAAAAAAACTATGCCTAGCGTTAGAAACTTGTTGTTTAATCTATGCAGTACTTTCACAGAGAAAAGAGAATATAGCATTTTCAGTTGTTAAAGGACTTCTAAAGCCGAACTGTACGTTTGATAGCAAATTATGTGATATAATGTGATGTATTATCCTTACATACAGTCCAAATCAAGACGCTCTCACACACGAACGCCCCACAAATCTGGATGTTGCACTATTCGACTATCTGGCCAAATGGACACGTACAACGAGTCGCATTTTAAACCTAGCCAGATGCTGTTAACGCTGTCTCACACGAGTAAGTGGGAACAGCGTGTCCTTGACAGTGATCACTGAACATTTGACACTGGCGCTGACACTTGAAATGACAGGCCAAGGTATCTCGTGCTACTCCTGGAAGTCTTCAGGGCCTGGTGTTAGGTCCGTATCTGACGTAATAAAACGTTCTCAGAGATGATTGCATGATTGTCGATGTTCACGACTCTTTGCAGGGCTGTCAGAAACAGTCTGAAAAGCTTATAAGGGTGTTTCTGGGGAGACTGTGCTGAGAAATTATTGTTAGGAACCGTGCAATATCTACATTTGTGGGGCGTTCACAAATGACAATGGCTGCACTTGGACTGTATGGAGACTTGCTAGCTGGTGTACCCATAATCAAGGTTCCAGTCGACCTCTTCTGACAAGCACAAGGAAGAATCGCCGTAATGACCACGAAGCACCTTATACGTTGCGCTGTTTTCGAGTTGTTTAGCATCAAAGTAAGTCAATTAGGTCGCCGCGCCCGCATATTCAAGCAGCCTTCCAGAAGCGGTGTCGCCAAGAGTGTTTTTCCTTTGGTTTCATTAGTCCCAAACACTCGTTGCGTTTGTTCACCTGGCTTAAATTTATCACTGCCGAAAAACGGAACATTTTAACTGGTAATGGGCATTTGAAGAAGTGGGTAACCCACGGACCCTGAGGTGTCTGTCTATCGACGCATTTTGGCGCGTATATGTGCTTGAATATGCGCGACCAACGACTTGATTTGCTAATTTCAATAGTGAACAACTCGGAACTGGTGCAACATACCCATTTTTTCTGAACAACCTCCCTTGCAAGACTCTTAAAAGCCTCTCGTCCTGGTTCCGACCACCCTGTACACCCTACTGTGGCTGGTAACAGCACTAAACAAGTACTGCAGTAATGTTCTCTGGTGTCGCAGAGATCTGGGTCTCTAATCATATACATAGCTGCCGATAGTTTGTACGTTATCGAAGTTGCACTGTTTATGCCGAATTGAAAATCACACTACCTAGTGTAGAGTCCATAAAAGTAATGAATGGACTAAATTTTGTTTTATTTTACGTGGAACTATTTTTGTAAGCGTTTGACCTGCATCTAAGAAAGAGATTCCATGCACGCTGAGGCAGCTTTCCCTTCCAGTTTGGTTTAAATGATTGAGAACTGCTGATGACACATTTTTCACCACTGCAGTTTGTGAAATGTGCTGTGACTACCGTACGTGTTGTTCTGTAACTGTTATCTTAATCGAAATGCTTTCTACTAGCTTCAGAGTGCTTAGTATTTGGACAAAAACATTGTGTATAAAAAAATATGTCATGTGCCTTATGCATGACTAAACGCAACGGATATACACGGTATGTCTGAAAACAATAGACGGTTCGGAAAGCCACTTTTTCCTCTGGAAATGATAAATACTAGTCTACTAGACATGTTGTAGACATGTTGTGACTGTTGAAGTGTTCTCCTGCAGATCCAATTGTTCTCCTCGTTCCTCAGCAGATGGTCTGATATAGCCACGCAACAGTCACATACACATACATTACCGATGGGACAGTGTACCTCCATTTTGATTACAGTGATTTTCAATGGTATCGTGTGGTCTACAGTGAGTAGCTCGGTCTTAACTGACACCCAGAAACACTGTTAGTGTAGAATAAGAACGTGAATATTTCCTTCTGGTCGCGTATCAATGAGCAATACTGATTCTTCATGTGCGACCTGTTCCGTTCGCAACAGATTTACTTACCGGATTTTGAGAATCGTCTCGTGCTAACGTACCTTTCATTAATCGATCACATTAGGCTGTTTCTCGAAATAAGTAAATATTTTTCATCAGAATACAGATCGCTAGTAGAAGGGGAGTCAGAAATCTAAAACGTCTTGAGGTTCACAGACATTCTTCACTTAAAGCTTTGATTTAAGTGGTTGTCCGTCTGAAGAGGTTGGTTAGAGTAATTACGTTCGGTTTCTATTTTTAATACTGCGACTTTATTGTACACCAGAGCCAATTTTTTTGAAAATAATGTTGAGTTTTGGTTGTGAAAGTTCCCAATTGTCTGATGCCATGTTATCGTAGATGGAGAGTAGAAACAGTTTCAGGGTTTCCCCTGTGTTATATTAATGACCTTGCAAACCGTATTATTAATTAGTAGCCTCCGACTTTTGGCAGATGATGGGGTTACGTATAGTGAAGTATTGACTGAAATAAGCTGCACAGATTTCAAAAAATTGCAAAGGTTGGCAACTTGCGCTGAATATTGAGAAATGTGAAATTGTGGACTTCGTAAAACGAAGAAATGTAGTATTCTAGTACTAAAATATCAGCGAGTTAAAACTGGAATACGATAAATCATAGACATGCTTAGCTGTAACAATTTGTAGAGATACTCCTATGAACTGGAACGATCATATAGGCTCAGTCGAAGGTAAAGAAAGTGGAAGACTTCACTGGTAGACTATTTGGTAAATGCAATAAGTCTACAGAGGATGGTGCTTACAGAACTACCGTGTGCTTCATCCTAGAAAATTTCTCAAGTGTCGAGGACCCGTTCCAAATACAGCTTTCAGGGAATAGTTAACGAATACAAAGAAGGGCAGCACGAATTGTCAAAGGTTTGTTTCACACATGAGAGAGGCAGAGTTCTGAAGATAGACGCTACAGATTACGTGAAAGCCTAATTAGAAAGTTTCTACAACCAACTTTAAGTGACGATTCTCTCAGTGCCCGCTGGAGTGGCCGTGCGGTTCTAGGCGCTGCAGTCTGGAGCCGAGCGACCGCTACGGTCGCAGGTTCGAATCCTGCCTCGGGCATGGATGTGTGTGATGTCCTTAGGTTAGTTAGGTTTAATTAGTTCTAAGTTCTAGGCAACTGATGACCTCAGAAGTTAAGTCGCATAGTGCTCAGAGCCATATGAAACATTCTCTCAGCGGATTTGCAGGTGTGGATATGGATGAAGGTGTAGGGGCAGCTTTAGAAGTAAATGTTGATGCTACTCGCAGCTAGTGAAACATACCCGTACTCTCATGCCTCTCAGACCCCATTCTACTTCTCGCTCTGATGTGTTCCGTAACAGGTAACGAAAACGAACAAACAAATACTACGGCAACAATCTTGTTGGCGTACATGAAATAGTTCGAAAGATGTCACAAAATTGCTATAACAGAATTTCTTATACTATACTACAATTCCTTATATTATTACAATAGAATCTATAATCAATTAAACAACTCATTGAAAAAAGTGTTAATTAACCATGATGCAATAGAATGGACTGATGAGTTTCAGCATGTAGTGCCGCTACAAACAACAACAGCAAGGGCACGAAAGAAGTATACAGAAAATAGCTCAAAATTCCTTTCGTAAATTATGATTCTAAGAACTACACATGCAACTTGTTTCAAAAGGAAGGTTTACTGTTAGTTTTCTGGGTGTCCCATTTATCTTGACCACCAAAAAATACGGTTTGTCCAGCATTTGGTAGATATTCTAATGTGATAATTCAAAATCTATTTACGCTGGAAAAAAATTAGTAGCGCTTTTGGCCGCCAGGTGCAAATCTGGCACTTTGAATGCAATAAAGAGGTACAGAAATGATTGCATATGTAATGGATTAGGAACGAGACAGGGGCAGAAAAGGTCAAACAAGTCAGAAAGTCATAACGCTGAGCCGGCCGGTGAGGCCGTGCGGTTCTAGGCGCCTCAGTCTGGAACCGCGTGACCGCTACGGTCGCAGGTTCAAATCCTGCTTCGGCCATGGATGTGTGTAATGTCCTTAGGTTAGTTAGGTTTAAGTAGTTCTAAGTTCTAAGGGACTGATGACCATAGCTGTTAAGTCCCATAGTGCTCAGAGCCATTTGAACCATAATGCTGATTTTATTATTAACCATCACTTGCACGGTTTCAAATGTTCAAATGTGTGTGAAATCTTATGGGACTTAACTGCTAAGGTCATCAGTCCCTAAGCTTACACACTACTTAACCTAAATTAAAGAACAAACACACAGACCCATGCCCGATGGAGGACTCGAACCTCCGCCGGGACCAGCCGCACAGTCCATGACTGCAGACACTGACACCGCTCACTAATCCCGCGCGGCCACTTGCATGGTTTGTTCAATATGAGCACCAGAGACGCCGACGAGGTGCTATACAGCGCCAGATTTACACCTGGTGGCAAGAATTGAAACTACGTTTTCTGCAACGTAAATCGGTTCACATTAACGCGTTATCAACCAAGTTTCGCTGTCATATGGTAATTACAGTCCATACTGGATCTCTGTGAACACGTGCGCCTTACTTTTAACTCACTGATACAAATGGTGCTCACCTATAGAGAACGTAAGATAGCATAACAGCAGTTGCAGTAACTTATCCTTATTTATAATACGGGTATTGTACACTACCGTACAGCTTTTGAACGATATGTTGTCCTTCACTAAAAATTAGATCATGATGTCTTTTCTTTGATTGTGGTTGATCGTAGGCGTACTCAGGGAGGTGAACTCAACAGAGAGCGATATCCTGACAAGAATCAACCTTCCCGACGGATATCTCCCATCTTTTGACGTTTCAGGAAACGGAAAGCTTCACCTCAAGGCAAAACATTCATCATAGAACTCGCAATGACGACGCCGACAAAGTTACTACAGATGAGGTTATTGGTTCAACAAGAAGGACAAGTGGATGGAGTTTTACAAACTTGTGTTAAATTGTCTTTATAAATAACACACATGGGGCAGTGGCGAGATGGGCTCGAGATAGGGTAGGTTCAGCAATTTGTCAGTAGTAGTAGGTGAGGATGCCACTGGAAATGATGTTGGAGTTTTAAGGCATTGAGGCTATCTCTTTCGCCTCTAAAGAGTTGCCTTCGGGCTTGGTATAAAAATCACATTTTGGTAATGGTGAAATGATTCTTTCACAAGTTCACTACACAGGTGTTCACCCTCTACCGCACCTGTTTCATCCGAGCTGATGGAGGGAAAAGTGCTACGGCCAAGAGCTGTACTTAGTGCTGTAGTGCGTCGCGCTTTGATGTTTGCTGCGGCCTACAGATTGCGCTCACAGTGGGAACTAGCGGGCTATTAGCAGGCAGACACAGAAAAGCTGGCGTGCTGCTCCTAATGGGGCATTTAGTCGCGCAGTGTATATTTAGATGCGGCAGGCCAAGCCGCCTGCGAAGATCCAGGGCAAAGTTTGCGAGAACAGTCCGCTGCACCCCATGGAACCCAAGCTGCAACTACAGGGTTGTAATAGGAGGGCTATTTGGAAAGTAAGATCCGATCGATTGCGGAATGGAATCCGCAGTGAAAATCTGATGGAGCTTTACATAAATGCGTTGGCAGGGTCTCTAGTAACGTAGAGGTACATATCCTCGGAGTAATGAAGCAACTCAAATTACTTAATAAAAGCAAGTCTTCTGGTCCAAACTGTATACCAATTAGGTTCCTTTCGGATTATGCTCATGCATTAGCTCCATACTTAACAATCATGTACAGCCGTTCGCACGACGAAAGATCTGTACCCAAAGACTGGAAAGTTGCACAGGTCACACCAATATTCAAAAAAGGTAGTAGGAGTAATCCACTTAATTACAGGCCCATTTCATTAACGTCGATATACTGCAGGGTTCTGGAACATATATTGTGTTCGAAGATTATGAATTACCTGGAAGAAAACGGACTACTAACACACAGTCAACTTCGGTTAAAAAACATCATTCTGATGAAACACAACTAGCTCTTTATTTGCATGTTGAGTGCTACTGACAGGGGATTTCAGATCGATTCCGTATTTCTGGATTTCCGGAAGGCTTTTGACACGGTACCACACAATCGGCTCGTAGTGAAATTGCGTGCTTATGGAATGTCGTCTCAGTTACGTGACTGGATTTGCGATTTTCTGTCGGAGGTCACAATTCGTAGTAATTGGCGGAAAGTCATCGAATGAAACAGAAGTGATTTCTGGCATTCCCCAAGGTAGTGTTATAGGCCCATTTCTGTTCCTTATCTATGGAAACGATTTAGGAGACAATCTGAACAGCTATCTTAGGTTGTTTGCAGATGACGCTGCCGTTTATCGACTAATAAAGTCATGAGAGGATCAAAACAAACTGCAAACCGAAAAAAAATCTGAATGGTGCGAAGATTGGCAGTTGATCCTAAATAACGAAAAGTGTGAGGTCATCCACATGAGTGCTAAAAGGGACTCGTTAAACTTCGGTTACACGACAAATCATTCTAATCTAAAAGCAGTAAATTGAGCTAAATACGTAGGAATTACAATTACGAACAACTTAAATTGGAAAGAACACATAGAAAATGATGTGGGGAAGGCTAACCAAAGTCTGCGTTTCATTCGCAGGACAGACCTACTAAGGAGCCTGCCTACACTATGCTTGGCCGACCTCTTTTAGAATACTGCTGTGCGGTGATGGATCCTTATCAGATAGGACTGACGGAGTACATCGAAAAAGTTCAAAGAAAGGCAGCACGTTTTGTATTATCGCGAAATATGGGAGAGAGTGTCACAGAAATGATACAGGATTTGGGCTGGAAATCATTAAAAGAAAGGCGTTTTTCGTTGCGATGGAATCTTATCACGAAATTCCAATCACCAAATTTCTCCTCCGAATGCGAAAATATTTTGTTGACACCGACCTACATAGGGCAGAACGATCACCACGATAAAATAAGGGAAATCAGACCTCGTACGGAAAGATATGTGTTCATTCTTTCCGCGCGCTATACGAGATTGGAATAATAAAGAATTGTGAAGGTGGTTCAATGAACCCTATGCCAGGCACCTAAATGTGATTTGCAGTGTATCCATGTAGATGTAGATGTAGTATGTCAGCGCTGAGTATCCGCGCGGTTTGAGGCGCCATGTCACGGACTGCACGGCCCCTGCCGTCGGAGGTTCGTGTCCTCCCTCGGGCATGGGTGTGTGTGTCTGTTGTTCTTAAGCGTAAGTTAGTTTAAGTAGTGTGTAAGTCTAGGGACCGATGACCTCTGCAGTTTGGTGCTTTAGGAATTCACACACGGTTGAACACTCCCTAGTATGCCTGTCGATTGGCGTCAAGCTGTTAGCACGTGACAATTCTCCGCCGCGCACTATAGGGTCAGTGAGGATGCTCCTGCAGTGTTTTCGATGGGAAGTGTCTAATCACCCACAAATACAGCCTGGACTTGTCTCCCCCTGGTTTTCGTCTGTGATCACACGGGCAGCTGGCTATGAAGACAACATTTCGACACAGACAACAAATCACAGATCAGTGCAGAGAACTGGCAGAAAGCACAGGGGGCTGCCTTCTATGACGAGGGTATTGAAAAGTTAATACAATGCTGCGACAAATGTCTCATTCGGAACTGCGACTATGTAAGAAGTAGTTGGAAGCTGTGGTTAACTGTTGAAAATAAAACATTTTGCTAAGGTTTCCATTCCGCTACCGACCGTGCCTAACTTCCTGAATAGCCCTTGTAATTACACTTCCGCTATTTGATGCAATTTAAAGGGACCACACCCTGCCTATCTAACCCAAGTTAATTTATGCAAGTATTTGACCCATTTACGAAAAAACTGATGCAGGACCTTAATATTTTTACTGTACGTCACATGATGCTAATATAGTCAACTATACTAAAATCTACATTATCCATTTTATAATTTTTAAGAAATACTTTTTTAGATATATTAACAAAAAATATTAATATTTTTCCGCAGAATTTTTTTTTTTTTTTTTTGTGAACTTCCTAATGGGAGAATATTAATGAATGTAGTATCAGAGGTGTCTACACTCGTGGCAGTCACTACTCCATTCAGAGAAGTATGTCCTCTTTTCTCCCAACTTCCATCAAGTGCAACTGCAATATCCAAACATCCATCATTTTCTTTCACTGCTTCCCTAGCAGCCAGTTTAATGCTTTCCTCACTGACCTCATATACAGCTTTCTCTAATATTGCAGTCAGTTTTTCAAATTTATTTGGTTGATTCAAATGGCTCTGAGCACTATGGAACTCAACTGCTGTGGTCATTAGTCCCCTAGAACTTAGAACTACTTAACCCTAACGACATCACACACATCCATGCCCGAGGCAGGATTCGAACCTGCGACCGTAGCAGTCGCACGGCTCCGGACTGTGCGCCTAGAACCGCGAGATCACCGCGGCCGGCATTTATTTGGTGGTTGACGTAAGTTCATCACTGAAGAAAATGTTCTCCCTGCAGCCACGCCCTTGCCAATGGATCGTAAGGCAAAAACTAATCTAATATTGATTTCATAAGGTCCACTTGCATCTGGATTTGAAGAACTCATAAATGAAATCACAGCTGAGCATTCAGCGCAAATTAAATCCAGAGCAATTGCTAAGACTTTTCTCCCACTGGCACTCTCACAAATTTTCAGACTCTGTGACTCACCACACTGTCTACATTGTACAAATTTAGAAAATACATCTGATAATATTCTCATATTTATAATAATGTTACTGCGCCCCTTTTCCCTTACAGTAAATTCGTTGTAACTCTCTTGAAATAGCGAGAGCTTATTTGATGATGCACTTGTTGAAGAATTACAATTAGAAACATTGTTGCCAGGCGACATAACCTCTTGTACAGAAAGCTTTTTTCCTCTAAAGTGTCGTTTCTTGAAAATGCCTCTACATTTAGACATCTTCAATAAACACAAGATAACAGACGTAAACAAGCACTGCAAGTATAACAACTACTCGCTATCACACTTGAACAAAAATAACCGCGTGTTTGAAAGCGCGTTGTTTACAAACAGCAGAAACAAAAGAATACCTACCGTTGCATCCCAAGGATAGCTAACACAGTCGGTAGTAAAAAAAAAAAAAAGTCCCTAACGTGCAATGTAGGGAATGTAAAGATCTAAAATGTATGCAGAAAAGTGGGTGACAGAAAAGTGGGCATGGCACAAAACACACGTGATAGGAAAATACTCTTTAAACGCTTGAAAAAAATTTGTGCAGCAAAATCCTTTCCAGAGTACTTAAATAAAACATTCATCTATCGAAATATGATGAAAAACGAAAATCGTTTTTTTTTCTACCTGGTCCCCTTAAACGGAAAACTATTTACCGTATGGGTATCCAACTTAATTGGAATGATGTTCAGACTGCTCGCTGCTGGATTTCCTTTGTTAGTAGTGTTAGAGTCTTTACTTGCCGTTAGGATTCGGTACAAGTAAGGCCACATACGGTTGAAACACAAGCATCAGGGTGCACTACAGGTGCAGACAGTAACCATAGGTCATGAGGTGAGCGAAACTTCAGTCGTAAAGCTGTTTCATCAAAACGACAGGAAGCGTGCTGCCGCTCTTCAAGAATACAGCCGCATTAAAAGAATACGGAAGGGTCCTCTTTCCGCACCGGGTTTGAAGAACATTATTCGGAAGTTCGCATTAACTCGTCATTTGGGGACGGCTCGTGGAAGAGGCCGTCGGTCAGTTATACCACTGTTGAAGCTATTGTTGCCATGGCTGAGAAAGCTGGATCTGGCCGCTACGGACGAGCGGTTCTAGGCGGTTCAGTCCGGAACCGCGCTGCTGCTACGGTCGCAGATTCGAATCCTGCCTCGGGCATGGATGTGTAATGTCCTTAGGTTAGTTAGGTTTAAGTAGTTCTAAGTTTAAGGGACTGATGACCTCAGATGTTACGTCCCATAGTGCTCAGAGCCATTTGAACCATTTGAGAATGTTGGACGAAATGTGCGAGTTTCAAGCAGTGAACGAGCTGTGTCACGACAGCTCAGAGTTGCACAGTTCTAAAAGTGCTGTGAACAACCCTGAAGTGGTTGCAGGCTGTTTTGGACGCACGTGGTCGTCACACTGAACGACGTTTGGATCCTGGAACGTAAATATGGTAAGCAATTGAAAATGTTACGCTCGCAAGTGGAAATTAAAGTGTTTTTCTTTAAATGTTTTATTTCTCTCCCGCATGTCCTTACAAATGTTTCCACAAAATTTCGTTCTCCTGCACTCGTTTTTTTTCTAGGCCCCTCTCAAGAAACGAAAGTTTCATCGTAACTACCCTGTACATAGTTTCAGTAATTGTCTGTAACAACACATTTCGAAACTTTCATTGTCCTCTCTTCCGTAATGTTTATCGACCACATTTTTTAACGCAGTGACCTGTCAAGGAAAAAACGCACGTGGCGAGGCCACTGCTTCTCTCCAGACCAGTACTCACTATAAAGGCAGACCAGAGAGTAATGAAACTGATCCTTTAATTCTGATCATAGATTCGAACTCCCAACAAAATTCTGTGTAAATCGATTTAGAATGAGTCCGGACAGCAAAGTAATCAACAAGCCGTCAGTCTTAATTACGCAGTTACCAACACTAAAACAATTTTCCCCAGGACCTCAGACATCACGAATATTGCCTGCATAGAGGATCTTCGGTTGGAGCGGGTTGGATAATTTTGGCATTTCCTGTTTACGGGCCAATTTGGAGCAGTAGAGGCACCACAGAACATTTTAAATTCCACTGTGCATACTTTTACAAATAAATTCATAAAACTTTGTCAGCATGACCAGGAAGGATTTGGGATTCACACTCATAGCGGTGGAATTTTCAAAAACATAACAAAATAACTTTTTTTACATGTCAAATTTCACCATCTTTTCACTTACTATTGGCTGCATTTGTTGCTATAGGTACACTTCTCTTCATAAGTAAGAGACATTCTTCGATGACTCTTGCACATCATATAAACCATACTTACAGGTCTATGAAACTCTAGAATTTTCCAAATCTATTAAAAGCTGTGGTAAAAATTGAGGTAATTAACTATAAAATTTCAGTTCTTCTGAACAAGAAGTTTAAAATGTAACAGTTCATTCATTTTTTCATCAATTAAATAAAATCTAGAGTTTCATACACCTATAAGTATGGTTTGTATGCTGTGCAAAATTCATCGAAGAATCTCTCTTATCTCTCTTACTTATGAAGAAAAGAGTATCTATAGCAACAATTGCAGCCTACAGTAAGTGAAAAAATGAACGAAATTTCATACGAAAAAAAATTATTTTGTTATGTTTTTGAACCTCCAGTGCTGTGAGTGTGAATCCTGAGTCCTTCCTGATCACGCTGACAAAGATTTTATTTGTAAAAGTATAGACAGTGGAAATGAAAATGTCCTGTGGTGCCTCTCCTGCTCCAAGTCGGTCCGTTTGACGTCCTACACCCCTTCATACAGAAAACGCTCAAGATGGCGACATCTGGCATCGTTCCCTGCTCACTCTATCGAATAGACGTCGGGGCCACGTAGTGGCCGAGACATACAAAGTGTCCTGCATTCTGCAAATCCATGTCAGATCGAACCACCCAGGTTGATTGCAAGAACTTCGCCGCTCCAGACAGCCAAAGTGGCAGGTTGTACCTCCAACTCCTGTTAGGTTGGCTACAATGACCTTCTCGTAATGCGCAAAGGTGCGCTGCAGCACGTCTACTGAGTCTTTAAGTAGCCACAGGGCAGCTATCCAGCGCATTTCGTTGCAGTTAACTAGAGCTGTCGACACCGAAATTTTCATCGCGCAGTGGTTACCGCCAACTTGTATCGATTGTTATAGTACATCACTTTGGGAGCAGCCTTGTATTAGACATCCGCGAGCTGCTGGTGATGTTTACAATTACGAAGCACGACGCAGCTACGACGGCCATGAATGTGCTGTCGCTACGTTTGCTCCGCACGATACCGGCGCTGCAAATCGATCTGTAGTGTGGTAAGTTCTATTGTCCAACCGCTGCTATTGTGACCCGTCCTTGACCCATGGCCAGCTCCTTCGTTGTAGTGATTCATGTAAGTTCATTTTAGCGCTCTCTCTCTCTTGCAACTGGTCTCTGTTCTGAGACGTGAACTTTTGTTGTTTTGAATTGTCTTACAGCAAGTCCATTGTTTGGGGGTGCGTTATTGTGAGTGACACTAAGGAAAATTGTGAGAGGGGTACATTTCATTTATGTATCCATTTCAGAATGGATGCACTATACTGACTTCCATTTGTCTGTCGCTTCTCTGCTGTCCCTTTAACCGAATCTTTATTAGGCGACGGAACACCGGCTGTAAGAAACTAACTTGGATGTTTAGGACAGAAGATCAGCAGATGCGCGACGTGCTAGGCAACAATGATACAGGATAAAATTGACTCAAATTCTTAAGAGGAAGGATGACATAGACACCAGCCATAGCTACAGCTATTCACCCAATCATCCAACATTCTATTTCAAGTAAGCCTGCACTCCATATAATCCTTCACAAAATGCTTTCTAAGAGGTAAATTGCTATTCCACTTTTCTTACCGTCACCAGCAATATTGAAAAAGATGTTAGACATCGAGAATGTGGTAATTTGGTACAAACACAGAGTAAATATCATCTTTGACGGTGCAGTGAAAACGTAACGTTGGACTCTTCTTGACGATAGTAAGCACTTGAACTTTGATGATGGCCTTATAAGTCGAAAACCGGTTAACGAAATAAACAAATACTCTAGACTAGAGCATCCACAATATTGTGCTTTTCATTCATAATTATGAATCTG
Source organism: Schistocerca gregaria (assembly GCF_023897955.1). Taxonomy (NCBI): domain Eukaryota; kingdom Metazoa; phylum Arthropoda; class Insecta; order Orthoptera; family Acrididae; genus Schistocerca; species Schistocerca gregaria. Next base: position 106,753,304 of record NC_064923.1, read on the forward strand.
TTCCACCAAGAAGCGGCAGAAGAATCGGTAAGTGACGTAAGCGTCGGTGTTTACTACTCTAATTCCTCAATATCACCTGATTACATTCGACCGCACTCCATTAGTCGTATTTCATATCTGTTGATGTTCATTGTATAATCTCTTTTGAAAACAGTATCTGTCCGTTCAACTGATCTAACTAGTTCTTTGCCGTCTCCTGGAAAATTACACTGCCATCGGAAAATTTTAAAGATTTTATTTACTTCTCAGAATTACTCCTTGGTTTGCTTTATAGCTTGCGTATAGGCTGAGTAAGGTGGGGTTCCTAGTTTCTCCATCTGCTGATTTCGAGACTGTGCTTTTTATTTGGCCTCCAGGTAATCTGCTCTGCTTAGCCCCTTAAGAGATAGGATAACAATGTGTTGTGTTTGGCAGGAGAGCCAACACCGTGTTACTAGAGGAGGCCGAAAGACACGCGTTTTAGCTCACGCAGGCTGGTGTGAGGTCTGGAACAGGACAACGAAATTAGGATTTAGAAAAACGGACGTAGCTGGTGGAATACTTAACTTTAATCCTTAATGACGAACGTCCCTCTTGACATTAGATGATTCACAGTATCAATAGTAACTGTTAATGGCGCCTTGCTAGGTCGTAGCAAATAACGTAGCTGGATGCTATGCTAACTATCATCTCGGCAAATGAGAGCGTATTGTGTCAGTGAACCATCGCTAGCAAAGTCGGCTGTACAACTGGGGCGAGTGCTAGGAAGTCTCTCTAGACCTGCCGTGTGGCGGCGGTCGGTTTGCAATCACTGATAGTGGCGACACGCCGGTCCGACGTATACTACCGGACCGCGGCCGATTTAAAGGCTACCACCGGCAAGTGTGGTGTCTGGCGGTGACACCACACAATGTATGCACAACTTTGTGTAAAATTACATAAATTCATGTTTACAGATGTAAGAGCTCTAGCTATCACAATTCCGTCCACCATAAACTGATAAGAAATAGATTTATAAATAAATTAGACAGTTGTCATTTATCAGTTGACACCACTGCAGAAATTTCATTACAAGTGTAAGTAGGCTGTTTAGGTTTTCTTATTGGTAACGCCACATAGCGCTCTGTATGAAAAATCACTGGCTGTGCTGTGCGCAGTCTGTGGCTAGTTTGCATTGTTGTCTGCCATTGTAGTGTCGGGCAGCGGCAGCTGGATGCTAACAGCGCGTAGCGTTGCGCAGTTGGAGGTGAGCCGCCGGCAGTGGTGGACGTGGGGAGAGAAATGGCGGAGTTTTGAAATTTGTAAGAATTGGTGTCATGAACTGATATATATATATATATATATATATATATATATATATATATATATATATATATATATATATATATATATATATATATATATATTATGACTATAAAGGTAAATACATTGTTTGTTCCCTATTAAAATCTTTCATTTCCTAACTGTGCCTATCAGTAGTTAGTGACTTCCGTAGTTTGAATCTTTTAGTTAGCTGGCAGTAGTGGCGCTTGCTGTATTGCAGTAGTTCGAGTAACGAAGATTTTTGTGAGGTAAGTGATTTGTGAAACATATAGGTTAATGTTAGTCATGGTCATTCTTTTGTAGGGATTATTGAAAGTCAGATTGCGTTGCGCTAAAAACTATTGTGTGTCAGTTTAAGCACAGTCAAGTATAAATTCTTCAAAGGGGACGTTTCATATGTCGATCCTTAGCCGAGGATACCTCACTGGAATCTTCTGATTTTTTCCTTGTAGTTTGTGTAATTAGTGTAGCTTTTGTTTATTGCTAGCGCATAATCATAGAGAGAATTTCCTTTGTAGTTGCAGTCTTTCATTGTTGTACAGCAAAATAGTTGCGGCATGCATGTAGTTTTGCACGAAGTATTTCGGAGCTGCGCTTGCAATTAACTAGATATTATTTTCAGTGATATGTTTATGTGTTCTCTTATTTCTGCTTTTCAAATTGTGCTTTTTTGTGTTGTCGTGTGAAATATTGTGACAATAATGGCGTGTGAAAAACGTAATACTAGGCTGCAAAGTAAACTGAGAAATGACAGTGAAGACGAAAGCAGTGTGTTAGCACCACCATGTAATGAATTAACTAATGTTCAAAGTAGTAATTTGATTATTGTGCTTAGGGAAATGGAGCGGGTTGCAAATAATGGTGTAGGCAGTGAAACAATTAGTGAACAGGGAAGCGTTATCGATCGATTGGTCGGCAACAGCTCGTCTCAGGATTCCGAAATGACAGGACACAATCTTGCAAATACTGTAGATTCAGGTCTTGCGTCCTCACCGTTTTCTCAAATAAGTCAAGACACATTTTCTGTTTTTCAAACTGCGAATATTGCCGGTGCAAATGCATTGCCGAATAGCACTAAGGAACATGTTTCAGACACCAGTGCATTGTTATTACAATAAATGCAACAAATGGGACAAAAGCTTCAAAAGTTAGACACAATGAAACAAAATCTTCAAAAGTTAGACACAATGGAACAAAATCTTCAAAAGTTGGACACAATGGAACAACACCAGAGACAAACACAGCAACAGTTAGACACAATGGAACAAAATCAGAGACAAACACAGCAAAAGCTTCAAAAGTTAGACACCAAACTTGAATAAACACGTGAAGATTTAACTACTGAGTCACATAACATTGAATCGAAATGCCAAAATATCTGTAATGAGATAAAAACACAAATTTGTGACCATTTTCAACCTATTTTTTCCGGCATGAAAATGCATGACATAATCATGAAGCAGCCATAAAAGAACTGCAAACTATTGTTTGTGAAAATCACGACACCTTGCAAGCTAAAGTAGACTCAGTTGTATCTACCGATTCGGTTACGCAACTTGCAAGAACTCAGGAAAACTTAAAGGACACAGTAGATTCGATTTCAACACAAATGAACACTCTGAAACTTGGTTCAGAAAAACACACCGAGGAAATGTGTTCACTATCAGAGAAAGTAGCCGAACTTTCAGATCAGTTCATTAACTTATCTACAAAGGTAGATGATGATCTGAATGATATAGAAGAGTGCGAACAAATTAGGAAATTCAAACAAAATCAGAATCTAATTAATACACAACACCAAAGAGAAATCCAGGAAGTGCAAAATCAGCTTACACAGGTAATACAAGAATTACGTATTTCTGAGGACACTCGAGCTCCAACACGGGAAGAGGGACTTAGAAATACAGAAAAGCCACAAAATAATAACACAGGGCAAGCATTTGAGTGATTAATTTGGTACTTAAACCATTTATTTATCAAGATTGTTCAATAAAAAAGAAAGTTTTTCATGATACATTTCATTCCATTGCTGTAATCTGTAACACCTAAGGGTATAATTACATTAATCCTCAGGGGGGTACACGCTTACTTTGTGTATCATGTGTTTGGCAAGCACAAGGAGCCCTAGCTAAAATGGTATTTGCTTATACGACTTTACACATCGGTACCATATTTCTCTAACACATAAATTACACAGCTATCTGATCATTTATCTGAGAGACAAACATTTTTTTTATTACGTCAGTGACACATGTTTATGCAATTACACAGTTGGATAATTTCACACTTATGAAATTTCAATTTTGTCTGTACTTTGTGAAATGTTCATATTTTTTCAGAACCATTGTGATACTATGAGAGCTTTGAATGCTGCATTTGGTATGGGATCATGATTTTTAAAGTACGTTTGAGGCAGATGGCACTTTTGACATGAGCAGAGAATTTTTTTTAGGTTTTGAAATTATTGGAGGAAGCTGCGACGATTTTGAGATTTGACAGAGGTGTTATGATGTTATTATTACGACGACGATGTGAATTATGCTGCTAAGGTATGTTTAAGCTGATGCTATATGAGTTATTTGGTTATGCTACGTATCTGTTATGATGAAATATTGAAGAAGTGTCGACGAATAAGGTAAGGAATAATGGGTAGTGGTTAGGGACTCTGGTTTGTGAAAAAGGATGTTGGAAACCGAGAATCGTACTTTAAGAGTTATGAAATTTGTGTATATGCGTGAATGTATCACTATGCTGGCGAAAATTTTTTGGACTCTATTATATTTAAAGGATTTTGTTTCTACAGATATGCAACGCAAATTCTTGACCTGTGAATTTTTTTATATGAGACTGCCACTGTAGCGGAAACTGGTGTCGTAAATATTTCGAAAAGACAGTTAAGTTACCACCTGCACGTAACGCGTCGTGGGCACCCAGCTGTGCGACAGCTACCTGGAAACAAGCCATTAGTGTGTGCCTTTCAGAGGCACAGGTGGAGAATAAAATAAAGAGGCCACTATCCTCGCTATTGACATTCCTTTGTAGAAAGCATCGCAAAACGAAACGCTCATTACTTGGAAAGATACTTTCTTACATCTACACACCTGATAATGACAAGCGTCTTTCTACGAGAGTTGAGAGAATGTGTACTAACTTATGAAATGTCACATGACTATTGAATGATATTTTTATGCTTTGCCTTTCATAGTTGCTTGTTTCATTTGATATCTGTTTTCCAGCTGTGTTACAGCATTGGTTTTATAAAATAAAATTAAATGCATTTGCTAATGTGAAAACTTTCTGTCAACAGGTATGTTAAATAATAATTTTATGATCCACATTCTTCAAAAAAAGGAGCACTTGGAAAAGAAAGAACAACAAGAAGGGACTAGAAACAGTAACTGCATATATATAATTTTCTTTTCCAGTACATGGTAATTTTTTTAGAATTAGTTTTTGTAGTGCGCCACTTTAATTTCATAGACATTAAGATGTGAATATACATTTCCCTTATCTGCATTGTTGCCTTTAGTGTACTATTTTTTTCTGCTTGTGGGTTTGTCATGTTTAGATATAAGTTATTACATTTATTGCTGCTTGCTTTGCTTACTTGCATTTTTTCGTCATTGCTGTTCGTATTAATTGTTTTGTGCTGCTGCATTGCCTCGTCCCTTAGTTTAGCATCTGAGCTCAGTAGGTTTAAGTTAGCTTAAGAGGGGGTAGACTATATAAGAAACTAACTATGATGAATTGGAAGAAAATCATTGAGAAGCTATAAGAAAATGGTTTGGCCAAAAAAGTTGTGTACAGTGGAGAAAAACTATTTTTGAAAGAGGATGTGAACAGAATACAGAAAGCAGGTTTAGATAGGACTTTTTGGGAATAATGATGAACTAAGGGAGATCTCTATGCAAAATACTGCAGTAAAACAAACCCTGTCCTTTCCTTTCGTATTATCCCTCTATGTGTTTGTGTTCCCTTGTGTATTTATTATCTTCCTGTCTCTGTGTACTGTTCATAGAATTTTTTTCTCTTCTAATACTAAGCTACATTCACTATGATGAGGAATACTGTTATCCTCAAATATAATTTGCATTAATAACATGTTATTTACTTAGTAAAGATGTTTACTCATTATTTATTCTGTTTTGTTCTAATGCTCACTTGTGGAGTTGATGTTTCAAAAGTTATTCTGATCTTTTATGTATGCACTTATCTCGTAATTTTTGTAACACTGATGTATTTGCTATTTCTATTCTTTTGTAAAGCCTGTACTACTACAAATGTTATCTGTATTGTTGTTCTTTAATGATATATTTTGTACCTTTGTTATTGTATTCTTATGTTATAAAATTGTAATTGACACCAGTTCATCAAATTAAGTAACTTGTAAATTACATTTCACTGCACACGTTTCTGTTGGTCATAGTATATGGACAATATGTGAGAAGTAGGGACTGATAGTGTTTGCACGTGTGTTAATAATTCAGTAAGGGACTGGATAACAGCATTGTTGGTTCTAAGGACATTTCAAAAACAATTTTTGTGATTGCACAACTGGTGCTTATGGACTTGCTATATTATCCGCAAGACTCTTCAATGGTGATTGTGCGCCTGCACAGTCAAACAGATGGCTGCTGGCCATCTCTACAAGGACTACAGTGGGTCTACACCTTTGATGACCCACCAATACCATTATTTCTACAAGATCTACAGTGGGTCTGCATCTCTGGTGGCCCTCCAATACCGTAATATCTACCAGGACTACAAGGGGTCTACTCTGTGATGACCTACCTACCAATATTCTTCAAAACTTCGACTGACTCTGCTGTGGTTTTGCTCTGTTATGGCCCATTACCTGTCTGCATGTCAAGAGTCAGCACTGTCTTTCCGTTGGAAGGACAACACCACTTCTTCAAGACTGCATGGAAATCGACTACTTCTGTGTGCAATTTCTTTTATTGCTCAGACTTTGAGAAAAACACTGCAATTTTACTGTGATGAATGATCAGGACTGTCTATATGGACTGTGAGAAAATTTTAGCTTTTGACCAACATTGTATCAATAAGTGTGTGCATTTGATTTCTTTGTTATTGTGATCATAATTATCAAAAAATTTTTCAAATCTGTATTGGCCACTGCCCAAAACAATTTGTGAATTTTTTTGTGGGGAGCATGGGGGCTATGTAAGTAGGCTGTTTAGGATTCCTTATTGGTAACGCCACATAGCGCTCTGTATGAAAAATCACTGGCTGTGCTGTGCGCAGTCTGTGGCTAGTTTGCATTGTTGTCTGCCATTGTAGTGTTGGGCAGCGGCAGCTGGATACTAACAGCGCGTAGCGTTGCGCAGTTGGAGGTGAGCCGCCAGCAGTGGCGGACGTGGGGAGAGAAATGGCGGAGTTTTGAAATTTGTAAGAATTGGTGTCATGAACTGATATATATATACATTATGACTATAAAGGTAAATACATTGTTTGTTCCCTATTAAAATCTTTCATTTCCTAACTGTGCCTATCAGTAGTCAGTGACTTCCGTAGTTTGAATCTTTTAGTTAGATGGCAGTAGTGGCGCTTGCTGTATTGCAGTAGTTCGAGTAACGAAGATTTTTGTGAGGTAAGTGATTTGTGAAACATATAGGTTAATGTTAGTCAGGGCCATTCTCTTGTAGGGATTATTGAAAGTCAGATTGCGTTGCGCTAAAAACTATTGTGTGTCACTTTAAGCACAGTCATGTATAAATTCTTCAAAGGGGGCGTTTCACAAGTCAGTCTTAAAGATGAATAACGCATACTGTTAAAACCTACAGATTTTTCACAACATTCTGAAGGAATTCAACAATCACTTTGTAAGTAAGAATGTTTTTGGTAAGGAAAGGCCGACGAAGATGATGGAGGGAGGTGGTATCCCATACTCAGCAACGTCCTCAAAAAATCCGACATTCGATAGTCGAATGTGGGGGTTTGTTTAATTAATGAAAAACCGCTCCATCTGTTGTTGGGACCTTTATTGAGTCCACCACCGATTTCTCACTTGGGCTATTATATATTACACACATGTAAGCTTTGCTTATTCTTACTCTATTATATACTGCGTTTAAATATCTGGCATATATGTGGCAATTTTCAGAACAATTTAACAATTACTGCCTGCGTAACGTATTTATCGACTTTTATTACTGCAGTCACCAGCAAAAAAAGCCGGCAATATAAATTAGACAACGTAGCGCGTTTTTAGTAAAAGATGATCTTGTTGCGTGGGCGAGTAGAGGAAAACAGAATTTGGGAAGAAGTTAGGTAGCAGACAATGTCGTTGTAACAAGTCATAAGAAATGCGTTGTGCATAGAGACAAACTGGCAGCTGCTACAGAGTTGGTACCAGAAAAATGCCTACCAGGAAAAGGCTATTACGACATGTGCCAACGTCATGAGGAAAAGCTTTGTACTGGAAAGGGCAACATGCGGGTTAACGAAACGCATTCAAGAGGGTCCAGCTTTTACCTGCACAGGGAAGAGCCAGGAGAGCGTTTATGGATGTCTTGAGGAACTAAAGACGGGAGAAGGGGGATAACAGGTCAAGAGCAGCAGATCGTACGAAAAAAAAAATATGCCAAATAAATTATTACCCTGCATGTGTGACGGTTATAGATGACGATACTGATGAGAAAAAAATATTGAACTGGTTTGAAAAAAAAAGGTTTCGCAAATAGAATAACTACGCTTTTCAGCTGGCAATATAAGTCGTCATAAAAAGTAAAACTAAAAAAAAAAAACACACACAACAACATTTGGGTGGATAGAACTAACAATAACTAACATTTTCCTAGCTTTTATGCCATGGAGTAATAGATCATCTTCCAACGTTTCCTCTCAACTTACAGAGGACAGCTTCAGTGTGTCGCGTCTCTCATTCACGGCACACAGTAGCCTGCTGCTCAGACCATTTACGACCCTCAGATGACTACACTTACGACACAGGTTACTTCTCAACGACGAAAAACCGTATTGTTTTTTATAACTTTTAATTTGATAAGCTTTACTGATTTCATTTATATTTAACTTAGTGGGTTGAGAATGAAAAATGGCGGCTACATACTAAATATTAGAGTTAAGGTCGTGCAACTGCCACAACCGCTTTATTTTAATGACAGAAAATCATTAGTATTTCGCAAAACACTTGGAAAATTTTGGCTACCAGTGATTCTATTTGGGCCGACTGCCTGTCTCACTTAAGCGAGCGTTAGTGTCTGAATTACAGGCCGAACCTTGGAACTACTGAGTGCCCTAGGGTTTACTGCCTTTTAGTGTTTGTTTTTGTTGTTTGTACTTGTATCGCTTCTAGCCGATTTTTACATTAAGGTTGTTTTGCCTTAAGGCGTCAGATGGTTTGGGCCTTCAGCCTCATTTAAGAACTGTTTTACGTAAAGCCTTTGGTATTTTTAAAATTAACGTTATTGAGTCTTAAGTGGATCTTGAATTTAAGTTGCTCGCTCTTAAAGTGTCAGATTCCCTGGGTCTTCAGCCTAATTAAGGAACTGTTTTTAGGTAAGGCCTTGCCTTTTAAATTTCTGATTTTTGTTGAGCTTTAAGTTATTGGCTTTTACCCATTTTTAAATGAAAGTGGTCTTGCTCTTAAGGCATATGATTGTACAGCGCATTCAGCCGCTAATTAAGTTCCAAAACGAAAGATGTGTTTTCCTTTGTTAAAAAAATTTTCTATGCTCTAGTAATGTTTGATCAAATAAAAGGTTGTATGTTCGAGTGACACTGACAGCCGCCTATTTTGGTCCCTTTCCACAACTTAAACTACCTGTCCTGTCCTGCAGGTTTAGCAGCAGCTCTTATTAATAATATTTTTCAGGTTAATATAAGTAATGTGCTAAATAGGATAGCTCTAGTATATCATTCATTACGTCATACGCATGCTTCTTATGAGATAAAATCGCACGTGGACTTGAGGAAACTTTTAAAAAATCTTATTTGCTTAAATGTTGATGTTGTTGTGATTTATAAACATCAGTACATTCTAAATTGTTCAATATACTTGTAAATTTTTTAGAACGTATTCTGCATTAATTGTGATAAGCTACAACACTGTAAAACATATACAAACTTGTTAAAGAAAAAACAGGTGCTGAATTTCACATAACATAGAGCAGAAAAAGTACCCTCTGACCTTAATAACAGATCTTAATTGGGCAATGAGAATGAGGAAGACCAGAAGCAGTCGTCGCGTAGACACTGAGAAAAATGATAGTGTGGAAATTCTCGAATGATTCCTGTTTCAGAATTGCTGGTTGGAGATTTTTACTCTCCTGTGGAGCACTGCTCCTACATTCTGCCTGGTGGGCTAGCGACAGAGCGCCTGAATGGTGGGAGCAGTTTCTCGCTACTTAAATCGCTGACATCACTAAAGTATGGTAATCACGCAAGGACACAGGTGGCACAGCAGTCATGCTCGACTTGGAGGCAGCCGGTTCAAATCTTGGTCGTGGCAGAAATTAACACCGCTATTATTTGCTCAGCAAAAGGCAAAAATGGTGGCATAATGTTCACCACCAAGGGCCAATGCGACTACGTCCTGTGTGAAATTCCAAACCTCTCCACAGCGTGACATGGAGTGAGGGCATGTGATACCCTTGCTGGTGATATATCCATCAAATGGAGACGGTAAGCCAGGACACAACCTTCCCGCTATTCAGCAGTGAGGTCAACGTATCGGCACCAGGTTCCACCCTCCAAATTTTCTCGACACAAATCACAAACCTGTTGGCACGATTCAGTATATACTGATCAGCCAAAACATTATGACCACCTGTTGAACAGCTACCTTGTACGCCTTTGGAACGAAATACATCACTGATCTGCTTATCATGGATACAACAAGTTTGTTGAGTGGTTTGTGGAGGTATGTGGCATTATATGTCTACGCATAGGTTATTAGTTCGCGTAAATAACGGGTCACTGATAACTGTGCGCTGTGATGGCGGCCGGTAGCGATCCAGATGGGTTCACCGGCCAAGTGGCCGAGCGGTTCTAGGCGCTACAGTCAGGAACCGCGCGACCGCTACGGTCGCAAGTTCGAATCCTGCCTGGGCATGGATGTGTGTGACGTCCTCAGGTTAGTTAGATTGAAGTAGTTCTAAGTTCTAGGAAACTGATGACCTCAGAAGTGAAGTCCCATAGTGCTCAGAGCCATTTGGACCAGATGGGTTGCATAGGATTTACACCAGGCGACTATGCTGCCGAGACGTCAACGTGAGTTCACTGCAATGCTTCTCAAACCACTATATCACGGTTCTGGCTCTGAGACATGGACAATTACAATGCTGAAAGATGACATAGGTGTCCGGGAAGACATCGAGCATGAAGGGACCGCGGATGGTTCGCAACTGTCAGCGTGTCTTATATTACTACCAAAGGCCCCTTGGAAGTGCAGAAGAATCTCTACCACAGCATAAAACTGTTCTTACCAGCGTGCGTCCTTAAAGCGCGGCATATTTCGAGCCGCCGTTCACCTAGATGACCATCGACTAGTGTAACAAAAATGT